>NC_080431.1:21808807-22484878 GCF_028018845.1 Melospiza georgiana
TGCCCCTGCCCGCTCCAATACCAGGGCGGGCGGGCAGCACTCCCCACCTCGCCCGGGAGCCACGGCCACCGCCCCCGGCCCGCCTCCGGACCGGCCCCAGACCGCCCCCGGCCCGCCTCCGGACCGCCCCTGGAACGCCCCCGACAATTCCCGGCCCGGCCCGGCCGGGCTCGGCGGAAAGGGTCACAGGGGGTGAATGGCAGCCGGGAGCCGGCCATCCCTGCGGAGTCCCGGCACAGGGTGAGCTGGTCGTCCCGGCAGCCTCCTGTGTGACCCCCTGCGAGGCATCTCCCCGCAACTTGGCTAAGCCCCTTTTCTCGGGCCGTCACTCCTGGGTTTAGCTCCCGTTCCGGCTGTGATCCCCTGGGCTGGCGAGCTGACTTTAGCGTTGTTTTGGCCCAGGCTGCCCTCGGGGCTCATGGCACGCCTTACCTGGGCTGACCTTGGAAAGAAAGCGCCCGGCTTTGCTGCAGAGCAGAGCTGATGCCCGTTCGGCAGCCTGGTGGAAACGGAGGCATTTCATGCATTCAATGAAACAGATTGTACCTGTGCACCCCATTGCACCCAGGGCATGCCAGGCTCTATCATGCCTGCTCTGGGAAACTGTCACGCAAGAGATACCAGTCCCTGGCAATCCATCACCTCACTCGTGAAGTGAGTCCAGGCACTGTCACATCTGTCTGGTACTCACCAGAACAGGCAGTGTGTCTGCTGCCACCATTCCTTTGTTCCACCGCCTGAAGTTTCTCACCTTCTCTTTTTAGAGCAGAGCTCTATTTGCACTTCACCATGTAAGCTGAACCTGGAAACAGATGATCTTTAAGATTCCTTCCAAGCCAAACCATTCTTTGATTCTATGATTCTAAGTGTTTACTTTTTTTCTGGTCTGATCAGCTATCCCTTCCACTGTGCCAGGATATCATTTTTTTGGTTCAAACAATAGTATCTTCCTTCAGGTTTGTGTAGAAGCTCTATACAGTTCTCACTGTTTAGTCTGGTGTTAAAGCTAAACTTATTCAAGCAGAAATTTAATTTTCCAGGGTGAAGTTTCCCTGGAATTGTTTCCTTGTCCATAGTTTTCAGAACCTTTTCCCCCTGTGCTTGCCTTCATCTCCTACATTTTGGTTCCCACAAGCTTGCTTTTATTCACTCCTCAATACAGTAGGGTATTCAGTTATTGCTTATCCCCATATCTGCTTTTGTTCAAGATCCACATTCATTAACTTTATTTACATTCTAGTTGAAGTAAACATACATTTAATAGGAATAATAAAAATGCAATGTAACAAGAAGCTTCAACTTGAGGTTTGAACAATTTCCAAATGAGTGTGAAAGGACTGTCCACTTGATTGTGAGTTTGAAAAAATGTGGGAAGGCATGTTTTGACTTCTTAAATGGTAAACAAGAGCTGTGATCCAGACTCACAGAACCATAACTCTTTTCCAAGTGGAAAGCTTGGACTTTTTTGCAGTAGATGGGTTAGCTTTCTTCCCTCTTGGTTTCAACACTAATTTGAGGAAAGAAAGGATTCTCATACTGCTTCTTCCCTGTTTTCAGTATCAGGATGAAGGGCTGGCTTAAGCAATGGAGCTCTCAGGGAGGAAAGCTGTGAAATATTTACCAGCTCATCTGATGATATAAATGGGGAGAAAATCTTTTATGACCTACAGGAGTAAACTTCTGTTCATATTACTGTGTGTTTGTAAGCCTTTGCAAACTCTATTTTAGCTGCACAAAATACTTTTTAATCTGCTTTTGCCTTCACTGGTTTGGATGTTAAGGTGACTGACTCTATCAGGGAAAGTTCACAGGCCATAGAAATTTAAAAACAAATATTTTTCTAAGTGTTTATCTGCCCAATATGTTTCCTCACAATATCTAACTAGAGGATAACAGCAGTGCTTCAGATTAAGCTGCAGGAAAGCTCTCCACCATGTAGCAAGACAATAGGGAGCATGCCAGAAACCCGTCAGTCTCAAGGAAATGTAACAACTTATATAGTGGGTGTCTGGAATATTTGATAAATACTAGATAAAATGGTTATTTGTAGAATGTGGCACATATCACTATATCCATATTCTGATATGTGTCATGACCACACTTTTAAAGTAACTCCCCAAAGTACTCTCTGGCATTCATTTTAGAGAAACTAATCACTACGAACTGAAAGTACACTTCTGAAAGAACACCCGTAACAATCAGTACTGCCAAATTGTGATTCAGGAGCAAAGTATGCATTTTTCACAGAGCAGAGGATCTTTCCTAGACTTTTTTTAAAAATCATGTGAATGAATCAATCGTGAAACATTAGTAAGATTCCAGTCAGAAAGCAGTAATTTTGCAAAAACAGCTCTTCTTCCACTGTAGAGCTGTTTTCCTCAGTAGTTTTACAACCCAACCTGTTGCCTCAAGTGCTGCATCAGTTGTCTGAGTGTACTGTGTACTGAACATGTGTACATGTTCACATATAATTGGAAAAAATGTGTCATTGCATCCAGCTGCAGGCGTCTGACGTCTCAATGCCTGTGCTTCTTTCAAGACCTCGTTGCTGAGAAATCAGTCAGCACCAAGAGGCCTGACAGAGGTTTGTGCCACTCAATGTTCAGGAGAAACTGTCCAGGGTGAACTTCAGAACAACACAGTAAGATGTTCTAGCTGTCCCTTAGAGGTGCAGCTCCTCTCCCAACGCATCAATCGCTGATGTTGTAAGCAGTAACTCTCACAGGAGTTAATTCAAAGACCCTTTGGTAATTCCACCAAAGTCCTCCATGGGGCTCTTTTGACTTCTAGTTAATGTGGAAAGCAAGTAACAAACACAAATTTATGTCAGAAAGACTATTTATACTTAGTTAAATCTTGCTACAATTTGCTGTAACACCAAAAGCTGCAAATCATTGGAAACACAAACCAGTTCTGAGTCTCCTACACTCTGAACACACCTACTTTACCACAACAACAGAAGTCGTGGCCACCAAGGTCCTCATTCTGGAAAATCTTAAATCTGGGGGTGGTTGATTTGTTTATTATCCAAGTTTAAAGTCCAAATCAAAACTTGCTACATATCCCAGTAAATCCATTAATGCCCTCTTGTACAAAGCTCTGTCTTCTTAGAGAGGGCAAGGTAGCAACAGAAGCATAAGGAGAGACCCTCATAACAGTGCTTTTAGCATTACTCCTGCAAGGACACATCAGACCTATTTTTGGACACATGGCAGTAACCTAAAACAGATTCTCATGTATTGAGATTTGTTTGTTTAGCATTTCCACACAAAAGAGAGAGTTCATATTTGATCAGGTGCATCCATCTGCACTTATAGCAAATTCATACTGGATAGAGCAATAGGTCTTAAACTGACATTTTGAGTGAAAAGCATGAACATACCAGTTCTCTCAAGAGACAGCTTTTGCAATTGGAATCTGATTTAAAATAAAAAAAAAAATCAAGGTTAATTTTTCTTTTTTAAAAAAGCTAGAAAATCTTCCACCAGTTCCACATCATAATAACTTTTTAACATCCTTTCAAGTGCAACTGCTGCTTAAGCAGTTGCAGGGGAGGTCTTGGCAGTTATGTGACTGTCACTGCCACACCTAGGCAGGAATGCAGGCTAGCAGCTCCTTTCTCCTTCTGCGCCACCCAAGCTCACTGTGGATTTCTTTGCAGAATGTTCCTCTTCTATCCATTCTATGATTCTTTTCCATGACTTCTGAGAAAATTGTGGGAAAATTTTAGTTTTTGCCTTCAGCACACAGAAGCTCTATCGCTTTGTTCATTTCCACTGTGACTAAATAGGCCCAAAGTTTTACCACAATACTGCTTCAGTAAATCAGCCATCCTTGTATTACTGACATTACCTGAATAATTCTGGTTTGAACTATTCTGTTCTCAAGGCAGATCCTGGAATGGCTTCAAGATTCTCCTTAAAACTTCCTTGAGGTGGAGGCAGTTTTTGGCACTAACAAAACTCATCAGAGCCAAAGCAAGTAATGCCTTCACTAGCCAGTAGTTGAGTCATTGAAATGAAAATCAAGTTTCACAAGTTCGTATCTCTGCCCAACACATCCACCTCAAGATCTTATCCTGTTTTGTGGGTTAGAGCTCTTGGAGTCAGCAGAAGTGCAACTAAACAGGCTGTAATTAATCTACAGTGAGGTCTGTAAGATGAATGCTGTGGTTTATCCCTCGTGTATAAGTGTATATATACACACACATAGTGATTTTAAAATGTCCACATCTGTTAACAACCAAGTCTGTCTAAGTCTGTCTGGTGTTATCATCGAGCAGCTCTCTAACTTCTGCTTTCACAATTTGCTCATTAGTTTGTACCATGTGTGCTCAGAAATTACTCTTAAATATTGTATGGTAAGAGCCAACATGCAGAAAAGAAACCCAGAACTGTGAGCAGAGGACTTCAAGATTTAGCCTTCTCACCCAGCCAGAAAGGTACAGCACACAATAAACTCTGGACAAACTGTACAGTGGCTGCATGTCTCTCATCAGATTACCCAGTATCTTGCTAGAGTACCACTAAAATTCATAAAATCATGGTTGAGTGAAGCAATGGTGAGGACTGAAAGGAATCTTAAAGATCATGTAGTTTCAACATCAGTGCCATCGGCAGGGACACTTTCCACTAGACGAGGTTCCTCATAGCTCCATCCAGCCTGGCCTTGAGCACTTCAAGGGATGGAACATCCTCAGATTCCCTGAGCAACAGTAAAGAATTTTTCCTAATTCCTAAACCTACTTTCTTTTCAGTTTGAGTCCATTCCCCCTTGTCCTGTCATTACATGAACAAAAGCAACAAGTAAACTGGAGTAACAAAATGGCCCAAGGAAAGCCATACAAGACTGTTCATCTTTATATTATTAGAAGAGCACAAAAAAGACATCCACAATTACAGAAGACCCTGAAATATGGTAGCTGGAACAGAAAGAATATTTAAAAGCAGTAACTTTTGAGCTTTGAAAAATAAAACTCTTATCTCAGCAGACACTAGGGTGTGTTTGTGATTTCACTAGGAAGGGTTACTTCCTTAGAAGTATGTAGAAATTATTGTACTGCTGCTTTTTTCTACCATTGCAAAAGCTCTGAACTGTATAAGACAAATGAAACCAAATTCAAAGCTACTTTTTCCCAAGCTTTCACATTCCTTTCAGCTAAAAGGCAAGAAAATCAAAGTAGCAGCTGTTTGGAAGATAATGCTTGTGATAAAAGAATTCATTATCTGTATCAATTGATTTCCCATGACTGGAGCATAAACCCTTTGCCCTTGGAGAGTAATCTGCTGTCTTTCTAAGGCTGAACATGAATCACTGTGCTAAGTGCTGCCTCAAATGTTTCCAGAGACCAGGCAAAATAGTTTGATTAATGGTTTTTAAGAAGTCAGTTTTTTTGTCTGCTGGATATGTGTTTCAGAGTTTGTGCTGGCATTGCCACTGTGCTCTTGCAGATGCCTTGTTTTTGCTAAAGTGTTGTAACAAATAAACACCATGGCCATTGTTAGTCATTTTTAATTGAATAGTCATCAGAAGCTTTGTGCACAAGCTAAATAGGCCTCTGATGTTAAACTAATTGCAAGGAGGTCTTAGCAAAAGCCTAAGCAATTTGGAATGCTAAACACAGCTGGAACTACAACATGCTCATTCACTCAATAATAAGTTATGCTTCCTAGTTTTTTATTTCTCTATTAATAACACTTATCCACTATTCTTTAGTACATGATCTTTAAGGTCCCTTCCAACTCAAAACATTCTAGGATTCTCTGACTATATGTTGTAAAGTTTAAAATGCCTTTCTTGGTGCAGCAATTTGTCTTAGCAACCACTCTGTACCAAAACTAACACAAACCTAGGGTGCAAAAATAGGAGACACAGACAAACGGGAAGGACAATAGAAAGAGTCCGATCAGAAATAAGTAGAAATTGGTTTGCAGTGATCTAATTAGCAGTACATGTGGAAGAAGATGAGCAAAATCAAATAACTTTAAACTGAAAACTGTTGTGGCTGTGTCATGACATAGCTTTTTTCTCAGTGCCACTATATTGGACCTAATTAAGATTGATCAGGCTTTAAAATGGAAATATTTAAAGCCTATGAAGCAGATTTTAATTTCCATTCCTGCATTTAAACCAAGAAACCTTACCTGTGGCATCCCTGTAATTAATTGTAAGATATTGATCAGAAACAACTGTTTTCTCAGTAGTCTTTTAGTGATCAGCAGCATTCACAACACAAAACACTACCAGATGGTTTTGCTTCTTCCCTTTTCCTTACATATCCTTCAAACACTAACATTAATGACTAAACTTCATAAGAGTAATTTGCAATTCTCTCGTCTTACCCAAAGGAGATCAACTCCTTTCAGCACAACAGCTTCTCCTACATCCTTCTCTTGTCCTACAGGCCTTAGCAGGGAATAAAACAGTCTCCAGCTTTCTTTCTGTCAGGAGTGCTCCCTGCCACACTTATCCTAAGATCTTCCTTCTTCCAATTCCCCAGATGCACATGTCACATTCCTCCCTTCTTTTCAGGGCAAGCTCTTCAGACCTTGCAGCTCCCAGGTCTCTCAGACTGTCACAAAGCCTGACTTAAGCACTTTGAGTTCATCTCATCAGACAATCCATCTGTGGCCAGCAAGAATTGTGAGGAGCAGTTCTCTGAACTGCTCCTCTCTGGCAGCTTCAAAATTATCTCAGCCATAGAAACGCATCTGTACTCTGAATCTGTATGCTGAGGAAGATGAACACAGACCTCAGACTCTCCTGAACAGCCCACAGGAACTCAAATTCTATGGATTTATTTTAATAATTTGTTTTATGATAATTCATTTTATTGGGTCAGGTTACAGAAGAGAAGGAAAACAATTTCCCTTGTGGGTTGCATTATGGTTTGAGATAGTAATTTTTTGTTGCTTCCAGAAGAACTTGTGAGAGCCTTTTTTGTTCTCCTAGGAAAATTTCCATTGCCTGAAGACCTGGCAGTTCTCCTCAGACAAAAGAAAGCAAACAGTAATGTGGAATACAGAAGCAATTCATGAGCTGGTTTTCTGTGAGTGCAACCTTTAAAAATGAGTTGGCAAATGCTGACAGTGGTGTTAAGCAATCTCAGCTGCCACTAATATTATGTTTTCTCCTTTGGAGACATTCACTATGCGTGTTTTCATTACTATAAAACACAACTGGATCACAGTTATAAATTGGCTTTTGAAGGGGGGGGGCAAGAAAAAGGAAAAATTAAAGAATGTTCAAACAAACTCCAATACTGTTACTTTCAAGACCCTCAGGAGCTTTTCTGCTCACTTTCATTAAAATTTCTTCATTTTTCCTGTTGGCAGTCACTCAGGGACTGTCTTGCTATGGGAGTAAAGAACCTTGTGTGTATGTTTTTGTCCAGCTAGTCACATTTTTACCCGTGATCCTTGATTAATTGTGTTAGCAACTGACTTGTGATATTAAAGTTACAGTAAAATACTGGTGCTCTGTTTATTGAGTTATTTGGCATGGATAATATTTTGCCTGGATTTTGGTAATCAAAGTTAGGTCTCCACTCACAGTAAATACAGCTGCAGATGGTACAGTAAGCTGCTACATTCCAAAATACAAGAAGTTCATTTTGAAATTCTTTGAATTTGAATATTTTTCTTCTCTGGATTTCCATGTACTCTTTTTGTCCTCTATCTTTTCTCTAGATTCAGTGTGAGTTCCTGCAGAGATGGGCATTGCAACAATTCCTGCCTGTGGGGGTTACCTGACTCATGAGTGTGTAAAGATGGTGACTGTGGCATTCTCAGGATTCAGCAGTAAACAAGGGCACAGAAGTCAGGGGTTCTGTGAATTTCTTGGTTACAAATCACAACAAAACTTTTACCAATAGTGTAAAAACAAATATAAATATATGCTAGAAGTCACTACAAAATTACTATGAAAACAAGTGTTTATATTACAAGAGTAAAGCAAATATAATTATATTAGAAGCTATTGCAGAATTCCAATGAGTAAAAGAAGTACATACTCACAAACTTTTACCTGTGTGCATGCCTGTAAATATATTATGCAAGTTGCTACCAGTATGATGGTCACCAAACCACTGTGAAGATTGGTTTTAATTGACAAGAGAGAAGTTGTTTTACTTCAAAGATCATCCATGTGCATCCCCAGTCTGGGAAATCAAATGCAGAATAAGACTTGCAAAGAAGTTCATTTTTGGTAGGCAGCAAGTTACTTTTTTAGGAGGTCAGTTCCTACAACATTTGTTACTAACTCCTATTTTCATGGAAGGCCAGTTTCTTTGTTCTGCACCCATTCTTCGTTCTGCTGACTGCTCCCCATCGAGGAAATTTGGACTGAGTTTGTCAGGGTCTGAGCTTATCAGGGATGTCTTGGAGCTCTCCGTAACCTTTCTTTGTTGGTGTGTTTGCTGGGTTGTCTTTGTGGGGCCTGCACTCAGGTGCCTCAATGGTCAGAACTTCCATTCTGCTGGGTGGTGAAGTGGAGGAAAGAGAGGAGCTCACAAAGGCAAAAGGTTCAAGGTGTGTGTGTGAATGACACCCCACTCTCACTGGACAAAAACTACTTTGGTTCACCAACAGGCAGGCCTGGCTGAAATCAGCCTTGCTCTGCAAGCCAGGAGAACTGTGCAAAGCCGTGTCTTCTCAAAGACTGAGGAGTCTAGGCCGTGTCTTATCAGGAATTAACATACCAGCCTGAGCTGGGTCTAGACAAAACTAAAACAACTAACTAGTGTAATGTTTAATTAAGATTAAACTTAAAAACATCTTTTATATTCAACTATTTTCTACACTTCTTCCCGGTGTATCAAGTTACTTCATGCCCCAAGTAAAGTACAGGGTTCCAATATTGTACAAGTTTTAGAAACAAAAGTGAACATACCTCCCATATGCAGCCTGCATTCAAATATTTCATAGTGAAAATAGGTGAAAATCATTTAAATAATTTGACTTGTCTCCACAGGAGCTGAAGTCTTTCTTTCTTGAGATGTCAAGGCAAAACAGAGGGTGATAGTATAGGAAGGCTGAAATCTTCCTGCCTCCCAGCATCCTACCAAAGAAACAGCTTCCTCTGAAACACCCAGACCTTTTTGCTGCAAAGTGCAGCACTTAAATTAATACTGTAGAAAGCAACAGAAATTCAAGCGCTGGAATCCCTTAATTATAGACCTTTCTGATTCTAGTGTCTCTTGCCTTTTTAACTGAGCAAAACCATTATATGTATTACTTATAATCATCCTTTTTATAATATTGCATCTCAGTCATGTCTTGTCCCTTTATGCAAAGCAGGGCACAAACATCTGTGATGTACACTTTTGCCCTAAAGGGCATGGAATACATGTAAAATTAAATTATATTACCAAGAGATTTATATGGGAGGACAGCCTTGGTAATAACAATAAATGGGGACTCTTGCTATAGTCTCCCAAGGGAGACAATGCAGTATGTTCCAAACCCCTGATCTGAGATAAATCTCCTTATATTTTGATAATTTTAGTTTCATAGGAAGTATTACTGTCTCAACCTTTGTCTTAGATCTTCAAAGCTTATCAGACCAGCCAGACTTATATAAAGAAGAGAAAAAGTTGAGCAGGACCTACACAGACTGTCAGAGACAGCCTTCTCAAAATTTTAGTGTTATCATGCTGAGTGAATAGCAAGAGAGTTTGTATTACTCGGAAGAAAGGAGGGTGAGTCAGATTTCTGGGACCACATCTAAAAGCAAGATTTTAAAAAGTGAAGTGAAATATTATTACAAAGTATGGCAATGCTTGCTTGCAAGTAGAGAAAGGTTTCTTCATGATTTCCTGCAAAAGAGCAATCAAGAGTTTAGAGAACGTGTTTGAGACAAATATTTGAACTGGAATCCTTGTTCAAATCCATCATTCAGTGTTCATCATGCTGCTGTGGTGAGGAGGTGGAGCAGCATGAACAGCAGCCACAGCTTTGACTCAGAGGTTAACCGCTGTTTTACCAGTGCAGCTGGAGAGAGAAACGTGTCACTCTTTCCATTTTCATTCATTTCAACTGAACTCTCTGGATTTGGGGGCCAGGATGTTATTATATGTCTACATGAAGTATCAAAAAGTTGTTCAATAATCACGAGGACCAAATGGGAGTGAATATTGTTTGAGGAGTCCTGACCTTATTTATAGGATTCAAAGCAATCAAAAAGAGATCATCATTGATGTGGATTTTTGGGGGGCTTCTTGTCTATCCTTTTGCAAAGAAATCTTGTGACAGTAACTTCATAACCTCCAGTCAACTAGCTGCTTTCTTTCATGCCATGTAATTGCTTTCTTTTACTGTTTTTATGAAATCCACTTTTGCTGATTTTTTTTTTTTCAATTCTGAATAGAATTAATTCAATGTAATGAATTCAGACCCACCTCATTCACCACTGCTCACAGCAGCCTGGATGTTTGTCCTGCTCAAAGTAAGCACACTGAAATGGTGAAGGTCGATGCCTGTGAGATTGAGCAATATAATCAGTTTAAGAGAACATTCTGGTCACATCAAAGATTCCTCCTTTGGGGCATCCCCTAAAACTTGTACTAAACTGTCTGAGAGGCTGTTAACTTGACCAGAGTATGATGTAAGAAGAGACAAAAACCTGTACCAGGGTCTAGCATTTAACTGGAGTCACACTTGTAGTTTGAGCTGATGGTAGTGTAAGCTATTAAGCTGGTAATATAAATCTCTTATGAGTACTAAACATAGAGCTTGAAAGTGAATTCAAATGGACAAAGCAGCTGTGCTTTTTCAATGTTTTTTTAAAATGTATTAAAATGTTTGACTTCCTGTAATGACCAGTTTCGTCCACACACCTAGAGTGGCCTCTCCAGGTAAAAGCATGGCCACTCTTTGCAGAGCTGGGAAGGTGATGCCATGCAAGCAAGCATCTCTTCCATCCTTGGAGCAAACAGGAGCAGCAGTTCTGAGCTCTGAATGCTCCCAGCCTCCTTATGGCCTCCCTTATGCCACCAGGTGATGACTGAACTTCGCATCCTCCTGATTTCAGTTTCCTGAGCTTCAGCCTGAAGTGGAAGAGGAGTCAGACCACAGCACATTGTTGGGGTTTTTTTCTTAAACAGGGACACACCAAGGGTGTAATTTCACATTACATGCAGGCAAACTGGAAACAGTAATTTTTGTTTACATGATTCAACTGTAAGTGCTCTCTTTATTCCCCAGCCTTTGTCTGTGCGTTGTGCTGTGCTGCTCAGAAGCATTGCAGGGAACAGTTGTAGGATGATGGTATACTTGGGTGGAGGAATAAACAAGGCAAAGGATAAAAAGAACTGCAAGGGAAAGAACAGAGCTAAAGGAGAGAAGCCAAATCTGTGCTTTAGATAAGCTATCTCCAACATAGCTCTTATTGTAGAACAGACTTTATCTCCATTTTCAGAAAGTTAAGCGCACAAGTTTCAACAAGTTACAAAACTTGTGTTTTCCCTTGTTCTTTTACTTAGCAGAAGCTTCTCAAAGCTTTTTTTGCTCTGTTCAAGAGCAGCTTTTCAAGGACATGTTTCAGTTTGCTGAAAACATTATAAACCTGACATACTTTTGTGCCGACCAGGTGAAGTTGTTTATCCGACATTCAAATGCATCCAGTGGGGAAGGGAAGGAGCATGATTAGCAGGCTGTGTCCCAGTCAGAGGAGGTCTCCAGCCTTCCAGAAGATTCTGTGCCCAGTATATTCCTCCCTGGACCTCCCCATGACCTTTGCTATGTGTCCCAGCTGTTAACCTCAGAGATCTAATCATTAGGAAAGACACAGCAGAGAAGGGAAAAGAAACAGTGTAAGCAAGGCAGAGTTGTATGGTGGCATTGACAGGCTGCTGTGAAAGAGCTATTGTTTGGGGAAGCTTTCAGAGGGTTACACAAAGGCAATCATGTCTGTCACATCAAATATAGGGCACAATAGCAATCAGTGCAGCAATAAGGCAGTTTAGACTGCAACTGGAAAGTTTGTCAAAAGGTGCCAGTGCACTGTGCTTGGTCCTCTGTGGTTTGCCATGCTTCCTGCCTCTCCCTGTAACACTCAGTAAAGGAAGAACTGTCATGGCCATAAACAGTAAAAGTATCATCAACACTTGCACATGTTGCAAATTTGATTTTTGTTAAAGTGCTTTAACACTATCAATTTTTTTCCAGTTCAGTATTTTCAGATATTTTATAGTATTTGTCAATCTGAGTCAAACAGGATGCTAATTATGCTAATTTCCTGGTTGTTTACAGTAGATGCAAGTTAGTTCACAGCCATGCTCAACTCTGGGCTCACATATGCAATATGAATGTGACCCATGTGCAGACTAGCAGCTGGGACCCATGGGCAGATGCTGCTTTTCATTCCTAAAGTCATATTTCTCGAGCATCCCCCATTCTGAAGAGATGGGAGCCACTTGTACTCAGTGAGTTTCATGTATCTCACCTTTGCTTGGCCTTTCATGATTTTTATTGTTTAGTTGATATTAAGTTTCTTGATGCTAAGATATATGAGATAGGTAAGTTTTACTGGCAGGTTTATGGTGTGCCCTTTCTTTTTTTTGTCAGTGTTGTCAGTAGCTATAAAGATGCATTCAGCACATTAGACTACAATTTCTTTATTGAATTGTAAGTGCCAGTTCTACGTTCAAAATTGTGTAGATATAGGCTAGATTATTTTTATCTGTATGCATTATGTTACATCTATCTACATGACATTTATCTGACCTTTTTTTGCCTACTTTCTCAGTCTCAGGAGATAGAGTTTATTATCATAGTCTGTTTTCTTTGATTTCTAACCCCAATCATAATCTTCTTTCATGTGCAGTCTAATTCTCTCCTCCACCAAAACAGGTGTCTCCAGTCTCCCTGTTTCTGGATGCTCCCACAGTACAGCTGTTCATGAGCTCCTTCCTCCCCAGTGACTATCTTCCAAATATACTTACACACCTCATCCTTCAAACAATAACTCAACCACACCCTGCCTGTATTCTCACCAGTTCACAGTTTCCTCTTCTCTAGTTCCTACACACATTTATTTGTCTCCCAATCCCTGTACACTTGTCTCCTGTCAAATTCTCTCCATGTTGTTTCTATCTACCCACAAAAGTGACTAATACCAGTCTCCCTGGCTAGACAATCTTCACTTGTTTCAAAAGTTCATTCTCTTTATCAGGTGCTCTTTCCTACCTGCCTTTTTTTCTTTTGTTCCTTCAAACTGCTCACCAGAATATGAACCGCTTGCTCTTAATCCAACTTTAATGGGAGTTAGTTCTCTACTCAGTCTTAGGCTCCATATTCAGTTTTCCCCAGGTCTCCTACTGTGCAGGCACACCCCTCAACCTCTTTTTTGAGATTCATCATGTATTTCTTTCTTTCACTCCTTTCCCTCTAGCCCAGGTGTAGGCCCCTGTGCACTCAGAGAGATTAATTCCCGCTGCCCACTTTCCAGCTGTGGGATTAGCACCATTATCTGAGGAGAGACCATGTCTACTTCTCTGAGTAGTAGTTTTCAGCTTGATTGTCATGTTGTAAATACAAGGAGATGTCCACATTTCTTCTTAGACTGGAGAGTCCTATTGCTTTGCAGACTTGTTCTGCCTCTCAGCACTAAGAGTCACAAAGCAATGGCGCATGTTCATTAAGGCTGAAATCTTCAGAACTGTAGGTTGCTAAACCTCAGAACTCTCTTGAAAACCATATTGGGCAATTTTCCATTTTGTATAAAAGCAGAAATTTGACATTTAACATCTGACATCATCTCACCCTATTTCTCAAATACATTTCATACTTGAGCTAACAACACTGATATTTTGTGGTTTTTTAGGTTCAAAGTTCCTAATTTCTCATAGGGATGAAATCAAGATTAAACAAATCAGAGAAGAATGGGAAGGCAAACCTGAGGTAGAAAAGAAGAGGAGAAAATAAGTATTTGAACTTGTAAATAACTGAGGATAGAAGTGGAGAAATTGCTATGTGTGCCTGGTTTTATCAGAGAAGCAATATAAAACAGAGAGAAATAAGAATTGATAAAACCAAAAAATTGTTTAAAAAAGTTACAGAAAAAGTTGCTATTATAAGACAAAAAACCCCAAAATGTTCCAAATTTCATAGCTGAACATATTAAAGATGAAAAAGTGGAATTTTATTTTACAATTATAAAAATAAAAGGGGGGTAAAGTAGAAAAAAACAGAAAAGAGGGAAAGTAATAACTGCAAAAGGAACATTGATGATGTTTCTGAAGTGTTTCAAAGTATTGCCAGAAAGCTGCAACTTTCTGAGAAGCCACCAAAGGACATGCTTGAAAAGGAAGTGAGGCATGTGCCTTTGTGGTTAGCTGACCCAATTAGTGATGGAAATTTTCCTGATTTAGTAAGCAGGGTATATACCTTTATAAATCACTGTCTTAAATATAATCAGCAGTTTACCCATTTTAACATCAGAGTTGTGATTCTTTGATGCTTGGTTGTCCTTTCTGTTGAAGACGACTTGTTGGGGCTTCATTTTTCTCATACACAGTGCCAAGCAAGCCAGTATTTTTGTATAAGTGCTCACTTTACAACAGCTTTACTAAAAATAATAAACTGATTTCACTAGGTGAAATGATTTGGGAAGTCTTACAGATCAGATTCATTGTTCATTTTGAGCAGGTCAGTACTGAATAAACAGCTGAGCCGTCTTCAAATGCAAATGGTTTCTTACCTTAATTTTACAAGAAAATGTGGTGCATTATGGCATCATTTAGTCTGAACTCAAGAGGACAGCCAAGGTCTGCTCAAAGGATCAAAAAGATCTTCCTTTGTTTACGAATGAGCATAAGGTCAAAGTTCCATTATTAAAACAGAAACCAGGCTGTCATCTTAATCTAGAATTTCTTTCCAGAATTACACAAAATCACATTAGACAATAATTTTTGGCAAAGAAATGAGATCATTTTTGTATAATATAAAATGCATCTATTCAACAGGGAGGGATTTTGTCCAGGTCATAATAGGCACTACTTAAATCATGCTGTGACATTGCCAGTATTCAAACTAGTTTTGGCTAAACCTTGAGACCTGTGCCTGAAATGATTGCCATAATCCCAACCCTTATATAACCTTTTCCTTTCCCACCTAATCCTTTTTCTCTCTCTTTCATGCCTTACGGGATATAAACCCATGCATAACTTAGAAATACTTATAAATCCATTAGAAGTTGGAAACTGTCATTTTCACTGTGTGAATGTGTCAAATTATGAGCCCCTAAAGTTGTTTTAATGTTTCTGGAGAGAGCGTTGGCTTTACCCCTTCACATTTCTCTCCCTCATTTCCAGCAATTGGAAAAATATGTAACAATGAAGGGATGTGCTGAAGATTCCTTTTTTATCTTCTTCTGTGTATGGCTGGGAAGAGGAGAAGATGCTGCCAAACCATCTTCCTCCATTGTCAAGTTCTGCATATTTTTAGATTAGAACAATAGCATTCAACTTCAGAGCAATTCTCTAGCTGCCAAAAAAAATTGCCAGTGTGCCTAAATATTTCCCTAATTCTCACAATATTTACATCCTTTGCAGGTAATTTTTTAGTTCTCTTACACCTTCAGAATTGGAAAAGTGACTCAGTGCTCCTTGTCTTCTCGCACTGTGCATCTCTGCCCTAATGCACGGGCCCTGGAGGTGTCCCCAAGCTGCCAAGTGAGTGGCACTCCCAGGCTGATGCTTCTTCCCAGTGTGCATCAGCTCACTCTGCCCTATAACCTGCTTCAGCCCTGTGAGGGAAACAGGGGCTTCCTAAGAAATTCTGCCTCGAACTGGGCAGAATATTTGCACCTCCTAGCAGCTTTATGTACACACACTTTACAAAGCTGAGTGAAAAACTCTGCTGTGCCCAATCCTGACAGAACTGACCATACCTAGACTGGCTAGGGGTGGAATGTGTTTGGTTTACATGGTCTGTTTTTGGGGGTGGGAATGCACACAGAGGCTTCTGTGAGAAGCTGCTGGGAGCTTCCACCATGTCCAGCAAAGCCAGTCCCTAGCAGAGATGGACATGCTGCTGGCCAAGGCTGGGCCAGTTAGAAATGGTGGCAATGCCTTTGTGATAACATATTTAAGAAAAAACAAACATTGTGATGCAATTTTAAGAAGAGCGGCATGAGGACATGTGAGGAGAACAACCCTGCAGACACCAAGGTCAGTGGAAAAGGAGGGGTAGGAAGTGTTCCAGGTGCTGGAACTGAGATTCCTCTGCAAATTGTGGTGAGACCATGGTGAAGCAGCTGTGTCCCTGCAGCCCATGGGGATCCACAGGGAATGCAGAGACCCACCTGCAGCCTGTGGGGGAGGTGCCCATGTGGAGCAGGTGGATGCCTGCGGGAGGCTGTGATCCTGTGGGAGTCCCAGGGGAGAGAGGAAGCCCTTACTCCCATGTTGGAGAA
Organism: Melospiza georgiana; assembly: GCF_028018845.1. NCBI lineage: Eukaryota > Metazoa > Chordata > Aves > Passeriformes > Passerellidae > Melospiza > Melospiza georgiana. The sequence goes on from NC_080431.1 coordinate 21,825,221, forward strand.
GGCTATCCTTGGAGGACTTCCACCCCATGGAACAGTGACTATGCTGCAGCAGTTTTGGGAGGACTGTTGCCCATGGGACGGACTCACATTGCAGCAGTTTGCAGAGAACTGCTGCTTGTGAGATGGAGCCCCATCTAGAAGTTCATGGAGAACTGTCTCCTGTGGAAGGGACCCCACAGTGCAGCAGGAGAACGACTCCTCTCCCTGAGCAGCAGGAGAAGGCTCCGGTGATGAACTGAAACGCCCATTCCCAGTCTCCTTGTGCTGCTGGGGTAGGAGGCAGAGCTGGAAGGAGGGAGTAGGGGGGAAAGGTGTTTTTAAGGGCTTATTTCACTTCTCATTTATCCTGCTCTGATTTTTTTAGTAATATATTCACTTCATAGCTCTAAGTTGTGCCTATTTTGCCTGTGATGGTATTTGATGACCGATCTCTCCCAGTCCTTAACCCATGAACCCTTAGTTAAATTTTAAGCACTTTTTAAAAAATATCTGCTCTATTATCCTGGTTTTGGCTGGGACAGAGTCAGTCTTCTTCTTACTAGCTGGTACAGTGCTTTGATTCAGTGTGAGAACAGCATTGATAAGTCCCTGATGTCTCAGTTGTTGCTGAGCTTACAGTGAGTCAAGGACTTTCCAGTGTCTCCTGCTCTGCCAGTGAGCAGATGCACCAAAAGGTGGGGGAGCCTATGGCCAGGAAAGCTGCCCCAAACTGACCAAAGGGATTTCCCTTCCACAGAACATCATTTCCAGTACATGAACTGGGGGGAGTTCACTTGGAGGGGCTGACAGCTGCTTAGGAATGGGATGGACATTGGTCAGCAAGCAATGAACAATTGTATTGTGCATCACTTGTGCATCTTGGGGTCTATTCCTCTCCCCTTTCCAGTACTATTGTTTTTATCACTATCATTAAAAGGATTAGATTTATATTAGTATTATTATATTAGTAGTAGTAGTATATCTCTCCTTTTCAGCACTGCTATCTTCATCATCATCATCATTTTTTAAAATTATTAAACTGCTGTTGTATCAAACCACAAGATTTTCTTTTTTCCAATTCTCCTCCACATCCTGCTGGGGGCAGAGTGGAGGAGCCAGCAATTGGCTGCTTGGCACTCAGTTGCAGACTGGGGTTAAACCACAGCACCCATTTATTCCATTTCCTGTTACACCATGCTTCAACTTATTTAGGAGTTTTCTTGCTAAATGTTAAAAATAACTCAAAGTGATGACTCCCTTTGATTACACAGGGGAGAGAGGGAGAGAGTGTGGACAAGCAGGCAGCATTCTGACACTCAGTTATCTCAAAGAGTAATCTCAAGCATGCAGTCACTTCAAGATTTGCAGGGTGTGTATCTTCTGTGAATCCACATGAACTGAAGAACTCACAAAACTCTGTTGAAACACCATTGAAAATTAGCAGAGCATTCCACGGGGCACTTCACTTTTCATTTTGCAGCATTCCATTTAATTTCTCTGCTTTCCTATCTTAAGTGCCCTTAGTGCTTTATCTGATCTATTCTGATTTTATCCAAACATTCGTGGTTTTCCTTCTGAAAACATCATTCAGCAAAAAGAAGCCCTTGCTGCTCTGGCTTGCCATTGATTCTCCAGAGCCTGTACATGCGGGTTTTGCTCACAGAAGCCCCCACTGAAGAAGAGGGTGAAGGACTGCTTAAATGCTATATTCAGCTTTTTTTGCCCTTTTATATTTGACCTTTGAACATGTTTTTCTATTCTTCTAGCTAAAAAACTCCTGGTTTTAGTCTCTCTCTTCCCCAGGCCTTGTGCAGGACGCAGACAGGATATTTCCTGCTGGACAGCATGTGCTTAAGGTTCTCTGATTATTCATCCTTGGAGCTCTTCCATCCTCTTTCACAGTCCTGGTTCTGCAGTGTATGAACCACACAGAAAAATACATTCCCAGTCCATATGGCGAGGAGAGCTTGGTCCTTAAGGATCCATAAAAGCTCTCATCCATTCTGACTCCAGTTCCATCAGGACCATCCCATGTTCTGTTAACACCCCATGCTCTCAAATCCATGCCTGCTGACTGACCTGGAAGTCAGAATGTCTCTGATCCCTGCCAGCTGTCCACCTGGAAGCCCAACTGGAAAGAGCACTCTGGAACTCAACCTTGACCCTTTTTGTAGCTGTTGTATTTTACTTTCTGCTGTCCCACAGTTCTGTGTCCTTCATCAGAAGAGAGAGTTGGAGCAGAGAGCTTTAGCAGAGCCCTTAGCAGAGCTTTGCAGGACAATGATGACTTTCAATTCTATGGTTATATGGCACACACTGTGTAGAAACTGTCACATAAGCCACAAGGCATGGAATTAGTGGAGTTCAAACTATCCAGAAGGAATCACAAAAGCCCTGCAGGTAACAAGGTAGTGACAATGACTCTTTGGAAAGTCAGTCATCAGCCTTAGGAGGAATTTATGTCTTCAGGACAATGCACAGATTCTCTTAGACAAACAGATATAATAAGTATCCCTTCTCTATCTCCCTGCTAGTGTCAGCTCTATAAAAACAGAAAATAGGAAGTCAGGTCAACACTGCTGCCTGAAGCCATCAGCTCCTGCAGTCGATACCCTCTCCGTCACTTGCAGGAAACACCTAGAGCTCTTGGGATGCCAAGTCATTCTGGGTAAAGCAAGATTTGTCATACTGGGTTGTTCTGCCTTTTCTTTGTTTTGCAGCCAATTGCTGGTCACTCTAGCAACACTTTCAGTACTGCAGGCATTCTACTTTTCTGATTTTTGCTAAGCAAAATACTGCTAGATGATCACTTGTGCTTTTGTTCATGTTGTTCCACAATGCAGCATTGTATAGCAGTCTCACTCAACAGCCTTGCAAAAGATGCTTTCCTGTTTTGAAACAATTTTCTGTGAGCCAGCTGGATCAAAATAATGACCAGTAGTAACCAGTTTGTAGCTCTGCTTTTCTGCAAACTGTTCAAACACAGCAACCATCAAACTGGAGCTTGTTAAGTTATATAGCAGATATGCAGCATATAATTAAACTAAAACAAGAATGCATAGTCACAACTAATCTATAGTTCAAGAATAAATCTCATAAACTATCAAATAAAACTCACATAAAGAGTATTTGGAGCTGTGAGTAAAAACAGTTTCCTACACAAAGCACTCTGTGGTGAAGAAATAAGACTTTATTTGCAAAACAAGAAGTGCATCAAAGATATCTGAGTCCATCATCAACTTCTCCTCGAGATAGAGACAACCCACAGGATGCTGAATTTTGGTTAACCAAGTAGGTCAGAAAAGCAACACAAGTGGGAGATATTACAGAACATTTGGAGTTTCAAGAGACAAAGAAATCTTATGTCCTTTCAAACTGAAAAGGGAAATGGAAACAGTAACCCCATGAGGTGGCTCAGACACTACCATCACTCTGTGCTGTCTGTTCCCAAGGGGATGGGATGCTTTTCCTCCTGCAAATAGCTTTTGTAAGGTGTCATTCTATAAGGTAACCATATTACAGAAATGAGACCACATAAGCCACAGGGAAAAAAAGTTTTGTTGAAACAAAAACTCTTTCGTGTAACATGGCAACTGAGAGCACATTATAGCCCTAAGCATCTGAAGTTTTCTGAGCAATGTGGGCTGATTCTTTTGGAGAAAACCACAATTTCTGAAAATTAGTTTAAACCTACATTTTAACCACATTTGTCTTCCCCCTGCTTCCTGTAATCATTTCACATTGGTTTTACGGAGACACCCATAGCTTAACTTGCCTCTAGTGCTGAGGTCTCAGTATCCTAGAACTAGCTGCAGCTACAGGCCTCAGCCATGCTAACAACCTCTTTGGGGAGGCACCTCAGTACATGGTAAGGACCCCTCATCCCTTGTTTGCTATGCAAAATAAACCTCACTTTGAGGGCTGAAGTGATACTCTTCCTTTATTCAAATTCACAGTATAAATATGTAGAAACTCAGAATTATAGGGGATGACACAAGCACAAGCCTCCTTTGAGTCTAGAGACTGAAAATGTTAGCTAATTAAGAGTTCAAGTAGTTGGCCAAACTGTGATTATTATACTGTATGAAGTAGTTCACACTTTCACCCTTAGACTGAATAACTTGATGGAGACTGAGCACCAATATAAAAAGTTTTAATTGCTTGTGAGATTGAACTCATGTTGGCAATATCAAGGGACTGTTCTGTGCATTTTAATAACACAGCTGCAAGGTTATGCTGTGTTGACAACTTAAACATAATAAGGAGTGTATAATAAAAGGAAAGCAGAGAGTAAATCTGAGCTAACAGGAGGTGACCTATGTGTGAGCCATGCAGATCTACAGGTCTGGACTATGTGGTGCACAACTTGGGATTTAAAATTATGCAATTAATGTTAGATTTTTCCAATTACATGGTTTGTGCAACACCCTTGCGTGGGCATATCCAGCATCTCTGAAAAACTGTAAATCTCCTGCATCCTTTACTCACTAGGGTGCTGCTTCTAATTTTAGAAAGATGAGTTGAGTCATGTCATTTGGTTTTCACTGGCCGGATGTACAAAAACCCCATTAACAGCTTCCATGTGTTTGGAGCAATGATCCAAGCAAAGGACCTGGTCAGCAGCTGTCATTACTTGGAGGAGACAGTTTCACCCAGAAGATATTATGGATATATCTGGTATGATTCTCACTGTTCTTGTATTTATCAGTTTTTCATACCTCAGTATGCTGAACTATTGTTAATCTGCCTTTCCCCATCCACAGGTAACAAAATTAATATAGCCCAACTAGCTGTATATTCCTGTTATAATGCCTTCAGTGATGAGAAATCACTGGAAAATATAAATTCAACTGTGTTTCTATATTTACACCTTTCAGATCTCATCCTAAATTTGTGGTGTGGAGGAGAAATCTGCTGTCTTCCACCATCTTAGAAAGATGAGTTGAGTCATGTCATTTGATTTTCACTGGCCAGATGTACAAAAACCCCATTAAAAACCCCCACTCTGGTTTAGCCAAGATCCAGAGGACATCCTGTCAGCTTAAAAACACTTTCAAAAATGTCAAATGTCTGACTAACATTACCTGATCCAAAGATTGGTTTGTCACAAGCAGAGCAGGATCCACATCTTTGCTTCATTGTTTCTTTCTTGCATGAAAGGTGTTAACTTCTAGCAAATAATCATGATCTCTGACCAGTCCTTTAAAATAAATTAATGGCAGAATTCATGTCAAAAGTCCTTTCATTAAAATATCCTGTGCACAAACTTGTGCACTTAGATATTGAAGCACATGCGCAGCATGATATCCAAATTTTGTGGCTCCTAAAAATTATTGCTGTGTTTCAGGAAGAGCCAAAAAAGAAGAAAAGTACTGTCTGGATGATAATCCCTTCATTATGATTAATCATTTACTGCTTGTGTCTTTTAGAGAGTCCAGACAGGAAACTAAGTAAGCAGCATCCCCAAGGAGCCCCAGAAGGTGTCAGAACATAATGTTTTGATGACCAGGAAGCTGCACATTGTGTTGTCTAAATCCCATTCTCTTATTTTTTCCACTAAATAACTCAGAGCCTGGTTTAGGCACAGACTTATGTCATTAATAATTCATGTCCATTTGAATTTTCATGTTCACCTCCACTGCACTGCCTTCCCACTTTTCTTATTGTTCATATGTACAAATAGAGCATTATCTGCTTATATTAAAAATATTTTTTATTTTAATCAGTTTATATTAAAAATAATTTTTATTTTCCAGAAGCCACTGGAAAAGAAAATACAGTCCCTACATTTGGTCAACATAGTAACTTGTGGGCTCACAAGATAAAAGCATTTCAAATTTGCCACTTGTTAGAGGCAATGTGGCAGAAGAACAGACATATAAGGCCAAATTTGGAGGCCATACAACCCTTGAAACAATCTCTTGTCTCACACTATGGCCAGCTGCAGGTACTTGTAAAAACAGCAGTTGAACAAGGCTAATGAGGGTTTTGTCTGTGTTTGCTATACTCTCCTGTTTTCCAGTAATAAAATTTCAGGCATCCCGTCAGCAAAAGGTCATGTCCCTGTTCAGTAGCTACAAATTAACTTTCCCTTCATAGATCTCTCTAGTCTCTATTTAACCTTCTTATCTTTCTTGCCCTCACATCCCATGGAAATGACTTGCACATTAATCATTCAACGCTAGACACACACTATGATTAAAAAGGAACACTGCTGCTTTTTCTTCATCTGCCTGTCAGTAATAGCTGGGCAGCCTTCACTCCGATTATGTGAGAAAACATGAACACCTCTTCTCTTGCTCACTTTCTCCACCACCATTTGTGACTCAGAGGATCCTCTTTGCATTTCCAAGCTAAGAGCCTTCTAGCAAAGCCATCCCACACCACCCATCATCTGTGACTCTCCTCTGTGCTGTCTTTTGTTAGTGTTTGGAGCATTAGGATTCTGTGCTCTTGCCAAGGCACTGGTGTGCTTGCTTTGGTGCAGCCACTTGTTCTATGTACCTAAACCTACACTGAGTCTGGACCCTTTTAGTGCCATTCTCCATTGCTTTCCTAACAACACCAGAGAGCCCATCTGACAGACTGCTGCTCATCTCTGAGCTGTTGCTTTCAGAGAACTAGTCACAGTGACATCCATGTGAGAACATAGCTAATGAAGATCCAGCTGTTTGGACAGTGATCACTGTCTTTCCAGTACAGCTAATACTGGTTCTTCAAAGGATTTCTATTTTTCTACACTAAATTTAAACCTCTCATTTTATCAGATGGTTCTGCAAGATTTAATAAGATCCTTTCACAGCCTTTACAGTATGTTTTAATGTATTTGAGTTGCCTAAGTAATTCTGGAATACATGCAAAGTCTGTCACCTTGCCTTTTTGAGAAAAACAAACCTCAAGTACCAGCACAGAGGTCAGATCCCTCTGAGACCTCTCCTCGTAGGTCAGCAGCATCAGTGACCTGAATCTGCATAAGGCAGTAGGAAATGGCAGTATGAAATATCATCATTTTTTACTTAATAGCACTCAAATAAAATTGCAGACTAAAATATCCCTAACAGTGAGTGAGAAAGCAGATGTTGCTCCCTTCTCTCCCTTGTATATGGAGAAGGAGAAGGAGAAGGAGAAGGAGAAGGAGAAGGAGAAGGAGAAGGAGAAGGAGAAGGAGAAGGAGAAGGAGAAGGAGAAGGAGAAGGAGAAGGAGAAGGAGAAGGAGAAGGAAGGAGGAAAGGGAAGGAGGAGAAGGAGGAAAGGGGAGAAGGACTGATGCCTTCTCATGTGAATTGCATTTGTCCTGCAGCTGACTCATATAAACGAGCTGGGTTTGATGTTGCAGAAGCTCCAGTTTCTCACAGTGCCACTCTGAAGCTGTTCCTGGTCTGTGCCAGTGATGATCAAAATATTGCACTCTATGAATGAGGAGGCCAATCGAGTTGTGAAAATATTGTTCTTTCTTCTTGTCTTATCAGTACAGATTGAGAGGAAATCCAAAAAGATCTATGACAAGCCACACGCTCCAATAATATCTTGAATTTGGATATGAATAGGAAGTGTAACTACCAGAGTATTACGTAAATTAGTTCAAAAAGCCTGTGGAATCTCACTCCAAAATCTAAAGGATTTATGAGGAAACAAAAAAATCCTTTTGGTGAAGAGATCAAAGCAATGGATATTTTTTTTCTTAACACATTGGTTTGAAGAACAATTCTTTCTAAGTTTTTTACCAGAAACCTAAATAACATCCTAGTACCTGAAAAAAAGCCAAAATTGCAAGGGTGAGAAAGATTCAATCTCATGCTTCACTCACTTTGGGACAAAGAATTCAGCCATTCAGCCTGACTCTCTCATTTCCCAGAAAAAAAAAAAAAGATTCTTCACAGAAATTACATTGGCCAAAATTAACTAATTTTTAAGATAAGTTTAGGTTTTAATAAATCACTATTTTCCAGTAACTAAAGTTTTAATCAAGAAAACTCTGTTCTCAGTGAAGGAAAACTTTCTATCTTGTTTTATGAGGTTGTCTGATAAAGTAAATTCCTGTTTCTTTTTTATTTTTAAAACACTTTCAGTAAGAACAATTTTAATTTGAGCCCAACTATACCAATTTACTTATTGCATTACACAGCCAAAAAGTATCCTAACTGCTTAAGCACTAAGACCAGCTGCTTCTGTCTTTTGCAGAGCATGTTAAAACCAAAAAGCCCCCTCTGTCTTTTTATAATTTATTTCATTTGACAGTGATATACAAAAGATAAAACCACTTCTTCCAATGTTATTTGGATTACTGGGGCCTTAAATGAGCCACAACAAAACCAAAGCTCTGGTTGGCAGTACATAAACCCATGTTATGGCAAGTAAAGCCTACGTGGAGCAGTAATCACATCTCTTCAAGGAAAAAAGCTTTTATTCTCTTGCTTAGCTTCAGTCTTCATGTAGTGGGGACTTAACAGTTAAATATTTCAAGGATTGGTAAGGAAAAGTGGGAAGCTTCTAAGCCTACATTTATAGGAGTACAAGTCTAGTGAAATCTTGCTTTTCTGCAATCATATTGTCACATATCTCACTCATACTCAAAATGTGCCAACAGGGCAATTCTCACTGTGCATGCAGAACAGGAGCTTTGACGTTTGTGGAAGCCCTGCCCTAAATCTGAGTGAGAAGAGGATTGTACCCGACTGTATGCCTCAAGTATCACTCATCCCTGTAAAACACATGCTCCATTCAGGTTCATTGCAGCATCCACTCCTGTGTCATGCCAGTGACTGGGAGCAAGCTGTGCTCTCTGGTAGCCAACTGTGTGTGCTAATTATTGAAACAAACGTTTAAACCCCTACTATGCAAGAACTGCATCAGCATGCTGTTTCCAGCACGAGTCCTGTTTGTTCTGAGCCCTTTATGCAAGAGTTTTGGGCAAAAGTATTAACTGGAAAAGGCATCTGCAAGGCTCCCTTATCTCTCTTAAACAGTCATTTAAAGGAAGAGCTGTCACATGTCACAACCAAATGCTCTTAAGGAAAATCTCCCCCCCTGTCCCCCAAAGTGTTACTTGCTTTTTTACTTCACTTTTGAAAGCCGGCCTCATTGCGCATCTTCTCTTTGCACAGGAAAGTGCTATGTATCCCAGTGAAGCATGCATGCCTTTCATGCAGCTTCTTCTGCTTACAGACCTGATCTGCTTCTGACTAAACTTATTGGAGAGGATTGGTTACTTACAGGGTGATGTTAATGGAAAACTGGAGAAAAAAATGGAGTTTTAAATAAGTTTGAAGAGACACAGATATATGCATATCTGTATAAAGGCAAATCAGTTTCTCTTTTGCTTCATATTCTGAAGTACAGAATATGTAGTACAGAAGACAGCCCTGGTTCTGCTTGGTATACTAATATAGCAGAAATAATGAGGAACTACCAGACTAGACTGCTTGACTGCAATTACTGATGTATTGTATTTTGTGCAAACTGCAGCCCACAATAACAATCCACAACTGCCCTTGGGAATCTCAGTCTCAGCTGGAAATGTGTGCCTGGTTTCTGCTAAAAATGTTTCCATTAATTTTCAGGAAGCTGCAGCTCTCACTCCTTACACTGAATGTTTTTCCTGACCTAACTTTTATAAGGCCATTTCATTTTTGGGTTCAAGTTTGTTTGTTTGTTTCTGGGGTTTTTAGGGTTTTTTAAATTATTGTTACTATTTTTTAATTTCTTTTTTTGGAGGAAGTTGCTGCTTAAGATCTAAACCTGCATTACTTGTACCTGAAGACTTAAATGCACAGTATCAGTGCCAATTAACTTTTTATATGCTAAATCTTGTTTGGTGATGGATGAAGTATTCTGTAGTTAATTTTGAGATTGTCAGAGATGACTGCACTGTTTTTGCAGAGAGCACCAGTGAAGAGGAGCAGCAATGAAGCTAGGACAGTACTAAGAAAAAAAATGTTAAGGGTTAATCAAACAAATATGAGTACCTGTACTCTGATCACTGCTGCCAACCCATCCGCCTTTTCTCCAGGTATTACCTCTTTCCAGAATCACAGCTTTGAATCTAAACTTTCAGAATCATAAACTGTCTCAAGTTGGCAGGAAGCCATAAGGATCACTGAGTCAACTCCTTGCTTCTTCCAGGATTATCTTAACCTAAATCATAGAACTAAGCATGTGGACACTAAATTCTCTTTTGCTTTTTCAAGGGCTGGTTTTGTTCTGCCTGCCTGACCACATCTAGCACAGTTTGCTCTCACAAGTACTTAATTAGATAGTACTACCAAAGCTGTTAGGGTGATATGTCTCTCTCTCAGCGCCTTCAAAAATCATGCAACTTCTTCAAAGCAGCATCCCAAGATGTGAGCAGCATTCCACTTCTGAGATGTGCTGGAAAAGGATATGTGCTTGAATGATAGGCACATTTTGGTCACCAGCAACTGGCAGACTAGGTATGAACTGAAAGGACAGCTGTGTGTAATTAGGAATACAGGCAAGCTGTACAAAATGAAGAAAGAGCCAAATAATCTCAGGCCTAACACTTAGTTTTTAGCCAAATTATTACTGAACAATCTCTCTGAGTGATGTCTTATGTCACAGTTATATTTTTCAAAGAGAAAACTTGATGAAAGCTGTAGGATCTTCCCCAGCACACTTCACTGCCATCTGCATTGCTGAATTAAAAGCTGCTCTGTGCTCTCAGACCTTGTTTTTTCCATGGCTGCTGGTGAGGACATCATCACAACACACTTGCCAATAACTGCAAATTTCACCCAGCCTTTGACTAATCCTTTCAGGAATTTCAGCCCAGAGTAACACAACATGGATGGCTGCCAGCTTTGGCTGGGTGCCAATCCACGTACCAAGCTGGCACAGTTATGGTACGTTCAGCAAGGATGTGCAGGCAAAATGTGTGTGGAATGGGAGCTGGCTTTGCTCTTTGTGGAGGTTCCATCTCCTTGCAGCCTTGCAGAGGCTTCTTGCAGCCTCTCAATCCAATGAGCCAATTGCCACATGCAGGCAGGAGCTCATGGTTTGTACCATCTGCAGCTTTAAAACCACAGGCCGACCTCTGCCATTTGACTCTCTTGGAAGTGTGCAGGCAAGGCAAGGAAAAGACCTTCTTCCTTATCATATTATAATTGATTTTATCCCTAGAATATAGCTTGAGTTGATTGATTTTATCCCTAGAATATAGCTTGAGTTGATTCCACCCGATCTTCAACTTTGGCACGTGATAATCCCATAAACCAACCAAATGTGGAAGAAAAAAGAGTGAGTGGAATAATTTTGCTAAAGGAATTTGCTTTACAATTAATTTTATTCGGCAACAATCTGACTAGCAATTATATTTTTATGGTGAATAACCATTAGAAAGCTGCACAGGGGCTATGACCTTGTAGTTTTGAACTATAAATTTGAGATCTACTTTTTGGAAGACATTTTTATTTCCTTTTTAATTTCTTCCAAGGTGTATCAGTGTTTTACAGTACCTGTTACTGAAAATGCAAATTTGATTATTTGAGACTAGTTACAAAACTACCAGAGGACAATCAGAACCCTGATTCAATAGAAAAGCCTTGAGCAACTCTCACAGGCTGCATGATCAATATGGGTGTCAATGTGAATGACCCGACCTGTTTGTTAACCAGCTGCTGACGTCCAAATTCCTGCAGCCAAAATAGCTGCTTGTAAATCACCCAGAAATCAAACAGTGAAGCAAAGAAACTGCAGTGTTTCCCCAGTTAAAACAAATAATGTAGAAGAAAGAAAGAAAGAAAGAAAGAAAGAAAGAAAGAAAGAAAGAAAGAAAGAAAGAAAGAAAGAAAGAAAGAAAGAAAGAAAGAAAGAAAGAAAGAAAGAAAGAAAGAAAGAAAGAAAGAAAGAAAGAAAGAAAGAAAATGCTGAATAAAGGTCCTTAGGTTCTTTTGGAAATGCAAAATCACAAATTTTGTTATAGAGCTTTATTGTTATTTGATCTGTGGATCTGAGCTAAAATTGAAATGTATGTTTATGCAAAATGTGTATTTGTGTCCACAGACTTAGAAAGGCAGCATGAGGAAGAGGTGTTAAGGTGAATTTTGCATCCTCCTATTCATGAAAGTCATTTGAAGCTTCCAGAGAAAACCTTCTGGATTTTATGGCATACTGAGCTCAAACATTCAACAATGAAGCTCAGCCTCAGAGAATAAAAAGCAGACCTGGTATTTCTGTCAAGAGGTTAAACTACATCTCTTCCTCAAGAGAAGCAAAGAGAAAATTTGGTCTACTGGAAGGGACTCAGCTCTCACTTGCAGATTGAGTCTGGTTTCTGCTCACTTAAATTTTTCTGATTAAGGAATGTTTGCAGCCTGCTCCAGGAAAAGGTCTGATGGATTACTGAGGGGAAAAAAACAAACAAAATTTTCTCTGCTTCAGGGCACACAAAGAAAAGGTTGACTCTGAAGCAGTCCATAAGACTCTGATAAAGCTGTTTGAACTACAGAGAGAAGCCTGATGCACTAAACTGGTGCATGTGTACATTTCTGCTTGCATGAAGGGGCAGTGACTCCATAAACCCTTGCACAGGACCCTGAAGGTAAAAGCTGGGGTGTAGCTTGGAAGGATGTCACAAGGGCATCTAATCTGTGCTTTTGTCATGAAGTACAGCTGGTAGATCGTAATATTCAGATGGATATTTAACATACTCATAAAGAATTCTTAGTGCCCTTGTCATGGTTTAAATACCACCTGGCAACTCAGCCCCACCAGCCACTCACTTACTTCCCCAGGCCCATTGAGAAGCAGAAGAAAATTGGAAGAGTCAAAGTGAGAAAAACTGTGGGCTGAGATAAAGACAGTTAAACAGGTAAAATATGCTAGCAAAGCAGAACAAGAAATTCATTCCCCAGTTCCACTGGCAGAGAGGTGCCCAGCAATCTGCGGGAAAACCAGGCTACTTCACAGGTAGTGGTGACTTGGGAAGACAAATGCCATCATCCCAAACATGTCCACCACTTCCTTCTTTTTTCACCAGCTTTTACATGTTGAGTATGATGCCATATGGTATGGGATATCTCTCTGGACAGCAGGGATCTGCTGTCCTGGCTCCCACCTCCTTATCTCCAGTCTCCCCCCTCTTGGGGTGTGATGAGGGGCAGAAAAGGCCTTGATGCTGAGTAAGCAATAGCTAAAACATCCCTGTATTCACAGCACTGTTGTGCTCACAAATCCAAAGCACAGCCCCATACTAGCTACTATGAAGAAAATTAACTCCACCCCAGCCAAAACAGTGCACAATCCCCCCCATCATAGTCTACTTCTGCCCTTAAACTAGAAAAACTTCCTGTAGAGTTTCCCTAATACAGAATATAAATATTTATTTTCCTATGCAAAACTGGAGAGATTACTCCTTGTCTTAATCCAGTTAACACAGAAATTTACTGTTTGCTACCTTCTTGCCATTTTGGAAGGCAAAATGTCTCTTAGTCTCTTAGTATTTTCTTATATAAACAAACTCAGTTGTTTAAATTTGTTCCAAACAAATAATATTTTCCAAAAATCTTCTTCCTGGATATCTGTTCTGGATTGTCTCCAATTTATGTGCAACTTTCTCAAAATGTGATTTTGAAACTCAATGAATTTTCAGCGCCATATAAGGTCTTCCCAATAAAGATACAGTTGAATAAGTACCTGTCATGTTAAATGAACAAGAACCCTGTTACTATATGCAATGCAAATTGCCTTAGTTGCAACTGCTTTGCATTATTTGCCAACTCCATTTCTGGGTGATTTTGTTTTCCATATGCCTGGCAGAGCTGCTATTGCCCAATCAATTCCCTGATCGACACTAATTTTTTTCCTGGTATTTTCTTTCTTGGATTTATAGTCACATACCATCACCCCAACATACCAAACCCGCTTTGACCTTTGTGGTTTGTCTCCAGTGCTTCCACCCTTTTCTAATACAATTTGAAGTATAAATTTATTAATCAATTCCTTAGTCCATCACGTACATTGTTAACCTAAATTACTGGATTTGGTAAAGTCAAGCCATTTACAGGAATCAAATTTGCAACATTGCCTTGAAATATCCCTCATTTCACAGAAATCCATTGTTGACTCCTCCATGAGCAGAATTTGCTGTCTGAGCATCAGCATTTACATTCCCATCATCACCATCATGTTTTCCAAGCTTAGTTATGGCATTCCTCAAAACCCTTACTAAAGCTGAGATAATCAACTACTGCCTCCTCTTTAAGCTGTTATCCTGCAAAAGAGGAAACAGAACTGAAAAGGCATGTTATGCTCTTGCAAATGAACCTTTTTTTTAATCAGCTTTTTGTCTCCTACTTGTGTTCTTGTTCCATAGAAACTCTTTGAAATGCCTACTAAAGATATCCTCCTACATCTCTGCTTTAATTTGATTCAGCACTTCCTTCCTTTATTTGGAACACTATTGTTTTGTAGTCGCCTGTAATTCACATTACTATGAGAGTTCTGTCTGAATTTAATTTCAAAGAGATACAATTACTGTCACTTATCTATTAACTTCCTTTGCCTCTGCAATAAGAAGTTGCCACTAACACATTCCCAGAACTTGCTGAATCACCCATGTCCTCCTCTCTTTCTTTCCCAACAGATATTTGAATAGTTCAGGTCTCCAGTTCTGGCAAATCCTTAACTCTGTCTTGACCACGAGACTGATTATATACCATTTTTTACCTGAAAGCATCAAAGTAGTCTGTCTACCATCTTTTTCTGGACTTCAGAAGATTCATATACAATCAAATTGTGCAGCCAAAAACCTCTCATATGCCTCTCCCACACCCTTATAAATCAGCATGCTTATGATATTAACTGGCCAGATTGCAATAAAATATCTCACACTATATTGTGAAAAATAAATAACATAAAGGATTATAAGAAACTTCAGAATATTTGTTGTGGATTTATAGCATGCATAAATATATATATATTATAATAAATTCAGAGAAAATATATTTTATTTGAAGTAATGGAACATCAAATCTTTGTTTTAAAGGGGATATTAACTACTACAGACTTTTTTTATGCTTATGTTGAAAGACTTTTCTCATGTGGAACATATTTATCTCTCTGACAAAACCTGTGAGCAGGAAATTAGCTAACACAAAGTATTTTTCACATTTCTTCCATTTTCTCTAACGGTGTTATTAGTATCAGGAATGACGTAAGTAAATCTGTACCACAAGTTCATGAGACCAGAAAAATCTTTGATCCAAAATAATGCAATTAGGCTACTACCCATTTGGAAGGAAATCTGAGGCTTTGCTATGGAATAAAAAGGAATATGGAAGAGCCAGCAGCTGCAGTCAGAACTGCCAAAACCACCAGTCTCAGTGCAAAGGAAGTTCTTACCGTAAGCAAGGACCAACAGATTTGCATAAGGTGCTCTCTAAAGAGTTTCAAATACAAAAGGAATTGGACCAACAATCCAAGTGGATCAACAGCCATGGCTATAAATGAATAGGTCTCTGAATTCATAAAAAACAAAACACTAGCAGACAGAACTAGGTACAACTATTTTATTTCTTCACATGAAGGACTGTGGAAGGAGACGTAAGAAGGAAGGGCTAACCCTTCTTCGTCCTTCCCAAATCCTCCCACTTCCAGAGAGGCAGAGCCTCTCTGCCTCAATGCATTCCAGGAAATAGACGAAAATGGGCCAGGGGAAAAGGAGACAAGCAAGGCTGGAGAGCTGCACTCGCTGCTTGCTGGAATGAACCTGTCTCCTACAATTGCCATTCATCAAAAGCAGCAAACTGTGCCAGTCACTGGAGCAGACACTCACACCCTGTCTTTTCCCCTGGCTGTTTCAGGCAGGAGCAGCCTGGCGCATGGCACCATTTTCTGGGACAGAACTTCAGCTTTCTCACTCTAAAATGACATGTTAGATCTGGTCTTTCCCTTTCCCAGGGGACCTCCAGGGGACCTATGGCTGCGTCAACGCCCAGATTTTCAGGCTGACCTCAATGCCAGATCTGTCTCTGTAGAAGTCACAGACAACTGGCGCAGCTTTAACAGCACATCTTTCTGTAACAGGTGCTTCTGCGTACGTATCAGCATCCAACTCTAGATACTTAGGAAATTTTCAGGCCATATTGAATTAGACTTAGAGGGTTAGAAAGGCTAGAAATTAGGAGGTGGAGTTATTGTCATTGTCTTACATCTACAGACCAAGGTGCAGTATGTGCAGAACTTAGACATGCTGCAAGATCAGGGAGACAATGTTTACATTTAAAGAAAATTATGGTGCTTCAGCCCGTAGGTCTGGTTGACCTAGTTCAAGTCAGAATGGAGATGGGCAGATGATCTCTGTCTTGAGAGGTGCATGAGAAAACATATTTCAAAGCAGAACACAATCTCTCCACTTAGTATGTGCAGAGGCATGCTGTATGCACTGTGTGGAAGGATGCAAGCTAAGATGTATAGTGCCCAATAGTTTCTGAAAAAGAAACAGCTCAAGAGCCCAATGGCCTTCAGCATTAGCTTATGTCTTTCCAGGAAAAGTGTAGATTTGTTCCCAGACATGAAAGTACTTCTCTCTGGGAACCAAGGAGCTAACTTCCAGTTTAAGCAGTCGTCAGCTGGCAGATGTTTTGTGGAAAAGCTTTCCTTCGCAACTGGAGCCAGGAAAGCAGTACAGAGTTACTGAGTAAGAACATATGACACAATTTCAGAGTCTATCTTCTCATAGCTGAATTGCAAAAGACAGGGTGCCCAAAGACAGGAAGGAGAGATGCAAAGAATATCAGGATGGAGGCTGAGACTCAATGCAGTCAGAAGTGGACCAAGGCAAGTGGTTGAAGGGTCAGGATCAGTGGAAGAAGTAGTCACTCAAGAGACAAACAGTAAAAATAACATTATAATCCCTAGTTTTGAATATTTTTCTGTGTCCACGCACAACAAACATGTCATACACTACAGTACTATTTCTCTAACTCACATCCTCCATCCCTTTGACATACAAGATAATTGGTTTTTTCCACCTTGGAGAGCACAGGATGCCCCAAACCATGGAAAATAATCAGGCCTGTACCATATAGGAGGTTGTTCATGGGAGGATTCCTTTCTTCTTCACTGTAAAAGCTGGAAGCTAGTAAGGGATGCAGCAGGGTTTGAAGTAAAAGAGAAGGATTTTTTTAAGTATGTGAACGTTTCCTTTGAGAATAAGATTTCATCTTTAGCTCTGCCACAAAGGTCCTGTGGAATGACAAGAAGTCACTTAAACCATACTTAGGTGATTAGTCCATCCTTTGACAACCAGCTGGATCATTAAATTATTTAAATTATTTACTACAAATGTTACAGCAAAGAATCTTAGAATTTACTGGTCAAACAAGATTAGCTGCATGTACTAGTGAGTTATTAATGGTTGTTAATGTCCCTGATAAACTCAAAGACAGTGCAGAGAAGCAATAGTTTAGAATACCTTAAGAAAGCTTTCTTAAGGGCTTTTTCTTTCTTCTTCTACCGTAGTACTAATCAGAGTCATCCTGTTGACAAAAAAACTCAAAACATAAAAAATTTTCATAAATTTCATCTACGTTTTGTCAAAATTAGGAGAACTGTTGGACATCTTGTTTCTTTCCTTCCATCTTGCTTGTGTGTATATTCACGGCGAGGTATAGGAGCACAGAGCTCATAGAGCAAACATACAGCATTTGAGAACCTGCCTTTAAACTGTGGAGAGCCTCAAGTTCCAGGCAGTGGATACACGAGACCTGAGCTTTGTGGTGTTCTGAAATGCTCTCTGGGGCTTGTGAGAGAGCAACAAATAGCTCAGGTTTGTTATAATTTTATTTTCAAGAATGTGTTAAGCTATTTAATAATAAGCTGCAAAAGTCTATAATACTTCAGAGTCATGCATATGTCCCTCAGGCTAATGGCATGGCAAGCTAAAATATCCATGGCATGCCAAGCTCTTCTGTCGGGTTTAATCTAATTTTGCTATGTCCATGAATAAAAATGTAGGCAAAGTCAACAACTTTTGAATGCAAGAGGTCAACAGGTGAGCAAACAAATCACATGCAACAAAAATTAATTGTGCTAACTTCAAAATTGCCCATTTCTTCAAACAAAATATACACATGTTAACTAGTTGTCCTAAAAGCACAGTCTCAGACCAATTGAAAAAATGCTGCAGCCATGTTAGTCACTACTTACCAACCTACTGTGTGTCATTAGGAGTCTGGCATTTATTTTCATGATCTAAATTTAGCTAAGTCTTACATAAATCTGTAGTCATCACTCTTATAGGGGTTTAATGACATGAGAAATGTAGGAGATTGAAAATACATTTTTATCAACATCTGCATTTAAAATTAATCCATTACAAATGCCTTGGCTCACATTATTTTTTTGTAATATACAAATACTTTTTGAACTCTGATCTTATCCATTAGTACTTTACTCAGCTCACATGGAAGGGCTGAATGACAGCATAAGACCACAAGCATCCATGGGCTGGGGGGTGACATATTTCTGTTGTTGTCAAAAAAAAAATTATATGTCCAGTTTTAAGTTAGATATATAGCAAGAAACCCAAGGCTCCCATCTCATGAGCTAATCTGAACTGGTCCAGCTCCAAGGAAAACATGCCAGGAACTAAACTCAAAGCAGCTGCACCTAAACACTCACACAGGAAGAAGAGCAACCAGGCACTAGGCTGGACATCACCTGGGACTTTGCTGGCCAAAGAAAATAGCCTGAAATTGAGTACAGTGCCACAGAGGTAGAGATGTGCCACTGGTATAACTGAGACAGGGTCTGGAGGGCAGGCACGGTGCCCTGAGGAAGAGAGGAAGCAGAAGGACTACTGCTCACAGGTGAGCTGCCCTGAGAGTCGTCTCTTTCCCTCCCACCCCACCATCCTGAGGGGGCTTACTGTACAGTTGGCCCTCTTGCATCTACTTTGCTCAAATATATGCTACAAACATAATAAATGAAAGAGAGCTGGAAAAAAAGGAAATGCTGAAACTGAACCTAGAGAAACAAGGATATTCTCTGAAAATTAACTTCTGCTTGTGCAAACAAGCTGTGGCATACTCAGACCTCCTCAAAGTATTGCATCATAATAATTTGTTTTCAAGAATAGTAAGATTTAAGTCATGATCCACTTTTAAAAGCCATTGTAAAAGGAGGATTTAGTTAGTTTCCTTAATGAAAAAAAAAACAGAATGAAAGCAAATGCTAAATATCACAAGCACTAAATCTAAAAGACAAAGTTGGTGATTGGCACATACAGTCTCAGACTGCCTTTGCACAATCACTGTGTCCCATACTGGGTAG
Source organism: Melospiza georgiana (assembly GCF_028018845.1). Classification (NCBI taxonomy): domain Eukaryota; kingdom Metazoa; phylum Chordata; class Aves; order Passeriformes; family Passerellidae; genus Melospiza; species Melospiza georgiana. The sequence goes on from NC_080431.1 coordinate 21,844,490, forward strand.
ACAATGAAAAACTTGAGTTAGTGATTTAAGAGAGATTAGGGAATTTCATTTAGGTAAACCAATATTCTGCTTTTATAATGGAGGTTTTAAAAAAACGTTGTGCAGGAACAGGCAAAAATCCTGACATGTAATCCCATAAACTATACAATACCTCTGTCAAGCCTCCAGCAGTCATGATTTGACATCTGGTTTCTGTGCTCTAAAGCACTATTCCAGGGATGGATTTGGATGCCACTGCCATGTATCATTACTGCACTCTTTTCTCCCTGCCTCCAGTGACCTGACATCCACAACAGAGACATCACTCCTTCTGCTGGCTTGCAGTCCATGAGATCTGCTGGCCTGAGCCAGGAAACTCCTGGGACCCTCACAGGTGTGCCAGTGCTCCATCTTGGTTGTCACTGCATGGCCAAGAGTGAATGCCACAGAAGCAGCCATTAAACAGTAAAATAAAATAAACAAACAGAAAATTACATGTAAGAGAATAAGTGGAAAGCAACATAGTAGCATTTAAGGACTTCCTTCTCCTCTGTGCATAACAGAGGCATTTGGGCCATATGAAGAGTTAAATTATCTCTTACATCATGATTTTGTTTAGACACTGGATCATTCCATCATTAAAGCCAACTCTCGTTAAGGGCTGTTTTCCACAGGCAACTGGCATCTCCTGGCAGATTTTAAAAGACTAGAACTTTTGGACGTGTATACAAAGACATATCCAGCAATTGTGTTTAGTGTTTAATTCTTTTATCTTCCAGCCCTTACAAGCTAGTGAGGTCTGTAAATATGAGCAAGGCAGATTTAACTGAGGAAATAATAATAACACAGTAATTAAACTCTTAGATGGCGTTTTTTTATCTTCAGCAGTCCAGCATTTTCCAATGGAGGTAAAGAACACAAAGCCAGAGGACATGATTCAGCCTTGCAGGAAGACCCCCTGCTGCCACACACATCAAATCCTATTCATAGCTGTACCCAGCTCTAGGTTTGAAGTAATTTCTTTTCCTCCCTTTACTCCTGCTGAGAGGCTTTTTTGGGGACCTCACTGCTGCAGTGACTAGAGGCATCTAAATTTTGGTTATGCATTTCTTATTCCAGTTTTATTATGCCAGTCTCCTTCATTAGTGGAAGTAATTACACGCCCTTACTTTTTTACTCTCCCTTTGGATGAACTTATGGGCAGTTATCATGGCCTGTCACTGCCCTTCCAGGCAGAAGATGAGCTTGTATTGCTTATTCTCACAAGTTCTCCATTCCCCCACACTCTCCCACCCAGGTTATGTTCTCCTATGCAATCCATATTTCCTAAATGGCACCACTCAATATGGTAGTAGTAATAATCATCATCAATGAGACAGTAGTAATCATCATCGTCATCATCATCATCATCAATCATCATCATCTTATATGTTCTTTCCTATTAAAAAGCAATCAGTCATAGAGTTCTGCCACTCCTAGGTGGAGAAATGAATCTCAGTTCTTTCTCTACCGTGCTTCTTCCTGCATTTCACTGGCTTAGATTAATCTGAAAAACTACCTATCAACTGTGATCAAAGAAAGGGGGCTTCTTTCTTCTCTGAGCTGATAGGTCTTGCCTACTCACAAGAAGGGGACCTGTAAGAAAGCTGGAGAGGGACTGTTTACAATACTATGTAGTGATAGGACAAGGGAGAATGGCTTTAAACAGAAAGAGTGTAGGGTTAGATTAGATAGTAGGAAGAAATTTGTCTCTGTGAGGGTTGTGAGGCACTGTAACAGGTTGCCCAGAGAAGCTGTGGGTGCCCCATCCCAGAAAGTGTTCAAAGCCAGGTTGGATGGGGCTTTGAGTAATCTCCTAGTGGAAAGTGTCCCTGCCTATGGCAGGAGGATTGGAACTAGATGACCTTTGAGGTCCTGTCCAACATAAATCATTCTACAATTTAATGATAAGAAGGAGGACCAAGTCTCCAGCATTCACAGGCTATCAGAATAACGATGGTGAGACCTGTCTTGCCCACACTCTCCTCTGGAATGTTCTCAAACCAGCTGGAAGATCAGCCATGGTAAGGCCCCGTCAAAGCAAAAATAGTGGTAGCAACATACTGAGGGGACATATAATCACACCCTTTAATTACTTTGTTCAGCAGTGTGTCCAACTTGAAAGCCACAAGTCACTTGAGAGTCTTTTTTGCAAGTAAACAAACAGTATCAACTACTTCCAGTCATAGCCTAGCCCCCTCAGCACTTATGACGAAGGACATTTGGGAGCCAAAGCAAGCAAACATTATGATTCATTTATCCCACAGCTTAGCAGATGGATAAATAAAACCTTTATAACCAAGGCAGAACAGGACCTCTACAGCTTTAAATGAATAGCACCATTTAAGCCTCATGACACAGAAGCACTGGCAATGCCTCATTATCCACAAAGGAATCAAGATGTGCATTTCCATGAAATTTACATACATATAAGTGAAGTTCCTGGAGCACAACTCAAAAGATGACAAACTAGTAAAAACAGTGAGAGAGAACCTTCATTTCTTATCAGGACTGAGATACTGACCTTTTCAACATGTTACAAAGGAGTTTGCTGTTTACACCTGAAGTCATTGTCAGGTCCTGGGACAATTTAGACTGGGGCAAAAACTTAAAATGGGTAGAAGGGACACACAACTATAAGAGCCAAACTACACTTTGCAGTTAAAGATTCAGAAATTGATGAATTTCCCAAGCTCTAACAAGTGAGCTTGGTTCTGCATGAGTTTTCAGAAGTTTCCTCATTATTATTATTATTATTATTACTACTACTACTACTACTACAGAATCATGGAATCACAGAATTTCTAGGTTGGAAGAGACCTTCAAGATCATCAAGTCCAACTCATGTTCTAACACTTCAACTAGATCATGGCACCAAGTGCCACATCCAGTCTTTTTTTAAACACATCGAGGGATAGTGAGTCCACCACCTCCCTGGGTAGATGATTCCAGTATTTGACCACTCTTTCTGTGAAAAACTTCCTCCTTAATTCTAGCCTGTAACTCCCTTGGTGCAGCTTGAGACTGCCTGGCTGAAGAATTTCAGGAAGATAATATGCTCTTCTTGAAAACTGACTGGAGTTATATTTCAGATGCTTTATTAAGCTCTTTACATTGTGTATGCTAGGTAATGTATAGACTGATAGAGACTGTAGTTTCCAGTGCAATGAGCACACTAAAGCAGAATATATATACACATATATGTATGTAAGTGGGTTTCTTATCAATGACGTGAGTTTGTCCACTGGAAGCAAGCTAGTTTATGATATTTCCTTTCCCATGTAACTGTTTTTTCCAGTTTTCTGCTGTAGCCCAGCAGAGCCAGGAAGAAGCAGGCAGACACTGTATGCCATGGGAGCTGAGCTGGCTGAGTGCTGTGGAAAGGGTGACAGGCCCCAGCTCACCTGCAGTCACTCAGCAGACTTCCTCCTGGTCCCAGCAGGGCTCTCTGTACTTCAGCCATGCACACAGGACAGCTTGTTCTTTTCTTCCTCTAATAGCTGTGGCACTTCATGACCACACAATCTGTGAGCCATAAGTGTTTCTCCAAGGCACCAGCTAGATATTTTCAGCCTCCCTCTTATGTTGGATTCCACAATATATACCTTTGGGCCTGTCTCCCAGCCTTACAGTTATTTTCATTTAGTGCAAGCCTGTGCTTGCTCTGCACAGAGCTGCCAGCATTAAAGTCATTCCCCAAGAAAGCCCAGCAGCTTTGACTACATGACAAGGTGTCTCTGGGCTTTAGACTGATTCTTTTTGTAACCTCTCTGATAACCCAAAATCCAGTGATCCACTACCAGTCATTCCTTTATCCATGAATCCATGCAGAATGGATTCATCTCACTTTGTCTTAAACTGTGGAAAAAGACAGACACCTCTGAGATGCAACTCATCCCATTTATTTTAGGCACCAGAGAGAAGTCTTTCTCCACTGAGTTGAGAGGAAACATCAGTGGCTATCTTGGATTACCTCTATTCCTTTAGGCTTTGTGAAGGCTGGATGAGAGGTACCCCACCCTAGGCTATACTTAGCAGCTGCAAAGTTATGGATAGGAAGTTCTCAGCTCCAAAACATAACAACTATTTTTTACCCTTTTTTGCCCTGCTGGACCTGTTGCTTTACAGACTTGAGGCAGAATAATCATAAACACTTTAATTAGCTGTTCATACCTAAACCACTATTCCTGGCATATTTCAACAAGGACGTCCTCGTCCTGCTGCATGCATGCCTTCCCTCCCTAGATACTAGAATTAAAAATGTAACTTTCTTGTCTTGATCAGTGAAGATCAATTCTGTATGCAGGTCAGCCCTTGTTTTCACTTGCTCCCACATTTATTTAAGGGTTTTGTTTGGGAACCAGCAGATGAAATTACTTGGTGCTCTTCACATTATATTTAGGTTCAGTCTGGGTGCTACTGTGGTCAAACATCAGTTATGCCACCTATTTAGATGGATAAATGACATCAAGATCACACACACTGTAAACTAGAAAATAGTTGTTAACTCAATTCATGTTTCCTGAAAATAACTTTTGCACAAGAAGCCTCTATACTGGATGCAAATTCATGCCAAGACCATGGTACATCCATTTTTTCCTCTCTGTAGGTGTGCCTCTGAAGTTGTTGCAGACAGACTAGCTCTCTGGAAAATGCTATAAACCCACACAGTCCCAGGAACAAGGTGACCTTGTCCTCATTACATCCATAATTTTTCCAAAGAGAAACTCTGTTGTGCAGAGCCCTGAATCCTTGTTCCCTAATACTGTACTTCTTTTCAGGTTTGAGAAAGTGCTGCCATCCTCAAAGAGACATCTCATATCTCACTTCTCTCTTCCCACTCAACTCACACACCAGCATTTTCGTTTATTTGTTTACCAGTTTTACACATAAAATTTTCAAAACCCAGATAAACCATGTTGCCCTTGTGTATAATGATGCAAATCAGTGTAAAGCATTTACATTACATAGGTCACTTGTTCAAATCTATCTGTAAAATATTTACATTGTGTAGTTCACCTGAAGACATCTACTTATGAGGAAAGCCTTCAGAATATTATACTAGTAGTCAGAGAAGCAAATATCACTTCATAAAAGAAAAGCCTTTGTTTCTTTACTTTCCTTTTGTATTCAAGATGCCTCTGAGTATGTAACAGCAATTCTCTAAATACCTAATTTTTTTCTTATATCCATATTTTCTCTCCTCCTCTGGTTTTGAAGAAGGATCTGAGGTATTTAACTTTCTTATGGCATCAGTGCTCTGTATACCAAAAGTTCTGGGTTTTTCCAGTACTCTGTGAAATCCAGCCCTGCACCTACAGCCAGGTGTGTGATCATACTACTCTTGGAGGATACAGATGGAAAGGAAGAGCAAATCACATGTTTAAACATTACACTTATTGACAAACCTAATTTGTTCTCTAGGTACAGACTAGCAATTGCTTGAAAATAATTGAAAATTTTCAATGTTCCCTCCTACATTGATCTGTTCATCCACAACTTTCTCCCTTCAAAGAACAGATATCCAAGGGGACTGGCTCTTCTCCACACTTGCATCCACCTTTTTCCCATCTGCCCATAAAACACTTGTGGTCCTTATCATCTTTCATATTCTACACTTGGAAGCAGTGAGTCCTGTGGTGTTCTCTGGATGCCCTTGACCTAGACGGCGTCAGAACTCTAATCTCTGTGCCTGTATCTTCACAACAAGCATTTAGAGTATTTAAAGGGAGGCTTTGGTTGGAATCTCATTACATATGAATGTTCTTGCTAATAGAGTGAAGATTTCTTAACTCAAGCCACATCCTACTCTTCAAAATCCTTCCAGATATTTATTGGGCCAAACTCAGAGCCAACTAGAAGTGGTGATGGAAAGCAGGCCATGGTCTGTATAAGGTCATGGTCTGTCCCAGATGGATGTGAGCCATTCACTTCTCTAGTGTGTTAAAATTTGGTTTTTGGAGTCAAAGTTTTTCCTGATTTTTTTTTTCCTACAGAGTTTGAAAATCCTCTGGGATGATTTACATGAACAAAAAGCTTTATCTTTGGTGCCTGTGAGAGATGGTGGTATTGTTTTAATATTGGTAGAGGGAGAGGTGTTGGTGCAGTTATGGATCTGTACTAACCTAAGCCTTAATGCAGGTTCTCTTCCCTCCTATACAGATGAAGATAATACACATTATACATCATGTAATGATTTCTCAGCTGTCATGAGTGGTATCTCTTTGAAAAGGAAGAGAGGAAGTAACCAAATAATTTTACTCATTCTGACCCTCAAAGTACAACATGGTCACTGATTATTTATTGCTCCCTTATGATTTATGTCAAGACTAGAATCCAGCTAGGTTAACCCAACAGACAGTGTTTTGCATCCTGTGTAACCAATTTGCATACTGCAATTTAAAGGACACAATCTGAAGCTACACCAGACTGGTCACAAAAGGGCTGGAGGAACAAAAGTGTGAGACTGTTCATTATTACTGACAATCTGTCCAGTCACTTCCAGGAATAAAACTTTTTATAGCCAAATCACTCTCAAAACACTTAAACATCCCTCCAATTCTTTCCTTGGCAAAGATGCCAACATGTTACAGCCACTTATGAATCTCTAGCTAAAACATATTGGCAGATAAAACAGAACTGAATTCTTCTGTGTACAGTTATCTTTTATATAGATGGAGTTATCTCTGGGGGAGGGATATTCTGACAGTCTATTTAAGCCATGTGTAATCCAAATGGTGAACAAATTTAGTTTTTCTGTGGAGAAGTTCATAGATATACAGTTGCCATGACAACTGCATTTGGCTCTGAAAAGGGAAAACAAATGTCTCTTTTTAGACTCAAGTGAAATAAATTTAGTCTGGTTGCATAGAAAAACTGCTTTTCCCCTCTAGTGTCAAATAGTCCTTCTGTAGCAAGCTTCCTTAGCTTCCCTTTTTAGATTTTAGGGGTTTCTTTTCCTTTTAAAAACAAAAAAAACCCAGTACATCTGTTGGAATTACAAAGGGTGAGAGCACCTCCCTCTCCCTACCCTTCCCATATCCGCAACATGATTTTGTGTTCCAAAATTCTACAGATTGCACCCTAGTTACAAAATAATAGAACCAGATTTCCTGCATCTAAGCAGCATAAAAATGCAAACTTATATTCTTAACTTCATCAGATCACAGAAGATTGGGAAAAGTGGGAAAGAGCTGTTATTATTGGTCTGTTGGGAATACAGAATATCAGGTCTGAAATGTTTGCTGTGTCTGATGTGAAAGATAGCCAGGATGTTTTTTTTTTTCTGTTGGTAGTTGGAGAACTCAAGTGGATTTTAAACCTTCGGTATTGTATAACCTTTATCAGCTCTACTCTTCCAGCACTTGTGCATGCATATCCCTCCCACGATCAAACAGGCCAGAGCAACAGGAATCATTGCAATGTACCAGGACAGACCAGCAGCTGGAAAAGTAAACAAATTAAATATTAGAAAACCAGGAAGAAACAATGAACTCCCAGGAACATATTTCTCTAAGCTCAAGTTGGAAGAGGAGAAATGACAATAAAAAGGATGTCTGCAAGTTAACCTTCCAGCAGGGCTTATCACCTTTGAAAGGAAGAGATCTATTGATTGAGCACTCTGGGAAATGTGTTCATGAAGATAGGAGGAAGGATTGCAAAACAACAGAAAGTGAGAATTTAAAGTTCAATCTTTTGCATACCCCATTTTCTTAAACTCTGATCAGGAACAGCTGTGTGCTTTGTGTCTTGGTTTATTTAAAGAAGAGACATTCCAAACAGGAAATCCAAGCACCTTGTGGAGCATGAATACTTAACAATTAGTCCACCCTCAAGTTGTGTGAATTGTTTTTTCATACAGAGCAGCTTATAAATTAGTAACAATCGACCCAAGACTCAGAATTGCTTCCTAAATCCGGTTAATTTTCAAGGCAAGTGTCTGTCCAGGCCATTCTGGATTATTCCAATGCATGTTGCCTCCTGGTACAGCTCATGGAAGAAAAGGGCAGCACGTGATCCAGCAAAATGAGTACAAATCCCTCATCATAGGGTGCTGGAGTGAGTCATGACTGATAATGAAGTCTGAAGGAGTTCATGTGCCTTTCTAAGAGAGTGTGAGCAAGCTTTGGTGATTCACCGACGTCAGGCAAAGAAACAATTAGCATTGCTTCACATTGTTTGTACAGCTGGCTCTTGGCCAATGGTTTATCACACTGCAACATTAATTGCGCTGAGTTTAGTTCTTCTCTTCCCATCACTGGGAGCCAAAGTAACAACGCCCATCATAATTTACACTTCTTGTTATTTTGGCGGCAGTCTGTGCATGAGGAAAAGTAACACTCTAATCATTTATTCTGTTATTGTCCTTTTTTTTCCCCTACTTGTTGAGGAACTGGAGGAGATTTGGCTCTGCTGCAAACAGAGTTTGCCAGTAGTCTCACTGGAACACTTATTTCACAAAGTGTATCTAAATTGGAGTCTTATTCAATAAAGAATAAGACAGCACAGACAGATCCTTATCCGTGCATAAAATGTCAGTACATGACCTACAGAAGGTGCATTTTGTGAACAGGCTGTATCAAAGACTACAGGTGAAAGAGGCAACCAGATTTTCCCCAGGCAGTAACTTATCCCAACACTGGCTCTTACAGTATAAACAGATCAGATCCTAATTCAGCATTAGAATAATATTAAAAACTATCAAAAATAAGCAGTAAAAATAACTACCTTCCTGCTTGACCCTTGTTGGCAGTTCTTGGTATCCATATCTGTTCTGGGCCAGACAGGTAAAGTCTGTGTAAAAGTCCACTTCTTCAACAGAATCAAAAATCAGTGGTACTTCAATGAAGTTTTCACCATTTTCTACAATTTCTCTGGAAGAATAATAAAAATTAAGTGTTAATTATTTTAATAAGATGGTTTTTCTGTATTTGATCTGTTCATTCTAACAGCACATTGCAAGAAAATGCATTGGATATTGCTTCATTTCTCAACCAGCCTCTCAGCATTTAAGGATGCCTGTTGTCTTCAGCCCAGTTGTGCTACTTGAGTCCCAGTGGGCAGTGCCTGTCTTGCAGCTTTTGGAGTCCAGAGGGAAAAACATACCTGGATTTGTCTTGCAAAAATAAAGAAAGGGGAGGGGGAAAAGGCAAGTGGAATTCTGTGTACCTTTGATACATTAGCATTGGGCAAGGACCTAATTCCTTCTCTCTGACCACCTAAGGTTAATTCTTACAATCAGGAGAATATAACACTGCAAATATTCTCTGAGAAAACTGAACCACCATTCCTGTCTATCATGTGCTCAAAGCCAATAGCTCAATACAAGAAACTGCCCAAGAAGTTTCCAGCTAGTTTCAACATGATTATTTTAGGAGTCCCACTATTTGAAAGGGGTTTTTTAGCTGGAGACAAACATTGTCCCTTGACACCTTTTAGCCGTTACCAGAGCAGTTGTCCATTATAAGCCTGCAATGCACAGCAGCAATGGAATTCCCTGGGCACTCCTCCCAGGAGCTCTTTGCCAGAGATTTCTGCAGGGAATTTGTTTTCCCAGGGGCATTTGAGCTGTTTTGTCATGCTGCCATAATGAGGGCTTCCAGCAGAACTGGGGTGTCTCACACACTGTGGGTCCTGCAGGAACCTCATCTGTCAGTGTCCTTGTGCAATTGCACGATAATGTACAACAGCAATAATGATAGCGGTAAGCATAACAAAAATATTTTTTAAAGTCCAAGTGAGAAAGTTCTGCTCTATTCTAAAGCCTGCAGAGACTATAGCTGCAGCACATTTTTATGGTTCCTGGCATTTTCACTTATACATACAAACAAGATTATAGATTAATTTCCCCAGTCATGCTGTGGGGAATGGGAAAACACCTAAAGGCTTGGGCATACAGCTCAAGGAACCTTCTGGGCTCTGTCCCCCAGTACAGGCAGAGCCACCAGGCAAGGGTAATGATCTGTTTTGGACACTCTGAGCTACATGAAACAAGAAACAAGACAAGCTGACTTGGTTCTCAATGAAGAGATTTCAGTCAGAAAGTTCAGCTCACACTTACAAAACCACTAGAGGTGTGCCTGGATGTAGTGAGTTACTCAGGTAACACATCACAGGTACAGAAAGCAGGTATCCTTCCCTTTCCTAGTGGTAAAAGCCTTGAGGTATGAGGCGGCTGAAAGACAGCTCCTCAAGACTGGGAGCCACAATGAATCAGGGCAAGAGGATGTGGAACATCCTGTTTCTCCCTCCCACCAGTATTCCCTTCAGTGCTAGCCTAGCATCTGTTCTAGCACTCAGCGGGTGTCTGTGTGAGTCAGTTTAACTCACTAATGTGGAAAAGAACAAGCTGAGGGAGAAATACAGTGCTATTTAGAAAACAAAACAAAAGCCATCAAACCACTAGGTAATTTTCTGTTGTCTTAGTGTATTCTGAGAACCTCATGAACGTGAGGGAGAGAATGTTGCCACTTTGCTGGCATGGGGTAAGGAGAGAGGTAAAAGAAGCACTGGAAAGGATCAAGTCTCCTTGCTTTCCACTGCAGTCAGCCCTTACTTACAACAGCTCAGTTGCTCATGAAAATGTGCTTAAAGTTTGTCTCAAAGTTGCCTCATTTGCAAAATACCTTGTCACAAAAAACAGAGATAAAGCATTTATTTCACTGACTGGGTTGGGCTTGGGGGCTTTTTGCTTGCCTGCCCATTTTTTTTCTCATGTCTCGCCTTCACTTCAGATCTGTCCATTTCCCATTTCATTACCTGGTGTTCAGGTGCACTGAGAGCCCCTGCAGCACTGCAGGTTAGAACAATAAGCACAAGGAAGCACTGTCAGCCAGACTTACTGTCGTTCCCCCTCTGTAACTCTGCTTTGTTTATAAACCACATCAACGCTGCTGTCATTTGCCAGCCATTCCACATCAGTTTGGAAATGGCTGCTCAGCCCAACAAACACTTTGCATGGGAGAGTCATCTTGGAGCCTGTCAAAAAAAAAAGATTGAAAAACAGTTTAGACACATATGAAGAACTACTCTTTCTTTTGGTGAAAACCACCAACTCCAGGGGGAGATCCCACACACGTCAAGAACCACTACTTTCAAAACTGAAGTTAATCTCCAGATTGCTTTTGATCCTGTATTCCTTGGCAGCAAGACCCTTCAGTGTGGCAGTCCTTCCTGCTGCTAAGCAAATAATTTCCCTATTGCAACACTTACCAATTCCTGCACTAAACACATTCCCCAGAGGCAAGGCTGTGTCCCTGTGGCCTTGCCCTTTCTGCCACAGTGCAGCCCTAAGGGCACTGTGTGATTTACCCCTCTGGAGCAGCTGCATTAACCAGCAGCACAGCTTCACTCACAGATGCTGTGGGTGAGGAGGTTGCTGTGAAGGTTGGACCTCCAGGGATAAAGTGATTTTGCAGGAGTTCTGAAATTTTTAATTGCTACAATTACTGTAACTCAAGGATAAAGAGATTTCAGACTGATGTGTATCTATATTATACATAAGTATAGCTATATACCCAGAAGACAGCATCTGGATGTAGATGTTAAAAAGCAAAAAGTACTCTAGAACCAACCCTCAACTAATATAACTGAAATCAAAAACCTACAGAAATTTATGCCAACAAATTACACCATAAGACGACCTGCTCTAGTTTTTCTCTGACTAAACGTTTCCAAATATGATGTTGGGCCTTACCAAGAGCAGCTGATGTTGTCTTTTGGGATGGATACACAATTATCGGGGTAATTCTCTTCTCTTGTTCTTGGCAGAAAAAGAGAGCAGAGTCAGTGATAAGACAAGAGAAAATGCGGGCATGGCCCCAGAACCAGAAACATGTCGCTTCACCCAATATCTGTCGTCTCCCAGGAAAGGATTTGATTGCTAAAGCCGCTGGTAAGCAGCGACATTGCCGCTCCGAGCCAGAGCCCCGCGGCTGCGGGCCCGGGCAGGGTGCCCCGAGCCTCAGGGACGGTGGGAGGCGTGTGGGGCACGGGCGCCCCCTGCCGCCCGCTCTGCGCAGCAGCGCCCCGGGCCCGCCGCCGTCCCCGCGCTGTGGCACAGCGGCCTGTCCCCGTCTGTGACACAGCGGCCTGTCCCCGTCTGTGACACACGGCCTGTCCCCGTCTGTGACACACGGCCTGTCCCATCGCTGTGACACACGGCCTGTCCCCCCTCTGTGGCACAGCGGCCTGTCCCCCTCTGTGACACACGGCCTGTTCCCTAGCTGTGGCACAGCGGTCTGTCCCCCTCTGTGACACACGGCCTGTCCCCTCGCTGTGCACAGTGACCTGTCCTCGCCCTGGGACGCCGCCAAATGGCTGATCTCCGAGCTTCCCCGAAGGCCTCGGCAGTGATAACCCTCTCCTGCCCCAAGACATCAATTATTCCGTTTAACAAACACGGGTACTTGCAGGAGAGATCCCCGCCCTGCCAGGGGTATTGTGGGAGCCCCTTCAGGACCAGGACAAGCCCTGCCTTGGCATGGATGAAGGCTGAGCATGAGCTCCTCTCAAAAGTTTCATTAGCAAAGAAGAGGTTTTCTTATATGCTGTAATGTTTCAGTATGTCCATCATTGAATCATAGAACCACAGAATCTTTTAGGTTAGAAGGAATCTTAAATGTCCCTAAAACCTTTCCTAAAAGTTTCCTAGGACTGCTAGTTCCAACCCTCCTGCCATGGGCATGGACACTTTCCACTAGGCCAGGTTGCTCAAATCCCCATCGAACCTGGCCTTGAACACTTCCAGGGTGGGGGGTAGAGGCATCCACAATTTCTCTGGGCAACATGTGCCAGTGGCCCACTACCCTCACAGTAAAAACTTCCTCCTAATATCTAATCTCAACCTGCCCTCTTTCAGTTTGGAGCCATTTGTCCTTGTCCTGTCACTTCATGCTCTCCATTTTTCTTACAAGTCCCCTTCAGGTACTAGTAGGCCACAATTCAGTCATACTGAAGCCTTCTCTTTTCCAGGCTGAATAAATCAAATTCTCTCAATCTTTCCTTGTAGGAGAGGTGCTCCATCCCTCTGATCATCTGATACTATACTTACCAACAGTCTCCAGTTGAATTGTCCTGGTGATTTCATACTCCACACCTTCAAATGGAAATGACATCTTGCAGGTGTAATACCCTGCATCTGTTGGTAGCACAGATGTCATGATCAGAGATGCTGAACCATTCAGAATGATGAATCTTTCATTGTCCTCTTCCAAAAGCTGAGCATCCTGGAGAAAGGACAGTAACTGGTGTTATGACTCAGATAACTACACCCTAATTATCTATTGAGAGAGACAAATTATCTCTGTCTCTCTGTTATTAGAAGTTCACTTATTGCTGGGAAATCTGAGCAGTTCTTCTTTCCCACCAAAGCACAAGTTCTTTTAATGTGTATCCATCTCTAAAATGCCTTGTGGTACTATATGTGTGAAGTGTGAAGAATTGCTATTTTAATCTATAATGTGTGTGCATAGCTCTTCCTTAGTGCACATTTTAAGATGAAAAACATATAATAGGCTCTTCCTTGAGTCATCTTAAGAGCAATCACACAAGATTTTAGTACCCGTGGAGGTTTTCACAATGTTGTCCATGCACATCCATGTGTATGTATCCATACTTTCCATACGTGGCCACAGAAGAGTAATATTCTAAGGCCTTCTTTGAAGACAAATACATAACTGTTACTTACCCTATATTAGAAATTCCTGCTCTGTATCCCTAAAGCTCTGTTCATATACGGTCTGGAGACCTGCTAGGAGAAATTATGTTCTCCCTCATGAAGGCAGGGTAGCTCTTTCTTACATTTGTAACAAGAACCATATTGAGGGGGGCAGCCTCTCACTTAGATAAAGTGGGTTATGTTCCCACTTCTGAAGGAAGTCCTGAGCAGCAACATTTTGCTGGTATAGTGCAGATCATAACCTAGGCACTGCAAGCAGCCTGTATATTGCATCCTATGGTAAGGCTACATCTGCACAAGGCAGAGCATGTGATCGCAGTGGGAGTGTAAATAAAAGCTAAACTGAGGTATTATGGAAATGCAAGAAGAATCTCCTGCTCTCCAGTGTGAAATTGAACAGCCAAGGATGTTGTATTTGATCTTAGAGGCAAAACCAGGCTTGCCTACTTGAAAAGCAGCAAACTGGGCAGTTAGTCAAGAGAACACTCCAAGCATTATTTCATTCATCCAGTATTTCCAAATGGTGTATTCCAGTTGATTAATGAAAGCTACCCCACCTGAACACAGAGGCAGTATCCCTGGGAGGTCCTACATTATGGGATTCACTAGAGAGGCCATGAAAAGATGCCCAGTGCCAAAGAGAAGGGCCTGATATCAGGTGGCAAACCCTGGAGTTGGGCAAATAATCTAGCCTTATAAACAGTTGCATTGCCTGTGAGAGCATGAAACATGTGAAACACTTCACCCTGTGCTGAGTGTGCCCCAGAAAACTTTTCTTAAAATGTATACATCTGCCCCAAAATTCCCAGTATGTTACACTATACTAGTGACTTAATTCAGGAGAAATGTAAAGCCAATATTTATGTGCCAAGCTGAGATGAGACTATGCACAAAGAGGAAGTAAATGTTCTACCTTGTACCACTTGAGCTCCAGGCTTGTCCTATTTGGTGTAAAATCCCACAGGTCAGGACAAACAATCTTTCCAGCGGTGAAAGTGAAGAGGACCTGGGGATAGGCAATCTCCCAAGCAGCTGTTTTCTCCACAACTGTGAGGTGGATGGAGACCTCAGCACAGTAGGAGTTGTTCCTGGTGACAGAGCAGGGAGAGGTGAGCCCCCAAGAGAACTCAAATGATGCCCTTAGTTTCCTCCATTTCCCTCCTTAACACCAGGCTGCATGTTGGAAAATCACTGTTACTGTTCTACAATCAAAACGTGTTGCTGACACATTTCTGCCTCAGACCTTCAGTCTTTTCTTTTTAGTACAAGTTTCCCGTGCACCTTTAGGCTGCAGCAGAATTTTAACTGTGTGAGGAGGAGGAACATGTTAACCTGAACAGCAGGAGGTTTGTCATGAACCCTCCCCCATTTCCTTGGAAGAGGTTTTGACTGTAAAAACCCTAATGATTAAATAAAAACCTTAAAGCATGTACTACAATACATCTGCAGTTACTATTACACAACCATAGACATTTCTGCAAGTGCATATAATTTTCTGTAGCAAATAAGGCGTTCTGGCTTTGAAAGGTTCACAAAATTCAACTTTTCTTTCTGGCCCCAAGTGACAATCACTTCCAGTCCTAAGGAAGACCACACTGGGACAGACAGATGCTTAAATTCCACCCTTTACAACCTCTGGAAGCCTGCTTCAGAGATGCCTTTACTCAGGGCAGTGCACGATCCTGGAAGGGGCCAGCGAAGCCAGGGAGACTGGGCTGCCACCTCTAGGAGAGCAGCTGTGGGCTGCAAGCAGACAGAATGACAGTATTGCCAGGGCACTGTGGCCATCTGTCATATACAGGCCAGATGCCCAAATCCAAAATATTTGCTCCACAGAACACAGAAGCAGAGATCTGTGATAGTTTGCTGCTACCTTTAAAGATAAAAAGATCTGCTGGCTTCCCTGCAGGGTAATTTGTAAAGGAAATGTAACTTGCTTGTGCTTTATTAATCCTGTAATAATGTTAAGAATGAAGTTACCTACTTGGCTCTTACATCTCTTATTAAACAAATTTCACAGCATTTTGCTAGATCCCTCAGTAACACTGCTATAGTGTTATATATTGACAAAGTGAGGTAGAATTGCCCAAAAAGGGGATTTAAAAGCACTCTTGAACATCTCAGGCAACTACTCTGTTCTAGAACAGTATTTGCAACCTTTTGCTGTTTGGGCTTCACTGTCAGTGTCTTTTTTTGTGCTCCACAGCTGAAATTGCTGCTGAGACTTGGGGAAGGCCAACCCCACATGCTGAGCATGATTTCTGAACTTGTCCATCTCTTCTACTGCTGACTTGCATCCCTCACAAGGTGTGCTGTGCAAGCAAGGAGACATGCTATCCACAAGCAGCTCCAGGAATGTAGAGCTTTGTTCTCCAGTAGAAACCCCAGAGCCAAGTGCCAGAGGTTTACTGAGAGGCTGGCTGGCAGCAGGAGATGGCAGGAGACAGGGACCTGGAACATCTTCAGAAGTTCAGGCTCTAATAAGGGTGATGAGATTTTTTGCCTTCCTTGATCCTCAACAAATCCAGACCCTGGCACCTCTTTTGACATAGTACAGTGTGCTGTCAGATTGAAAGCAGTCAGAAAAAAAATTACCAGTAGGGCTGAAAAGAGCCATGGCTGAAGTCTCAACTCACTGCAATTCCACAAGTCTGGTACTAGCCTAGTAAATACACACTGGGTCTCATGAAAATTCTTGCAACAATATCAAGTCATTCAAATTCTGGTTTAAAACATGACTCGGAAAAAAAGTGAAGACCAGGGATATGGAAGTGGGAAGAGGAAAGCCACTGCAGAGCTACGATGCCTTATATACGCTTCATAAGGCAATCTGAAGTGCAACAAGGGTATTTGTGCCCAGCAAACCCGCTGCCTGCAGCATGTCCCACTTGTCATAGCACTGACTGGCTCAGAGGTAACTAGGAAAAACTCTCTATACAATATTCTCCTATGAGATTGTAGTCAAAGTGGCAAGCCCGTGTCAACATTTTACCAGATTTCAGTACTGGTAACTATAGGAGACACAACGCACTCTAAGGGTCCTGACTTCCCATATTTGTTCTGTCTAATAAGGTCAGCAAGGAAATTATCCAGAAATGCTCTAAATATAGCTGGAGTTTACAATCAAGGTAATGCATTTAGAAGACATAGCCATTTTTTAGTGAACTAGATTATCTTTTAAATACCTACCTTCTTGTGCAGATATATACTCCTGAGTCTTCTAGCCTCACTGGTAAAAACCAGAGTGCATTTCCTTTTGCCCAGATTCTTGAATCTTCATCTCTTTCTGATATCATGGTGTTCGAACCATTTTTATACCATGTGATATTAGGGGTCAAGGCAGAGAAATCCAAATGTTTGTATCTGGGGGAAGGGCATTTCAGAACCACAGGTTCTCCATGCAGTTCATAGTAGTGTTTGAAAAACACGGTGTGATCTGGGCAGTTTTCTATACAAACCAGAGATATTTTTGCATTACTGTCAGAGAGGAACATTTAAAAGAATGGTGAGGGAAACAGAAGGAAAAAGACAAATGTACACTTACCTGTGTTCTTGACTTGCTGGAGTCTGAAAGCAGATGCACCTACTGTGCACATCACCAGGACAAAGAAGAGCCCATGCATTTTTTTCCACAAGAAGTCAGAAGAAGAGGGTGGAAGGAAAATGTTTTGAAATCTACAAGGAAGTTTATTACAAGACAGATTATATAATCAAAATACTCAATATTATTTAAAGAATTATCTGCTATTTTTCTCACTGCAGACCTGGGGAGCTTTGGTCCATCCTCAGTGAGCAGAGAGGTGTCTCCATCCCTAGTTTATGGAGGCTGAACTGTGGAACCAGAAACATCTGGCTTGGCACACACATATCACTTTTGGTCCTTCCCTTTCACTCCAGAAGATGAACAGAGCATACCACAAGATGCTGCTGTCCCCACAGCTTTTCAGAGTGACAACTATGGGTGGAAAAAATCAGCTCTGCTTATTTTGCAGCAAGATGTGACTGAGGCACAGGTCAGCTGCTTTGAGTGAGCTGCAGTGTAGTAGCTTGGGTGGACACAGGGGCAAAATAGGCCAGCTAGTGTGAATCAGGCTGCAGGAAGACTTTCTGCTACAAGCAGAGCCAAGCTTTCTTGTCTCCAACAAATATTTCTGTTGAGACTCTGAGAAAACTCTGATTTCTGAGAAAACATTGACTCCTATGGCATGTATACCCATCTTGCTGGTGGTGCACAAGCTTTCAGCATGGACACTATTACCATCTGTTCTAAAAAAAAGATAAGGAAAACCCTGAACAAGCTGTCCTGAAAATCAGACAGGGTGGCTACTAAGGGAAAACAAAATTCTCCTCTGCCAGTCATTCATCAAGTGTCATCTGTATGGACCTGACATGGGCATGGCAGTGTCTGTGTACATCACTGAATGCTTCTGCTCTGCCACAAGGCCACAGCTCCTGCTGCTCTCTTGATTGATTATGCTTTACCTTGGTGTGCCATGGGCAAAAATTTATAAAACATGCTGGATAGAGGCACTAGTTTATGTTCTGTATAAGGAATTTATAAGAAATACAGTACACATATCCACATGATACGTTATACTATTTCCATTTTATATAAAGAAATGGAAATTGCATGCATTTAACATTACCTTAAAACTATGATGAATATTAAATGACTGTACAACTATTTCAAATCAAGACCAAAAGAAATATTTCTACCAACATAACAAAGCCATATTCATAGGTATACACCTTTGGACATCTTTTTGTATCCCTTCATGCTCATACTTCCATAGTTTTAATCCAAATTTCTTCCTGTTCTAGTAGTTGTACTTACCTGACATCTGATCGTTTGACTACAATAAACTATTTCCAGATTATTGTCATCTGTACAACACCACAAAACCAACCTCTTGCTCAATAGCACTCTTTCATAAGCATGGGTCATACTCTTAGGTCTGCCTGGGTTTCCAGGGAATTGGTATGGAGCTCTAGCCTCTCTCAGCTACACCTGAACCAGGTGCTAGAGGCATTAACAAGCCCCACGGTTCATATCGATACCCTGTAGCGGATGACATTCTCTCTTCAGATCCTGACAAAAATACTTGGTTATTCTGTTCAGAGCCTTCTGGTCCCTTTGGTTTAGTAACTAACAATTTCCATAAGCCATTTGAGGGTTTAGGGAAGGTTTTCATTCCCAGATTTCAATCAGATTCACTTACCTGTGTTTCTGTAGTCTTTCAGCCATAAGCATCTCACAAAAAGAAACTGTCAGACTGAAAATTCCTGGTGAGGACCTTATATAGGGTTGAGCTCAACACACAGCGGAAATTTGTCTCTCATTGCCCAATCAGATTTGTGTCAAAACCAAGTAACGTTTTAGATCCAACTTTCTTTCCTTCCGTAGAGTGAGGATAAGAGAAACAGAGGCACAGGCAGAGAGAAAATATGTGTTTGGATTTCCCAAACAAAGGGGAAATGACTGCTAAATATATGACTAATTTCCCCCTTTTCTGACGAATGGTAGCTTGCATACACTCATGTCTTCACATGACTATTTCACACACTACCTCAAGTAAAAAATTTCATGGGTAATAAAAGGTGCACTGCAGCATAGTCAGCAGCTAAATAATTGCAGTCTTCACATTTTGTGGTTTATCAAGCTGTTCATAAATCTTCTGTGATTTCCCAGATCCCTGGTGAATCACAAATGTGCCGATTCCCCTTTCTTCTCATAACATCCATTTTAGTGTGACAGCCTGCATTAAGGCTCTCTTGCAATGCGGTAAAAAGAAGGAACAGCAAAAGCAAATTATGGTTTCCAGGCTCATGGGGACGAGTAAGAAAACCACTTATGAATGAATTCTGGCAATTTTGGCCTTTTAGAAGAGGGTAATCAATTGAGGGACTGCAGTTCCCAGATAGACTAATATCCTCGGATACATCTAAGAAGGATCAGCAATTTTCAACAGCTTTCTTCAGAAGGTTTCTGCCCTAGCTTTCTTTTTATCCATAAAATATCTTGATCTCATGCAGCAGTGTGAGGACTGCTCAGGTTTCAGTTGTCCTTCAAGTTTCAGTTGTTTATCTGGAGGTGCAAAAGTTTGGTTTAGAATAACTCAGGAAGAAATGAAAGAGAGCAAGAAATTTATATTTTTTTAGTAGATGTCTGCTGAGAAGGCCACATTGTTTTGTGGTTAGCTATCACTGAGTATTTATAAACAGAAATGTGCAAGTCTAGCAGCTATATATATAGAGAAACTCTCTTAGGGAAGCTGGTGTCATTCTGTGGTTTCGCTCTGCTGATGATTCATTGATACAGCTCAAGATGCTGGAGCGTAGCTGTGAAATTCCTGACTTGAAGACCAGACTATTCCCCATACGTCTCACTCGTTGCTCATCTCACTAGATAGATATTTCCCACACCAGGGCTACATGCAGTTCCTTGCCACAGTTGGGTGGATTTTGCTGTTCTTGGACATGCCAATAAAAAAATCAAAATATAAAGAAATATCTAGTCTTCTGGAAGTTCCTTGCAACAGAAACTTTCAAAAGGCCTCCACAAGCAAGGTGTGTCTGTCCATTATCCCTAGTCAATGGAAGGAGAAATGGAAATTCAGGTATCATGGAATGGGGATTACACCATTTCTACAAGGGGCAGTTAATGTGCCTGCTTCTTGTAGCAGCTCCCAGATTTTGCTGCTTCTCCTGGAGGAATTTACCCTGTTATAGTGGCTCTGTGGATGATAATGTTTGGCATCCAAGAACTGCAATCTCTTGGGCTTCATAATTTATTCTGTTATCCAGTTTGGCTAAGCAAATTTCGTGCAATTAAAAACTGAAGTAAATTTCTCTGGTTCACATAAGAATAAGGTGACAAGGTATTAAGAAATACTGAATGTTGAAAGCTGACTGGCAAGCAGATGCAAAGTAAACCACAACTATTGCACCAACACATGTTCTTGGGTTATGGATATGAGCAAACCTGGTTTTAATAATTTATAATACCCTTGTGCACAGTTCCACGATGAGGTCTTGAAGAACAGAGAATAGGAAAGAAATGGAACTCTTCAATTCTGAGAATCACCAAATAACTGGGACAAAAAGAGAAAAACTAAACAGAAGGATTAGCACAATGCACAACAGACTCCAAGAATACAAGAATTTGCATGCCTAGCCAGAGGAATAAGTGCTGACATACCCCAGTTGTGTATGACAAAGTGGGAGAAACAGAAGGCGATGCGCCAGGGGATCCACTTTGTCATGAGGGAGTGCTAGTTTGGCCAGAGCAGCCACGGCTGGGTTACAGATTGTCTCACCACTACAGGTTCCTGGGATTTCCAAAGACCCTTTCACTGCAATAGAAAGCAGGCACACTTGAAAAATAATTATACTCTCAAGAGCTGGAAGGGTCAGGGAGGAGGAGAGTCCTCAGTGTAGAAATCAACAGGGTACAAGGGACAAAGTAACATCTAGAGAGGCCCAGAGTATCTGTGCACAGGCACACAGCCATAGATTGGTGAAATAAAGAAATTATTTCTGAAAAAGTGGGGTTTGCTGGATTTTATTTTACTTTTATTTAAAGTAGAAAACCATCCCTGAGCACAGCCTACTTGGTATATGATGCAATGTGGAAAAGCAGTGATGGAGTACTGTTGCAAAGCTGAGTTTGTTGAAAGCAGTAAAGTGATACTGCTCTCCCTGAACTGAGGAGGATAATCTAAACTACTAAATAGAGACAGTCTAAACATCAATGCATACTAGTGTATCTCTCAAATGACAATAAAAGTAAAAAATATCTCTCACTGCTCTTCCTTCTCTTATGGATAAAACGGTGCATAGATACACTGAATGTTGATCAGGGATATGGCTCAGGTTAGGGATCAGAGAGTAAAAGAGCCTAGGGCTCCAGGGACACTGGGAATGGAAAAGGCATGCCAAAAGGACCATAGAAGGGCCTCAACATTGCTGCCCCTATATCTTTCTCATCTGGGCCATCCACAGAACCATTCAGTTTGGAAAAATCCTCTGGGATTATCAAGTCCAACCATTAACACAGCAGCACCATCACCAAACCACATCCCCAAGTGCCACATCCACATGCCTTTTAAATCCTTCCAGGGATGGTGATTTCACCACTTCCCTGGGCAGCATATTCCAAAGCCTGTCCATCCTTTCAGTGAAGAGATTTTCCATGATGTCTAATCTAAACCTTCCCTGCTGCAACTTGAGGTAATTTCCTCTCATGTTGTCATTTGTTATCTGGGAGAAAAGATAAATCCCCAACTTGCTACTTTGAGGTTCCTGCTTCTTTCCCATGCTACAGCCATCCCCCGTGCTGGGATGGAGCAAGCCCACAGCACACAACACCTCCCATGCCATAGTGCAGGGCTCCAGACATGGCTGCAGCACCCACGGTCACGCTCACGCCAGGGCTGGCAGATGGGGCTAGCTGGGAGCCAGAAATGCCAAGGAGAACAGCAGGCAGACATTTCCCACAGCTTTGCTGTCTTCTCACACCATAGGCAGTGAGTCAGCAGGGGCACTAGGGACATGCTAGGAAAAAAACTAACCTAAGACTGCTGACTAGCTTTTTCTTTTCCACCAGTTCCAAAATCATAGTGTTTGCTTGCAATCATGATCAGTCTTTTTTATATATGAAAAAACATAATGTGCTCTGTGGTCTTTCATGTGAGAAGTGTTGAGGGATTTAAAAACACAGCAGTCATTACAAAAAGCCCACAGCAACAGCAGACAGAGGAGGAACTATGTCCAGTTGAGGATCATGAAATCATATAGGGTTACATGAGCCAGAAGGACATGGACAAAAGAAAATTTCTAAACCACTTATGGTGCTTGGCTTAAGCAGCCAACCCAGCAAACAGGGAATTCAGAAGCAAAGAGAAAAACAGATGACAAAGATTTTTGTTCATAATTGCCTTTTTGTTGATTGAACTTAAATTTAGTAGGTAAAAAGTAACTTCATGGCTATGAAAAACAGTGACAAACATATGGTCTGTGATAAAGGAAAAATTGAGGAAAAGGATTATACATTACTGTGGGTGTACCAGGAGGGTAATATTAAACATTACTTTTTTATTATATGTTCCTGAATCAAGTATTTGTATCACCAAGAAGACAAGGTCATTTATGTAATGCTGGCAGTAAATCTTCCATTTGTCTTGGATTTACTCTCCTTCTGACACACAAGTATATTTCACACACTTGTTTTAAGAAGCAGTCATATAAAATACACATAGGAGATCCAATTACCCAAGGTATTTGTTCTCTACTCCACTACATTAATGTGTAATTCACAATCACAGGACTTGGAGGGGGCTGGGGCGGGAGACAACACATGAAAGTGGATATGGTATAGAAACAGAGACAACAAATTTGCAGTCATGCTTGGCATTCTCTCTTTGTGCTTGTCCTGTGTGTAGTGTCACAATGACCAGCAATTCTGACTGGCATCAAGAGTTGCTTAAGAAAGAATTGAGCAAGACTTGATCTGGATCTGTGAAATAATAGAGGAGAGGTTTACAAATAAATGAATAGCAAATAATTAGATGCAACATATACTGCTTCTAAATAAAGAGGCAGGGGAAGAACCAGTGTATACAACAGCAGGAATTAGGAGAAATCAGATCAGTTCAGAAGAAATAGAACCAATCCCAGCACCATTGTTCTAAAAAAGAAATACAAAAGCAACCAAGTGATGCTGCAAGACTATACGTGCTTGCAATAAAGAGCAGGTAGGCCCAGTCTATCTTTTTATCTTTTATCTGTTCAGTTGGTGGACACACACCTTGAAGCACTGAAGAAGATCAGATTTTGTATCATTATTCAGGTTAATGAACACATTTGTTTTAATGAAAAGAGTTATCATCAGCCAAGCTTGGAGTGTTCTGTTACAACAGCTGACTACGTAACAAGAGTACAAATACACATGGGGTAACAAAACTGATCTTGGGAGGATTTCAGCCCTCAAATGTCCTTACTTATGCCCTTCTCCAGCACACAATGTTCTGTACCAGGTTGAAAGGGAACTTATCATTTCAGCAACTGATTTTGTGAGGATTTTACAACAAACCTTTGTGAGGATTGTACAACAAAACAATATTGAATGTTATTTGTTTAAATCATTTCTATCAATCACATTTTGAAAAGAAAAAGAAGATATTTTAACAATAGTAGTGCTTTGCTATGCAAATTTTCCTTAATTACAAGCTGGAAGAGTTTTCATTCATACTTAGTTAATCGGAAGGCTTTACCATTTGCAGGAATATTTGGGTAACTTTCATTAAAGTTTGCAAGAAACTGGTGGGTGGGTTTCCCTTCAAAACATTCTGGATTGAGACCTTCCTTCTGAATAAAACTCAGATCCCTGCTGGTAGCTTCTGAGACATTTATCTCAGAGGCATTTATTTCACTGGAGACCTGTAGAGCCCTGCACTTACTTTAAGGCCAGTTCATGAGTGCCGAGCCATTCCCCTTGTCTCTGCAGAAAGCTGAAAGATCCCAGAACCTTTACAAGTTACTGTTTTGATTAATGCACAAGTTTTGTGAACAGACCTCCCAGGGAGAGGGGTTTCAGCAGGGTATGTGAATAATGGATATAGCTCTTGGCTCAATACCATAGCTATGGGAACAAAAGACCAAAAAAAAAGGGAACTAAATTTAGCCATTTTATATCATAATGATATGGCAGCAGTGTTTGGAACCTTAACCATCGCTGGCTGCCTTGAAGTTGCTAATGGCAGCTCTGCACAGCAAGGACATGGCACCCAGAGGTTCAGAGCTGCTGCCTGTTTCATGATATGTTTATGATACTGGCCTCAGATGAGAGGCTTGAAGTTACACATCCCATGCAAAAGTCACAGGACCTTTTGCTGAACTTTTAAATAGCCAAGTGAAATACTGAAGATAACAGGTCAGTAAGAAGGCACATACTTCTTGAAAACTCTCTCCATGCATAGATTGAGACAAATAGAAAGAAAAATATATTAGAGACATATATGCATCATACGTAGAGAAATTTAGAGGCTGCCATGTGCTGAGAGGAAAGAGTTGTATTCAAATTGCAAAAGTCCCCAGAAGAAGTGTAGAGTATAGACAAGAAAGCCATGCAGGATTTCTGTTCCTGCTCTGCAATCTCTTTTTCCATTGCCCCATGCAGAGGGGAACAACTACAGAATGCTGGCTGTGCCCTGTATGGACACCACAGTAATCTGGCCAAAACTTCTCCATGTAAACTGGATGTTAATGTTTATGATAACTCAAAGCTGTTTTACTACAAAACTCCAGCCAGAAAAAGTTTGCTTATTACTAACACAGCTAATAGCATTTCAGTGATGTTTACATGTGTAGGGAGAATCCAAGGGCTATAATAAGTATTTACTTTATATAGTAGGGCATCATTAAAAATTTCAGTAGCAGCAGTGCTGAGTCATTTTAGATCAAAATCCATTAATGAGTTTGCTGATGATATTAGTGGCTGACAGTATCTGGCAGGGCCCCTGCAGCTCAGCATTCACAGAACCATCAGAATTAGAATGGCACCCTCCAGACCTTGCTAAACCCACTTGTCTCTTTGCCTTAGGGTAAATTTAGTTCTTCATTTTTTCAAATAACTACGATGAAAGAAGAGTATGATTTTTCTAATATATCCTCATGAAATCACTCTTATTTCTGAAGGCTTTGTGGAACAGCGGAAAGGTCTGAACCTTTCTGGCACTGCATCTGCCAAAGGGAGATTTTCTGTTTTCTTAGTAATGTATGCAGCCATTAGTTTTAACATTCTATTTAATTGACCCTTTCAAAACCTTGTAATGTTGTAATAAAGAAAAGTGCATGGCAGAGCTCTGCCTTAAGGCTGTACTTTCTGAGAAGATGAAGAAATATAACCTTGAGGAGAGGATTCTGTTAATGTGCCAAACTCGATGTTTGTGTAAGAGAGCTTTTCATTGGAAGCTGGTGCACAGGAGAAATAATGAACTGAAGAGGTTTTCAACACAACTCATGTCTCATTTAGGATCTGCCATGGGTAAGGTCATGTGGCTTTGGGTTCAGATGTTCCATGTTCAAAAAACAAAATCCAGAGTTTGCAAACTCTGTAGTATTTCTGTGCATTATCAAGCCCCTTTCAGAAACAAACCTTTCTAGATATGAACAAGTTCACCTGCAGCAAGCGGATGCAAATTCATCTACACCCTGAGCCAACTTCTGATGTGCCTCTGATACGTGTTCTTGTCCATCTCTTAAACTGCTCTAATCCACAGCCTTCACCTCTCTGCAGACCTGTGTTCTCCCCATGCCCTTGTCAGTCATGCCCAGGCTGCTATAACCAGATCACATATTTCAGTGGGGATTTTGTACAGAGGTAAATTACCTACTGATACAGCCACTATAAAAGGTAGGTCATGAGGAAATGGGCCAGGATGCAGGAGACAGACAAGGCACAGAGTGGTACAAATGCAGTAGAGGCTGTCATTCACATGAGGAGTTTTACTGCATCATTCTCTCTCCACCTTTGCACCACTGTAGAGAAGCCTCTCAGCCATGAACCTGGTTCATCCATGAAGGCTGCCCACATTGCAGCCAGCAGCTCCTGTGATATGGAGATGTTTCTCAGCTGTGTTCAGCAAGGATCACAAGGATCTCTACTGTTCTGCCCTGAAAATGCATGCGTAGATACACCTATGTACAAGCTGCAGTTAACCCAGGAAACAGCTAACTCTTTTGCCAGCAAAAGGCTTTGTAAGACAAGAACAAAAGGTGTTTTGGACTTTTTGGACATCAGGAGAAAAAGTAACACATATATGTATGGGTGAAAACTCCCTAATAAACAAAGTAGTGGAAAGCACTTCCAGGTCTTCTTAAGACCTTATAATCTGTCACAGGGAATCCAACAGGACCCATTTGCAGGAACACTGGAGTTGCAGAAATAATGCCAGTGGGCCCAGGACATCCTGTGCTTTGTAGGGCACTGTGTAGAACGTGCACGTTTCCCGAAAACTTATGGGAGCAACACTTGACAGCTGATGAGAACACCCAGCACTTACTGGCAATCTGTGCTCACGTGGGAGATAGAAACAGAATCTCTGGACACCGATTGCAGAACAGAACGTACTGTACATGCACTCCTCACAACCTTACACTGCTCCAGCACAAGTGTGCAGCTGAAAGTGTAGTTGGCAACATCATGTTTGAAAAGAGTTCAGCCCTTGCACCACCAATTCAGCCCATGCCAAACCTCATGCTTTGCACTCTGGCTTATGAAGTTGCAGGCCTTAGGTTTTCTAGGTGAGGGAAGTAGCCATGAGGTACCAGAGGTCACTGTACCGAGAGCATCCCAATTACTACTCAAGTAATAGGAAAACACACTTGTGAAATACGACCCCATGACTGTCGTTACTTAGGCAACATCTCCCTGCAAGTGTTCATTGATCTGCTGTCCCTGGGGGCTGTCCAAGATTGCGCGTCACCTGCCCTGTTCCGGAAGGATTGCCACACATCAAGGGCTTCAACTTGCTTCCTCTTTACAAAATTGATTTTGATATGGTTGCTGGTTGTTTGACAACTAAAAGCTCACCCTGGCTGAAATGATCCAGTTTTCAACTAGAGCAAGTCAGCAATGCTGTGGAATGAGATAAGAGGAGAGCACCCGAGAACATTTAGAATTCACTCCTGGAAATCCTTCCTGGAAGAAACCAAGCCAATGACCATTATAATCACTCATGTCTTAAAGTTTAATGTGGCCTGCTGATGTATATTTTCAATTTTTTCTGCAGTCCCTAGGATGTAGGAATTTGGGAATCGTAGCTCAAACCACTAATTATGACATTTGCAGGACATCTATTGCAACTAACATTACCTGCATCATTTTCTCCTAACGAGGAGATATGATGAGGAATTTGTTTCACATCATGGCATGCTTCCAAACTAATTTTTTTTCCTGGCTCCAAAAACAACAGCTCTCTTTTCCATCTGTGACACATAATAAATATTCATTTTATCAAGAATCCAGAGGTTTTTCAGCAGCACTAGAGACTGAAACAGCTTGAAATGTCTTCCCATTTAAATATTACAGAAAAACATACTTTACACAGAATGTGGCCCTATTGATTAAAAAAAAAAATCTAGTTTTCATCTTTTTTATTTTACAGGGTTGGCTGTGTTCAGTTAAAGCACATTCTTCTTTCTCAGTTCATACAGCATATCTTAGTATCTACCAAAAAGACAGCTGGTATCCATCTGTCTGTGCCCAATGACACTTACACTGCTAACTTTACCTTTTTTAGCTGCTTGTTCTCTCCTCTTCTTTCACATATCACATATTGTTCACTTCAAGGATGCGTACTTTCTTTATATATGCCTCAAATGCATCAGCTCTTAAAATTAGTTTCCAACAGTGGTAAAATAAGTGTCAGCCTATCACTTAAAGTCCCAACACACCATCACAGACTTGAGGGAGAAAACAAGTCCATTCATGTATCAATTTACTCATACAACATTATGCAACAAGGTTAACTTGAGATGATCCAAACTGAGACATTTGGCCTAAACAGCCTCAGATCTGGGCACTGAAAAAACCTGCCCCTGTGCCAGTACTAGACTTTTCATCACTGCACAAGCCAAAGGTGACAGTGGGAGTAACTCAGTCAAGTATGGCCAGACCTGTTTGCCCAAGTCCAGTTCTCAAAGAATTCAGACTATTCTCTCAATGAGGAAGAGTCTAGGTCTCTAAGCAGGGTCTATTTCCACAGCATTTTGATTTCCCTGTAGAACCCTTTAAAGATCATAAGTAAGCTTAATATAATTTCTCCTGTAATAAAAAAGCAATATAAAACAGTAATAAGTAAAGCAATATAAAAATTGCAATGTATCTATGTGAAGAGCTACTGACATTTACACTTGCACTATTTCAAGATTAACTTGTGAAATTATACTTGCAGTTCTACAGTACTCAAGAAATAGCAGACTGCCAGTTCCTAGATCTGGAGAATCAGAGACTTAACAGAGAACAAAACATAAGATCATTGTACCTCAAAGGAACTCCTTTGGTAAATGACAGCAAAATGGACTACAAATAATTTTAATCCTTGAAGAAATCCAAATGCTGATGCACTCTGCTGAATGCACAAAGGGCTTGCCAGTGTTTGGGTGCTGTAGTAGGCTGCAAGCAGCACATTAAGTCAAAACGCTGTGAGATCTCCTGCTCTCTTGAGCAAAATTAGGCACAATGCCTTTCCAAGATGGATGGATCTGCCACTCAAATCATACTCAGATGAAGCAGGCTGAAACTTTTATGTGTAGTGAAAAGAGAATTTTAATCTCTTAAAAGATGAAGACATTGAAATGTGTTCCTAACACATTTAAATGATAGCACTTAGACAAAACCTTAAACCTTTGGAGGTTTTGGTGTTTAGGTTTTGGCTTTTTTTTTTTTTTTTTTTTTTTTTTTTGAAGGGACAGAAAGAAGAATCTAAAGGAGAAGTTGAGAGGATCTCTCCAGTCTTACTCAATGTCTTCTTTAGACGATGTTCCTTACCAGCTTCTGCAGGCAGTGTTGTTCCACCAGTCTCAGACAAGTATGAAGTGAAAAATATCAAGGTGCCACAAATGAATTTTCATGGTTACCAGCTTTCTCTCTTGAAACTTCCTGCCACAACACATCTTAAGAACATGTAGCGAGGAGATGATTCCACCAATCAACTAAGACTGTACATTAAAAGAGTGCCATATTTCAACTGCAAAAGGATTATTACTTTCTGTCCATTACAAGGAGTTTGCCTGAAATAATCATTGAAGCAGCAATATAGCAGTGACACAGAAGGTTGTTCCAGGAAAAGTCTCCCTACTTTAGGAAAACCACGGCAGAAGTTCCAAGTGCTAGAATTAATCAAACTGCTTTTTAACTGTAGATGGGTGCAATTTTGGGTTTCCTGGAGGCCTTTTCATAGTAGGCTTATATGTTAAAATTTAATGAATCTGAGAATGGATACAGTCATCATTAAAACTTTCCAAGGTGAGATTTACAGCCTCTTACTATAAAATAGCAATGAAGCCTTCTTCACCTGTGAACCTCTTTAGATTATGGATTGAAGCAGGTTATCTTCACATGCTCATCCAAACAAGTAAAAAAAAAAAAAGTGAAATGTGTGTCCCATACCGAGTTGTCAAGATATTGCAAGAACCAGATTTTTGGCATCAAAATTAGAAGCATTTACATGCATAGCATCAATGTTACTCACCCAAAAAGGACACACTTTATTTTTTATCTCTGACCATGACAACTTCCAAAATATATTTACTGCCACTGCCTCTGCAAGCTTCAGAATTCTGAGCATCTCCCAATCTACTTCCATTGCACAAAACTCTCACAAGAAGCTATCCTGTGTGCCAGCAAGCCCTGAGAGATGTGAACTCAGCCCAGATCTTACAGGAAAGAAACTGCAGGCACTTTTCTGATGGCCACATCCTCACAAGAATTTGATGGCCACATATTCACAGGAATGTTTCCTAGGGTGAGATTAGAACTTAGAAAATGAGCTTGCGCCATATTTCAAATCCAAAAGGAATTTCTATGCCTCTGCATTTGGTGTGTGAGCACCAGACAACAGTTCCCAAAGTAGTGAAGGTGGCTATTACAAAATTCATTAGTCAAGCCTCAGAGTTACCACACTCAACTTGAAACCAAGTTCAGTTGTGAATGTGAAAATATAGCATTTGCTGATACATGTTTTACAAACAGATGGTAAATTTAGAAAAAAGATTTAGATTTTGCCTGCTTAAAACCTCTTAGAATCACGGAATCATTTAGGCAGACAAGACTCTTAAGGTCATTGAGTCCCACAATAAACCTAACACTGCCAAGTCCACCATTAAACCATGTCTCTAATCATCACATCTATACTTGTGATGCTGAGCAGATGTCCCAGCTGCAGCTTGCTAGGAGGGGTCCTCCTGTTTCTGCAGCACTTACCAATTTGCAAGGCAATTGCCAAGACAATGCTGCATGTAAACATTCAGCCGCCAGGGCATGTCTTGGAACTGGATTTGGAAGAGCGACCACAATGTAAAACTCAGCCATCCACATAAAATCAAACACAATACTGCCATTTTCTGGTCCCCAGTCTCTTGCAGATTCCCTCCAACCTCACTGCAGATCTTGCAGGCTGTTATTAAATCCACAGAGTATCAAAACTTCCACAGACAAGAGGGAAACATTTTGTAGCTTCACCCCTTTGTGAAAATACTCCTTTGCTTGCAGGCTGAAGCTGTTTGATTGAAAGCTGGAGTGTCTGCCCACCTTGGGACAGTTTGCAGCAGGATATGTGCACAGTTACACACTGCAGGGCAGAAATACAGTCCCAGTACCACACAGCTGTGTCTTTGCTAAAAGTAGCCATAGATGCATCCTCTAAAAGGGCCTCTAGTGTGTTACTTCAACCCATTACTTTGCAAAACAAACACTGCTTTTTGGCAAAAGAAGTGTGATAGCCAGTTAAGGAAGGAAGGAAAGAAGGAAGAACAGATAGCAGGGGAAAAAGGAGCTGATAAAGCAGAAGGGAACAGAAACATTAACACTTCTTCAAATAAGTCTGAATTTACAGCAGCATCAAAAACACAAGCCTCTCCAACTTCTGAGAAGTTAATGAGTCCTGCAGGGCCTCAAGGCTTTGTTGGCAGAGGGAAGAAAGCTGCAGATGCAGCCAGGTGTGAGAAGATCCTACACAAGGTCTCACCCAGCCTTGGGATCTGCTGATGAGAGTTTCCCCCAGCTTGGCAAGCCCCAAGGTGCAGCAGCAGGTGCAGAGCCTCACCAGCCCACCCAGACCCTGTGACCTCCAGCTGTGGGGCACAGCTGTGGGCAGCAACCCCAGCTCTGCTGCCATGCAGTCACTGGCATATCTACTCCTTCTTCCAGAGGTCTCCAGAGAGTTCTTGTAAATTTGGCCTCATCATGCAAGCATCTCACAGATACTGGGAAATCACATTTTCTTTCTCCAGAGCTGTTATCACAAAGGAATAGGAAGCAGATGTAAGAGCCCTTTAAGTCATCTCGGCTGCAGGAATGGGAACACCATGTTCTGCATGACTAGAAACAAAACTGAAGCTAATAGGGTTGGTTCTATTTACAGAAGTGGGGCAAAAAGAGGATAACAGCTTCATTTTGTTCACTGCTGCAGTGAATCTGAGCTGCAAACTGATCCCAGGGGACCAATACATTGGACTGATTTCACTTAAGAACCCAAATGGTGAGACATTCTCTATGACAGTGTGATCAATGACAGCTGAATAAAGCCCTGTTTCATTCCTGGACACATGAGCATGGGCCACAGGAAGGCAAGGGACCTGCTCCTTTTGCCCACATGCTGTGGCACGAGGGGTTATGCCCGCCTCCCATGTCATCAGTGATGCAACTAACTGCTATTTAAAAGCTCCCAAATGAAATTTGTGGGAAGATCTCTTTTGTACTGTCTTCAAAAGATCAAGGCATGCACCTTTAGGAAGAAGACACATGTTTAAAAGCAGTGAATAAAAGCTCTTCCAAAGACAAGCATGAAAAACATAACCAGAGATCAGGGACCCATTGTAGGTACTGGTTTTACAGGATAGCACTACAACCCTTTTTCCTCATTTTCAGCCTAAACCTCTTTTTGTTCTACTTGTTTTTTTCCATACAAAACAACCAGCTTATATCTCCTCTCTAATTAAATATTTGCCACAAGCCCCCTTGTCCCTCAGTGAGCTGGAGACAAAGATAGCTGAGCCCCAAGGTTTAGCTTGTGTTTAGTGCACCTGAGGAAGGGCTTGGGTTGCTGATGCTTTGAGTTGTTGATGCTTTCCCCCTTCTGCCCCAAGTCTCAGTTACTGTAACAAAAACCAACACTCTGAGGCACCTGCCCAAAATATGGTGACTGGCACTTGTTTGTCCACAAGCCTGCACCTGAGATCTGTGGGTGCCATGGCCTGGCAATGAGGGTCTTCTCCCCAGGGGCAGATGGAGCAGCTCAGGACTGAAAACTGGCCAGCTGGATAGAACTTCACTGCAGTGCTTCATTTATGAAAATCACAACAGGCTGTGCCTTTTCCATCCAGCCTTTTCCTTTTTAATGAGAAAATTAATTTGCTATTTAACTGATACTTCTCAAGGCAAAAAAATGCTACTCTTGTGAAATAGATACTCTGGTCTAGAAGGCAAGAGGAGGTCAGCTTGACCAAGACACAATATTTGTTTGATACACCCTGCAATATTTAATCAATGGCATAAAATTTTAAAAGCACTTTCATCCAGCACGTGGGGTTTCATACGTACACACTCAACCCCTCAAAAAATGTAAATGTAACCTGATACAACACATTTCCCTTGGAGACAAACTTTGTGAGTTGGGCTGTGAGAAAAGTTGTCCATTCAAAACAATGTACTGTATAAGGATAATGAATTCAGCAGCATGAAAATACCTTAAGAATTTAAATTGCAGTTAGCATAATGATATTCTAGTAGTTATTACAGAAAGCAAAATATTACAGTCATTAGAAATTAAGAAATTATTTTTGGCCAAATACTGCAATGTCTTCCTTTGAATTTTCTGAAACAA
This sequence comes from Melospiza georgiana, assembly GCF_028018845.1. Lineage (NCBI taxonomy): Eukaryota > Metazoa > Chordata > Aves > Passeriformes > Passerellidae > Melospiza > Melospiza georgiana. The sequence goes on from NC_080431.1 coordinate 21,877,790, forward strand.
AATGCTTTTTAAATTCTCTTCTGTAAAGCAAAAAATAAATCTAATCCTTTGTTCTTTATTTCAAGTTAGGAAAATTTAAAAAATGCTTCTAACTCTACCTCAATACAAGTGTAGAAAAGTTCATTAGTATTTTTGAACCATACTAAATTGATGTAATTTCTAAGAAGATATGGACTACAGATGCTATCAAGGCATACATAAGACTTCCAGCTAATTAATGATGATAAAGGAAGTTTTGAATACTCTTATGAAGACCATCTGTTGTAGAGTGAATATGGCTGTTCAAGATTAGTCTGCTAAGCAGTAGAAAGAGGCGTCTGGATTAAGTTAGGAATATTAGACCCTGGTATATTCCAAATTCTCAGCATTTTTTAAAAATTAATTTTTTAAAAACAAATGCAGCAGTTGATGAGCCCTGGACTGAGGAGTCCAGTGTCATGGCAATCACACAAAAAACCCCTGAAGGGATGTGGGTACCTAAACCCAAGCATGCAGTTCTCTTACAGAAGTCCATGGTATCTGAGACACCCCCACCTCCCTGGGAACCCCAGAATTTCTGCTGCAGCAGCTGGAAGCCAGCCAGAATACCAAAGGATGTGAAGGCTTTAGGAACTCACAAGTAATTCTTCAGCAAATATTCCTACCTTGGGTCGTCCATAGAGAGATGGTGTGAGGAGCAAACCTAGAATTCATTTCTTTGCTCCTTTGTGCAGGTTACCATGCAGCACAGGCAAAGCTGTCCTCTATCCACATTTTGGGTGGTCACTTCTAACACTTGAATTTGTACATTGGTACCAGTAAGAAGCTGCTCCTCAGCTGCAAAGTCTTCAGTGCTTGAAGAGGAAGAGAAGGTGTCCCACTGCCCTCCTGGCTCAGTTTGTAACGCCGCAGCCATCTCAGGCCTCTGATCTCATGAGCAGAATTACTGATCCTTCCCACACCACACCTGCTCACAGAGCACATACCTGAACCTGACATGTTTTACAAGGGCCCTTTTGAAGCAAGGTGACACCAATGAGTATTGGTCCCAACTGAGGCCAAATCAGCTCGTTTTTAGGAGCTGATTTCCAGGTTCAGCCACCTCAGCACTGCAGACTGAACCAAGAACAATGCTGGCCACTCTAAGCTGCGATGTCCTTGCTCTGAATTGGAACCCTGGATTTTAGACTTACCAAATCCCTTGATCTTAAACATGTCAAGAACTCTGTTGGAACCTGATTGCTGGCTTCCATGATTGGCAGTGGGCATGGGTTTATGCACCTCACTGAACATGAGTTTAAATGATGCCACTGAACAGCTGTGTGACATGAAATAAATCACTTCATAAAAATCCCTGGTGTTTTCACTAATGTAAAACTGAGATCTGTCCCACTGGCACATTTTGAAAAGCAGTAGAAAAATGTTTTTATCTGAATGGCAAATAATAGATGAATTCATGCTTAACTTGCATTTTACCATTTTAGAAAAATTAGTTTAAAAAAACCTATCATAGCAGCACAGTAATGATAATTGCAGCTTAATTACCCATAACTGATTCTTTATGCCCTGAAATAATTTATTCTCCTTTTATACTTGTCTCTGATATCCATTAGAGTCATTACAACTGTGAGTCTATAATTACATATTTTGCATTTTAACATTCCGTGCCAGTATGTGCTCTCTTCTTATCTTTCAGCTAATTTCATTACCAAAACACCAAGAAAATTTCCATGTGGATTTTCCAGAAGGTTTTGTGGTAGGTCTAGCAGTTAATGAAGCCTGGAGAGACTGTTTAGGACAGAGTTTTGTCTGTGCTCACCAGTCTGGCTGTGCCAAGTGCTCTGTGTTGGCTGCACCATTGTGGGATCATCATGGCAGGAAATCTCTCTTCAGGTTTGGGATTACATTTTGGCATTGGGTGTACATTAGGACACAACTAAGTGTTTGGAAGAAGAGAGGTTAGATTGTGTCTATGTTGTGTTTGAAGATAAAGCTGAGAAAGCTCTTGACAAGGCTCTTCCAGGAGGACCCAGGTTCATTTCTGCCTGGTGGCACCACCAGTAGGAGACACAGCCCTGCCAAAAGCCAGGGGATTTTTCCTGGTTCCAAGCAGGAATACTCTATGCCAAGCTACATGCACATGTATCCTTTAGTGGTGGTACAAAATTTGGTAAAATCATTGCAATAAAAGAAAATGTGCTCTTTCCTCTCTCACAGATCTCACCTTGCTAAATGCCTTCCTGTCTCGATTGCCAAAGGGTTAGTCAGCATCTGGCCCAGAAATGTGACCTTGAGGGTCACACTCTATTTCCTTCACCAAACACCAGGGAGACACCCATACCCAAAGGGGCCAAGGTGATTTAATGGTGGCCTTGAAGAATCTTAAACTAAAAAACAGTTTTCTAACTATCCCTCTGACTCAATAAAAGCTGCCAAACACATCATTTACTCTTTCAGCATTGCCTGTTTGTAAGATTAGAGGCTTGCTAACTATACTGACAGGATTCTACCAGAAATTGCCTGTAACCTCCCTGTGACAAGAGCCAATGCAGCAATATTTACAATCCCTTCACTCCAACAGCTGTTTCAGAGACAGAAGTGCATTTTTTTTTTCCTTGGGTAACATGGCGTGGGCAAGATTGCTTGGGAGATGCAAATATTAAAATAAAATGGAAGTATAGTAATGCCTTTTAATGGACAAATTAAGCTGAATGACAAACACAAGATTGTGCAATATAAATTTCCAGAAGGCAAGTAAAATCTGACTCACATGCAGCAATTGGAACAAATTAATCTGATTTTCCCATGCCACATTTTTACGCCACAGAATCAAAGGAGCCTGTGAATGAAACATTAAAGTGAATTTCCTACTAGAATTTAACTTAAAGAATTTAATTTAAAGAAAGTACCCTGTCATTTCCTCAGCTGGAAAGGGCATATTTTGTTTGAGTCAGGGATTTATTTTCCTAAACAATAAAACACCTTCCTCCCTCCTTCTCTCCCAAGTTTATTATTGTTTAGATCGAGACTGGGCTAAATCAGTGAGATAAGGAGAGTAAGATTATCAGTATTACTGGGGCAGAGTTTTCACCCTTTAGAGGCATATGCTGCATGGAGTCACATGATCATGGAGTGGAAATTTGACTACAAAATAATAAAGATGTTCATCTTTAATTCCCCCAACCAGTAACCTTCACAGCAGTCCAAGTGGCTACAGTGGCTGTGCTAGTTTTGGCCTGTCCCTGCGTTTTCACACCTCCCCAAGCAGCACCAACACAGCAGTGTGTTAAAAAAAACTTTAAAAAGTCAAAAGCAGACAGTTGTTACCACCTTTCCTGCTTTTAATGGGTTGGAAATAGGCCAAAAGCTGGGTGCTGGAGCTCAGCAGTGAATTTGTGGAAGACCTAGTGGAAGACAGCTACAACTGAAATTGTTACAGCTGCTGAGCACACACAGCTCTTTGAACCTGCATCTCTTTACACACTCACACACAGTCCAGCAGGCAAGGGACCCTTCATGTGCAGCTGGAATCCCAGCCATAAAGCATATTCCTCGTAGGCAAAAGAAGTCTTCTCCCAGTTAAGTTCCCAGCATTGTTTCCCTGTGGACTGGTTGGGATTCCCTGGCAAAGTGACAGCCAGCAGCAAGTGACCCAGGCTGGCCGTGACGGCTCCTCCTTGAATGCTGCTTCAGCAAAGTGGCAAAATCCAGAGCTAGTATTCCTTTAGTGATTTTAGAAGAGGGAAACAGCTTTGGGCTGAGAAGCTGGAGCTCACAAGTTGAGACCCTAAGGTGGAAATGCAGTCCCATTACAACTAATCCTGTTGCTCTAGCACAAGACTTTCAGTAGAGCAACATGCTGAAAAGGGCTGGCTCTTGTTATCTTCTCTAATTTAGATTTTTGTTGCTTAAATCTTCTAGGTAAGTGTTCTGCACTTTACTAATATTTAATCTGCATTTTTTAAAGCTTTGTAAAAAATTTGTTTCAATTTTGACATTTGACGATTTCTTTCTCTGGTTTCACTAATTCAGTTGTTAATTTTAAAGATTTACATGTGCATCCTTTGCTGCACTGTTTGTCCTCTACTGCCCCATGGACACCCCTCCCTCCCTACAAAGTAAAAAATCTGTGTCTCTCACACCACTGCTAGGTACCTAAGTCCCACAGAGGAATGAAATCTGCTACATAGTTTCCAGCGCTCTTATCTCTTTTAATTTCCTTCTTACTGTAAGTCACCATAATTGTGCCTTTCTTCAGTGAAGCACAAAGGTTCTCCCTGTTCTCCACTGCCTCTGCCAGCACCTGCTCCAGAAGTCTCATCTGGGGTTGCTGCTTTCAGCCCCTTACTGCACACTGGAACAAGCGTCAGCTCACACCTGTCTTCACTACCAGCTGACAGCGCTCACCCAACTGCACCTAAGCACGTTCAACAATGGGTCAAGGATGACTGAGGAAAACCAGCAGCTCTGAAGCAGCAACTGGAGGGGAGCCAGCAGGAACCTGACCAGCAGTTGGCTGGTCCTGAGGTTTTAAGCTCAGTCAGTGAGGCTTATGGATTTCAGATACCTTTGTCTATAAGAAGCAAATGAAACCCTGAAACATTTTTCAGCTTACACCACATCCCCATGCCTTCTGCAGATGAAAGGAAAGGCAGAAGTCTGGGACCACAGACTTCCTCCTCCTCTTCCTCCTCTCACAGAGACCAGCCTAGTTGGAATGAAACGTCTACTCTTATCTCCAGTGCAGAAAACAGACACAGCCTCTGGTTGAAAAACACAGGCAAAGCCCAAGGGAAACCCTGCAGGCAAAACCAGCAACTTTGCATCAAACCTCCTCAGTATTTGTGGCTTAGGAGAAGCCTGGGTTTTTTGGAGCCATGCTTTAATGCCGTGCAAGAGTCCAGCTCAGGACTGCAGTTCATTGCACTCTGGACAATAAAGCAATGCCAGCTTACAAAACCCATAGGCCTGAAGGCAGCGTGGCAGGAGGGCACGTTCACAATGCACCCAAGCTCTCCTTGTGCAACTTCTTTCCGGGCCCACACTCACATTCCTAAGATTTTCACTCTCCTTTCTCTGTAAAAGCAAAAATTGCAATTCTCAAAAGAGCAACTGCACCAGGAGATTGAGCTTTAAGAAAAAAAAAAAAAAAAACAACAACAAAAAAAAAAAAAAACAAAACCAAAAAAAAACAAAAAACAAAACAAAAAAAAACCGGAATAACAACAAAATAAAAAAGCCCTCAAAACCCCACATTTATTGTCAAAGTCTCTAAAATTATGAGATTTGACAATAAGTCTTTTGTTCTTATGGTAACATGCAACTAGGCAACGTGCAGCTTGATTTCTGCAGCCAGTAGATATTCAAAGTACTTTTCACATACAATAGGTGTCAATTTGACTTTATTTAAGGAAAAACGGGGAAAAAACAGTAATTTCCATAATACACAGAAGACAAGTTAGATAGCACTGCAAAAAAAAGGCTGAGTGTTTTACTTGTCACCAGTCTGCTTTGCAGCTCTACGATTAGTAATTTTAATGCAGTTTGTCATTTTGTATTATTGTTTAGCATCTTTATAATCAGCAGAGTTTGGGGTTATAAATCACAAAAAGTGTACTACTACTACTATGAAAAACTAAAAAACCCACAAAAATCACTTTCAAATAAACCATAAATATGTGATGCACATTAGTGTAACAAAACCATTTTTGTAAACATTTTCTCCAACATAACATGTGCATAAGATAAAAAATAAAAACACTGCAGTCATACAAGTTAGGGTTACTTTGACTTAAAGATACAGAAAATTATTACTTATTAAAGCTTAAAACTAAACCTAGGAGCTTTTCTTTTCTTCTTTGCTTACAAAAGCACTGTTTGAAGAGTTCGATGTTGGTGTACGAAGTGGTTTTGTAATACTGTTTTTACCTTGCCAAGTTGGCACTTCTGTGGAGGCAGAAGCTGCCAGATGGGCAGACCCTCTGAAGGAAGGAGATTTCCACCCTCACCCGGAGCCTCAAAACTTCAACAGCACATATCCATGACCTGGGCATCCCTATAGCACTGGAGCATCTTCCTCTAGGTGAACAGCATCAGCTTTCATGGACTAGATTAATTTTGACCACATAGCACTGGAAGATTTAAATCACGCAGACTGACATTCGATCGAATCAGCTTCGGCAAACTACACTACAGGGCAGCTCTGTGATCACACCCATGTCTACCATCACGTTGTGTCTCCGAGTCCCCTTTAGTTCATTATAGTACAAAAGGTTGATCGTTCTTCTGGCTGACCACACCGGGCCTGAAAAGAACACATCCTTCACCTTCAACACTATCCAAAAGTCATAAAATTAAAAAAAATAGTTCTAGGTATTCCTCCGCCAGCAAATGTAAGGCTTTCTTGAGTTTTGATTCTTTTTGGGGGTGGGGGAGTGGGGGTTGCTGTGTGCACACGCATGCGCTGGAGGTTACGCATTTACCGCCCGCCTTTCAGCCGTCTGCGATGCTCGAAGGAGAGTCCTCAGCAGCAGCGCTGATCAGGATTTACAGCAGTCAGATTGGACACCAAAAGAAGGGTCTGTTGAGTCTGAGCTTTGCACACTTGGTGCTCCTGGCTCTTAATTGATTGTGTGACCAGTCGCTCGAGCCATCAGCTTGACTGAACTGAAGAACATGTGTTTAAAAAGCCCTACCTGTCATGCCATGAAGGAAAGTTAACCACAGCAGAAGACAAAGCCCATGAAACACTGAGAGCCTGTTCACTGAATGAACAGCTTAAGGCAGCTGTCAGCAAAGTACCCCACCAAAGGAATTAGGGGAAAAAAAAAAAGAAAACAAAAAGGAAAATGGCTGAATCGTGACACTGTGCATTATTACAACACCAACAGATTATTATACACTCAAGATTTCTCAAGTAATGAACATGTAGCCACTAAACAAATTATTACTCTCAAGACATTTATTAAAAATGTCACAACTTATTCATAAAATAAAACTGACTTAAAAAAAAGAAAAAAAAAAAAAAAAAGAAAGGAGAAAAGCCAGAGCTGGGATCTTACATCTAAACACAGGTATACGCTGTTTTTATGAATAAGCAGTATTAACTACATTCTTAAAAGAGTTTTAGTGCATTGCATTCTTAAAAAAGAAAAACATCACCGCCCCAAAATGTTTCCTACAACATTTAACAATTTATAGAACTAGCCTAGTTACTTTTACCTGCCTGTTACTAAGCCCATGTGTTAGAAGAGTCAAACCTCTGGTTTAGGCTAAATTCATACTTCTATTAAGGATGAAATTGGTTTAAAAAATGCTTGCTTTGCCAAATTTTGTAAGCAGATTACATTAATCAGTGTCTCACTGCCATACCGCTACGACTATTGCCCCAAGGGACTACTCACTCCTCCGGCTGAAACTTGCTATGCAATAACAGTCAGAAACCTTTCAATCTGGTAGTTTTGGTATTAAGATTAAATTAGACATTAATGGTTTTCTTCTAAAAACGTATAAACTAAACCACCTCTTTTATTTTATGCATTAAAAACAATGAGGTAGGCACAAAAAAATAAACATACGTAGTTTGGATTTTATTTCTCTTTTTTTTCTTTTTTTTTCTTTTTTTTTTTTAGTTCTGCGAGTGCAGACTGTGGTAAAACTGTTGTTGCACTTCTAGGTTTAAACAAAAATTAAACCTTTAACTGAGGCAGTGCTAATACTGTGACATAACCAAGTTCTGGCCTAACACAGAATCATTATAGAAAATGAATTTTTTTTTCCTTTTTTTTTTTTAATCACCTGCACATGTTTCAGGCAACACCTGGTACACAGAAAATGACTAAAGTTATTGGCCAGGCCAAAATAAAACTGCAGAAACAAAAAACCCCTAAGAATTCCACCCCAAGCCCCTTCCCACCCTCCCTGTCCCCAAAAAGAAGTTATCCTAGTCACTGTGTCTTTCACATTTTATAAATATTAACTTCTTAAAACCTGCACCTTCCTCTTTGTCCACATATTGTCACATTACAAAAAAGAAATGTCAATTAAATACATTGTTAACATCACTAGACTAGATCTGCCCTCTGTTTCAGCCAGTCTGACTCTCTACACCACTTCTCACCTTCTCTTGCCTGCCTCCTGTCCACTCAACAAACAGCATGGTCATGGTAAGCCTGGTTTGTTTTTCTTCCTTTTCTCAACCCCTCCTCTGTTTTAACACTAACAAACAGAGTCCTTCAAATCCTAGGAACACTGGAGCTGAAGGGAAAAGAAGACCTGTAGCTTTCTAGCGTGATCCCAAATCTCCAAGACATTGTAGCACCTGATGGCAATATCTTTACAGCACCAGCTGCCTCGCAGCCTCAGTTGAAAAACATAAAGAAACCTAACACCAGTGATGCCTGCACACACATTTACACAGAGGGCTGCACTCGTGCAGGTCTGTACTCCAGTTGAAAATAATTCCAAGTTATGAAGATCTCAGACTCTGGATGTCAGCAATTCCTCTCCAAATCCCACTGCTTCTACCAGCTCAGAAGTGAAGTCCTGCCAAGGGTCATGAAATAGACTTGACTGCTTCCACCTGACCGCACGGAGGCAAAGAAAACCTGCAAAGAGAAGATATTGGCAAATTCAACAGGCAGGACAGCAGTGGTTCCAATGTGCCTTCACTCTCCCAGTATTTGCAGTGCTGGTCTGGGCTGGTGGGGATGGAGCTGATGCTCCTCATAGCAGCCTGTGGGGTGCAGGGCTCTGCACCTATGTTAAACAGTGTTGTTAACACATCCCTACTGTGGCTACTGCTGAACAACACTGGCACAGTTATCAAGGCTTTCTCTCCAGCATCCTCACACCTAAAAGGCCAGTGGGCTGGGATGGGCAAAAGACTGGAAGGGGACAATGCTGGGACAACTAAGCCAAACTGACCCAATGGATGTCCCATAACATACAGCATCGTGTACACCAATAAAAGCTCAGGGAAAGGAGGGACACTGTGGCAATGACATCTGCCTTCTCAAGCAAGCATTGTGTGTGGAAAACATCTGGACATCCACCTGCCCATGGGAGACCATGTATTAACTCTTTATTTTCTCTGGCTTGCATGTAAAAGCTGTCTTATTAAACTGTCTATATCTCGATCCATGTGTCTTTTTGCCTTCTGACTATTTCCTTTCTCTTCCATGGGTAAGTGGAGAGAGCTTGAGGCTGGCTGAGTGTGTGGCTGCTGCTCAGGGTCACCCCACCCTGAGCACCCAACTGAAGTACATGTTTATCATCTTGGCAAAAACCTTGGTGGGAGGGAATGTACCTTGTCGTTGCGTTCACATAGGAATTTGAGTCTCTGTGCCCTTTTGTGCATGAACACACCATCCAAGTGTCCAGTTTCCACCGACCGTATTTCGATTGCTTTTTCTCCCCAGCCCATGATCTGGTTAGATCGGATGTATGCTTTGGAAAGAAAACAGCACATCAGGACAGGCAGAGGGCAACAGGCAAAATGGGAAAAGCACAGAATATCCTGACACACTCTAGATAAAAATTACCTGCATGTGCCTTATTGTAGCTACACACATGTTCAGATGGCTATTTCTGTCCTCAGAACATTCAAGATCCCCAAAAAACACCCTTTTTAATTTAAATTTCTTTTGCGTGTTTTCTATGTTATATACTTCTTCCTTGAGCATTCATAAGAAAGGAAACTTTATAACCTTTAATTAAATGGAAGGAACATTGAGTTTTTACACAGGCTTTTTCTTCCAAGTCTGAGACAAAGAGACATATTAATTAGGTGTTGACTAGGAGAAAGCAGAAGCCAAGGTTTAAATAGGCTAAGCCCATCCACTACAGTGTGTCCCAAGCACCAGCTCTATGTCTTACGTGTTATTTTCCCTCCTTGATTGAGTTTGTCAGCAAAAACAAAGAATGAGAGGGAAAGGTAAAACTAGAAAAAAATTTCCTAGCCTCTCTTAATAGGAGTAATAATTGAGAAACTGATCTTGAGAAAGCCAACTGCAAATCATTCTGTGTATCTCACAAGAGGTTCGCATTAAGCTCTCAAAGTAGAAATATTACTATTTGACATACTGCATCCCTTTGTGCACAAATAAAACAACAAATCAAACGTTTTTTTTTCCTTTGAGTGTCACAGGTAACAGAGATTAGTAGTGGAGGGGAAAAAAATCTATTTTTGATAGCAGTAAGCAAATTAAATAAAAAGGAAAATCACCAGCATTATAAAAAGGTATATTCACAAAGCAATCTGATGGACACTCTTAGGAATTCTGTCAAAAATAACATAAGGGAACTTAATGAAGACTAAGCTGTTGCCTCTGGTTTGCAGGCATACTTAACAGAAGAATGAAAAGGACTTCCTAGCCAGCAAAATTAAAAAGCATTTAATATTACAGTACTTTCCTTTTATATAACATATTCATATTAGTTTTCAGTGAAATTAAATCAAATTATCTACTACAGTATAATGTACACCAACAGCGCATATACCATCCCAATGGAAAATTATTCCCTTTTAAATGCTCCACTAGTGCTAACTGGGCCCAATAGTTACTAAAAATTGCCAGATGAGATGTTCAGATGGTGTTGGTGGCCTCAGTGCCATTTACTACTTCACAAGCATTCAAGTCTCCAAAGGCTCTGGAATTTGCCAGCTGATATATTCTGCTTGCTTTCAGATCTAGTCAAGAGTTAATCAGCACAGGAGGGAACATGCTGTGCATATAACTTCTTTCCATTTCCTCCTGCATTGTTGCTCAAACAGCTATCAGCCATCATCTCCCAATATGTGCAGCCATCCCACAGCCCATAAAATGCAATGTGCTTGCCCAACAAAAGGAGGGTGTGCCTACAGCCCTTGCTTTGCTCTGCACTGAATTACAGCAGCACAAGCAGGAGGGATTCTGGTGCATACCTGGGTACTACACTCACTGTTCTCACTCTCAACCTTATTTTGAGCTGGAGAGATGAGGGAGGATGGTGCTAGGAGAGACAAGCAATCTGAGGGTGAATTAAAGACATCAAATGAGGTACACCTTTTGTTATCTACACAGATTTACCCATAGTGTTTTACTCATCTGCCACTTTATATGCCTTTATACTGAAAGGTTTCCACAACTTGGCGGCTGTCCAGCAAAAATTCTGCAGCAGGCCATGGTGAATTTCTACAGAGGTACAGAGGACCTACAGAGGTCATAGTGAATTTCTCAATCATGAACTCCTCAACTTGATTGTTTGGGTTTTATTCACAAAAACTTCAGCACAAAGCTAAAGAATCAGGCCATATGATTACTCCTCACTTTGCACAGCTGTTTTCCAGAAATAATACAGCATGCCTTCAGATGCAGAAGCAGCACACTGGATGTTCCCTCCTTCTGCCCACGTGCACACAGACTCACACTCCCTAAGAGCACATGGCTCACCAGGGGCACTTACCAACTGAAGTTGGCATTTCTCCCCACTGCAGAACCACATCCTTGGTTATCCTTCCATATGTGTTGACATAAACTCCTTCATCCTCATAGCAGACCAGCAGCTCCATCCCATCCGTGTTTGGGAGGATGATGATTGCGTGAGGTTGGATACTGCTCTGGATCTACAGAGACAGAAGGGGAAGCGTTTAATGCTGCAGAGCCTGTGCTAGAAGAAAGGGATGGGGGATTTTGGTTTTGGCTGGCACATCAGGGATTCACAGAATCATAGGATGGCTTGGGATGGAAGGTACCCTAAAGATCATCGAGTCCCAAATTCACTCACTTCACAAGTGCTGTATCTGCTGCCCTCAAGCTAGACACCACAGTGACCAAGACCTGTAAACCCTTGGAGCAGAAATCCTCTTATCTTAAGGCAGACATCTAAACTGAGGAAAAATTAATTTCTCTGTAGGGGTCCCCATTTCTTTCCATATGCAGAAAGGGAGCTGGGGCAAGCAGAGCAGATGCAGACCTCAATCTCTGGACTGCATTAAATAGTGCTTGGGTGGCCCATCTGACGCCTCTGCGTACAATAAACATGAAAACTTGGTAACTAAGGTTACCTGGTCTTTGCCAATCCTTTCGTGGGTTGGCAAGAAACCAACCCTTGGGCTGCTGCATCATTTGGGCTGCTGGACATTTCCTAAAAACCCTCTAACCATTTCCTAAAAACCCTCTAACTTTATGGATTCCAACAGACATCTGCAGGGTACTCGGGCATTTAGCTGCCACCCCTGACACTGTCACACTGGTCCTCACCAGATCTGAGTGCAGCTCCAAACCACAGAGACACACTGACTATGAGGTGAGGACTGACTGTGACACAAACTCCACAGCACATGTGGCCGTATCTGCTGAGACCCCTTATATACCCAATATACCACTGCAAACATCTGGCAGTGATCCCCAGGGACAGCCTGACACATTGGTCATGTGGGGAAAGGAAGGGCTGGGAGGTGGGGGGTGACCCACCAGAAAGAAAGAGAAAAAGCCAGACACAACAGCAGCTCTTACATGTGTTGGTAGATAAATATCATAGACCGATCCTGAATCCACATCCACAGCATGGAAGCCAGCGCAGGAGCCATAGATCACTTTTAGTCTCTGACCCTCTTCTACAGTGAGATCCACCAGCAATGGCTTATGTACCAGTTCTCCAAATGACTGTGAGACAACCATCAGTGAGATTACTTTACTGCTTAGAACAACAATGGGTGTATAAAAACATGCTCACATGCACACATTGTGGATTTATTCCTCCACATCCCTCTGGTCCCTGAACACCAGACCCATCAGGCTGACACATCTCTCATGGACAGACTACTCTGCAAACTGCTGCATTTCAATCACCTATGCTATTTTCTATAGGGTTTACTTGGTCCATTTGCTTTTTTATTAAGAATTGTTCTCCCCAAAGTTCAGGGCAATTGGGCACTCCTGTAGTACTTTGATCTGCACAACCCACAGTAACTGTCTGTAAACCAGCCTGCAATTATACCAAGCCAGCTGATTTCATTCTAGCAATATTCAAAACTAGTCCCATAGCATTGCTGAATATCACTTCATTGTTTGCTCTGCTCTGACAAAGCAGCTTAGACTCAGTTCACTTCTCTCTGTTCCATGTTTTATTAATAGAGAGAGCAAACAAAAACTTGTGATGTTGTGTCATTATTAGTTTATGCTCAGTTACAATTTAGACCTTTAAATGTATTGACTCTTAGAATTAAAAAAAAACCTCCTAAATTAAAATGTAATACCAAGTTTGTGGAGATTTATCAAAGAACTTGGAATATGACCATGACAGAATGTCAGAACATTTTTGTAAAGGGGATAACTAACTGCAGGTGGTTATGAGAAAATCCAATCTATGGCTGAAATATACTGTTACCTTAAAGGCCATAAATTTATGGTATGGCTTTGGTGCCCATGCATAGACTTCCACAGAACTCTTCAATGCAATTACCAAGAACTTGATTCTTTCATATTTTACTGAAATTAAAGAAAACAAAAAAGAATTAAGCATAATGCCAAAGTCCTTCCAGTTACATCAAGAAAGCAGACAAGTTATGTAAGCATGAAGAAACACTGTAATTTTGAGAGTTTAGTAGCATTGCATTTAAGATTGTACCTCTGCGTAGTTAAGCTCTTTGATACATTTATGCTACAGAAGTCATTACTCTTGCTAGCAAGTGACCATGTTACCATCTTTAGAATTAACTAGTCACTACTTATTTCCACTTATGTTTTTCCATATTGGACAGTGCTTAGTCATCAAGACAAGAAAAGCTGTTTTCAGGAACATTCCAATAAAAGAAGGCCGTGAGTGTGGAAGAGTCCATTGCCGGCAGTTCCAGTAACAACAGTGCTAGTTTGAGCTGATGGAAAAATTACCCAGAGGAAAGGAGGAAGAAATGAAAATTACAACATAACTCAATTTCAAGAGCAAAAGACAAGCTTAATAGTGGAGCACTTTCCTTTGTCCCTAAATTCTGAGATAACTAATTTGAGAAAAAGAAAACAAAAATTACATGATTTATCAGAAATATAGTGTCATTATATTAGTGATCCATGCTACTACTTGCTCTTAGAACTCTGCAGGAAAGCAAGACTGAGCTCTAAGTGTTAAGGGACTTGACACTTCTTCAACAGACAAAAAAAGTCTCTCAACCTCCACAGCTGTACTGACTAAAAACAGAGCTTTTGTTCGGTCTTGTCTAGCTTACAAGACTTCCTGGAATTTTTTCACGGGGAAGAAGGGGGTGTTGAACAAAACCACCTCATCTGTGAAAGGGGACATTTGATAATTCTTATTATATGCTCTGGGTGCTATCTGGGAATTCACCCAAATCTTAAGTGTCAAAAGAGCAATTTCTCATTTAGAGGAGCCAAAAGTTGCCTGAAGCAACTGAGATCCATAAATACCACTTCAGCCCGCCATCGGAGACCCCTGTTGCATCAAAGAGACAAGGAAGTGATCAGTGCCAGCTGCCTCGGTGACAGCGTCCAGACCGCAAGCCCAGCTCCTGGCAGAGCTCTCCTCCTTGGGAACTGAAGCGCAGCTGTCAGAGGCCTCGCACTACCTGAAAACATCCACTGTATTTCCGTGGCTCAGAGGCAAGTTCAGTGCCAGGCTGCAGCCCAGGCTGACAAACCCCTCTTCATCAGGAAGAGAATGCTCTTTGTTTCAGACGCTTCCCTGCTGGAAAGCCTCCTTTCAATAGCTGATGTATTGTTAACAGGCCACTTCATTATGCTGCTGACACCCTGGGGTACGATACCAGAGGAGCGCATTATTAATTGTTTTCGGGGTCAGGCTCCTGGCTCGGCAGTCACTTACTGCCATTGTTATTGATTACGCCCCATTAGCAGGTTTTTCCAAGAGCACACGCATGACAGGGGGAGACTGAGAACAGTTTGACTGCTGCTGCTCCACACTGACTGACACAGCTGGAAAGGAACTGAGCTGGCTCCGGGGAGAAAATCAAATCAGAGGCAACAGCCAGTGCCCATTAGGATGCACCGTGAAACTGAAGCAGCAGAAGGAGCTCTTGGTTCATATTCCCACCTGCAGGGCAGCAGGCTCACTGAATATACTCCACTGGTTGTGAATGCCACATGTCCTTGCACCAGCTTTGGGGGAAGTTTCTATGCCCAAATCCATTTAAATTACTTAAAACCACTAAAAGGGCACCTACCTGGTGAAAACACATTTGATTCTGTAACTGTACTGCAGCAGATTTGAGATGGCATTAGGGAATTTCATGAGCTAAGAGGAATCAGTTAATCACCCAGGAGTTACAGACATGCTGCTGTGCCCAGATTCTTCCCCAAAGCTCATCTGCTACCTGGGCTTTCTTCCTCCTCACACTTTTTCTTTTCCCTTTCTCCCAGTCTCTAAAATCTACATTAAAGAGAGACTTTTTCAATCTATTCCAGCATGTAAATTCATCATGGTAAAAAATATGGGAAACTTGATAGAAAAGGAAACAGTTGCTGGAATCCCTCTATTACCTAAAGAAGGGGTAAAATGTTACCAGCCCTCACTGCCCAGATCAGCACCCTTGTGGAAGCTGCATCCATTACAGGAAGGAGATAGATGGGATTTGCACACTCTCCAGTTCCCAACCCATCATCCCACCACAAAATCCCCTCTCATCTTTGATTTAACCCTGTAACTTGTCATTTTGGTGCTTTGCCAGCAAGTTCACCCTGAGAAACAGATAAGACAGCTAGAAATAGAACCAACCAAACCATAAACCCAATAGCTACATGTACTGCAGCTCCCTTTCTCAGCCATCCTTTATCCCAACTATTTGATTACTGCATTTGCTACTCACCAACTTTATAGTGCACACAGCCTTCCAAGTCGCCCACCGTCGTCCAGCCCTGTTTCTTTTCTACCTCAGGATCATTGTGCAGGATTTTATTTCTTAACCACGACAAATAGTAAACTCGCAACTTGTTCTTCTTACCTGAACACAAAATGAAAAAAAAAAAAAAAAGGTTTATCTCTACAGGAAGATACTTGCAAAAAGCCCTACCCAGGCAAACAGAAAGCTCTGCAAAACAAACCAACAATGAAGGAGAAAATGCTGCAACCACAGAAATCTCCCTCAGTTTTTCATCCACAACAGCTTCACTCCAGACTCCACCCAGACATGCCCTTTCCTGTTAATCAATGATAGATACACATGGTAATACCACACAGACATAAATGACAAACTCAAGGGAACAACTCTTCAGCTATCCAGTTCTTAGGACCAAGACAACTTCCACTAGAACAGGGAACTCCCACAACAAAAGCACCAAAGAGTCATGCACTGAGATTTTATATATATATATATATATATCTATATATATATATCTCACCGTCAGAATGGCTCTTTTAGACACAAAACTGCAGGAGAGCAGCAGGATGGAATGTGAGACCTGAAACTTCATCTGCTTGCTCAAAGCTGATGCCTGCTTTGTCAGCAGCCCTTCCCTTGAGCTGCAAGGGTGTAATACTTACCAGGCTGCACACAGAAACTGAGAGAGGTGTTTCTTCTCCACAGGTGAAAGAAGCTACCTGCCCAGGCTGCCCTATCTTCAACTGACACAGCAGCTGCCATGTCATCAAAATACAGCTCAGACTTTTAACTCTCAATACAAGAAGGCCTCTTAGAATGCAAAGCAAGGTTCATGATAAAGTTTACCACTGATTCTTTAACAATTAATGGCCTACAAAGTATTTATTGAGCTAGTGAGAAAATGGCCCTAAATGCATATACTCAAAGCTTGCATCCTCTTTTTCTCCAGCTGCTTTGCTGCTTGGAACCATTACAGTTTTACAGATTAAGCTGTGGCTGAGGAAGGGAGATCATCCCTGCTTTGACCAGTAGTCATTTAACAAGGCTCCATGAGGTCTCTTGGAAAGGAAGGGCTACAGGAGATGCCCTCAGGGACCCTACTTGTCAGCAGAGTAGCTCCATGCTCTGCTGCACCAGCCACAATGAGGAGCCATGTGTCTTTCCCGTGTTTCAGCCACTGGAGGTGAGAGGGAGACAGGTGACCTGTACTGCAGTCACTGCTGGGCTGGCCAAGCAATACCCTACTGGTCTGTGCTGCCAAAAGCCACTACCTATCAAGATGCCACACCTGGCAGCCTGCCAGCCAGATCCAGCTATAGAATTCAGCTAAATGCCTTGAATTTGTCATTTACATTTTGACAGGACACTGACAGATGAGTTCACAGGTGGCTGCTCAGGGGATACTGGCTGCAGCAGGACAAGAGGCTGAGCCCTGAGACCATCCTGCTGTGCACAGCCAGCTCCACACTGCGGGGCTGCAGCTGGAACAAACCCCCTGCCCTGACAGTAAGGGATCCCCTAACAGAGCCAGGCTTGTCAGGAAAAGCATCTGCAGGGGCTGGGGCAACAATGTGGGGAAGCACAGCTTGCAAACAGGATTCTCCATGGACTCCAGCACCATAAGCCATTGCATTAAAAAGACACATGGTCTAAAGGATATTTTTATGATTACTTGGATGGGAAAGGACAGGAGGAAAAGAGGAGGCAATTTCAAAGTAAAAAATCTGTTCACTAAGATCTGCTACTCAATTTTAAAAGCCCTTCTGTTCTGATGCCATGCAATGAAATGTAAAGTAACTGCACTATCTTTTGTTTATGTCCATTACAATGGGATTATAGATTTGGGAGTAAATTAGTACCCTGATTTACCTCCAGACTTAATATTTGGAAAGCTATGTTTCATAAAGGGGTCAAGCCCTACCACTCTGGTAGCTTTCTCAAGATCTGGAGGACTAGTGCAGGAAACAGTATTTCCAAAAGTCCCACATTTAACCAAGAAAAGGTCCTTCCATGAAAACAATGCATATGATAGGCACAAGGGCTTTTTCAAAAACACTGAAAAATAGGAAACATAGTTCAGATCAGAAGCCACTGCAGTTCTGGGCAAGAAAGAGCTCAGAAGGCTCAGGGTCTCTACAATGTACCAAATGCTTTCAAAACCATGCTGAGTCCCTACCCACAAGGAGACAAATTCTGCCTCAGATATTTCCATGGTTGTAGGTTCCCCAGTAGCTTAGTCAAACTTTAAGACTCAGAACAAACAGTGCACATGGGAATTTCCCAGCATGTGGCTACTTTTTTCCTTTTGATTCACATGATATGCACCAGGGTATTTCTCTCCAACCAGAAACATTTTTCAAAACAACTGAGAAATATCTCAAGTGTGTTCCCATTGTGTTCTGGTGTCTAGACCACAAGGAAAAGTCACAAGACAGGAAATTCCTCTGCCTTTCTGCAGCCTGACATGAAAAGAGCAGAACCGGTTAGTTATATAAACATGGCTATGCATTTATTTCAACAAGTTATGCTGCTCTTAATGTTCACTTTTGGAGTGGGGGAGATTAGATCCTTCTCCTTGTAAAGCTCTACCAGTCAGTTTAAACAGCCCTCAGAATTCTGGTATTTTTTATTTTTTGCAGGGATCTAATCTTTATGATCATGAAATAAGAAAGAAAACTCTGCTCCAGCCATCAAATGAACTAATCAGACAGCGAATTCTGTGAGAACACCCAGCTTGGACCCTCCCACAGGCATAGTTTCAAATGCAAAGCCCTTTTTCCTATATTAAGTTTTTTGTTTTTATTGTCACTGTGTTTTTTAATTATTAAGCAGGCAGATTCCAACCAGTTCTTCCACTCTGTCATCTCTTCCCACCTTCCTGGTGCCACCATCAGCCAGCTGGGCTGGCAAAACCCCAGGGAGCCACAACTGGAGCGTGTTCTGCATGCACATTGCTGCTCTCTCCTTCAGCATTTTTATGACTCTGTACTGTATCTATCACCTGAGCAGATGAAACTGCTTTTTGCCTCTCAACAACATGAACTGAAGCACCAATCAACTACTCTTGCTTTATCTGCAAGGCTCTCTTGTACCATTTCTAGCAGGCTCAGTATCTCAGTATCAAAAGCTTTGTTGCCAGAAAGTTCTGTATTTCAAACATAAATTGGGTCAAGAACTGATTTCATGTTTTCAGACTCTATTGTCTATTCAAAGCAAGTTTAGGTGACAATCCTCTCAAAATCCTAGCACACTGCAACCTCTTTGCACAATGCTGTGACACCTTTCAAACCCTACCACCATCAGCACATCACTTCCCAAAACCTCAGGGGAACAAATGGCTGAGTGCACCACAGTGAGCTGAACAATGCTTCCAGCGAGGCTGTAGCAGTGCTGGGACAAAGCTCAGAGACAGTTCCATCACTAATCTGCAAAACACACCATTTGCAGAAACATACCCTCAACTCCAGCATTCCAATTTTGCCTGGAGAGGCGAAGCAACACATCACAAATAAAAAGATACTTAGGGAAGTCCAGCATGAGGGTAAAGACCTGAGATGTGCAGCAGAGAAGACAAAAGGAGGATACAAGGGGAAGTTTGGGCGTAACTGTTCACTGAATATGCTCCCCCAGCCCTGCCTTTCACTGGGCAAGGATAGCTCTTCTGCCTCATACTCCAGTAACCTCCCATAAAACACAGGAGATAGCACAGACACAAAGGCACAGAACAACCAAGGATCAGCTGACTTCTTAAGGGTTAATGTAGCGTGTCTCCACAGAGGAAGCAATAGTTTTGAAGGAAACAAAGAAAACGGATGTGTCAGGGTACTTCAATTGTCACTGATGCAAAAATAAATAAACTTAAAACAATTATACACAAGACTGAATCACAGACACTTGTGATTTGTGTAGGATATGTTTCAAACCAACAGATTTTACACAAGTTGGATTATACAGTATTTTTGTTGACAAGGTCTGCTATAAAATAAACTCTATCAAATAGTGCCTTTCAAACAGCTTATATTTTAACATACTGCATTAGACATCAAAAGGACACACAGCAGGTTGTGTATTTTTAAATGCTGCTTGATTCATCTTTTTCTTTTTATAGATTTCACAGCATAGCTGTATCTGAGCATGTAGCAAGTGACAAGCCAATAAAATTCAGTTGTTTCAGACAGAAACAAATCCCGTGTTGATGACAGCAGCACAGGCATGGCTCTTTGGATCTGTGGTAACACAGCATCACCAATGCTCTAAATTCCACTAAATCGTCTAATGTGCGTCCTTTTGAACAAGTGTTGGGAGAGCTAGAGAGCTCCTCCAGCACACTTAGAGAGGTTCCAGAGCCTCAAAAAAATTTAGGTGGATTTGAACAACAGCAGCGAGTCCTGTGAGAAACGTCACGTAACATCCTCTCCCTGTCACACACACACAAAGCATAGCCAAGGGTGATATCCCAAACCAAACCAAACAAAAGGTAACTGGCTGAACAGCACCTGTGAAGAAAGACCAACAATGCACCACATCAGATTGTTCAACAGCAGGTTAAACTTATGCCATAACTTTCTGGAGCCAAAGAGTCTGGAACCTCAAGCTTCATAAAACACATTTTTCATCAGCACACACAAAACAAACACAAGCATCACCACCACCCTTCATCTCCCATTGCTTTGCCATTCCCAAGTTGCACTCAGTGAGAGATCAGGCACCAATCTGCCTTCTCACTCTGGTTATTTCCACACCATTTACACACTGTACTACTCACTCTCACACTTTTACTGCACATCACTCTTACTTCCCTATTTTGCAAGAGCTTTCCCCATTCTACAGATTTTAACACACAAGAAAAACAGTCTTAAACCCAAGGAGCACATAGTGTTTTAGTTAGAAAGAGGCCAGGTAGAAAGTAATCATGACAGAGGGAAAGAATGCTATTTTCCCAAACTTCACAAACATTAACTTCCAGCTCTCAAATACTGAACAAGGAAACAGAGTCAGACATTTCCCACAAACTCAGGCAGCATTTTTAAAGGTCACCCCACAGAAGGAAGGATAGGGAGCAAGCAGGCATGGGTGTTGTGTGGAAAACTTGCAGAAATAAACTGTAGACTCAGAGATGAAATGATGGGAAACCCACTGACTTCAGTCAGGACTTTCCCCTCAAAGCACAGGCTGCCAAGAAAATCTTTCTGTCACACTATGCCACATGGAGGTAAAATATGACATTCAACAGTCAACCTTACCAGAAATTGTCACCAAGACATTCAGCCCTTCAAGTACATCCATTTGCTGGAATCGTCTTCGATTGATGAGTGGATAAACCTTCCCCTGCCCACTTCTGTCTAGCAGCATCAGACCACTTTCAGTGCCCACCAACAAGTTCACTCCTAGAAAAAACAAAACCAGAGATCCAAGTTAGTAAGCACTTTTTCTCACATATCCTGAGGAACTGTCTTGTTTCAAGCAGGTCTAACCACCGCTGATGGGGTCTCCATTGCCTGCAGCCTGAAAGATCTCCTGCTGTAGAGGCTCTCTACACTGCCTGCCCACAGTGACTACTGACACCAAACAGTGTTCAAGAGAGTAAGAGACTGGTAGACCACAGAGAGCTTTCTAGAGCACCAGTTTCCAAAAAAAAAAAAAGGCATGCTAATGTTGGAAGGAGGGATGAGGCACAAAGTGGCATGCAAGCCTGTGCATTCCAAAGATGTGTCAGCTGTTGTTAGGAGGGTGGTAGCAGGATGCTCTTGACAAGGACATGGCAACAAAAACAGTTCCCACTGGGAGAAACAGGTTGTGTTGCAGCCCTTCCACAAAAGGGTAAGCACTGGGTTTGTTCCCAGCTTCACAACAATCTTTTCCATCCGAATGTTTAAACTAGAGGAACTACAGTAATCTTGTGTTCCCAAAGGCTTCTCCTAAAGATCAAGGAAATACAGATGAGAAAAGTCAGTAGGCCAGTTTCTTTATACAAAGTTCCAAAGATCCACTGAAACACTCCAAGAGTCCATAAAACCTTACTATTTAGAATTAATTACATTTTTTATACAATAGATATATATGGGACTAAGTTTTAAATATCTATTAATATATTATCACTCTTAAATTTAATAACTATTTCTTTGCAATAGTGTTTAAGTCCAGAAGTTCACAAATTTTGCAGAGATAGTTCAAGTACAGTACAGAAAATGGAAATCACATCAATGTATGACTCACTTGATTAGACTTCCATGTGGCAATCCCAATTTAAAACTTGCCATGCTTTAGCGCAATAAAATAATGAAGTAAGAAAAGCAAAACTCACAGAAGATGATCATAGTTACACTGCTGAATGGTCTTAATCCCTAGTCAGACAATTAACTCCCACATACAACTACACTGGGGCCAATGGGCTCTTTTCTGATGGAGCAGGTGGGCCCAGGGCCCAGGTGTGTGTGTGTATCAGTGCACCTACAGCAGTGATGTGCCTTCTCAGAGTACTGAAAAAGGGAATTATTGCTCAACTAAACACCCCCTGGATACCAGGCATGGGAGAGGCTTGCAAAAAGGAGGGCACATTAACCCAGGGGGCACAAGGTGCCTCTGAAAGGGGAGAGGGTGTTGGCGGGAAGCAGTAATGATGGGGAGGGGGCTGAGCTGCTGGTGCTCGCTCTTAAAAGCCTCTGGGGGGATGAGAAAAACAGATGTAGACCATAGTGAGTTCAGAAATCATCATGCATCTCTCCGTTATCCTCTCCCTACCCTTTTCAGTAAGAAAACTTCAGAGGTCCCAGCAGCCCCCAAGGCATCTTTGCTTAGATATGCTGTTCTAATACTTCTCCTGGGAGCCCTGTCACCCTCCAGGCTCTCCTTCAGCTGCTGACACTTCCTTCATCCCTGTGCTGCCCACCTCTCACCTCTGCATCTCCCAACTGGTTTGCACCCACTGGATCCCACCCCACAGCCCCCACGGGCAATGGCCACTTCACCCAAGAGCATTTCACACTGCCTGTCCCTCCTACTGGGACAAGGCTCAGACTGGGAAGAGGCAGAAGGAAGCAGGGAGAGTGAGCCACACACAAGTCATGCTTAGCACAGGCTGAAGCAGCACCAAGCCAGCCAAGGAAGTGCCCAGCAGCTGCTCTCCCTCCTGCAGCTCCAGTACACACTGAGCAAAGCTGAAGCTTCAAGATGCATTTCTGCACCTTTTCCAGGGTGGGCACAATTCAAAGCAAGCCACATGCAAACTGCTCCCTCAGGGTCCCTTCCCCTCCTTGTCCTCCATCAGGACTCCATTGCTCCTGCCTCCACCCTCCCCTCTCCTGCCTCTGCCTTTCTGGTGCAGCTGTTCCTGCTTTGGGCTCTCATGCACACCTGTGCCCAACCCCTTCCCTCAGCTATGTGCACTTTAGATGAAACTAATGAGGTGTTACACTGGTGGCAAGCAGGGCTTGTATTTTACAGTGCAGACACCCTCCTCACTCACAGACAGCAGAGCTCTTCTACTGCCACCCTACAATTAAGCAGCTCTGGTTTTTTCAAACAAATGGAAATGCTTCCTGAAAAAGTACAGGCTGTCTGTGGAGGCTGGGTGTAAGAATCTGTGTTACTGCATCCATGTAATTAACATTGGCTTTCACCACCCAGAGCCAGAAGAAGCAGCATCAGAGACCTAATGCAATTGACAGCTTGCCAGATACTACTGGCATTACCACTGGTAAAGGCAAATCAAAGCAAGTCCCTCTCTTTTTGAATAGAAAGCATCACCATGAAATGGTTTAATTTTCTTAAGGGTGAAGGAAGTTAAACTTTATCAAGAAGTAAGCATGTGTACCAACTTGTATCACCATCAGTTTGGCCCTAAATGTTCAGTGAAGGGCTGTGTTACAGCTGTACAACACCTCTAGGATTTTACACCTATTCTTTAAACCACCCTAACAGACAGATAGATAGATCAAAGAAATATAAAACCACTAACACAAATTGCTACTGGCAAAACAAGGCAGATCAGAGAAATTATGAGTCATCTTTACTGACACCATATGATTTCTCTCTGCCTTTGGCCTCTCACAGCCTCAAAGTTTACATTTGCACAAGTCTTAACTTTATCAGAGAATGTTACACAGAAATTCAAGCAGAAATAGTGTTGAGGCAAAAATTCTTAGCAGCAAATTCTGGAAATAAAGAAAACAGCAGATAGGAAGACAAGGTGTTGGGAGAGTTATTTCATTGACACAGCTATGCAGGAAAGAAGATTGGGACAAAAGTGCTGTTCTGAGAAACAGAAAATGCTGGACATAACCCCAAAAGAGAACTAAAGCCTTGGAAAGAGCTATAAAAAAAAGTAAAAAAGATAAGGGACTGTGTTACCTTTACAATAATCATATACCTTAGGGCAATGGCCAATTCTCTTCTTCCAAAGTTTTTTAAATGACCTGCATGTGCATTTATAATCTGCCAACTTTAGGGATTCTAGATAACTATGTATGTAACATACACAAGCATCAACTATTAACATTTAGATAATGAAAAAACTAATTCACAGATTCTGGTCAGGAAACAAACAACTCAGAAAAGCCTTCACTGGGGGTTGCAGCAGAGATTCTACACTGCAGCAGGCAACAGGCAGTGCTCAAAGCCTGATCCAGTGTGGGATCCTGACTGTCTGACACCAACACAAATTATCCCTAGTGACAAGAAAACCAGACAGACTTGGTCAGCTGACATCTCATACCCAGCTTCTCTCTGCAGTAATCACTCTTAACAAAGCTAAGCCTCAGAATGAGAATTGTTCTCTATCCTTTTCTTTTCTGTCTTACTTCCTACATAAACTGATGACTGAGGTAACAAGTCATCTTACACAACACACTTCAATCAAGGCCTGCAATGATACATTAGCAAGAGCCTCAAGAAGATGATAATTTTTCAAAATAATACCCTGTGTGCACCAGGTGTACAGTGCAAGGACTACTAGAAGCTCCCAAAAGCTGCAAGAGATGCACCAGCAGGGTTTGGAAAGGGCTGAAAAGAACATCCTGATGAACTGTATGAAGCCTTTCCCAGACAACCTGTGACAGGAAAAGAGGACACAGCCTCAAGCTATGATAGGGCAAGCTCAGGTTGGATACCAGGAAGAACTTTTTCACTGAAAGTAGGGTTAAGCATTGGAACAGGCTGCCCACAGAGGTGATAAGAGCTATCATCCCTGCAAGAGTTCAAGATATGACCGGATGGGGCACACAGTGCCATGGTCTAGCTGATCTGCTGGTGTTTAGTCAAAGGCTGGACTTGATGATCCCAGAGGTCTTTTCCAACCTTAATAATTCTGTGATTCTCAGTCTAAACTGTGCCAGCAGAAGCATATATGTACCAGTGGGAAATCATAACAAAGCAGAAGCAACATATTATAAAAAATATAATAATAATTAGGTCTTGCAACAAAAAAGATGTAAACAAGCACTGAATAAATGCAGAGAAACAGCTGCAGTTTTGGAGATACATTATCAGAGGCTGAAAGCTCCTACTGGGACGTTACATTTCAGGAATGGCAAGGCAATAACAGGTTTGCATTACCCCATAAGGCCGCACACAGGATCTCAGAATTGAATCTCTTCTTGTATTTGCGAATCTCTGGGGTGTCGCTCTGTGGCCGAGTGTTTGTGGGGTTCACATTGACAACTGATCCTTTCCGTGTAGGGTCTTGCCTTATTGCCTCTGATCTCATTGCTTCACTAGAAAATCCTACTGAAAGAAAAAAAAAAATAACGTGCATGTAATACCCTTCAAGTGCTGGATTCTGGACATATAATTTTTATATCATACAAACCAAATCAGTAACTGAGAACAGTGAGAGAGTCCTAATTTTTGTAAGAAATGTAAATGGAAAAAGAAATTAAATTATGCAATCCGTTGCAAAACAAATAAAAAGCATGATGGTAACATTCTTAAGTACTTTAAAGAGCCACTGAAGTCACTGAACCCTTTTTTAATTGTTGTCTTCAGCTACTTTACTTACCCACAGAAGTCACAGTTGTCCCACTAGATGGAGAAATCTGTAGTAATCTGGGGTCTATAAAAGGTGTAAAGGAGGAGGAAGATTTGTGTTTCTGGAGTGTGTTACTAGCGGACTGAGTCTGCAATGTAAATTTCAACTTTATTAATATTAATGACAATAAAAAGCATGGATAACAAACACCAACATTTTAAAGGCACTATGGAATTATGCTACAGAGCCTCCCCAAGCTTTTATACTTCCTTTACAGATACACAAAGCACTGCAGGCACCACACCTGAGCTAAATACATATGCACACTGCACATGTTACAGCAAAATGCAATTAGCTGAATTGTCATCCCTGAACCTCAGCTGCTAGCAAAGCTTTTTAGTACAGACCACTACAATCAGGCACAAAGCAAGGGAATGTCTCTCCTTTTGAAAACCTGCTTAAATGTGTGTATACTGTTTCATCTGCAAGCTGCCCACTACCTACAATTTTTGAATTTATGAAGCATCTCTGAATTGAGGTAGTTAATTAAATTATGAAGTTTGATCTCTTGGCTTGTGCAACAAAATCAGAACCATCTGGGATCAAGCATTCACTTCTATGATGGACTATGTTTCAATGTTCACTACTGTTCATTCTCCCTATTTTGTTTAACCTGAGCCTCTTGCCAGAAAGCTGCAGCAGATTCTTCCACCTTTATTTGACAAAGCAACATATTAAACCTGTATCGAACAAAGGGGCTCATTAGTGTGGAAGGTGTAGCAAACAGTGACATGACACTATGAATATGTAGTGGATAAAATCACTGGTGCTTGTTGAGTTATGAGGTCTAAACATGAAAAAACATAAAGAAGGAAAGAAGACAAGTGAAACAATGAACTGTTAAAAGTTGAAATGGAACAACTTAAAAACCCTTGCCAGTTTAGTATTATAGTGACAACATATCATACTGAAGCAGAATGGGACAAGTGGAAAAAAAAAAAAGTGTGTATATATAAAGAGTGTGCATGTGGTAAGTTATACCGAGCAGTACTGGGTTTTTGCTCAGTTTTATGCAAATATTGTTACAAGACACTTCTTTAGCATCAACTCATCTTCAACCTCTAATCTTCCTAAGCCTCTACAGAAAGAAATAGCAATGGGTCTTTGGAATTTATCCCTGCCCTGAACAGCCCAACACCAAAAGGCTCCTTCATCACCAAGCACTGCCACAGCCCCCACTTCCCAAGCTGAGTTAACTGAGCCCTGCTTACGTATTGCTTAGACCAAAGTAACGAGCAAGCGCATCTCTGGATCAATCAAGTGATCTCTATAACCTACAGGAGTGTGCTTTAGAAAGACCAAAGAAGAATGAAGCACAGCTGGAAATGATGTATAAAGCTAAATGAATTTCCAGGAGGAAACTCTCCCTCCCACCCACCTGCTATGTGGTTAAGAAGCATTTTTGATTACGTGGTAAGCATGTGCATTGCCATAAACCTCCCCAGCTCACTGCAACCTCTCCTCATCACGACACTTGCACACCTCCATGGCAGGACTCTACCCTGAGAAGCAGCAGGTTCTTTTCACCAAGTTTCGCTCGCCCTGTACCACCCCCTGCTTCAGAGGCTCTCCTGTAAGCCAGGCTGGCCACGCAGCCAGGAGTGGAGCCACCAGACAAGGCTCCCTGCTCACTGCTGGGGCTGGTAAGGGGCAAATGGCCCTTTGTTCATTTGTACATGTGTTAACTCCTCTGCTGCAAGGGGTTAGCACATGTGAAGGACCAGGCTTTCCCACCTGCACTCGGTAAAGGAAGGCACCCTCCTGGGATCAGCCCAGGACAGCAAGAGGGAGCTTCCCCCATGGTAAAGCCTTCTCCACGTGGACATAATCAGTGCTGGTGGATAACAGTCATCTTTACACAGCTGCTTCTCAGAGTACACACATACTTGGAAAAAAACCCAAATACTCTCCCCCATTCATTATTCCAAAATAACAATACCTCGGGCTTTTACAACCCTCCCAGGCAACACCTGATTTGTTCACCCAGCCCACATGGCAAGCTTTAGTGAGCAAAATCTCTCCACAGCCACTTCCTCTCCCATTGGGTGAGTTTCAACAAGCAGCTCCTCGTATGTGTGGAGAAACTAGTCCAGCCTTTACTGACAAAGCCAAAATTAACTGCTAATTCTGAAGAGGCACATTGCTTGCAATTAGCCTGCTCCCGGAATAAAACAGAATTAAAAAGAGTATTGGCTTGAAAATGCAGTAGTCAAGTTTAGTTTAAAATGAACGCCATGCAATTAATGACTCACTAAAAGGAAGCAAAAATAGTAAACTGGCAAGTTTGGCGTGGGACTGCTCTAGAGTTAAGGGCTTCTTACACAGAACTGAAATGTGTTATTTGGGAGGTGGGAACAAAGGTGACAGAAAAAAAAAGCAGGGGAGATTGGCTGGAGTTCCTTTGCAAACTAGCTACTAGGCAATGCTGCTATAACCCTATGAAAGCAGCCAGCTGTGGTGTAAGACATACCTCATTAGTAGTTAGCTTGTCCTGGGGTGTCTGTGGGGACATGGTGGGTGTCGGCTGGCTGGAGGATGGGGAGGAGGAGGTGGAGGAAGTGGAGGAGGAATGGCTTTGCTGTAAGAGATCTGGCAAGAGGTGAATGCGACCGGCAAAGCCATTGCTCTCATGATGGCTGGCACGCTTTTTGTCAACTGTACTCTGTAGAAAAAACAGGCACACTTGTCTTGCTCAAGTGCTGCTTAAAAGTCTATATCCCTAACAACCTCTCTCCTTCTCTCCCTCACTTCCTACCTTTTCACTTATTTTTTTAGTTTTTTATTTTTTAAAAAAGCTTCTAATCTGCGCTTTGATGCCTGCATGGAAAGGGAAAGTGGGCAGAGCTACTAGAATTCATGAAATTCCCACCAGCAGGCAAATGCCTGGTTCATGTGGTTGACTTGCACAGCCAGTTCCACAAATTAAGAGAACAGCAACTGCGCTGCCAAGTCCAACACCACAACAGGGACAAGCACATTTTTTGGGGGTGGGGTGATGATTTTTTTCCCTATTGTTTTGTTTAAAACTAACTTAGACGCTAAGCAGATAGCAGTTTGGACTTTCTGGAGAATCCCTTCAGCTAACTATTTAAAACAATAACCATGAAATCTTAATTTTCAAATAAGAGGACTCAGTTAAGAAATTGGCATTCAGTTGTGAAACTCAGAAATGCAATTACTGAGGAAACTCCTATAAGCTAGCACACTCATTAACACACAAGCTCATTTAAAAACAGGGAACCATTATGTTTCAGAGGCACAAGAATACAATATTTTCAGAATCAAAGGCAACAACACAGCACTCTACTCTGTCCACATTCTCTGCCTCACCACCTATTTTGCTTCTCCCCACACCAACTGTTGTGTGAATTTGCATGTACATGTGTGTGTATGTCATCTGGGTGGTCTGTATGCCCTAAACTACAGGTTCAAAACAATTGTAAAAAACCTTGAGTGCTCCCACCCCAGCTCCCTCCCAGCCTCACTCCTGAGACACAGATTTGGTTCTGTGCTAAAACTAAGTTTTTCCTCCAGGTACTTGCTCCACGTATCTGCAGCTTTTCTACCCTTCTCTCCCACAGACTTTGAGATATCTGCATGGTGCTGCCATGAGTGTCACTGGAAAGCATGCAGAACAGAAGCAAGGGTGAAGGGCTACTCTCCTCTTTGCATGCATCAAACATCTTGCTGCTCTGAAATTCTCTACAGCTGCATCTTGATAATACGAACAACAAATATAATGTAGAAACAGCATGGGTGAATGAGCGAGTGGGTTAATGAGCACAGAAAGGGTGCAGCACTGCGCAGGGAAGGAAAAGCAATACCTGTCGAACAATTAAGGTGCCCTCCTTAGAAGGAGTCAAGGCAGGTTCACTCTCCACATCATCATGGACAATCATGGTTTTTACTGACTCTGTTTCACCATTGCTCAAGTTCAACGTTGACCTATTTGTTAGACAAGAGATAACTGGAGTGAGACAACAGCACTGGTGCCCTGGCTGTCACTGGCCTGCATCAAAGCATACTCAGAACTAATTTGTATTATAGCCAGAGTGGAATATTTACATGAGCTGCCTAGAAAAGCCTCTCTAAGAAAAAAAAAAAGGCAAGATATTGTTGAACAGTTTCTTGTTTTGGAACAAATGATGGGAGAAGAGGGAAAGGACATTGAGAAGACTATCCTTAGTGTTTGAATATATGAACATATGAGGCTGCTATGTCTTGCTCATGGATTGCAGCAATCTGAAAGAACTAACATACAAGCCAAAATGCTAATGTCCATTTCCTTCAATCCCCAGTAAGGCAAAACAGATGCAAAACACTGATAGAGGGACTAACACTGCTCGGACATCATCAGGTCCAGAAGTAGATTCATCTGCTCCTTCTTGTTCCATATCATCATCTTCCTCATCTGTTGTCCCTGACTCCTCACTCGAGGACGAGTAATCCGTTACTTTATGTGGAGGTCGCACATCCTCCACTGCTCGCAGCTCCTTCGCCAGTGCAGTTAAATCCTGTTGGGAGAGGGAAGAAAAAAATGTTAAAACTGATGTTGCAAGTAAGAGAGAAGAAAAGTTTGCAAGACAAACCCACAGCATTAGTGTCCAAGTTTGTTCACTTCTGTGTTTCCACTGCCCCAGTAGTACTGTTTCCTTTGACTTACTCATTCCTAACAGTTACCAAAACTCACTTTCTCATAAATTCATACACCAGAAGAGCCAACCTAAGGGGGTCTTGCCATATCATAAAAAAATATGCATACTCTTGAAACCCAACCATCCTGATTTATGACTAACTGCAGTATCATAAGAGACATAGCTACTGAAGAAAGTTTCAAGGAAAGATAGAAATACTGTGAAAAACCAATGAGTTTCCCAAGATACAACTGGACACAGAGCTGTAATCAATTGTAATAGCAGCCAGATGTAGAAAATGTCAGAAATCTTTCACAGAAAGCAGGAAAAATGTAAGGTCTTACCACTTCTCCCTGCACCATTCAGCCCAGCATTGGCACATTCAGGTCAAATGCACGATCATTGGTCCAGCCCCAGGAAGGAAGCACAAGATTGAAAGAGAGAAAGGCATGGATTAGGAAGGAAGAAATCCAGAGAGCAGAAATAAATCACAGAAAGAGTGCAAAATATAATGTTTGCAGTACTGATGTGCACAGGCAATTGCACAGCCCAGAACATGCTTGCCAGACCCAGCTGATCAACATCAACAGCTGATGTTCACCCCAATGGCACTGAAGGAAGCTCTCAGTGTACTTTTTGTGAATCTACTTAAAAAAGAAGGAGGACAGGGGAGGAGGATGCAACTTACAGCAGGCTTGATAGGTCTGAAGACTTCCTTTTTCTCTTCAGGCTTTTTAGGTGCACTTTCATGGCGCTGTGATGGTGAACCCTCTGATTTGGATGATGCTGCACGTGCCAAGACACCAAAAGGAACACAGAACAAAGCAGATTAAGCAGGGAGCTAAAGTATGTTTTCTTACTTCACTCTGGAGTGAGGAACACATGGGAGGTGACTATTAGGAGTGTCTGACCACAAGACCTAACTTTCACTGGTTCACTACTACATTGTCGCTGAAGGACTATACAAAAAACACCATAAGCTGTGATTTGTATAGGTGCAACTGACCTATGTCTGAAGCCAAATAAACGGTCACAACAATTGTAAATCAAAGAGCCAAGTGTGGCCACAAGCTGGAAAACCTCCATCATCATCCAGTGTAGCCCAGCTGAGACCTATCCATGGCAGTCTGCATGCTGTCAACAACCACCAAGTATCAGAATGTGCTCTTGCACACATAAGAAAGGGAGGGAGCTGTGAGGGCATGGAGACTGGGCTGTTTGCACATAGGAAAGTGCAGCAGTGCCTGGATGTGAATTCAAGAACAATGAAACAAATAGTTTGAGAACAATTTCTGTGCCTGCTGCCTTTCCCAAGCAAGGATATACGGCCAAGAGGGTACAGAAAGCCAACCCAACTCTGACACTGCATGCTCAAAGGTAGTTCCCTGTGAGGGTTATCATCTTTAATTACTGAGTGCTTCACAGCATCATAAAATTAGAAACACAGTGTTACAGAGGGTAGGAGAAGGACTTACATCTCATCCTGAACCGCTCTCCAGACCCACTCTGAGAGCCAGGGTGGGAGCCAGGTTGTGAGCCAGAGTTGCTTGAGCCAGAAGAACTGCCACTGCCTGGCCTTGGTACAAGCTTCTCCACCCTTTCCCACAGCAGACGAGGCTCTATATTGCTGTATCAAGGGAGGAAAGAAACTCTTTGTCACACACACTTCAGCCCCAGATTCCCAGCTCTAAACTGAAGCATCACTCTCTCTCTCAGTGTTTTGCTAATAACTCAACTGAAAGAACACTCTAATGCTGAGATCAGACCATCAGTAACGCTTCACAACCCAGGCACCAGCTCCCTTTGAAATAACTTTTACCGTACTTATGATGGTCAAAAAAAAGTTTAGGTGGGTATAAGCTACTCCTTTTATTTGGAATTATCTACCTGCCTTTCTTATGTATATAACCTGAAGTGGACAATTCTCTCAGCCTGCATGCAACATCAGAAGGGTCCTAGGCACTAAACACAAACCAAAAAGAACAGAATACCCTCACCCCTATCCAGTGAGCTAATTCCACGGTGGCCTGCCCATGTTGCCCTGTTGAGCTCAGGAGCCAGCTCTCTCCTCCCCCTTCCTGACCTTGGGTGCTCTGTGTCACAGCCCAGGGAAGCTTTTTCCCCCCTCTTAAAATCTGGTTCTGGCTAAGAGGCCAGAAAATTTCTGAGCTCTCATCACTTTAGATGTTACAAGCCCTCCTGCTGCCAGTAATCCCCAAGGTATTCCCTGTTGCACCAAAAGGCAAGATATTCATAAACAACCACGTTTGTTCCAAAATTTGAAGGTTATTTGAAATTATTGCAAAAATTACAGGGTAGGCAACTCAAATGAGAAGAGGAAAGAAGAAATTTTGTTAGCATTTGTTGACACATGCGCCACATCAAGAGAAATCAATCATTACTGAAAAGGGATCCAACACCATCTTCCTTTCACATCCTACAAGCATTGCCAAAAGCTGTCTGGAAATGCCTGGCTTCCCATATGCCTTTTCCTTCCAATTCAAGAAAAGCAAGGACACATAGGCTTACAAACCTCGTGGAATTCCTTTGACCTGCTTGGTTATTTTGCTGCCCAGTGCCCTGCAGTGGGGAATCACGGCGGGACAGGACTGGTGATCGGGACGTTGTTCTCACAGGTACCTTGGGAGAAAAAAGGTTCTGTTAAACCCATGAAGAGGACAGACAGGACAGGACGATAAAACTTCTCCTGCCACAAAATATATTCTTAAGATCTTAACAACATGTTTTAAGTACAAGCTAGCATCAATGACCAAAAGCAGTGAACAAACACCCACAAAGCCAAAAGCCTTAGCTGTGATGCTGTTCAGAATTTGAATAGAACTTGATGTTTAGTCTTAACATTAAATAGCGTTTAATGGTTATCACACGAACATGTACACACCCCGCTACTCTCCCAACTACTGAGACATCTG
Organism: Melospiza georgiana; assembly: GCF_028018845.1. NCBI lineage: Eukaryota > Metazoa > Chordata > Aves > Passeriformes > Passerellidae > Melospiza > Melospiza georgiana. Next base: position 21,911,192 of record NC_080431.1, read on the forward strand.
AAAAGAATATGGCATTTTGACTGAAGCAGGGGAGGCACAAAGCAATTTGCTGAAACAGCATGAGAATTAGGAGAATAAGCTCAAGGGAACCAAACAAATGCCCGGGAATGGATCAGCAGAAGGCAAAGACTGGTGGGGGGGAGCAAGAATATACTCAGAAGAAGCAAATCCCAGTGGATGGGAGGGGGAAATGGAAGGGGGAGAGGAGGAGGAAATATATTGAATGTTTCCTTTTTGTTCAGATCCATCTTAATTTTAAATAAGTGTATGATTCATAGTTTGGGTTACAAACCGATGAAGAGGAATATTAACTCTGAGCAATAACCTCAGGGATATTTTGAATTATTTCCTGAATGTGGTAATTATTTGTTAACTTTGCATAATAAATTGTTTCTCTGAAATAGCTGCATTCTATAAATAATTACCAATTTTATCTGAAGCTTCAATATTGTACTTCAGGTTGATTATCATTAACCCATTGACTGAATACCTACATTAAGAACTGCCTTCCAAAATACTGTTACCAGTGCTGGCACAAGGGCACGGTCTTCCCAGTGCCCAGGGCATCACATCCTTAAGAAAACTGTAATTAATAATAAAAAAATAGCACACATCTGTCTTTCTACTCCTTACCCTTGGAGGCACCTCGTCACTGTCTGATCTAGCCCAAGCCTTTTGGGTGGGGTCGGGTACCTCCGACTTAGAGTCAGAACTCTGATTAAGCACTTCACTGCGTGAAGGTGGATATGGGTCCTGGGAACGAAGATGGTGATGAGCAAATTTGGGAGAAGGGTCACTGAAGGAATGGGATCGCGAGACAGGGGAAACATTGTTCTTGAGAGATGCCAGATGGGACCACTGTACCTTACAAGAAAACAAAACATAAAACATTCAATGCGCTCAGTATAACCGGCTTTCCAATTAACACAGAATAAAGGCAGGTGGGGCAGGCAGAGACAAATTGGTTATGGCATTAGGTAAGCGTGGGGTGGAATCGATGCACTTAAAAGCAAGGCAAGCGCCCAAGGAACGTAACAGACTGAAAATACAGCACATATGCAATTTCTGTGGGATGCGCTCTCCACACACACGGACACTGGTGCCCAGAGGGAAAGGGGATCCAATATCTGCACCATGAGCCTGAGCTCAAAGGCCACTCAAGACAGAAGTCACCTTCTGTTCCCTGGTCTTCAGTGGGCCTTGGCCAGGTCTCATGGTGGGCTGGGAAATTTGAAGTGGACATCCAATTGGAGCAATGTACCAAATTAAAGAATGCTGTAAATTGGGTAAACCAACAGACATTTACTTTTTCTAACAAATTCAGGGACTGGATACAGCTTGAAACTTTTGGAGAAAGACCATAACACAAAGCCTTTATTCCTTTACAGTTATTGCAATATATATAAAAAAACCATAATATATATTGTATATAGTATACATATGTACAATGCATATTATACTTACACCATATATGTACCATATACTGTACATATATACATATTTATACACAAAGTACACACACACATTTACATGCACACATATTCAATTACACACACTAAGAAGGCATAACAGTGACTAAGGAGTTAAAACTCCATTAGGATTTCCACTGAAATCCATATTCCCTTCAGCCTACTTCCTCTTTGTGCTTAAGCCTGTGTTTCAGAGTTAATTTCTGAAACTAAGGAGGAGGAAAAGTCACAACTGAGGAACATGCTGTTTTCACTCCTAATGATTAAGCAAAACTTTGCTTTCAATCCCAGTTTCAGTAGGCTGGATGTATTTGTTTTTATGTTATTATTATTTCCTCAATTTTAATACACACAGCTGTTGAAGAGCCTGATTATCCTTAATAAGAGTGAAAGACACAGACTTTAAAAGTAACTGGCACAGAGTATGAAGATACAAGTTCAATATTTTGAAATAGTCATAGAGGTTTGAATAAAAGCCAGGAAATAATGAGCAAGAGATGAAGTTCTGTCCTGATTTCTCCCACTCTTCCGTCTGTTCAAATTCTCCTGTTGTCCAAAAGAGTGGCAATACCTAGTCATAATCAGGGATGGTTTTAGTTTGCACTGTCATCAACAGACTTTATGAAAATTCTGCATAGAAACAGAGGAACTAAATGCAGAACTCTACAGTTTAATTTAGCATACCTAAACTGCTCAGAATTCATGGGCTATGGCTAACTTTTAGACAAAGGTTACTTTTTCAATTCATGCCATAACTCCTATGGGATCAGGTGTCAAGATCTGAAGGCTCTTGGTTAGAAAACAAAAGAACAATGGCTACCATGCAGCTTAGTGGTTTCAACCTCTTCTTGATTTTCCAGGGGTGGTACAGAGTTTTATTTAGCAACTGCAGGCCTACTGACAACAAACTTGCTTTTCTTAGACATGTTTTGCAAACTCTTTGAAACAGTGCTCACACTGCTAAAACCCACTTGTTTAGTTAGCTTTTTTTTTTGCAAGAATTTTAAAAACCAAGCAAGTGCACTTTTTTCCTGAGCATCCTTTTTAGTAGTAAAAACCTTGCACAGAGCAAATTCTGAATTGCAAAATGCTCTGCAACTGCCACCAGCATTTAACCCACTGTGTCACTGCTGCACAGATAATAATGGGGTACAACAGTTCTAGTCTAGCTCTAACATGAAAAAACCCAAACCAAAAAAATACACCAAACCCACAAATCCGTTTATCAACAAAAAAAGCAAAAATAGACAAAGAGCAAATCTACACAGTAAGCTGTTTTGTGTAATAGTACTACCCTTTACAAAAGGCTTTTTAAGTGCAAAGATCTGCAAATCTGAAGGAAACACGTTAGGACTTCTGCATTCCCTGCAGGCTCACCAAGATTTTCCTGGGCACTTACCTGGGGCTCCATTGGCCTCTGCAGGGCAGGCTGAGCAGGTTCTGAGTTTCCATTGGAAAAGGACTCTGATCTTGAAGGCACTGGTGGCTCCAACACTTTGCCCATCTGTTTAGACTGTGCTTCAGGGGAGCCCTGATTAGTTTTTCTAAATCTCTCCTCCACCTAAGCCAAAATAAATGGAGGTTAAGCCTTGAGTCAGTAAAACCAATTACAGTAGAAATACAAAGGGGAGTACCACCTTTTCTTTACTACAAAGAAAGCAAATACATTTGGGGTTTGGCAGGATTTTTTCCCTACCACTTTTGCCAGCAAGTACACTGAGTGAACTCCACCAAAGTTCCAAGTAGGCCAATATGGATAATCCATACTAGGGAGAGAGGAGACACAGGAGGTAGCAAGATGTGAGATATGATGAAGGACCATTATGGGCCTTCTTTCTGCCTAGACTAATTTTCCATCAGTACTTTCCTCACAGATAACAAAAAAGATATACCTAAACAGAAACAACTTTACAATATAAAAGTATTTCCCACTGCTATCCTTTACTTGAGCTGCCCACCTTATGCAAGCAATGGTTTTGGATTATCTGCTTTCCTGTTCTTCTCTCTTCAGCAACAGAAGAAGAGACGGGAGATGTTTCTCTACCAGGTAACACTGGAGTCTCTTCAGCTTCAGGCTCAAAAGTGTAGATCTTATCTCTCTTATCAAATACTCTCAGCACAAACTCAAAGGGTGTAGAGGACAGTGACATCAGTTTGTTTCCTGTTCTCAGGAAGGTGTAGAATTGATCTTATGTTAACCTCAAGAGCTTGCTGAGGGGAAGACTAAATCAGAACGTGCTCAGTCCTCAGCAGACCATGAAGCAAGGTCCCCATGCAGAAATGTCACCTCTATCAAGGCCACAACACTGACAACAAAGTGAGAGGTATGAAGGACAAGAGATGGAGGGAGGCTACAGGCAGAAAGGAAACAGCCTCTCATTTCCTAAGAAAGACTGTTGCCAGAACCAAGGCAGCATGTGCCAGGTAAGCTACCTCTGAGGAATGGTAAACTCACAGTATTTTATCAAAGCACCAAAGATCAAACTGGAAGCTTGGGATGATTTAATTTGCTTTAGGCCTTGTGCCCAGAGCACAAAACCAGTATTGGGATGATTTCCTAATGTTCCCTAGGAGTGACGGTCTGGAGAGACTGGCCTCCAGAAGACAGGCAAGTTTCCAGATTCCTCGCCTCAGGTGGGCTCCTCTACAAACCCAACCTGCCTCTGCATTCCGAAATTTGAGGATAGTTGCCTATAGGGACAAGCAGACAAGTTTCTGTTAAGGTCTACACAAAACACACCATGTCTTGGGAAGAGTGCAACAATAATGGAGGCAAGCATCTTCACCATGCAATCATTTTCACCACCGTGTTCAACTTCATAGAGGCATTCTTTAAAGTCTAAAAAACAGGCCAGACTCCTTGTTATGAATAGAATAAGGAAAAGCCTCAAGTCTTTCTGTCTGAAGCAACAGGTTTTCACATCTCTAGCTGTAGATTATAGGAAATTTCTTCTACAAAGCACATAAACTGCACGAGCGACATGTCCTCAAAACCAGACAAGTGGCAAGGAGATAGAATAAATTCCTGGACAGAAACAGTTCCTATTCCAGTCATCTGACTGTCTGTACCTGGAAGTGACATTAAGTTGTAATCTTCCTGCTGTTTCCCAATGCAATCTTAACTTAGAATTCCTTTTCCTTATCTCCTCGCTGCTACTGCAATGAGGAAAGAAAACTAATCACCAATAAACTTTGCCAGGCAGGAAGGTCAGTCCACTTCACCTTACCATCCCAATATCAGCATCTCTGTAGGTGGACACTTTTTCTGGAGAGCAGTATGGCTGAAAGTATGAGGCACAGAACACTCATTCCAATTCACTGTTTTTTGTAAGGAATGATGTCAGAGTTAATGCCTGCTGCTAGGATTAAATTGTGCCATTCCCACTGCCGGGTATCAAGACCTTATGGCTATACTTCTATCACATTTTTTTAAAGACTATTATACAATGATCTCTGGAAAGATCTGATTACCAATCAATTTTTCTGTCTTTACTCTTTTGGGCTACAGCAATCACAAAAGAAAGACTACAACAGGAAAAACAACTGAGTCAGTGGTTCTCCTAAAGGATGGAACACTTAAATCTTTTTCTCACCTTTTCAGCTCTGAAAGGAAAATGAAGCAGATACAGTTCTGCATCCCTCTAAATTCCAACCAGCATTCAGGCTGGACAGAAGTGCTAGACTGGCTATGCCTTCACTGAGGTGGGCCAAGAGCACGCAACAAGGACAAGAGGGCAGGTTCCATGTCTGCACCATCACATACCAGACAAGTCTGAACTTCTTCCAAGTAAGAAAGACACATCAGATACTTCAACCATCAAACAGAATGGATGAGATAGGACAAACATAGTTTATTAAGAACCTGGACAACAGCATCTAGAATAAAATGAGTTTGCGTTCACCAAGCCCAAACAATAGTACTTCAAAGACTAAGAGGCCCTGCTGGATGAAGCTGAACCAAAAGCTATTTTATCATGTTTAGCAGGCCTAAATATATTTTCTGTTCTTGTTCCAAAATGTATTTACCTAGTTCCCACATGCAGGTGATGAATGCCATTAAGAGCTTGGACTAACATTGCCCAGTCTGGTGGTTTGTGGGCAGTATGGTGCTCAAGGGAAACACAAGAATAAGATCACTGAAAGAAAGCCAAATATACATCAAAGAGGTGTTCACTTGCTTACCAATGTTACTCATGGACCAGTGAAGACTCACTGAAAGGCACAGCACTTCAGATAAACTTGTAAGTGCCTGAAGTCGAAGAAGGCAGCACCATAGAGTTTCAAAAGAATCCTAGTGATCTCAGAAAAGAATACTTAACATTTCAGAAATGAAACTAATGAAATTCAGGTTTGTGCTCGTGAGAAGGAAATTTTGAAAAGTGTAAGTTAAAACACCAAATGTGTACACATGTGCTAAGTGTTAACATCCATCATAGGTTTGTGCTTTCCAACTCCCTCTCAATTTCAAATCACCAGTACTTGCCAGAGACACAGACCACTGGACCAACAGTTCCTAAGAAAACATGTCTGATGAAGCACAGATACAACTTCCTGACATGATACTTCGAAAACCAGGCCCCTTAGTCAGCAGCCTTCCAGACCTTCTTTCCAAATTTTACACCTCAAAAAGCCTGAACTCCAGTGATTGCAGCAGAAGTACCCAGAAGCTGCCCTAGGGCTTGAAAACCAGTAGCCAAGAGTTAAAATATCCTGCTCCTTATGAGTGGTGCTTTGGTGTAGCAGAACTGCAGCCATGCTGATGGCAGCAGGCAGAGAAGCAGTTAGCAGACTCCTGTTCACTAGCAGGACTTACCTCACGTGCTCTTTCAGCAGGCTCATAGTGGGATTTAGGCTCAGGGGTATGATAGCTTTGTTTATTTCTTTCTTGCTGCTGCTGCTGCTGCTGTTGCTGCTGCTGCTGCTGCCGCCTGTGGTCGTGCTGCAGCGACAGGAGGTAGGCTTGCTCCTGCTGCAGCTGCCGCTGGAGTCGCTCTGCCTGCCGGTGCTCCTCCATCTCTCGCCATCTGTATTCCTTTGAGAGAACGGGGCAGGAATTCAAGACATGACACTGACTGTAAGGTGGATGTGTCCCTACCAATCCCATTAAAAATGCACCTTTCTGGTGGCTGTTTTGTTTGTTTCTTTGTTTTATTGTTAATGTGTAACCAAGAGCTAAGTTAGACCCATATGACTTGTGTCTTATGTTGGGAAAGTCATGAGTGTACTGCTAAGCTTGACATGATTGGAGAGTTATGACAAAACTGATTTTTATTAAAGGGAAAAAAAGAGTTGTTTATACTAAATCCAGTGTTAAGTTCATAAAACAATGATTTAGACCAACACTAGGCCATTGTATCCTGGGGTGGATTTACATATCATGTGTGCTTTTGATCTGCAACACAAGCACTCTAGTTCTTCACTGAATGCCAAGGTCTGTTCAGAAACTCGACCACCACACCAGAACCGTTCCACTTTAACATAAAGCCTCCTCTTATTGCCCAGAAAGCAGTGTGACCATACAGCACTTCTCATATGTGCCTGTCAGCCCACAACACTAGCATAAATGGCCTTTTAATCAAGCTCCTTTGTTGTCATACTGTCAGTGCAGCTGTGCCCGACTGAGGGAAGCCTAGGACTGGCTGGATAAATGGATCCTATAGCTACTGAACAAAACAGATACAGTGCTTTACCAGTAACATGGCCTGCTCCTGGAGCAGCTGCTGCTGTAGAATTTCCAAGTGCCGCTGCTCCTCTTCTAGCTGTCGCCTGATATACTCCTGTCACATAGAAATTACCCAGCAATAAATTTATTCAAAAGGAATGCATCAGAACCCCCTGGGTGGAACACCACACGCTACTTCCCCAGTTCAGCTTTATGAGAAACTCACTTCAGGATGGATTAGTGCCTGCAGAACAATTTAGGAAGCTCTGCCTCCTGAGCATTACATTTTGGCCCCTCCTGTTCTGAAATGTGCACTCCTGCAAATGTTGCCGGCACAGGCCAGTGCTCATTTATGTATTTTGGAAGTGGTTTCAAGAAGCAGCAAAATGCACTTGAAGGTTTTGGTAAGTTAAAACACAGCAAGTCTGACTCAACACAGCCAATACAAAGTCACATGCAAGTTGTATTAAACATTAGTGTGTTGCACTGGTGCGATGAACTGTTAGCAACAGCTAGAGCCAGGCATAGTGTAGGCAGAGCTGGAGCAAGCTCCCCCAAACGGGCTCTGCCAAGTGCAGTTGGGACCTGCCCTGCCGAGTCTCCCCTGCCGCCCTCACCAGAAGCCTCTCCTGAGCAAACACTGCCAGCCTTGCTGAATTATGCGATGGTTATGACACAAACAAACATCCACCAGGAAACGGAAATTAGACCAAACTCACTTGCTCTTGCCATCTAGCCACCTCTTCACCTGCAGCCTCAACAGGTCAAGACATTAACCCTCGCTTCACCTACCCCTAGAAGAACTCAAACTCTGAAGCACCAAACCCAAGCTGGTAACATCCTATCATGCAATTAATGGAAGTATGTAACATGTGCATGCGCACACACACAAGCACACGCACACATTTACAGTGTATGCATAAAGAAATCAATGGATCAGTGATACAGTGATGGGAGTTATAGAAAGTCTTGTGACAGACTGATGAGATACACCATACTGCTGTTACGCACATTGGCTGAGCCACAGTTTGAGTTAACAAAAATTCTAAGAGGGAATGTGTCTTTTCTTCTAAAAAAAAGAATAAAAATTCAGAGTGGTTCAGCTTGGCCACACCAATTAACCATTTGTCTTTACTGGCACTGTGCGTAATTAGCATTTCAACAGTTTAAAAAGCAGCTGGGGGAATACCCGGTGTCTGCCCAAAAGCAAATTGCTATGCTGTAATTAGAGATTTTCCATATATTTATTCCCATTGGTTAGTCTTCTCTCCTTTTGACTCAAGAATCTTTGAAACATACACAAACACAATAAAATTTCCCAGTAACACAATCATCAGTGATCTCAATACAGTGAATTTATGTAAGAAAAAATTAAGGTATGTCAGGCCAAACCCAGCATTCCTGAAGTTAATGGGAAATTTACAATCAATCAGTCTCTAGGACAGAAATTTTGGCCCTTTATTTGCAATCAGCATTTTGCAGTACATGCACAGTAAGTATTGCTCTGATTATCACCCTGATTGAAGTTATTAAAGGATTTTAAAACATGCAGATTTCATGCATAAATACAGCAGCTGAATTTCACACTTTAACAAGTTTCTCAGTTGTACTTTCAATGTATTAAGGGCACACTGGCATAACTTAAGATATACTTGTTGCCTGAATGGGCATACGTTACTGATTTTAAACAGAATAAGAGAGGGAAATTGCATATTGAAGTTTTAGGATGGAAAATCCTGTGCAGCTCAAAGATTCCATCTCAAATGCAGAGTACACAACGTTCATGCCAGTGACCAATTCTGTGTGCTAGAAGTTGACACGCAACAGAGCTACCCTTCTCTTGGGAGGCCTTCTGATCAGGGGCACGTCCTGCAAGAACCACTGATCCAGCAAGACAAGCCTAGAAACAGTTTTCAGTCCCAGTCATGATTTTGCCAATTCTGGTGATTTTAGTCCAGCCCAGGGGCATGAACTGAATTTAGAATGAGTACTGCAACAAGACTTCTTTTTTTGAGAGAGTATTGAGGCTGCCAGAATTTTCCATAAAGCCCTACAATCCTATGTTAGTGCACTTGCTGTCAAAAACAACAAAGATGAAAGAGTTAGTGTTACATTGCCTCTAAGCTGATTCAGGCTTACTACTTTTTTAAAAATTAAATTAGAATTTAGAAGAAACAAACGTATTGCACATATATCTGTATTATGGACTCACCTGCTCCCTTTCTACCCTCCTCTTTTCCTCCTCTGCTCTTCTTCTCTCTTCCTCCTCCTTACGCCTCCTCTCCATTTCTTCCAGACGTCTTTTTTCCTCCTGTTCTCTCCGCCTCTGCTCACGCTCTTGTTGCCTTCGAGCTTCCCTTTCTCTTCTTTGTTGCTACAAAAAGGGAAAAGAAACCACAGAGTTTTACTTTTGCTGTTATCAAAGAAAGAGGTGGGGTTGTTTTCTATGGTGAAGAGCGGGATTTACCAGGACTAGCAAGCTCTGCAACTGAGTGACAAAACAGTTTATGCAAGTGCTCCACCAGGAAACCAAACTCATACCCAGCACACATCTATCCCTAGAAGCAACCTCACTTAGACACTCTGGTTTCTTCATGCACACACAAAATGTCATGTACTATATTCTTGCTGACAATCAGGGTGTGGAAACTTACTCCTCTCTTCAAAAAAGGCTAACACAAACCCCAATCCTCAAACAACTGTTGAACTCAAGAGATGACAACTTGACATCAACAGCCTACTTGTTGCCAAAAGGGAGTGATCAGCCCTACTAAATCAGCTAACTCAAATGCCAACTATCTGAACTTTCCCTAAGTAGCTTGTCTCTTAAAACAGTCGGTCTGCTAAGAATTTTGTAGAGTTGGCCCAACAATCAAGCTTAATTTCATGCACTGCCCAAAACTTTGCCTAAGAGAGAAGGAAGGCTGGCCAACAGCACTTCAGCTCCTCCCAAAACATCAAATGGACCTTTATGTAAAAGAGGAAAAGCAGCTACATAAGATTTACACTTACACAGATAAGCTTCCACACATGACCCAAATACAAACAGGTGCTGATTAGGTGTGCTCAAGTCTGAAAAGAACCTGGAAAACAGCTCTAGAAAGCATGAACTGACTCATTTATGTCTATGGAGCACCATATATGACTTCACAGAAGACATTTTAGATGCCCATGTAGTCGTGACCAATTCTTCCTGCACTCCAGCAGAAGCATCCAGTTACTCCACCTACCTCGAAATCCCAGGCAGCCTCCCACAACTGCCTAAGTGTCAAAAGACCCAGCTGTCTCCTGTTCAACCATCAACTGGGAATATCACTATATTTACTTTCTTTATAGGTTTCTACAACATACTAAAAAAAAATATGGAAGAAAATTAAACCAAAAAATAGCACACACAAATTTAATCCCAAGAACAAAAATGAAAACCTACATTGGTTATTTGTCATCACGTTTATGTTCAGGTTAATACTATCCCAAATTTCTGTTGGAGCAAAGCTGCCACAGAATTGTCTATGTTAAGATACTTTAAATAGTCCAGCAAGGAAGAGCACTCAAAGCTTTACTTTGGGTTCACAAATGCAGTTACTGGTGTGAGTTTCATAGTTTGCTCAACTGAAAAAGCAAAGGCTGATCTACACTTGCTGTGTTACTTCGTGGGATGAGCTTTCTCTGCTTGGAACATTTTCCTGCATTACTATGAAGGAACTGAAATATCAACAGCCTTTCCATCTTCTGGAATCTGTTCTGACATGACAGTGGAGAAGAAATACTAGGGGGGAGGAAAAAGATGGCTCTTGGGTTTTCTGAGCTTTTTTGCCAAGAGAAATTGTGGATGTCCCATCCCTGGCAGTGTTCAAGGCTAGGCTGGATGGGGCTTTGAGCACTGAAAGATGTCCCCTGCCCATGGCCAGGAAGTTAGAGCAGGATGGTTTTTAAAGGTCCTTCCTACACAAACCATTCTGTGATTCCACCAATTAGTACCACTTAAATAATACAGGCTGCTTTCCAATTCTCTTTCATTAACTACAGTTTGGGGGAAGATGTGACTTTCCTGGAGACCACTGCAGAAACACACCCACGCTGTAACTATCATGCCCTCTTCCCTGGCCCACAGCATCACGCTGGCTTCACTACCACCTTCCTGTGCCACAAGACAAACTCTTTTATCCCCCACACTTTCTTTCTGGATCTTCTCAGAAACACAGCTTCCTTGCTCTTGCATCTCTTCTAACTAAATCCATTTAACAGCCTTTTCACTCGCGCTTAAGCCAACTCTCCTCAATGAATGTAGATATAAAAATAGCAAAAGCGCTGCAAGGCAGCTACGGCACGCGGTGCATTTCATAGGTTTCACTGCTTCCCCTCCTTCATTTTTTAAGCACTGTAAAAGGATTAAGTAGGCACTTTTATTTCTGAATATATGCCTCAGTGTCAAGCAATTGCTACATTTAAGTCAATATATTCAGGTCCTTCTTGGCTAATCAAGTCTGACAGGCTTTTGTTTAAGAAAAACTAAGACGTGAAGTACTATAATTCTGCTGCCTTGAGGATGCAAGAGACAGCACACTGCTGACTGGTTAATATAATATGCACATTGATCAACTCAAACAATATTGTGTTGACATTGTTAAGTGGATATTGCAGATCTCAGGATAGCATCATTCTCACCACAAGGAAGACGGGCAAATTCATCGCTTCTTGAATTAATTCAGAAGTATTCAGCAATAATTATAAATAACTGAACTTAATATGAGGAAAAATGAGCTACAAACTGATTAAGAGAGCCAGTTTCCCATGGCAGCACAAAACAAAGTCAATTGTCAAAAGATGAGATTTTTAATGAAACCTTGATCCAGATATCTAACTCAGCACATCAGCAGATATTTATTACCCAGCAAAGGAATAGACGGGGAAAATGGATTTAAGACAAATCTCACAAATGTGCTACTGTCTATGTGCCAAAGTAGGCAGGGAGATCAGGATTCTCAGCATCACTTCCACCTTCCCATCAGACACTGTCTCAGCCTCCTGCCAGGTGAGCGGGAAGGGAGGTACCCAGCACTGCAGGACCCTGCACAAACACACTGCATGATCCTCTTATTCCCAGCCCTAAATGTATAATAAAGGTTTCACTTCCTTTGCATGTGGCCTTTGAAACCTCAGCATCAAACCAGTGGTCATAAGTGAAGTGGAATTTACTTTTAACATGCCCACAGAGAGGAAACCTACAGTGACAACCATCTCTTGGGTCCTGGTGCACATCTTGTCAAAGCAATGCCAAAAGTGGTTTGTAGCAAGTTGAGTTGACCCAATCTGGCTTCAGAGCCAGCCCTATACTGACTTTCTTGCATCCATCTGCTGGCACATGGTTGCCTTCCTGACTGGCTCTAGCAACTCTTCCATGAGGACACCAAACCTGATCACTGTGTGCCTTAGGCCTGCCCACAGGACAGGAATGGGACAGGGAAAACCATTCGTTAAAATCAATGTCACATTTCTACATATAAAAATTTGCCTTCTAAATTTAGTTTGTGTAATTGTCAGATACTGCAATTTTTGGTCATGCACTACAAAAAAAAAAAAAAATACTGCTGTCCAAGAAACAGCAGGTATAGATCAAGATTCCCAAACTTAGGGATGCATAGGCAGATCTTCTCAAGTTGGTACAGTATTACCAACTTTCTTGCACATTGCAGATGAAAAGCTTATTTCCAAGGAGCAAACTGTTACCCAGAAAGTAAGGCAAGAACTCTTCAAAGAAATGTCAGACATGCCAAAACAGAATTTTGGCAGAGCCCATACTGCCTCAAATTACTGCATTTCACAAAATGGGCATTTACTATGCAAACAACATTTTAAAAACCCACAAAGAAAATACAGTGTCAATACCCATGCTCCTTATCTGGTTTTAGGGTGCAATAATAATGATCTTATAATGGAACCTGACATCTCCAAACTGGAAGTCTATGCAGTAGAGCACAATTTACCAGGAGGGGGCAATGCAACTACACAGGCAGTTCATCTACACCAATGAATTCAGGCCCTTCTTCCTACAGTGAAATGCTCAAGATAGATACAGATCCTTTAATTTTAAATTCCTAAAGTATTATTACTATGTCTCATATTCAAAAGAAGACTGATGATACCTATATTAATTATTTCTTTCACAAAGAATTAGGTAGCCTGGTATCAGCTTAGAAAGAGAATCGGCAAGATTAATAAAGAGATTTTTGCTTTGTCCACACTAGAGATAAACCAGAAGTAGAACTTCTTACTCAGTACCAATCCAAGATGCAAGCAATTCAAATTAAGTAGATAAGAATAAGCTCCCCTTCTGTAAAAGATATAAAGCCCTGGCAAAAATTGCCTGCAGGTACACCTACATTAGCATCTTGGTTCAGATCAGGAGTGCTCTTTTGAAGTGAATCATCCAAACATCTCCACTTATCCAGTTTTGTTTCGTATTCTGAAGATGTCTTGCATGCCAACCACACCTTTTGGATGAAATTAAAAAGGCTGATGCACTCCAACCACAAGCAGGCACAGAGTCTAGACCTCAGCCAGTCCAAAGGAATTCCTCCTGTCTTTAAACACATGAAGTCTTCAGGTCCTCAGCACTTTAATTATTGTGCTCCACAATCTGCTTCTACAGGACTGGACTACTTGCCAGTGTAGCTATAAGCTACCACTTCAAAAACATCCATCTTAGGTTCCCATAACCAGGGACAGAGACACCATTTAATGCAGCTATCCTGAACTGTGGAGGTCCACAGAGAATGGGATTCCAGCACAGCCAATTTTTAGCTTCCTGAGCCAGACTCAGTTTTGCAAGTACAAATCCAAATGCCTTCTCATACTCAGCAGTTGTCTCCACGTTGCTGAATAGAATCACAGAATCCCATTAAAACAGCCAGGAGCAGGTCAGATTTCTTGTTTAAACTAGCTAAACACCTACATAGTTGACAGTCTTTATATGTCTTTTAAACGAGGATTGAGGGTGGGACAAAATCCCAGTCGCAAAATTCTCATGTAATTTTCTGTAGTTTGACCACATGTCATTTTCACCTCCTCAGCAAGACACAAACTACAAGGTTCCTGCAACAACAACTTTTAGAAGTCACCTATATGCCTTTTAAAAAGTAATCTTTTCTCTAATACTGCTGAGAATTAGAGTTTTTGGCAGATGTCCTAAACACCGTTCCTGTTACAGTCTCGGTCAAAACTGTCTGGGCTCTGTGCCAGCATTGTAAGAACAAGCCCTCAATTTTAATTTAGGAAGTGGGGAGGGGGGGAAGTATATGCAACTTGTTCAGGAAGATTATCTAATGCATAAAATTCTACCAAAGAATATTAAATAGGTATATGCATACATACTTTACACAAGCAAAAATTGTAAGACAGCAAGTCTGGTAAAAATATCAACTCATTTATGAACGCCCTGAGCTTCAACGCCTGACATTAATCTTGACTCCCATTATCAAGCTCCTCATTGTTTACTGGCTTCATCAAAACAGGGGGGGTGAGTTAAGGACAAAGTGACAACATTTAAATATTTTGGCCTTCAATTGTGTCACAACACTGATGTTTATCTAAATTTGTGTCTACTACCCTTCCCCCATCTGAAAGAGCTTGTTTTGGCTACTGTTTTGTTGAAAACCACTTGGGATCATACATTTTTCCAACACAAGATCCAATTAACTAAGTGGGATTTTTTTGAAAGCTAAATGTGAGTCTTTTCTTTAATGCACTTGATGAACAATATGCCTACACCATCACCTGCAAAAGGAAACTTTTTTAACTCACCTATTTTGTAACTTATTCCTATTTATGCCTCCAAGGAACCAGGCAGAGGTTACAGACCCATACAAGGTAAAAAGCTTTGATCTTACAAATTTTACATGTTTTACCATGCAACCTTATTCAGGATTACAATCTACATTACATGCTGTCTTGTGGTTGTGGAAGCTGTCAGTTTTATTTTGGATTTTAAAAAGCAGGACTTATCAAACATAACTTTCAGGTAACTGCCTTTTCTTTCTACTTGCTCATTCTGTTATAACTGTAACATCCCCAAAAAGTTCAACCCACACAGAGAAAATGGTGCATTGCTTTGCTTTACTGGCAGCAGCAGCCCCTTTATTTTAAAAAGAAAATCTAGATTTTAAGAGTTGCACTGATTACTAAAGTTAAATGACCTAGATAATTTAATTGTAATCCTCTTCCTCAACAAAAAAAATACTGCCTGCAGAACCTTAGCGATTAAAGGGGCATTTAAAATAAATCATTGACTCCCATACTAAGAAAAATTTGAGCAGTTAAACAGTAGCTCAACTTTTGCCCACCTTTGACAACAACTATCTTTTATTTTCCTATTTTTCTAGTATCTTTTTTTACTACTTACTCCCCCCACAAACAGTCTAAAAACAGTTGGAAGTGCTATGAGGTTTATCTTGGCATTCTCTGAAGGGTGGGAAAGAAACAGAAGAGAAATGGGCTTTATATGCCTTCTCCTCATTCCTCCTTATGGATTCATGTGTGGCTGAATCTTAGCTACCAATCCCTCCTTATAGCAGCACTAAACTCATTTGCACTTTGGAAAAGAGGGATAAGGAGCATAATGTGACCTGGAAAGGTATTTGGAACTTTGTATAACTTGTTATGCAAACAGGTCACGGGATGCAAATCAACATTTGGTCCTGGTTGCATCCTCATTAAACGTTACCAGGATTTGGAAAACCAGACTGGGTGTAGTTTTTCCATCACTGCTAAGTGAAAGGTTGAAACAGACTCAAGCAAGAGGTCATTTAAGGACAACTGGAATTTGACCCTGCACTTCCTGAAGAGCCAGAGCATTGGTTTCACTTCAACTCCGTGTCATACCCAGCTCTGGCCTGAAGAGCTGTTTTGAAATCCTCCTATTTCTGAAGCTCATGCTACATATTCCATCTACACATATATATATAAATGCACACGAGATCTTAGGAGGTGAAAAGTATGACAGAACCATATTGTCCACATACATTCTTTTATCTTCCAGTACTGTACAGAAATTGCATACTTACTGCATCACAAAAGTATGATTTACATATTTGTAATTCCTGAAGAATTATAATTTTAACACTGATTTACGAAATTATTTATAGATCTACCTTTAAAGGCCCCTTCCAATCCAAATCATTCTATTATTTTATGATCTAGGTGGTTTTTAGTCACTAAGCTACTGCTCATGAGAGAATAATACATTAAAAAACAGCCTTCCATCTACCATGAATGAGTGCCAAACACATGTTTGAGAAAGCTTTAAAGGGAAATCTGAAAAATGTTATGGCCCCCAAAACAGTACTCTTGAGAGAAAAATCCACCTGGGAATAATTTATGTCTCCTCTTCTGTCTACCTAAGCCTAGACAAAGACCAAGAATGAGCCTCTTCCACAAAAAACAACCTGGTTGCCTTCAAACAACCCAGCTCTGGCTCCTGTTGTCTTCATAGGAGCTGCTGGATATTCAAATGCTTTGGAAGACGTCTTATATTCAAGTATTCAATCATGAATTTAAGGGCTTAGCTCTACATTTAGAGGTGGATATTCACTTGATGTTTTCTTTCCTGAGATATCCTGGGGGCTACAAGGAATTATTTTGAAATGGGTGTGGGAATGGGAAACAAGAGGGGGAGAGGGGCTTCTGTCCCCCCAAACTCCAGTCTCCTGTTTCTACCTCTTCCAGCCGCCTCCTCTGCTCCTTCTGCTGCTCGATGCGTTTCTGCCTCTCTGCCAGCAGCTGCCTCTTGTACTCCTCCTGCTCACGGAGCTGCTGCTCCTGCAGCAGCTGCTGCCTCCGAAGGGCCTCGGACCGTTCCTTGTTTTCCTGCTGCAGTCTCAGGAAATCACGTCGGAGGGTTGATTCTCCAGGCACATTGACAATGGAACTGCAACAAGAGGAAGTTAAAGCCTTCTGTATGATAAAGCCTGATGGACCATTAAATACTTTTGCCAAAGCAGGGGGACATTAATAAAATATATCATGATGTTAAAGTTTAATCTCGTTTCTTTTGGAGCAAAGACACTGGATGTATGTCAAATACACGCTCTCAGTGGAAGGCGTGAAATGAGGCCAAGCAAAGTAAGGACAAATGCTAACACTGTGGAGACCCTGATCAATCATATTTGCCATAAATCCAAAGTTTGTTTGCTCTAAGTCATAGGAAGGGGAGCTTTCAAACCTTTAACAGTCACAGCATAGGTATTCAAACCCTTTGAGTGGTTTGTGCATTCACTTAATAAGAGACAGAAATTTAGCATGCTGATTTATAATCACAGACCTTTAGACTCACTCAGCATGATCTGCCCAAAGCCATCCCAAAAGCAATTATTACCTTGGCTCTCCTTCTTGTTCAGGCACTTCCTCCTCTTCTTCCTCACTTCCACTATATTCATACTCCGTCTCATCTAACAGGAAAGAAATAAAGGCCTGGATAGTAATTTAATTTTAGGGCAGTGGGGCATTGCAGCAGCACCTCAGTAAACCAGCTCCTGTCCCCTTCAGTGAGAAGATCCATCACAGACCCTAGAACTCATTCTACATATATAAGCTCATCTTCCCAGTGGCACAGTGGTTTGGAGAAGACTTCCAGCAAACTCCCTGAACAACACCAGGTTTTACATCTAAGACAAGACACCTGGAGAACTTCAGCACCACCTGAATAAGGAGAAAAGGCTGCCCAAAACATTTGCTTCACAGCTCTTATGATGGGTTATTTCCTGTGAGTCTGATTTATGGCATCATTCCAGGAAATTAATCTACCACAGACTAAAGAAGGGAAAGGCATACATGCCAATATCCTCTTAAATACTGTTTAATGCTTGTATGGAAGAGTGGCCAGCAAGTGAGCAAATTTAATCTATCAGAAAATACACCACTTGAAATTTATACTTTCTCTGTAAAGGACAGGACAAAATGGAGCCTTCTGATAGTCAAACTATGAATTAAAAAACAACTTTTCAAGGATTTGTGCTATAGGAGCTTCTCTTGGAGTGGGTATTTAGAATGCAAAGCAGAACAAAAACATGCATGTTTGACAAGTGGCAAAGACTTGATTTTTAGAAGCTGCATACCTTTCTCTCCTCTCTTCTTCCTGGTCCTGTCTATATGGTCCTTAAGCTGGATTCGGACTTGCCTTTCATTTGGCTGGTCACGTATAAAGGGATGTTTCAACAGCTGTTCTGTAGAAGGTCTCTGCATGTAATTCTTCACTAGACAACCTTCTATAAAGCTGAAAAACTTTTTTGACCTGAGAAAGCAGGAAGGGGAAAAAAAGCAAAAGATGAGAAGTAAAACTCAGATGAAACATTTTTCCTGTCCTTCCTCAAATTAATTTCCTCCAAGAGCATCATGTCCCAGAGAACAGTACAAGTGCTGCCTGCAAGTGTACCTCCTGAACAGATCTGAGTGTGTTCCAGCTGAGCACTGGGCTGGGGTGACACAGGGCTGGAGGGACACAGGGTGACATGAACATTCTTGGAGCACCCAGGCACAGCCTCACTTGTGCCTTGTAATGTGCCCTCTTTCAGAAGGATAACTGCTCTGAAAGGCAGGATCTGTGAGTCAGGTAAATCATGTAAACCCAGCCTAGATGCTTCTGGATCAGAGCTGGATAGAATCCAGCCTGCTTGGAGCAGAGGCAGGGCAGCTTATCCATGCTACAGACAGCCATTCCCAAAGTCAGGAGAACTGAATGTCTGCCACTCTCCCGACACAAGCAGCACCACACTGCTTTTGCATGCACCTGGGCTCACAGAGTTAGATCTGCCAGAATTTAAGATTATTTTATCTTTTACCTTAAGACTCACACACAAAAAAATTTTTACAGAACTAGAGGTGGGTGTTGGTCAGTGTTTGTCTGTTCAACACAGGCACTTTGAGTCTCTGACATAATTTAAGGGCATGAACTAAACTAAACCCCCCCTGCACACAGAATAAACTGACAGGGCATGGGAGTTAGATAACCTGCAGCACCACCCTTCCAAAATCTGCACTTCATTTGAACTTTTGAAGGGGGATCTCTGCAGAAAGAAGTCACCAAACGAGCCACCTGCCAAAATCCAACAGTGGAAATACTCAAAACCACAATGAAGCACTGAACAAGTTGCCCAGAGAAGTTGTGGATGCCCCCTGATCCCTGGAAGCATGCAATGCCAGGTTGGATGGGTTTCTGAGCTACCTGAACTAGTGGATGGCATCCCTGTCCATGGCAGCGTTTGGAATTAGATGATCTCTAAGGTCCCAACCCAAGGTGTTATATGACAATTGTACAACTTTGTCATCATTTGGCCTCTCTTCTCATAACCTGCACCTGAGCAAGCTATCAAAACAGCTGAGTGACAGCAACACTGCCTTGGAGCAGAGCTGCTTTTTCACTGGTATGTGCTCTCAACCTGCTCCAGTGCTTGGAGAGCAAACATCCTCACTACATGCTTAAGAGGAAAAACAATGATATCCAACCATCAGTTCACTTCCCTACTGCAATAAAAAAGGCTGAATCCAACATAACTTGGATGTTCAGATTTTTTTATTCCTCACACCTTGAATGTCATTATTTCACATAAAAATGTCAATGAATGGCTAACGCAAATGGCACATATGCATCTCTATTCTCTTAAAATATGCAGAAGGCAAGTAAGAGAACAATGCCTTGACAGTATACAAGTGCATAAATGAGTCAATCCAGGCAAAGACCAAGCCAAGCAAGTAAGACATGTTTATACTATGTCAATATTGAATACGCAGTCCAATCACTTCATTATTTTGACAGGATCACAGCATCCCATGATCCCATTCTATCAATAAGAAACCTCTTTCTACAGAGTACTTTTGTTTCATATGTGCCAGTTGTAACCAGTAACTGGGAGGAAATCCTCTGATCCTAATGGATTCTTCTCAGCTGGCAAGAAGCAGGCACTCAATTCCAACCATTTACAATAATTATAGTAAAAGCCTTCATTAGTTTTAATAGCTCCTTTCTATTTAGCAACTAGAACACCATAGCACTGTTCTGTTTCTGTGTTATGGTACATCTGAGAAAACACACTGTACATTAAGAGTGCTACAGGAGTCTATATTTTAAAACATGGATCCATTTGTCACCTTAATACAGATGCTGCTCTACTGAAAAAGAAAAACCAAAAATTTTGGTATTTATTTTCACACTATTTGAGATGGAATTTCTCTAGGACAAACAGAATTAAATAATGCATACATTTTATTTCTTCCTTTGATTCAGAGGCACAAAAGATAACAGAGATTTTGCTAACTTAAATTGCTTTACAATTCTGTGGAAGGGGTAACAAAACTATGCAATATGAGAAAACTTCATGCTAGACAAGACAAGATATAATAAATACATACCATTTCTTGGATTTTAACCGTGGGGGAGGGTTCCTGGGTATCAGAAAGAGTGCCCTCATGGGGTGCATGTCACAAAGTGCTGAAGGGAAGAAAACAAACAGAGACATAGAGACACTGGTTTAGCTGCTCTCTGTCAATGCCATGACTTGAGTTTCCACAACCACTCCCACCATCCCAAACATCCATGCAGCAGGTGTAGACAGCAACACAGCTAAATGGAATTAGCCCAAAATGACAACAATTCCATAGCTCAATGCACCAATGGCAGCCCAAAAAGAGCAAGAGGTCAAAGCACGGATCAGCCTCCAGAACTGACCAAGATGGGAACATCTGAGCACCGCCCTCCTCCAGCCCAAGTCATCTGACTTACTTTCTGGTCAACAAAATACTGGGAGATGATGATGGCAGAAGGGAACAATGAGAGTTACTGTTCCATACAATCTTCCTCTACCTGCCCTTCTCTCCCATTATTGAGGGTGCTTCATTTTTACTCTCCAGACCTGGATATTTTTGTACTTCAAGGCATGGCAGTTTTGAAGCATGGGAGGGTCTGTATCACTCAAAAGGACTGTCTGCAGAACTGAAATGCAAACTCCTAACTTTTGTCCAAAGAAGTCCTGTTTGTTTCAGTGGGAGTCCAGGATCAATGTTGGACAGCTTTTCCTCCTGTTCCATAGTAAAGCAATATGGCAGAGCCAACACAGGGAAACAAGGGAGCAGGGAGAGAAGCAGCCCAAGAAAGGCCGCTAGGAGCAATGTTCTAACCATCTTCCTATGTCTGATCTCTTCCACCCTCAGTCTCAGCCTGAGTGATCACAGCAGGATGAGGTGACATTTACCACACAACTGATATTCACGAGAAACAGACTAGTGGGAAGAGAATTCTAGCTCAAAAATAAGGGACATCAGTCTTGGCAAAGAAGCCCCTTGGATGCCTATGGATCCCTGCAGACCACCAACACAGAGATGGACTCTCAGCTGCCACTGGAGGAGGAGGAGGTGGAGTCCATGTACCAGAGGACAAGAGCTGTTCTGCACTTACAGAGGATCTTTGCTAACTTCTTAAATGCTACATTTGTGCTTTTACACAAAGAAGGGCCAAGCTCTGGTTTAGAAACGATAAAAATATTGTCCAATTTTAGGCTTACAAAGCCATACAGGCAGCCCAATGCACTGAACAAAAAGAGGGGGCAAAAAGGAGGTAGTTCACTTAATTCAGTGCTGGCTAAAGTGTCCTGGGAGCAGCTCTCACTTGGACATTCATGCAAACGTGCAATTAGGAAGGAAAAAGAAAACAACCCCAAACTATCAGGCCTCCTAAAACATGAATCAACACACGACCATTGTGATTTGACTTTTAAATCTTGCATTAAAGTCAGTAAGAACAACAAGAAAATCAGGCAGTAGCTACAACAAAATGACCAATATTTACCTGGGAAACATCAATACTTTATTTCTACAAGATTATTTCAAGGACATTTCAAGCTGGGCTGTGTTGTGGTTATAGATTTTTATGTGCAAAAAAGTGAACTTGCTCTTAGATACCTTAGGTTCTTATTTCTTAAATATAGAGCTCCAGCTGAGGGTGAGGGTAAGTATATTTGCAAGATCAATAAGGACTTTCATAAAAATTATAATTAAAAGTCATAACACCATGCCTAACTTCTTTTCTTTTCAAAGGTTTCTGTCCTCCTCACACATCTGATGTTTGCCTTTATATTCTGAAAGAACTATGTGAAAGGAAAAGAGCCTATTAAAAAGTTGAGCATTTTTGGTTTCCAGGTTTTCCTCTCAAATCCAAACTAACTGATAATGATCCCTGCTTGAGAATATCTAAGTTCAGTGCTTTGTCCTGAAGAAGGATTTACAGTTTAAGCCATGTCACTGCTAAGGAAGATTAACACCACCCACTGATGAGTGGAAACAAAAGGAGAAGCAATGTTAGCATTATCCAGACCAACAGAGAGCCAACACAGAAATAGCTGCTACAAATGCTTTTTTCATTAAGATCTGCTTCCTCAAGGCCCCACTGACCCTCTCCCCAGCTGAGGTTTCAGTATTCCAGGCCAGTCCATAGACAAAGTGGGACACAGCTCCAAAACACAATATACTACCAATAGGAAGGAAGTCAGACACTCGATTAGCTTCCAGATATTCCTGCTATAGAAATTAAATTACTGCAGTCTGCACTGTAGTGTTTAAACACAACCCTATCTTTATCAAAAGCATTGCTATTTATGGGATTTCATATTTATAGAGCAGGCAAAACCAAAGAGAACAGAAATAACATGGGGATATTTTCAGAAACCTCAAAACTAGGCTTAGATTACAAGCAGCATCACCCAAGTATACGTTTCAGCCCTAAAACGAGCCCACTGGAGAAGCACAGGGATCACTTACGGGGAGCTCCTTCTGCCATCTCTATGGCCGTAATGCCGCAGGACCAAAGGTCACTCTGCAGAGAAACAGACACACCATATGTTAGTAGGTGGATTTACCCATTCACACACTAAGAGAGCACTATTTAGAGAGGCCCTGTAGGTGAGGCTGAAACCAAATACCACGGCTATTTAAATAATATAAGCCTCTTTCATCTTGTAACTGTATCATAAAATCCTACTTTTCACGTAATACGTATGTGTATGCAGAAACACACGCACATATTCTTATTGAGTGAGCAAACAAACCTTTCCAAGAGCACATAAAAATACATTCACATTATGACAATGGGAAATACATTTGCCAGAAATCTAAGCCTACGAAAAAACAGAATTTTCAATATTCCCTTGTCAACAAAGAACTGAACAAGGGCATTCCCAGGGTGTGCAGAGATGCGGTTATAAAAGCAAAAACTCAGCTCAAATTTAAAGTGGCCAGACTTGTTGAAAACTGCAAGGAAGCGTTCTTCAGGTACGTAAACAAACAAGCAAGAACAAAAGGAAAATACAGGCCCACTGAAAGGAGAGGTGAATTAGTCACTAACACCACTGAAAAGGCAGAGGTTCCCAAAACTTACACCTCTGTCTTTACCACAGACTCCCAAAATTTACACCTCTGTCTTTACCACAGGCATTACTTACAGCCAAAGCCAACATTCCTCCCCTAACACCTCAGCCTTGCTTAAAACACTGCAGAAAAAGTGCCCTTCAGTGGCAACTTTTCAAGATAGCAACTCTGGCCAGCACCTCTGACTTAGGAGAGACCAAACAAGAGCCAGGAAGATCAAACACAGGGAAGAGATGGAGGAGTCCTGGCAAGGAACCAACTTCAGAGAGTGACACAGCTTAATGGGCAAAGTATTGGAGGAGACTGCTGTGAAAGAGAGCTGTTCTTGAGCAAAGCTGTCTTCATTTCTGGTCATAATTGTGATTTTTTTAAAAATTACTTTAATGAGCAAATAAGCTCTTCATGCACTACAAGCAAAGAAGCAATTCCAAAGATCATATTTTCAGACCCAGCAAGGCACTCCTCTCTTAGTCAAATGCAGCCATCTAAGCTAAAGTGCACATCCCCATGATCTTAGAGGACCTTTCAAACAATTTTTTGTGAACAACCACCCTACAGGCTCCACCAGGAACAATAAACAGGTGTTTTCAGAGGAGAGAAGAGCTATTTTTCACATCGCTACTGCATTAACAAATATCACAGGGAGTTTTTCTGCTTAATTAAATCATTTAATAGCGAACCTTCCTTACTAATAATAACAACTCTATCTGGAAAGATATAAAACATTAGCTTTAGTACAATGAGATGCTGAATGTAAAAAGGAATTAAATCAAGAGAAACAGGATCAATCTGATCAATCTTAGTCAAAATGTCAAATAATCTGGGTCTTTTATAAAGATTTAGACACACACAAATGTACTGATAGCTAACACCATCAGTCTCAGCAAAGTGATATAATTGATATTCAGCTCTATAATTCATTGTAAGGTCTTAATCTCTGGCTTTCTGATATCCTTGTTGCCCTTGGTTAAAGATGGAACAATACATTAGTCCAAATAAAGGTTTCTTAAAAACCAAAAAAGGCTTCTTTCCTTGTGCTCTCATTAAAGTCAGCTGAGAGGAACTTTCAAGATTACAGTATGCTTTCACTAGATATATTTAACTTTAAGTACATATACCTAATATTCTTAAGGGTAGTGCAAATACCATCAAGCCAATTATGGTTTTGCAGTAATTAAATCCTTGGTTTGCAGCAAGTTACGTAAAGAATTATCTTTGTTAAGAAATGTTGTGATGGATAAATTTCTATCCAAAAAATCATGTATATGTATCCTGAAATCAGAAGTAGTTTTAAGAGTTCCTTCTGTACTTCAGTGGCTCTCCAGACGGTGGTTCTATTTAAGGCAACATCTACAATGTATTGTTCTGGGTTATCACAATAACTGGGACACAGTGTAACACATTTAAAGTACAACCATTATGCAAATCGAGAACACAAGCATTTCCAGGTAAACTCTTTTTTGCCTTCTCTAAGCACCTACAGCACCCTGAAGTCCTGTATTTACATCTCAAAACCACAATAAAACAAGCAGCAGAAAGTGTTAAAGGTCACAATTTGATAGTATCCTTACCTTGTACTTTGGTAATAATAATGTAACTACACAAAACAGTTATTACTCCTACAAAGCATAAGAAATCTCAAAAACTGCCATAGTCCATGGACATTTATATTGCAAGTGTTTTGGGTTTATGCTTAGAACAGGACTCTTACTCTGTAATCATATGTAGCATCTGGATTCTCATCACAGGCAATAACTTCTGGAGCCATCCAGTAGGGAGTCCCAATAAAAGTGTTTCTCCTGCCAACTGTCCTGTCCAGCTGAGCACTGACACCAAAATCCACTGTGGGTGGGAAAAGAGCAAAATTAAATAAGAGGGGGACAATAACACAATGATTACTTTTGCAAAGTGATTTGAAAACAAAGGCCTGTAGATGGGAGGAGCATGCTGAAGAGAAACAAGATGATTAATCCTGAGGCAAGTGAGCCCTCGTGGTTCACACACAATGTGCTGGGGCACAAGAGTCAAGGGACACAGCAGCACACAGTCACCTCTCCTGTGCCCCTCACTGGTGTCTGGACAGGAGGGAGAGCACAGTTGCAGAAGTGCTGCCTGGGAGCCTGAGAAAGGGCTGTTTAGACCCTTCCCACACGGTGAAGCCAAGTACCTCTGCCTATACAAAAAACAGCCACTTCCCAAAGGTACCTCTCATGCTGTGGGAAAATGACATGCATAAACAAGCCCCTTCCAGCCCACCACTTTTTCTGCTCTACAACTGGACAGCAAAAATAACCTGCTGTTCAGCGAGCTGCTCTCTGCTTTAATGCACAGAGCAGAAACATCAGTGAGAGCAAAGGACAGAATTATTCAGGAAGTGCTAATTTTGGGCACACATGCACACAGGCTGGGAAAGAGATGCCCATTTCATTACAAAGCAATTACATTACAAAGGTGTTCTCTGCCTTTCATTTTGCCCTGCTCAAGACCACAGTGCTACATGTCCCTCTACACCAGTACCTGCTTCTGCCCTAAGAGGGCTGTGTCAGCCTCACAGAGTGACATCTGAGGAACTGGTGTAGACCAGCTCAGTGGAAGCAATGGTTTGGAAGCTACTGTGTGCCATTTTGGACCAAATGAAGGAAAGCTCTCCCAAGCGCTTCCTCCTCCAGCAGCCGCGACAACTTCCCATGCCTCATGCTGCAGGAAGGTGTAATGCAAAGCAGAAGGGATGTGGGCTGGGTGGGAGGGCTTCAGCATGCCTCTATATTTAACCAAAAAAAGGTGGCGAGTGTAGCGTGATACAAACACAGAAGGCTGACATGTGCACTAACTGAAAGAGACAAATTAGAGAGGAAATAAAAAAAGAGTATGTCCACTTGGCAGGAGAGAAGAGGCCAGGGATGAGCACGATTTTCAGCAGGCATGCCAGAGCTGGAACTGTGTTTTGAATTCAACGCCACAGTTCCCTTGAGAGTGCTGTCCAGATCATATTTTTGTGTCCAGAACCTGAACAGCAGGTGCTATTTTAATTAAAGCTAAATACAAGAGAGACTCCTGTCACTTCCCGAGTCCAGAATAAAGTGAATCAGAACAGACTCAAGTTACACACAGCTCAGTAGGGGAAACAAAATGATCCCTGCACTGATTCTGGCATGAAAACCAACATCTCCTAACCAAATTCAACAACAACCTAGGCTCCATCCTCTCCAAGCAGGAGGAAATACATACAGGCTGTCAATCCACACAGAACCACTGACAGAGTACTCATGCTACAAAACATGTTGCAGGGCTCTTAAAGGATGAAATAATTTGGGAACATCATAAAACCAAAGGCTGAACAAATGAGGAAATGGACATGTGTGCCTACTTACCAAGTTTCACTTCTGCATTCTCTGTTAATAACACATTTTGCCCTTTGATATCCCTGTGAATCACATGATGGGCATGAAGATGTGCCAACCCCTGCATTAAGGAGAAGAGAGGAAGGAGAGAATGTTCAAAGTTAGGCTCTTGGCTCAGCAACAGACTGCCCATCCCCAGCAGCCCCAAAGGTCACAGCACTGTGCCTTGACCTCCTGCCCTTGGTGCAGGGGGACCTGCAGCACACCACCCACACAGCCTTTGGTGATGGAGCAGAGACACAGGCTCAGATCAGGCTCTCACAGCACCTACATACAGCCCAACATCTGCACTGTGCAAACACCTCCCAGCTGTCCTGTGAATAAAGTTCAGCTCCCACAAAGTCTCCAAGTAATTACATTCTAAATGACATCACTGTCAGTGTATGCCACTGACTTCTGACGTGCACAGGGTCACAGAGAATTCAGCTGGGATGGAGGTGGAAGGAGAAAGGAGGCAGCACCCACATGTATATGTGCACCCCCAGAAGGAGGTGGGGGGTGATGGACTGGCAGTCATGTTTGAGGGCAAGGGAGGACAGATGACAAAGACATGCTGTACTGCAAAAGTGCAGTCCTCTTCTCTAGCCTCCATAAACATGAAACCAGATAATTGTACCTCAGGAAAAAAAAATGTGAAGGAAAAAAAAAGCATAAGCGTTATACTTTCCAAAGGAAACAAAACCTCCTGGCATACGGTGCTTTTTGTTGAGACAGCACCTGGATACATGCCCCAAAGCATTAGCCATGTGGAGGGAGGGCTGAGAAAGACATATGTTGCATTTTACTCTCTAATGTAATTGGGAGAACAACAGGCAACCCTCTTAGCAACTGCCTGTATTTTGGGTTCTCCTCAGTTTTCTGCTCGGAAAATTGTAGTCTCCAGTGGGATCATCTTGCCTGTTCGTGTTGCCCGCACAGTCTTTTAATGTTTTGTGAAAAATAAAGGAATAGAACCTTTACAGCTGCAAGAGGTTAAGAGAGTAGTGGTTGCTGTAGAGAAGTATTTCCTAACACATGTTCTTCATTAACTGATCATTTACCAGTTTTCCTACATAACCATTGGGCTGTTTTCCTTTTTTTAAAACAGTTAATGAGAGTGACAAAAAAACCACTATCTACAGCTTCCCTTCCACAGGTCACAAGCAAATCAAGTGAATGGCTGATGTCCCTGAGACCCTTCACTGACTGCTAATGCTAAGTGTGGTCTTATTTTTCACAGGAATGAAGGCTTTTCCACAGCTTCACACAGGATTATTTTTTAAAGCCTTCTGCTACTCCAACCAAGCCAGAGAGATAATCATCTGTTCTCTCCAGAGTACCATTTAACCCTACTGAAAAAACAGATTTGGGGTTGCAAAGGCCTGGCAGGAGACAGAGGGACACATCTCCACTTTCCTGCAGTCCCCCGACCTTTCCAACCACACAAGGATTCACTGGGCCAACCTTCACCTGTGTCTCCACCTACACCAATCTTTGGGACTTCAGCTCCCTTTAACTTTGTGTTACACCACCTCTCTCCTCGACCTCTGACAAACTTTCTGTTGAATCAGGGTCTGAAACATCTCGTTGCAATGTGAGTTTAGCATTCCTTTTTTCCAGATATTCCAGCTCCCGATGGTCAGTAATTAACACTCCTTTTGCAAATCTCTCATTGAAATTAGAAAATTGTTTTCCCTCTTTTCTGAGGTAAATAGTTTTTCCTCCTCTCAGCAAGTATTTGACTGCTTTATCTAAGGAGGATCTAGGATGAATGCAACATATCATGGAATACCTCTGAGCCCACATGTCTCTCAAATCAAGGGTAAGATGTTCCTGCAGAAATTAGCTTTCTTCATATTAAAGCATGCTAACCATTTATTTTGAAATACAACTTCTCCTTTGTAAACAACTTAAAATGTGCCAGTCAAACACCAGCAGCTGGACTGTCCTCTAGCATTTGAAATTAGAGCAAGAGACCAGAACTGTGTGTCTCCCTCTGTCCTCATCTTAAAAATTGCCAAGGCAGAGCAAATGTGTAACGCAGACAACAGCAGCATTGATTTATGCAAGAGCCAGTGCTCATTTCCTTTAACATAAAGCCCTTCAGAACTTCATTTATGATTAAGCAATTGAACAAACACACTGTGTAGTGGTATGGGTAGGAGGCAATTTGTTTTACAAAGAAGCACGAGGAAAACCATCCCAGATTTATTTAGTGAAGCAAAACAAATGCCAATTCAAAAAAGCACTTAAACTGTACCAACTGGAAATTAAATATTAAGAGTAATTAGCTTAAGTTGCAATTTTAGAACAACTGGTAAGCTGCAGACCTCTTCCTGAAAAACTTCTGTAGCGCCGCCTGCAAGCACGGCACAGGCACAGCCACACGTGACAGAGCTGCTGGCTCTAGACAGGCTGCAGGACAACACAGGATGAGAGCACAGCACAGCACACAAGTCCTGACTGCTGGCCTGAGCCAACAGCTCTTCCTCCACGGACTTGATTAGGAAAGAAAAAGGCAGCTGCAAGCATATTTAGAAAAGCCCATTCTGTACCCTACCGTGCTACAGCCCTGTTTCAGCCCCGGGTCTCAGGGACACAGTTTCACAGCTTCTGCAGCAGGCAAGGTCACCGGCTCCTCTATTGGCTTCTCATGACTAGAAATTGCAATTTTCTGCAAGGCTTCTGCTACAATACAGTACAACTCACACCAAGTTAAATGATGTGGAGCAGACATCTATCTGCTCCTACGCACTCTCCAAGTGATGACATGGCTAATGGGATTGATCAGAAACAGCTTCTTGCAGAACCTCAAGCTAGGCTGCATCTCTGTCAGCCTGTTTCTGTGTGGGGCAGGCTGCTTTCCTTACCCGGAGAATCTCTCTGGAGATATAGGCTATCCAGTCTTCTTTCAGGGTATTCCCTTTTGTGTTCTTCACAAGGTCTGTGATGGAGCCAGCTCCACAAAACTCCATAACAAGCTGCAAAACAAATATCAGTGCACAACCAACATTAAACACAGATCTCAGCTGTACACCAAAGCAAAATAATCAGGTTATAGCATTAATTTGGGAAGCTCTTGTGAAGTAGAGAATGTATTTTACATCTCTGCCTGGAAAATGGATTCAACCAAATGTCTTCAATGTGTGTCAGACATATATGGAATATGTCTCACATTAGTTACCACATTTTCAAGGACTGATTTAATCACTGTAATTTAATGCTGGGAATCTGGATTTGCTCAGCTATGCAAAATACATTAGCAGTAAGAGCACATCCAATGCTGAAGGAATCAAACTCATCACATCACTGCAACACTTCTTATCCTTTAACTTCCATGTATTTATGGAAGAACGTGCTCCCTGCCATTTCAACCCCAAACTTCAGTCCTCTAGAGGGTGTAGATGAGGTGGGATGAAAAATGTAATGGGTACAATCTCAAATGCAGCTTTCTTTTTACAGTCACATATTCTAACTCCTCAGCTGTCTTGCTCCTATGAAACATGTTACTATCCATCTGGGAAATGGGAAAAAAAGTTACTTAAAGAACAAATCCACTGCTTATAGCAAATCTTGGTTCAGGCATCTCCTTAACGATGTGTGATTAGCCTCTGTGATTCACTTATCTAGGAGTTCAGGCAAGCACCAAACTCCTTTAGTTTGTCCTTCCATAAAATGGTATTTCTGTCATTATCAATCTATAACCAACAGGGAAACACTTAGGAACATGTTTGAAAAACATCTGCTTACCCACAGTTGGTCATCATGTCCTGGAGGACTTTTCTTAATGAAAGCACCATAATAAGTTGCAATATTTCTATGATGAGAATATTTCTTTAGCATATTAATCTCCAGTTTGATTTCTTCTTCTTCATCCTTTGGAAAAAAAATAAAACAAACCCCCATATGTTTAATATACCACATGCATTATTGATTTATTCCTCACTGTCACAAAAGTAGATTTTTTCTGAACTTCAATTTATACCAGCACCATGTTCAGTAAACCCCTCTGATGTTCATGCCATCAAAATCTTGTTTATTGAAATGGTCTAAGACAAGTATTTCCCAAGTTTTCAGTAGCACAAAGAAACAAATAAAAGATGCAATGGATTTGACCCAGTGATGGAACATGACAAAATCTGTTTCAAAAACCCAATGCTTGTAGCACCTTAAGTAAATCCATAGCTAGCAGGCTGGGAATTTATGACAGAGGAATATTATTTCCATCTTCCTCAATTTTTCTCCTTTAATTTTATTCATTTTAACCAGTTCTATTAAAAGGCCAGACAGTGGCTTTGATAAACCACCTGCCAAAGCAGGTTCCCATCTTGGTGCCAGCATTGGACTGGCACAGGAAAACAGAGGTGGAGATCAGGAATTCCCCTTACTGCAAGAACAAGGCATTTGCCTCGTGCACAAGCTTCCTTCTCCTCCTCCATCTGCCTCTGTGGAGGAAGAGCAAGTGCATCAGGAAGAATGGGCCAGGAGCCCAGGCAGTAAACAGGATGCTGAGACACAAAGGCAGAGGAAGGATTTCCCCTGGCTCCAGCAAGGTGCCAAGCAAAGAGCAGCTCAGGTGAAGGGAGGTCATCCCTCCAAAGAGCTAAAATGGGTAACATAATGAAACCACTCCTGAAAAGACCCACAACCTGCTTTTGAAGTGACAGTAGGACAAGCTGCATGGAAGGATCCACACGCTTTGAGGTGCTGCGTGAGCAGGCAGACAGCAGATACAAAAGAAGGAGAGGACACCAACCCGCCCCCAAATCTCTCTTCCCACACCTAGACAGCAGGAGTCTTCTTCAAGCACCTAGCAAGGCAACCAATTAAAAGGCAGGTGGATATTCCTTTTTGCTCTACAATTTTATATCCAAGCAGAAAAACATCTACCTTAAACTGATTCCAGGAAGAAGCCAAAACTTCTCCCTAGGGTTGCTGGCTGATGGGAACGGTAGCACATACGCTAATTATTCTGTGATGCCAAAGCTGATTATATGATAAAATTTTAAGCCTTAAACTTCCTCGCAATTTGTACCACTCTAGCAATCAAATATCCTATTCATGACATAGGCAGATGTTAATAGCACTTTGTGTTAACTCCTTATACACACCCGTACACACGCCTTGAACAACAGACACCACTCTCTGCTACAAAGCTAACTACAACCATCAGTACACGCTACAGCCATTTCAAACACTCTAATAGTGGGGTGCAACGCTTACTCGTAAATTATTATGACAGAATTCCCAAAATGCACCAGGGATAAACTATTCTTATCTTTTTAAGATGTGCCTTTGAAGTAAAATACTGAGTATTTCTGGAAGACTGAACAAAACAGTAAGAAAACCTTGTAAATCAAAGTTCCTAGTGAACAGCAGCCCTGGGAGAGAGCAATGTCAGAAAAGCTTTTTGAGCCAAAAGCTAACTTGGTGCTTCCTCAGCTGCTTCTGTTGTCCTTGCTGTTGAATGATTTTTTTATTTATTCAGACTATATGCAAAAAGAAAAAAAAAAAGAGAGGTGGAAGACAGGGTTATATTACACCAAACCTCTAATTGTGCATTTATGCAAAAAGAAATTAAACAGGAGCATTGTTAAACTTGATGCTTTGGGACTTAATTGCTGATAGGTTAATACGTATAATTGGATTAATCTGCTATTTTGAACTGACTTTTTAGATAAAAATTACTTCCTACCCTCAGCACATGAACACAATAGCTTTTGCAATACAATGGACAGGATGTCCTAAAGGTTGTTTGTGTTTATTTATTGTAATAGCAGCCAAAATGACAATACTTAAACAGGATCTATTTCTGAAAAATGAAATAATAAAAATCCCAGCCCCCCTCCCCCCACCAAAATAAAAAAAAGAACAAACAACAAAAAAGGCACACACAGAGCCAGCAGACTGCAGACAGTGAGTGCTCTTTCAGCTCTCCACTGAGTCTGTGTCACAGCACCTGCTCAAAGGCTTGCAGCAGAATCTCCCTGCAATATCTCCCCAAGCACCTCCCTGAACTACAGCTAACAA
Organism: Melospiza georgiana; assembly: GCF_028018845.1. Classification (NCBI taxonomy): domain Eukaryota; kingdom Metazoa; phylum Chordata; class Aves; order Passeriformes; family Passerellidae; genus Melospiza; species Melospiza georgiana. Next base: position 21,944,140 of record NC_080431.1, read on the forward strand.
TGGTCCTACATTCATATTTCAGCTGCCTTTGAGCACTTGTCTACAACACAAATAGCTCCTCACCTACAGTTCAATCCAGTACAAAATGCAGTTTACAATAACAAATAGATTCAGTAATTTTTGCCAGGCTTTGGAAGAATCCACTGAGTTAGTGTGGATCGATAACCCCCTGGCAGTGAGTCCTGAAGACTCTGTGGCGACAGGAACTATTATGAGGAATAATCAGCACAGAAAAGGCTGAAGCACCAGTGTGGTAAAGCAATTGGTAGAAGACTAAAAAAAGGAAATTAAAACAAAAAGTTGGCAAGATCAAAATTGCTCTGTTCCAGATTCAGGAGTTTTTTTTTTTTTTCCCAGGGTACAGGTAATTTCATCCCAATGTGGACATCTGAAAGAGGCCAAACAATGTGCACCCTACCGGTGTTTACTTCTCCCCACTAACTACAAAAGGAGCGTGAGGTCATTAGCCAAGATCCAGACACCAAACTTGCAGATGTCTTGCATCAGGGTGAGATGAGTCCCACCCAAAAGGATAATGCCCTTTCCACACAGATTCCCTTATGGACAGACGTGCCTCGGGGAGGGTACACTGCAGCCTGCAGCAGGGATCCTCCTGAGGAGACCGAGGTGTTTTGGCAGCCCTCCTGGGGTTTGGACACGTGAGCCAGCCTCAGAGATGGAAGGTCTGTCACCTCCTCCAGACAACACATGCAATGCACCACCACCACTGACAGTGCCTCCATTTGCAGAGGCAAGGGGATCACAAAAGCAGAAAATTAAAACTGATTGAGGCAAGAGACTGTCATTCTCATGAAGTAATACAAAAGTACATCCTTTTTTCTTGAAGGAGAGAGGCAGCTGGTGAGCCCTTCCTAGTGATTTTATGCAGCTGGCATCAATTACCACTTTAAGCCATTATCTGTGAATACAAACTCCCATTGAAACCCTCTTTGTCTTCCTTCTGATGGAGCTGGTGGAAGTGTTTTATACTTATACATTCCCTGTCTGTTTGTGACAGCACGTCTGATTACCAGTAATTTTTGCAGTAAGCTATACTTTTGCAAGACTCACGTGGTTAAATCAAGCTTGGAGCAGCTTTCCTCTGTCTTTTCTTGTGTTTCCCTTCAGAGACTAAATGGACGTGCCAGCATCCCTAGGGGTTTCTAACTGCAACACTTTTACCAAAATAATCTTGCCTGTAAGATTAAAACCTGCATATGACTCCCACAGAGAAATCCACCCATGTACATTCAGATAATTTCTAACCATTTGAATCAGCACACTGAAAATAAACCCAGGTGTGTTACCTCTGAGACTACCACCCAGCAGCACCTGATCAGCTTGCCTACTGCTCCACCACAAAGCTCAACATCCCTTGTTCTTCCATTCATCTCTGCACACTAAATATCAGCATGGGGTTTTGTGCATGCAGATGGCAAATCAATGACTTGTTTTTATTGCTTCAGCATTTACAAAATTGTGATGATTTAAGTAGCTGAAGATTTAAGTATTTGACCGTGGTTGCCACTGGAGAAACTCGCAGTCAAAAAACGCTACTGGCGCAGATCCATGTAAGGAAGATTATCAGCTGTTTTCCAAAGGTAGCACTCCACCCCCTGCAACATTATGGAAAGAAAACACTGCGTATTTACACAAATTTTTAGAAGGCAAGGAATTCAGAAACACTTTGCTGGACATTTTTGAGGGATGGAAAAGAAGAGAAGTAGGTTCTAGAAGTGTCAGAATCAGGGAGGACATAATCAAAGGGTAAGTCACTTCAAGTCTGTCCCTAAGCATCATTGTCTAGATGCTTCAGGAGACAAAGCACAACAGTCCTAACCTATTCCAGCACTAAAACTGGTATGAGAACCCTATGAGAAATTGAGAAACACACTTAGAAGAGTAAGGGGGAAATAACACTGTTTCCCAAGCTCTGTAGCACAACGAAGTTATTTCAGGAGCTGAATTTTAAAATTAAAAAAAACCCAAACCTCCCAAAGGTAGAGCAAAGACATGTCTCAAGGCATCTAAGAGGTGACTTTCCATTCAAACTCCCTCACCTGGAAGATCTGTCTGACTACTGCGCTTGGCTGGAAGTTTATTCTGCCAGCCCAAGGAGAAGAAACTCAGTATTATTTCCAAAGGTTTTATTTACCCTACTATTATGACGATGAAAAATGTGAATGAGGAAACACAGTCCAGCAAGGCTAAAGCAATACAGTGTTCTGTGATAAAGGAGAGAGCAAGTTTACTTATCCTACCAGATGATTTATACACTGCTCTAAACCGTGTGAAGCAGAATAAAAATTGGTCCTTTCAGTAACTTTGCTTTCTGATTTAAAAAATGAGACAGTGACAAATCTCGTCTCTCTCCTCACAAATGACATCCAGTCATTTCATGCTACAACCAAGGGTTTTTTAGAATTAGTATCACTACCAAACAGTGTAAAATCAAACACCAGCAAAAGAGGATGGAGTGAGGGAAGCCTTCACATCTCCTCTCCTCTGCTTTCCCAGTACTGCTCACAAAGCTCTGCCTGCCTACACCCATGGAGCTGCTCTGCCTGGAGAATGGCAGCTGGCAATACTCTGCCTGGGGCTTCAGACTAAGCAGCGTTCCTGAGGATCACAAGCTCCAGTGGCAGCTTCTGACATTTTGGAATCTTGAGATCAGGGCAGAGTTGGGATCTGTGTAGAGCAGCAGGCAGCAGCCTCAGCTCAGCACTGGAAGTGAAAAGGCACTGCTAACCCATGGACTCCCAGAGCACTGGAGAGGAAACCAGTCTGCCTTCACAGGCATCAAAATGATAACAACTTTCCCTTTCTTCTACCATCTGCCCCTGACACACTAATTGAAGAAAAACAGGAGAAGTCCAAAAGAAACCCAGTTTATTTTCCTTTCTGCTTCCTCTCACGTTTCACTTCTGCCTTCCACTCACATTAAAAAAAAAAAAGTCCTAGAAGACACCAAAACCACAAACAAAAATCTTCCTGAACAAATCAAATCACAACACCAACTTTTGCAAACCACCATTCTGCTTGAGTGTCACAACCTCCCTCCTCTTTGCACTCCAGACATGGCCAGCATCCATTTGGAGAGAATCTGTCCAGGACAGAGAAAGTCTGAATAGAGCCTAGCACAATAGGTGACCTTTTCTGCTGCAGGAATCCACAATATATACACTCGTTAATAAAGTTCTCACACACCAGGGAGATGTTCTGGCAAGGAAAGCTGGGGCAGTGTTGCACACAGCACAGCATTTGAAGTGGGAGCTGTGGCGCTGCCTCCAAGCTGGGAAGGAGGTTGTAATTTCAGGAGGAACCAAACCACAAGAGAAACGATACTCCAAGTGGGTAAGTCCCTGCCAGTGACTGCCAAGGTAGGAAGTTTGTATAAAGCAGAGCAGCTTGCAGTGCAGAGAGTGCAACGTGGAAAAACGTGGTCCTCTCCAACACCACAACCAAGTGTTGGAATTGGGAATACAGCATAAAATAGTTGGTAAGAAAAAATATCAAATGCAGGCTTCTTGGGAGGGAAAGTCAAAACTGTTTTAAATAAAAGACTTTAATCAAGAGGGGCAATAAATATTTAACAAGTCCTTATACAATCCCTCCTAAATCTTAAATTTCTTATTACACCCCAACCTTCTTGAGAGCTTTTTACAAGCCTTTGAGCTTTGTCACCCTCAAGCTAAAGACCTCATGTAAGTTTATTTCCCATCTGTCTCCCTCCTGTGTTACCTTCTCACTCCCAGCATTCTCTGTGCCTGTTTCATTTCACATGCAAGGTCTCTTTTTCATGGACACCTTACCCACATACTCTTCCCACCTTGGCACCAGCAGGCTAATTTCTCTGCACTGTCCTTCTGGTCCTTCCCAAAGACTTTAGTAAGGCCTTCAGACTGCATCCCCTTAAGAAAGGCATCCATCATGCCACACACTCAGCAACAGTGAGGGAGCACTAGCCATCCAGCAAGCAGTGGCACGGGTGCTGAGCATCCCCCACCACGGCTGGGAGGGTGCCTCAGCCTCTGCCCCTCATCCACATGACAGCCCATGCAGAGAAAGGCCTTCATGGGCTTTACCACTGGTGAGCTTTCTGGAAACCAGGCATCCTGTCACTGGGAGCTGCCACCAGGCTGTGCGCTGCTGCCAGCACAGAGCCACGCTGCCAGGAACAGCAAAGCAGCAATGCTGCTCAGGCACTGTAATTGCAGAAGACGGCTGGGGAGCTTTCTCAAGGGTCAAAAAAACCTCACTTTTGCAGGGACTGGCTGGCACAACAGTGCTGTCCTTATGACCACATTCAGTTACCTTCAGTGGCAACATTTCATCAAGCAGGTGAGAAACACTTCCACCAAACACACAAAACAGAAGCCGCTTTGTCTGGCCTTGGCGCAACACCCTCTCTACTGCATGCTAAAGGCACTGTTTGAAACAAGAAAGCAAATGAGTCAAGTTGTTCAGGACAGTGCCATCACTGAGGCTGCAGCCATAAAGGAACAGTTAAATCAGCTGGACAAAGAGGCATGAGGAAGGAGCAGCTCCTAAGCAGGGTCCCAGCACTCCCCAAGGAGCCTGTGTAGCAGCATTGTGCAGGCGCAGGAGATGGAATCACGTGCAGGCAGGAAGCAGCCAAAAACCACGTGAAGACAATACTTGTCTGTTGTCTCCCCCCTGAACCACCTCCTCTGCCAGTCACTGTGACAACAATATTTTCTTTCTTGCCTGATGTGCCTCCGGTGCCTTCACTGGTCACTGAATGAGCTGCTCTGAAGGCACAGAAACCACAGCACCGCTGACCTCCCTCAGTAAAACACTGGGATGCCACAGGCTTTTCCAAATACAACCAAGAGAGAAACCTCCTAAAGGCAAATCACTTCAACTATTTCCAAGGCTAATTCCTTGATCCTAGTCATGATTACTTAGAAGAGTTTCCTGCTCAGATTGCATGTTTGTCCAAGCTATACAATTCAACTGTCCATCCTCATCAAGCCTAAATTACTTACAAGTTACACAACAAGCTACCCTTATATTGACATCTTCAGAGCTCTCATAAAAGAGGGAAGAACTAGTCCCCTACTTCCATTACTATTATTTACTCTAAATAAGCCTGTTGCTATATAATTTCTACATTCAGTCTCAGATTTCTTGTGATCAGAACAAGCCCTTCCTAGCAGATATTAAAATTAAGCCTGTGTGCAAAATAAAGAAATCTCCTTTATGCAAAGCTCCATGCTCAGATAATTAGAGGAGATGGAGATGCTGGAGAGAAAACAGGCTAATGCACAATGCCAAAATGTTGCATGGCTTTTCTGCTTCCAATCTCAGCATGCATTTGATGCCAAGGAAAGCAGCATCTCAGTGGGTGACAGAGCCAAGGAAGGCATTTGCCCACTGCCTGGTCCCTGCTCTGCCCTGGGCAGTAGGAAGCTCCACCATTCCCACCTGGAGGGCAGACCTCCTTCCCAAAGGGATCAACACAAGTCCTTCCCCACATGTGCAGTCCAGACGCTGCCAGGCTGCAGTTTGGACCTGGGAGATGTAAAAGGCTCCCGAGTCCTGCAGGTTTCATGCAGCTGGAGAGGTTCAACAAGAAACTGAAGTTCTGGCTTGAGACTAAGCTTTAAACTTAGAGGGAGGCAGAAGGGGAACATCTGAGAGAAGAGAGGAAACAAAAGGTTGAAATGACTGAAAGCAGATTTCCTATGCATCAAATGCCACACAGACATTGTATTAGCAGAAATGTAAGCTGAGAAAGTAAAACACATTAAAAATAGCAGTTCTGGCATAACACTAATGTTCTTCTAGTAGTGAAAACCTATAATTACACAAAGACACTAATTTTCTTAAAGGACAGATTTGTTCAATATACAGCCTCACACCCACACTGACCAACAAGTCTTGTAGATGAACAGGGAAGAGGAATTTATTTACAACCCCTCTTTCATTTCATATATTGAAGGAAACCCAAATGCTACAAGACAAATAAAATATCCCAACAGTTTGGGATAACAAACACAAAAGATATAACCATGCACACCCAAACAGGAACAGAACAAATGACAGGACAGGAAAGTAACCCCACTTGGACTTTCCTCAGGGCTGTTTCACATAGGATCTTTCATCAAAATGAGATGGGGCTGGAGAAGTAGTTTTCAAGAGAAACTCAGCATGCTGAGTTTATGCTACCATTTCCCTGAAGGCCTGGCACTGCTCAATACATTATATTATTTAGGCCAAAAGCAAACCAGACAGATTTGCAAAGCAGAGGGGGAAGACTGGCAAAATCAAACGTATATTAAGAAAAAAAATTAAAATATAAATAAAAACAAACAAACTAAATTTTCACAAACCAAATCAAACAAAATCCGCAAAACAAAACAAACAAACCCCCCCAAACCAAAAATAAGCTCAAAATACAGAGCAGCACAAACAAGTACCACCACAATTGCCAGCAGTGAGCAGCTGGTAGCCATGCAGCAAGTGCCTCATATTCCAGGAGACACAGTCCCACCAGAGACCTTTACCCCTCAACAGGACAAGTATCACCTCAGCTGGACAGACCTGTCCCTCACAGGCACCTTTCCCCCATGTTAAATTGCAGATCCCCAGGTCACTTACATTCCAGGCTTCAGCACAACACTGCGTGTCTAAAATCAGACAGAACGAATCCAGGCTTTGGTCACTGGTAACATCAATGGTTAACACAAGCGAACAACTGCTGCAAGACCACAAGTTTTATTATGGTCTTGGTCTTCTGACCCAAAATCAACTAGTAGGTGGAAGAACAACTTTGTAACACATTGCTAATCCCTCAGCTGTCCACATTACCTAAATTTTCTAATGCTTTAATTAAGGGAACAGTCCTCATTAAAATGCTGCAAATGCAGCAATTTTTCCTTCCAAACATTTAAAACAGTCTGCAACACTAACAAAGCTCTGTATTTTGTCAGAAAATAAGTACTAAGAAAAGGCCCAAACCTGAAATTACTGCATTTTCTTTGCAGGCCATCAATCCACTTGTATAAAGCAACATACACTTCACTGAGCCTGCTGCTATGAAGAAACAGATTTAACACTTCTTTTCTAAAGTGGTGTGCCTTTGTCTAATACCCATTTTTAGTGCAGCCAGCAAAAGGAAAATTCAAAATTCTTCACTATGCTACAGCTTCCAAAAATCTTCTTGTAAGCAAGGATTGGTGTGAGATCATGATCTGACTTATTCAACACAAGGTTTCTTTTGTGCAGCAGCCAAAATATGTAAATTGCCCAGGAATAAAAGAAATCATCTGATCTGTACATGTGTCTTACAAACACAACTGGATGACAGTGTGAGGCACAAGTCCTTACAGGTTTTAATTGCAGGTAATCTTTGCCTGAAGGTTAAACACTTTAGCTCCTCTGGTCCAATATTAGTCACCGCTCAGCCTCTGTCAGTAATCCACAGCCTTCCCCTGCCTTATGCAGAGAAAGGACTACAAATCCAAAATGCCAGGTGCCAGCAGGGAGGACCCAAGAGGTTCAAAGGACCCACTGAGGACACACAGAGGACCCACTCCTCTCACCTGATGAGGGACAGAAGGGATCACAAAAACAGCTGTGACACCAGCCCACCATCGTGTGTTTGAGAAACAGGCTGAGTAAACCACTGTCTGTGTAGACCATGGGAAGAGACTGGACCAAGTCCTACAGGTTTGCCAAAATCAATTTTCAAAATACTCCACAAAATGTCTTTGGTTTCTTACACCAACACTGCAAGCAAGGACAGCTTAAAAAGCTGGAAGGAGGAGGCTCACTCCTACTCCCTTTGTCACCATCTCCACGTTCTCTTCCCTCTCTGTTTTGGTGAGAACTGCTCCTCATACCAGTGACAGAGCAGAAAACCAGTACCAGGTCAGTAGCTGTAACACCATCAGACCTGCACAGACCTACTGAAACCTGTCCAAATCCTTAAACCACCCGCTGCTTCTTGGGAAGGAATGGGCTCCTTCTGCAAAAGGGTAAACCCAGGCCCATGATGGATATCAGACTAGACCTGGGATTTTAGCTCCTCCCAGCCCTTCTTCATTCCCAAAACCTACAATATAACAGCAGCTTTAAGGGTGAAAAAACACCATCATGCTCAGTTACTCTGCAGAAATATTCAAAAAATAAATAACTAGAAATATGTATGCTGAGAGTAGCTTTCTTGAAGCAGACCTCTCCAACTTGCTTGTTCATGTATGAATGAGATTCATGTTTATAACCCTAGGGGTTTTCAAAGCAAGAAGGAATATGGATATTACATTTTACTTCTAAAATACACTACTGCTCAAAAAACCTGCTCTTTTAAAAATGGGAAATCCATTACCAAATGATTTACAACTGACTGACAAGATGATGATGTCTGTAATTATCAGATCCAATCACTCAAATTACAATTTACCAGCAGACACACAAACTATTTGATTCACAGTTAACATTTTTTCTTCAGCAATTGCCAGGTCCTTTCTAAAACAAGAGAGGAGACAGACAACCTCTATCAGTAACAAATGCAGCTGCTGATGAGTGGAATTCAGGGATGTCTGAGAGGGGCAAATTTCCCTTCATGTCTGTGCCAAACCCTCCCAGAGGACAGACGACAACCAGGGCTGCAACCAAAAGGCTTTTCCTTTGTGCTCAGACAGGAACAGCTGTTAGACAGGTACAAAGGTACAGCCACGTCTGGGCATGTGTGATAAGCGAGTTCTTTATAAAATTGGCTGCTGAGGTTTTGATTTTCTTTGGTAGATTAACGCTGACTTATGCACACATTTAAAATCGCCCTGCACTGCCAAAGCTCTATAAAGGCTGTGCACTTTAGTGTACAAGTTAAGTGCATTTGGCACTACACTACGATGTACAAAATCATTTCCATGCAGCTGCCAGCAGAAGGGAGCTATATTCTTGGACCAGATGTTTTTGTTGTCGGTGCTGCCAAGCACGCCTGGAAACCTCACAGCTGAGCAGTGCTGCAGGAATGAATTAACAATGAACAGAGCCACAAGATGCTCATGTCCATCTATTAAATGGGGTGTCACAGTCCCCTCTCTCCCTTACTCCTGCTCTCTGAGCAAGGAAGCTGTGGATGGCCAGCGAATTATTTACCTGTCCTAGAAGAAAAGCCTTTCTGCCTCCATCAGGATAAATAAAAGTAAAAAATGCTTCCAAATATTATACCCCAGCTGCATTTACCCTTAGCTGAGAAGGCGACAAAGAGACCTTGATTAACAGCCAAGAAAATAGGACTGGAAAAAATATAAAACAGTCCTAATGCTACAGTACATGTTTGTTTTTGCTGCTGGGCTGTGAACAGGCAAGCATTTATTAAAAGGTATTTCACTTCAAAAATCAGAGCTGCTATGGCATCTCAATTTCCAGTTTAAAAACAAACAGCTCAGATCCCAGCACAAGTCTCTCACTCTTGAGCTGAAATGCTGAGTAGGGGACAGAAGTCCACTTCCCAACCTCAGCACCAGCTTCCAGTGAGGCTCAGCTGCTCTTGGCCCTGCTGCCCCCATGCTGAAAAGCAGGGGGGCTCCTGCCAGACCCTAACCTGCCAACCTTGCCTTGTCTGTCACAACTGCACCACAACGAGCAGAGGGGACCTGCAGGGACCAAAAAACTGAATGGTCAGACAGCTGCTCAAAACTGCAGGTGTGCATGCACAGCAGGCAGCAAGCAGTCCAAACAGGAGCAAGGGAGTCAGGCACCAACACTCGGAAGCTGATGAGAAGAAAATGAGGCTTACTCTGTCCAAAACTGTCATGTGGCAGGCCCTACATCAACCACAAAGCCTGCAAGACAAACTGGAGAGGCCAGGCCTTCCCACCCAGAAAGAAAAAGCCCTGCCATAGTCCAGGAAGAGGTGGAAGCACATCCACCACCCCATCCAGGCTGCTGCAACCCTCCCTGGGCAGCGATGGGCAACACCGCTTCCTAGGCTTGTGGTCAGGGGCTGGCTTTGGTCACTCTACTCACTGGGCACCACACATGCTCAGAGAGGAAAGTGGCACAGAAAGGCTCTCTGTGTGTGCCTGTGTGTGTGTTTGTGTGTGTGTACATGTTATGAGCCTGCAGTGAACTGCTCTGGAGGCTCTTTTCTCAAGCAGGCAGCTCAGACAGGCACAGCCCACTCCCGTAGCACAAGTGCCTGTAAAAAGTGAACCTCAGAAACCTGACTGTAAAATAAAAGCAGGCATAATATGTGTTACTGAAATCCCCCAATACATAATATAATCTGATCTCCCTCAGAAAAAGCCTTGGTTTGGTTTCCCCAGCCTGCAGCAGCCACCACATCCCCTGTGCCAAGCATGGCCCCAGCCTGCCCAGCCAGCACCTGCATGGGATCTATACCCAAAGCAGTGCCTTCCTTAAGGATATATACAAAAGTTTGGAGTAAAAAAAAAAAAAAAAAAACATAAAAACATCCAGCAAAAACCAAGAAACATGGTCTCTCTTGTTCAGATAAATAACCGGTTGCCTTCCCAGGGATTTTTCTGTTAAAATAAAAGCAATGCTATCACTACAGAGTCTCAGGGGAAGATGACTCATGAGCAGGAAAGGGCCTGTAATTTTGTGCTCAGGGTATTCACCCCAATAGATATTACAACTTTTTACTATGCTAGTCTGGTAACATGATTAAGAGGCAGTCTGAAGAGATCTTCCCTTAATCACACTTGATTTGAAACCAAACTAAGAGCAATTAGCCCAGCCAAAATGTGTGGGGGAGACAGGGAAGACATTTACATCCAAAAGACGAAACCTAGATTGTTTGGAGAGCTTCAAAATTCAGGAGGAAAAGGCTGAAGGCACCGGATTTGCTCAGAGCAGAGCTGTGTGACAATGAAGTCAGGCACAAAGGGACAGCTGAGGCAATCCTGCCAGCTCCAGCTCCATGACCAAGGCAAGGATCTGCTGGTTGGTTTGGAAACATTACCAAGCAGCATGGAAGCAGCAGAAATCCCACACACAGCAAATCAGACCTCTCCAATAGCTGGAGAGAGGCTGCTAAGTGAAAGACCATGTGTTGCAGAGGTCAGCTTCTGCCAGACTAAGGTATCTGAACAAAGCCTGTCATGGATGAAAGCTCCTGCAGTTTCCTGCAGCCTAGTCCCTTCAAAAGGCACATGCAGAAATCCCAAAGCCCACTCAAAAAGAAAAGTCTCACAGAAACTGATGGTTAAATGTGTTAACCTTGTCTTTGCTGGTTTACTAAAAAGTGATGCACATCTACAAAAAGCTTTTATAGCTGTCCTCTGGATGGCATGAATTGAAAAGTGAGGTTCAGGGGGTGCAGAATAAGGAAAGGAAGAATAGGGCGGCTATTATAAAAACAGAAAAATGTAACATTAGTACTACCACCACTGGTAATAATAATAATAGAAAATTCTAAGGTTTTGGGTGCCTTGTTATTTTCTTTAACAAAAGAACTCTCCCCAAAACAGCTCCATCTGTAGTCTCTGAGCATCTGGGGCTTTCTGTCAAAGTGATCAGTAGCAAAGAGCTAGCATTTGTCTCTGAATCGCAGCCACTATGTGCTTCAGTGTTCCCACAACACACAGAAACTGGAGGCACTCACAACTCTTCCTGGGCTAAGGCTGAGCTACTGATCCAAAGCACGAAGGATGAGGGCAGAGCACGTGTGCTGCTGCATATAAAGGCAAGGCACGATGGAAAGGAAAGGACATTGCTGGTTTGCATGACCTATAAAACTTCCTGACTGAAAGCAGGCTTGGCTGAGGGCAGCTCTCCAACTTGCTGGCAAGCCTGTTCAAAGCAAGACACCCAGCTAAAGGTTGTCTCTTTCATACAATACATCCCTTATTCCCTCATGCCTCTCGTTCGTGAGCAGACACTCCTCCTGAGGAACCCCAGAGTGCACATCCATGCCACAGTCACAGCCAGCTTTGGCCACCTCTCACAGCGCTGGCCTGGACAGTGGGCACATCCCATGCACACCAACAACCTGCACACAGCAGTCACATCCCTTCAGGGAAGTGCAGGGCTCTGCAAAACCCTTAGAGTGGTGTCAGCTGCCCACCAGCCCTACTCGCCTCACACCTGTTTTTCCATTCATCTTGCAAAGATAATTAAAAGAGAAGCTTAAAAACAAACAAAAAAAAAATTGAAAAAGTTCCCTGAACAAAAGATGCAAAAAACCTGCTGAACACCAGTAGGTTCCTGCCAGCATAACCAGAACATCTCTGTTATGATGCTGTGTATTAGGTTTCAGAAGAAACATTCGGCTCCTGACATCAGGTAGGAGGCAAGCAGGATTCTCCCTCTGAAGCCCTCTAGTGATGGCCAAAAGCAGAGCAGTCACACATCTATTTGCTTTGAGTGTAATCAGGAGGAAAATGCAGAAAAACACCTGCACAAGATATCCCTGCTCCTCTGCCACGCCACAGGAGCACAGAACAGCTCATGGAACCGCACTAAGCAGAGTGTTTGTGACTGTTTATCCATGCCCTGAGTGGCCATTTGTCCTCCAAAGGCTGATGAATATATATGGGTATTTTTGTAAACAATCATGGATTAGACCTCTAATCCAAACAGGAACCAATCTATCCAGAGTGGTTCTTAATCAAGACTCATAAAAAAAAAAAAAAAAAAAAACAAAACACCTGGAAAATTCATAAGAATATAGGCTTGATACTAAATGCCTTTTCCCCCCCCAAACTCAAACACTGAATTCAATCTTTTTTATCTATATAGACCTGTAGCATTAGGCTCAATTTCTGCTCTCCACTGAATACACAGCTCCTGAATATATGAATTTCCACAACTATATGTATTCATCCCATGCACATCTGCATCTATGGGATGCAGAGAAAACCAGCAGAAGAAACATCTTCATTTTTATCTAAGAAAATTTCCTATTAACTGCCAGTCAGTTTTCATCCCCCTCTGGATCCAGCACTGCCTCAGGGATTCTAAGTATGCAGGCTTTTCCTAGGAAACAGCAACACACTGCCCAAACCCATTGAAATGCACTCTCCTGCTTTATCAATCAGCTGTATGAAATTCACTTATTACAGAACTAGCTACATAAAATATATAAAAAGGACATTGAGGTGCTCAAGTGTGTCCAGAGAAGGGCAGCAAGGCTTGTGAAGGGTCTAGAAATCATGTTCTGTGAGACACAGCTGAGGGAGGGGGATAAGGAGGCTCGGGGGGACCTCATTGCTCCCTACAACTGCCTGCAAGGAGATTCAGTGAGGTGGGGGCTGATCCCTGCTGCTGTGCCTTCAGTGAGAGAAACAGAGGAAACAGCCTTAAGCTGACACAGGGGAGATTCAGACTAGATATTAAAAAGAAAATTTCACTGTTCAGGTGGTCAAGCATTGGAATTGGCTGCCCAGGGAGGTGGTCAAATCGCCATCCCCAGAGGTGTCTAACAGCTATGTGGATCTGGTGCTGGATGATGTGAGTTAGTGGTTTAGGGGTTACAGTGACAGTGCCAGGTGAGCAGCTGGACTGGACAAGTCTCTCCCAACCCTGGTGATTCTTTGATTCCATGATATCTTTTATATGTCAGATTGGCAAATGATTAGATGCATCATATGCAAAAATGTTAAGATGAGCACTGTTTCCCACAGCAAGGCCTGCTCTAACACCGTATATAGCTTAAGAGCACTTTATTGACAAAGAAAATTTAATTCATGCCAATTTAATTCATAACTACTACTAACTACTATGTGGAGGAAGAATGAGTGACATTCAGCAAATCAGCAATGCTACCATCCAAGCACACACAGCAAGGGCAGGCTGGGATTTTGACTGTGGACTTGACTTAAAGCAAACAGATGTCTTTCAGAGGTAGATCTACTTTGGCTACCTGGATTAGTCCACTAAAGGGTTGTTTTCCTTTGCCATTCACTAACCAAAACACCATTAAACTCAGGGTTAACGAGGCTCTTTGCCTGCAAACATGGGGCATGATCCACAATGCAGTTCAGCTAAGCCAGCCTCCCACAGGTCACCAGGTCAGAGGCAGCTGGCATCACACATCCTCAGCACAGCTTCTCCAGCCCCACCATTGGAACTGAGCTTGCCACACAGCAATTCTTTGCTCTGCTATTATCCTGAACACTGGAATTCAGAATCCAAATGAATGTTATGGAAATCATCGAAAGCAGAAAGTGAAATAGTTTCTAAGGCAAGCAAGCAGACTAAAAATAGCCTGTTACACAGTGGAAAGAATCAGAGGGTAGGGCAATCCCTGCAGAAGACCTTTACACTCCATTCTTTATTCCTGAATCCGCAGGTTGAAGCGCTACAAACAGTCCCCCAGCAGTTACAGCAGGTGGCTGAGAAAGACGCAGCCAAGGTGCTGGGAAGGTTGCAGGTGCCTTTCCTCCTGGATTTGCACTGCAAAGGGACAGCTCAGGGTTCCTCATCCAGCCCCACAGCTGTAACCCTGTGCAGATGCTGCTTGCAGGCCAGCTCCCAGAAGCTGCCACTTCCACTCCCTGTCCTGCCTGGCCCCTCTCACCCATCCCCTGGCCAGCTTTAGCAAGGGCAAAAACAGTAGAAAGCTAATATTTTTCTTTTTAACATATATATTTCCTTGCCAGTGAAGCACAGGATGGGACCTGATAGATTCTGGTGTAAGGGAAACTTGGAAGGCAAGGGAAGAGAGGCAGGGCTGTCCCTGCAATAGCATCCAGACACCCAATTGTTTTTGTTGTATTGTAAAACCTTATCTCTAGGGAGAAGTACCTAGAAAAGGGGAGACACCTATGTCAGGAGGAAGCACTGTTAACACAACAGGATGCTATGTGAACATTTACAAATAGAAAATGCAACTATTCCTCCTTTTTTTCCTGCCAGTGGGAGAAATCCTTTCCTGAGTTTACACATACTTTGTTTACATTTGTAAACACAGAGGATGAGTTCACATTTACATGCTAATCCATCCCCTTTTACATGATCAGTGCCAACTCTTACAATTTGTGTTGGAAATCAAGACTGGGCTAGGTACATTTCCCAAACTTTTTAATCAGAATTGGGGAGCAGCAGCAATTCTGACATAGAAACAGATATCTCCCCTCAGGGACTCAAATTTGAGTGCAAACTTGTTTGACCATGCAGCCCCCTCTGATCTATAAACCAGTGCGACACTATTATTTTATAATCGATGCAAAGCTGCACATTTTAACAATTGCTGCAAAGGACTGTAGTAAGAGAAGCAGAAATACAAATTCAGAATGAAAATCAACAAACTCATTTGTAAAAATCATTTTGTCCCACAGGCTCAAAGGGAGGCAACTGCAATAAATGCTAGTGAAAAGGGAGCTGAGGTAAAATATGCAAGAGACAACTAAAACCTTCTGTGATAATGCTGCCTGTGCATCAGGGTTTCCACAGCAGTGACTCAGGGCTGCCTGTCCTGCAGCCCCAGCCAGGACAGGTTAGCACAGGGGGAGCCAAGCAGCCACCAGGATACTCTCTCTCCCTGCCCAATTACATTTCCATTCAGTAAAATATTCCACATGAGAAAATTATTTTCAAGGACCATGGATGCTCTCCTTTCTTACTCTTGCAGGCAGAGCCATGGTGCTTAGCCAGGACATTAAGAGCTATTCCAAAGGTCTGTGGGCTGCTGCATCTACACTAGGATTTCCACTTAGTTCTCACCACATCTAGAATCAAACACTAAAACTCGGTTCAGGAAGAAGGTGCTACAGTAGAAAATATTCCTGCTGAAGAGAAACACTGCAGAAACACCTCATACACAAATCAACATACAAAAGCTGAGCTCACTTCTGGAACTGGCCCCTCCACTAGGCAGAGACAGGGACACACTTGAGGAGGCACCCATCATCTTACAGAATGAGGTGCAAAAGAGAGCAAGTATTGGAACTCCCACCTCCATACTTTGGACCAGTGATGTGCTAAGTACAAAACTACCATTTTACTTGGTGCATGTAAGGCAAAACACAACACCCACGTGCTTGCTGTCCACACAGGAACAGTAGCACTTCTGGTAGTTAGCTTGTTCACTTCTCAGAGATTCATCTTTCAGAACAAAACACTGATAAGTGCTCAAGAAACAAAGCCTGACATTAAAAAAAAAATCAACAGGTAAACATCACAACAAAAATTTAAAAAATACCTCTGTGGCCAGACTGCCATCACTCTAATCGTGCTTGAAGCAGGGTCTTAATAAAAGAGAGCAAAATTAAACCATGTGCTTATTATGAAGCACCAATCTTTGCAATAAATGACAACACCTTTGCACTTCTTTCTAAAGCGTTCTCCACACGTTATTTAATGCTTTCTGACAAAGAAACTACTTTCTATCTAGAGGTATGTACACAGGAGCCTTGCTGGAAAGGATTTGAGACACCTAGGGGCTCTGGAGACAAACAGAATCTTCTCCTGCACTGATCAACAAAACTAGATTGCAAAGCGTCTTCAAGGCTCTTCAAACACCAGCTCAGCTGTGTGCTTTCCACTGCATATTTAAGAGATTGGGCACAGGGGAAGCAGAACACTTTAGGCACTAGGGCAGTGTTTATTGTGGTTACAAACCAGCTTAGAGTACAATGAATTCCCAGGTCCTCGAGCATTAGCACTTGCTACCATAATCTCTAGATTCAGGAGCTGGGCTTTAAGACTCTATTTTAGCCAAAAATTCCATAGAAAATCATTCAAACTGTGCCTTGCAAAAGAAGCACTGTCAAGGGACTTAGAAAAAACATTTTTGACTCATTAAATGTTGGAGAATAACACTGCTATTTTATCTTTATATATACACATAGGGATGTTAAGAAAGGAGGGGAGAGAGAGATCACACAGGATAATCTCAAATGTACAGTACTAGATTTGTGGACTCATAAACTAAAGAAAGAACCAGAGGAGATTTAAAAATGCTTGAAAGTAATTTTCATGAGCTACACTGCACAGAACTTTTTCCTTAAATAAAAATGAAGTGATCTACTTTCTCCTCATGATTTACTGCAAAACAGTGGCCAGCTGACTGATAATGGAAAGTGGCTAAGGTCTGCCTACCATTTTCAAAGCAGAGGTTATAAATTTCAGCCCCTCCCTTCTCCATGCAGCTTGCCAGCTTTCACATAACTTGTCAGGACTTTGTATCTCCGGAATTTCTCCTCCTCATTAAACTTGGCTGAAGTCGACCAGCAGATCCAAATAGTATTTGGTGGAAAAGAAGGCAGGACATGCTCAGAATCACCAAGAAGCCTCATTTCCTTAGGAAGTCAAGATAAAAATATGGAATGCTGCAGAAAAACAGGAGGAGCCCACAGGCAGGTGCAGTTTATAAGAATACAATTAAACACAGTCAAGAGAGATTACATTTCAGGCAGATATATCCCCTTTAATATAAACAGAGAATTAATTCCCCTGACTTTGATCCTAATGCCCAAGCCAGATTTTAAAGTGTATCTCTGAAAGATAGCAGCTTATACTGGACCTGGGATCTTTTGGTTGCCTATGCAGACAGGAAGAATACTCAGCAGACCCGAGTTCAGCCTAGAAATGTGCTAAAATGAAAGCACAGTGCTCTGTGTCACAATCCTTATTGGTTTCACTCTGCCCAAACTGGCAAGAGCACACATGCTCTAACACTGTATTGACAGGGCTGCCTTGTTCTCCTTGAGTAGACAGTATGTCTGACTCACTGGGGGTAAATTGAGCTGTGCCGTGTCTGATAGAAATGATAAAAAATGCACTCCCGTACTTTTTGCTATTACCTGCACACAAAACATTTGTTTCCCATCAGAACTCGAGCCTTGTTAGACAGCTGAGACAATCAGAGCTCAGCACTGGGGAAGGCAGCAGCAAATCACCTGCACTGAGGCCACCTGCACAAATGCTCCTCTCAGCTCATAAGAAATGCTCCATCACCAGAATTTGCACAGGTTATTATTGCTCAAATTCATGTTAGAGCAGGTATGACCTGTAGGTAAAATATCTCAGCTGTGAAAGCATCTGCATGCTACCCACATTAATACTAACAGTGGTGAAGGCTCAGAATCCAGGACACAGACTGATGCCAGCAGTCACCTGTACATATGAAACCACGTGTCATTAGTGACCTCTTTGTCATTGCTAACAGTAGGACTTCAGATGATTGCAGGTATCTAGCCTAATGACTGAAGAAAAACAGGCACAGTATTAGAGCATAAATGCATGAGTACTGCCCACCTGGACAAGTAACCGTGCCCAAGGATGGTAACAAGTTCACCTGGATGACTTAAAGTCTTTCTTTCTCAGTGCGTCACTGCAGCTGCACCATCAGACCAAAGGAAAGAAATTTTTTAACAAGTTCAGACTTGTCCAAAGAGCTCAAGACTTGCAGAGAAATCTTCTTAATATGCAATCCTGTTCTTCTGCCTATGGAAGTCAGCTGCAGCCATTTCCATTATGCTCCAATATTAAACATGTGCTCTCACATACTGATGAGCAGTAACAGATCTTGGTGCCACAGCTGAGGAGCATATCCTGAGCATCCTCTGCCGTGCTATAGCAGAATGTTATATGATTCTCTTAAAGCCAGGTAGGCAAAATTTTAAAGCCTACAACAAAGGAGATTCTTCTACACTGCAAACCACAGCAAAGTGCCCTTTATGTAACTGTAACTTCAGGTCATGTCATCTAAACTACATTTCAATTTACAGAGCACTGGTAAAACATTTTCTGCTAGACAGGACAAGAACCCTGCACATCAGACATAAGCATACAGATGAGAAGGCAGAGTCAACACTGCTTTCTTTACACTTTATTCACATTATGTTCCACAACCAACTTTGAGCATGAAGCCACTGCCCAGCCTCAATTGAAAAAGCCATGCAACAGGAATCCTACTGAATGAGCACCATGAAACCTTTACAGCCAAAGCCCTATGGCTGTTGAGAGGTGCTGCAAAGGTGCCCTCGAGGATCTTCATGGCAAAAGGAACATATCTGTTTCTTTCAGCCTTGAAACAGCCTTGAAACAAAAGAAGCTTGTTAAAATACATAGAGAGGTATGCCCACAAAGACAATTGAGATGAGCTGTGCATGCAAAGCATCTTCCTCTCAGGTGGCAATCTTGCATAAGGAGAAAACATAGGTTGAAATAAGCATAGAGAAACAAGCATGTGTGAATGTTTTACATCCATTTTCTTCTCTGTCCTTTGTCAATTTTTCCCTCTCACACTATCAGTGCAAAGTTGCTGTTCACAGGGACACAGTAATGCAGAGCCTTAGTGCTCAACATCACCTCTCTCCAGCAGTATAATTTCCCAAGCTGCTTGTTAAGAGCCACAACTTTTTCCCCTGATCTCAAACTGCCTGTGAAGCTCCCTTTTCAGTTTCCTTGCAACTGCATCAAACCAGACATCCTCCCCTTTCCAAATAAGCTTCTCCAGCCTAAAAATCTTGCTAACCCCTGAATAATCAGATGAAGAGAGCAGAAGTTTGCCCTTTATCCCAACTGGTGCCAGCACTGCTCCAGGAAATTTCTTGGGTCCAGAAATTGAAGCTCTGACTTAAACCAGGTGTTAGATGTGTCTGCCTTGCTGGGAGATAAAGTCACTGTTCCTTGTAAGGACAAAAGGCGTTTCGGAGTTAAATGCCACTCTGCTCTGTTAGAACTATGAGCTGGCAATCCAAGAAATGTCCCAGCCACCCAAGGGCAGGAATGTTGTGACATGGCTGGCACCCCTGCAAGGCTCTGTGCCCTGCCCTCGCCCCGAAGATGGACAGGACCACCTCTGCCTGACCCAAACAGGAGCCTTGCAGAATAAAAAGCAGCATGGAGTTGCAGCAGAGCCCAGTCCCACACAGACACCAGCACCCAGGGCTGAACCTCCTGGCATCAGGTCCATGGAAAAGCAGGGGAAGAACTGTGCCAAGCTGCTGGGTAAGGGCAGAGGTAGGTGAGGGATCTCAGTTAAAGAAAAAAATAGTCAATTATACAAATGCTCTGCAGTTCACCAAAGGCTGCCCTACTGGCTGCAAGACTATTGTAGCTCTTTTTGACCTCCCCCAAAACCAGATGTTACAGCTCAAGGGACCACTCTGTCCAGCTCTGTTTTCCTCTGAACTGAAATATATAATTCCCAGCAACTTTTTTTTTTTCCTTAACCTAATCCCTAGAAGAGATCAGAGGTTAATCAGCTTCAGGAGAACTGGACAGCAGGGCTGTCAAGATTGTAAATAGCTTTCCTTTTTTTTTCTTTTCCACAGAACACTTCTTTATTTTGACAGGTAACTGTTTAACCAAAGACTGCAAAATGTTGTACAGACTAGTAGCAAGCAATCTTTCATTGCAGGGACAAGCAAGCAGAGTGCCAGTACTCTCCATGGAATAATCTGGATTTTTAGGACCCTTACCAATTTCCCCCAATTCACATTAAGAAGAAGCGACTCCTATGAAACACTGGAAGGCCACAGACTTTTGGTAACTCAGGTAACTTTAGGTTTGCTTTGGCTAACTTCACAGTAAGTACAGCCCCAGACTGGTACATAAGTACTTTATCAGGAGGCTGCACTAAGCCAGATAAAGCCAGGTAAAAGCACTGCATTCATATCTCTACACTACAGGGATGGCCCCTATTCAGCTTCTCTAGGCTGGCTTGATCCAGTTCTGTTGCACTGGGCCACAAGGGTCTGTATTTCCCAATCTTCCAGAGTGAGCCATCAACTTTTTTTATTTTTCCTTCTTCAAATAGATTGAAATCCATGGATTGTCTTTGAGTTTTCATGGGGAAAACAAGAACATAATATTGCAAACTTTTGGTTTGGCTTATTATGTCATTTTTTCCCTCATTTTGTCTGCTAGTTTATGTGGGAACCCACGTTTTTATCTAACAGCAGTTTTTCTGCAGACTGCTTTGAGATGTCCTATGGAAAATGGACAAATCATCCACATGATTGTAGTTTATGTAGTTTATCTTATGGCCGTGTGGGCTGTAAGATACAGACTCACAACAATCAAAGTGACTTTCCTATTGCAACAGAAATAAGGAGTCAGCAGAGCAAGGAAAATGGCAATGAGTAACTCAGGGAACCTTTCCTGTCTAGTGTGGGAGATGTGCCATGTTTCTCTGCAGGCCTGGAGGCTTTGGTCTGAGGTTGCTAACTTTTCTGCAGAGGACACACAGAAAGAGCAAGACAGTCAAGCTCTAAAAGCAATCCAACTTCTTTCATAAATCAGCAGGATACAGTATCCAGTTGTTTACTTAGCATAATTTTACACAGACTAGATTGGACAAGTCATGAAACACTGGGCACAAGAGCTGAGAAACGCTGCTATTAAAAAAGGCATGCTGAAAACTTTCCCAAGGGATGCCAAGAGTGTGTGTGGGAAGAGGTAGGAAGGAGAAGCAGCAGCGTCAGGGGTTATAACAAACAGAAGAGAAGCAATTGTGTTTTTCCCTCAAAATCAGTTACTAAACTTTTCAAAGAGAAAAGCATTGCTGGAAGTGGAACACAGGAGCAACCCTGGAAACAGCTCTGCAGCTGCAAGGAAAGGCTCCAAAGCAGTTAGAGCAGAGTCAGGCTTTAGGGTGTAATGCAAGTTAACAGCTTGGATGCAGGCAGATTTGCCAAGTAAGCTCTGCTAAGGTTTTAAATGCTATTTGCTTCACAAGAAAACAGATTCTTCTAAGTAGACAGGGACTGCTAAATCTTGGGAGTCATGGTAATCTGACGATGATGGAAACCTAACAGTGTGGTCAGTGAGTGGAAGGGATCAGCATGGACTGCACACCACCTTCTCCAAACTAATGTCATAAAAGGAACTGAGACCTTACAATAGAAAGATTAACAACAGACTACATATAATGCCTCCCTCACAAGAAGCATGCAGCGTGAGATTCATCCTACATATGCAGATTTTGTAAAACAATTTTTAAAGCACACATATGCCAAGAGCTTGCACTGTTCCCCTTTTACAGTCATTGGGCTCATTGCAACAAGGAATAAGAATAGCTTTCCATTGATGAAAACTGGTGAGGTTTCTGGTTTTATTTGTTCTACACTCCAGTGAAATTTTTTCAGCCTACATGCACTGCAGCTTTGCCCTTCAAAAGTGAAAAGAAGGCATACCTGTGCACCATTCTGTAGTGATACCTATAGATCTTTAGGTCTTACAGTTCCATTAGCGTTTGCTTTAGTGCTGTAAAACTCAAGATCAGTAAAGATCCAGTCTTCTAAGTATTTTCCTTATTTGTTTAGAAAGGAGGAAATTAGAAGAGGCAGGGGAGTTTTATGCACATTGACATCCCCCAACATTTCAGGCAGCAGAACTAACTAGTCATAATTTATTCAAAGATCAAGCTGATAGGCTTCAGCCCACCTCCTCTTCTCTCATCCTTGCCACCATTCTTTTCAAAATCAAAATCTAAAGAGAAAACCACAAGAAAAGATAAGAAGGATGAAGAGCATTTCCACAGTGCCATGTGCACTCCAGAGTTGTAATATTTCTTCCAATGCCTCGAGTCAGAGGTTATAATACCTCATTTTCTTCATGCCAACCAAAACATTTTAAAGAAAGCCTTTACTCTGACTTTGACATCCCTCCTGTGTGGATGATCAAAGCTTTACAGCCCAGAACTGACATAACTTCACTGATCCTGAGCAATGTGTGAATTGCAGAATCATGGCCTTGAAAACTGAAAATCTGGGGTGTGCCCACAGAGCATGCCAATACATTAGGTTTTCTAATTTGTTAAGCATTTGGCAAAACAAGCACTGGATCAGAGGTATCCCAGAAGAAAGGAAGTCTTGTGTCTGTTCTCAGTTCAGGTTAGTCAGAATAATCAGATATCCCCCATGGCACCGCTTGAATTTAAGCAGAAAGGCATAACACTGCCAATAAAACATGCACATAGGCACAAATCACCTACAGCTTCAAGCAACCACTCATCAGAAAACCACAATTTCAGTTTTGTGAAAGTTTCCACTCAAGCCTCTTTCTCCATGGGCATGGATACGGTATTACCATTAGCAGTTCATCTAACTGTAGATCTTAAAGGAGGCAGAGAAGGTGAATTTTGGCTGTGGTTCCCTCAGCATTTCTTTTGGAAGAGTGCTAATGGTGGAAGTCACTGCCCTCTCTGTCCCCATGTTCACTCCTCCCACTGTCCCCATAAGTTGTGGTGAGCTAGGACCAGGATGAACCCACATTGTTTGCCAGCAAAGGAGGTGTTCATGAAACAAACCCTTGAGGAACTGGAGCTATGGCTCGAGGATATGGCTCTCTGGCAGAAATATCAATTTGAGCTACACTGCCCCTTCTCCCTGATGGCCAGACTGGATCTTTTCCAGTGTCATGCCACCTTCTTCATAGCAACCACACCCAAGTTTGCAACATCATGTGCTGAACTCAATCAATGAACCAATCCAGGCTATAAGTAACCCGGGGAAGGAGAGGAGTAAGGGTATTTTAAAACTGGAACTAGAGCCTGTTCACTGATCCAGGTCACGACCTGACCCCAAGGCAGCTGTGCCTGCACATGTGTTGGGAAACAGGCAAGGAATCAGTGAGCAAGGCTGGACAAGAACATCCTGCAGTCACATCTGCCACTGAGAAAATGGTACATGCAACAGTATCACCCATGTCTGGTGTTAAAAGGTGGAGCTGAGTTAGTACAACTTGGAAGAATTTATGCATTTTTTGTCTCTGTGAGCTCTTTTCTTTGAAGCAAAAACACATGAGCTCCCCTGGTAGGAATGACAATGCTTTTAAGCTGCATGGGGTTACCTAAATCTCCAAACTCCTCCCTCCTTCATCCCCTAAAAAAGCATTGTACTTATGAGGTAAAAGACAGTGCCAATATACAACTTGCTTTTCAAAACCAGACAAAAATTACAGTAAGTTTCAAAACTTACTCCTCCAATATGAACTTAGCCATACTAAAGACAGCATTTTTCTACTGTTTTCTTTTTTATGTGCAACCTCTCTATTACAACTGTTTGTGATTAATACATGCTATTAAAAACAGAGGGTGTGCAATAGAGCCAATCTCAGTATTATGGAAGAAGCCATTGTCATGCACAGTCCAGCAAGCTGCCCTGTTTAAAACTGCTGCACAGATGAAAACATTTGCTGTGCAAAGAACATTCACTGTGTGTCAATGTACCTTCATTCCTCTTTGTTTTCTCTGCTTGTTAACAGCAGCAAAAAAAGCATTGCCTCCTCATGAAGGCAGCCTTTGAAAATCTTCAGCTGAAAATTGATCTTTATCAAGCCATCCGACAAAAAAGGAATCTAGCTGTTGGCAGACACAACAGCTGAAGTTAGAGAGCAACAGTCACACTGCGCATCGATCACTAGAGATTCAGAGACAAGACTGAAGCCTTATCAGTTGACCTAACCCTGTCTCTCGTTTTCCTCCTCTCCTGCCTGTTTACCCATTACACCTCACCACTCATCCAGGACCTTGTGTCTAAGGCCATTTTTACTTGCTGCACCTATACCCATACTAAGCTATGAAATATTCTGCAGCAATCTCCTTGCAGAAGTTTTGCTTGCTATAACCATCCTGGCCAAAGACCCCCTGCTCTGTACAATATACACACATTAATGTTATTCTTTCCCCTGGGTAAGACTGAGGAGCTCAGAAGAATATGACAGTTTGAAAAGGCACAACCTCTCTCCAGAAGAGCAGTATCAGTCAAGCTTTGCAGATATCACATGGGAGTATCTCATCCAATTTTAAATTTGAAACTGTTAATTTGTGAATGGAACTCTACATACCACAGAGTAACAGGGAGAGCCCATGCTTTTCTTCATCTGTTTTGAAAACTTAATTTAAACTGATTGCTTTTTGAACAGCATAAACTGCAAGATGCCCAAGGATTCAAATACAGGCATATATTTTTTATTTCTTTGACTGGGTTAATTTCCCCTCTTTCCCATCTAAAGCTCCACAGTAAATCCCCATGGGTCAGTTACTATAACTACTTTACATTGCTGAATTCTGTTAGCAATCTGCTCATCATTCCTGCAGATGTTTCTGCTTTTAGGCTTCTTGGAACTACAAGGGACTCATTCCTTTGAATAAACATATGCCCTTTGTAGGCTGCAGATGTACCAGGAAGAACACTGTCCTCTACAACAAGCAGACACCTCACCTTCTTCTTTGGTAAAAGCAAGATGTTGCTTTTCAGAGAAAACAAGTGGGAAGCAAGCAATCTGAACCTTTTCCCCCTGTTCTAAGAAATTTCTGAAAAGAGAGTGCTACATGCACCCTATATGCCCTGGGACTGGACAATGCAATTTTTGGAGGCAAACGCCCCAGCACACAGGCACACAGAACTCTCAGGCAGATGGACTGGAGAGGTCAGGTCCTGCAAGCAGAGAGCAAACATTCACATGCAAGGACCATGCCTTTCAACAGAAATGTGATGAAAGCCTTATACCATCTCATGATTAAATTTTACACAGTTGTTAATGAAGCAGAAGGTTCTTCTACTCACCTCAGTAACATCCATGACCTTGATGGCCGCCAGCTGACCCGTTTTGACATGGCGACCCTGGTAAGGGAGAGAGAGAGAGAACAGTCAGCACCAGCATCTCACCCATCCCTTCAGCTTACACAGAGCAAAACACTTGGACAAGAGTTACAGTCACTGGGTTTTCCCCAGCAATGACACTTCCCTTCTGATACTTCCTAGGAAATACCACAAAACCTCTAGATAGCTAAAACAACAATAACAAATATAAAGTGTTCCTCTTCAAATTTTAGCACCCATGTTTTTTTCTCCACATTAAAATGATTATCAAGTACAAACGGGTTATATTCACAGCTTCCCTTCTGTTTACTTTAGCAAAGCTCACTGTCAGTAATGATAGCTTATTATGATGCCAGAATAAATTCCACGTGTTGCATGTTTTATTTAGGTTCATACTAGGTATGAACCAATACCTAGTACCTCGGTGATATATTACATGCATTACCTAGTAAGCATGGTTAGCCCATGATTAGGGCTTAGGACATTTCTCACTGGTTTGGTCTTTCCAAGTAAAAAACGTGGGGTTTCTGCAAGGGATGCATCAGACCTGCAAGAGCTCTCTGCCTGTCTCAAAAGGGCCAGACAAGAACAAGACGTCATCTCCCTTCAGCTGCGCCACGGTACAGGAACAGTTTCTCAGTACAGCTGGAGCTGAGTTAAAAGATCCCAGCTCCTGCAGCAGGGAGCTCCTACCCTTCCTTCCTCTGCCTCCTTCCAGCCTCCTGTCACATATTCCTCCCAGGAGCACTGAGCTCCTTCTGGCACTCATTGTATCATGTGATAAGCTGATTGAGATCACTAAAATGGCAGAAAGTTAACACAGAAAAAGCAAACTGTGGGGTGGGGCAGGGGATTGCAGTCCAGGAAATTAAACTGGTTTGTTCTGCAGTGAAAACAGAGCTGGAGCCAGCAGGATGCAGATCACAGGGCTGGGAGGCAAGCTGCATGGCAGGCCCCTCCAGCCCTGGTGGGCTGTAACTTGCCTCAGCTGACTTCTAACAAAAGCCTTTTTCTCTCCAGTGTATGCTTACATGAGGTAGAGACATCAATTAGCTGTTGTGTACTTTTTTTCCCTAAACAAGCACTTAGAAATTGTCCCAATATTGGTATTTTCCAGCTCTCCACTGTTACACTCAGCAGTGTTAACACCCAGCAGTCTATCCTAAACCAGTCAAACAGCCCAGGCTCCCAACCACTTTCCCAAGCACCATCTCCAAATGTTCTTATCTGCATCAGTCAAGCTCTCTAGCAACAGGTATGCCCATTAAATGTCATCACTTTAATCACAAATAACAATAAGAACACAATTGAACATTTAACTGAAGTCACAGTTCCTTTATTTCTCTCCCCACCAATTTCTGAGTTTCCTAGGCAGAAACCTACATGATGGACATGAATAGTGTATTTTTTGCCTGGACTAACATTAACCTCTTTACAGGGTCTTTTGAGACTGGCACCCCAGAACTGAAGCACCCCAAACCACTAGTCTCTTTAGAGAAATCCTGATCCCTTCACACCTTATGATGCCCTCCATGGAGGTAATGGCCAGGCATTGTTGGTGCATTCAAAAGGACGAAATGCTGCAGAATTCACTGCCTTCTTCCACAACTCTTCTTGTGCTTCACTCTCCCCCTTACTAACCAATCCACGTGCTTTCTATAAATACATTACTGTGCTCAGGCTTTGCTTGCTCTGTAAACTGGCTTTACCACAGGCATTTCTTTTTACAGCTTGGTCTCAAGCTGGTTTTGATTTTGAAATAAAGTTAGGGGTCGTAACGTGCGCAGTAGCCAACACTGACCTCACCTTGACCTTACTACTTCTTGAACCAAAGTCTTTCAGCGAGCCCAGGAGATTTCCAACTCCAATTTCCCACCCTGGATGTCTGCCTAATGACAAAAGCCTGTGGTCTTCTCCTCAAGACTTACCATCCACAAGGAAGGAGGGGAAAATGGCTTACACTGAGGTGGAAAAATGCCTGCTCTCAGCTCTGCCCCCATTTTCCACAGCTTTGTGGAAGGAATTTGAAAGCCCAAGGACATGGGAAGTACAGTTTTAGGTACAAAAAGAATATGCTAAAGATAACAGAAACAAAGACATCTCTGAAGAAAAACCCTCACAACACTAAGGAGGTCTGAAGAGAGAAACTTTTTTTAAAAAGCGGTGAAATACAGTTCCCCATTCACTGTGCAGCAAAGTGGAGGTGCTAAAATGGTGGCAGAATACACTCAAGCAGAAAATGTGGCATACAGAAGAGCAAAGTAGCAGCACAGGATGCCATTTTCATGGGATTTTTACTCTATTTGTCTTTTTAAATCTACTAACTACTGGTGGGCTTGCTATTTCCAGAAAGACACCTAAAATTTCCCAGTACTCGACTTCACAGCTTTTCTGAAGTCAGTGTTCCTCCCTGTGAGACTGGCCCACTCAGGATGACTAATGTGCACCAGCCCTGCCACATTTCCCCTGCAGCTTTACGGGATCCTGCTGGTGCCTCCACGAGTGTCCCTGTGCAATCTGGGGCCAGCTACAGCAGAACACAGCCACTGCTCATGTTTCACTTTGCTGCTTCTGGGAGGGGAAAAGCTTCTACATAACCCTCCTAAGGGACTGGAAGCAAGGGAACTGCAGAGTGTGGGAAGTGTGGTCTGCTCAGTATCCCAGACCAAATTTAAACCCTGGTCACTTCAGAATATTGTTTAAAATTACTCCAAATACCCTTTTCATAATGTATGGAGCACTCATATTCTAAAAATCTGCAACATATGGGGAGGAGGAGGGATGGCCTGCATGACATTAATTTATATGAGAGAGGTAAAAAAGACATTTGAAGCCACATTCTTTTCATTAAAAATATTTTCAGAGGGCGGGAAAAAACAAACACCACAAGCACAGCATATAAGCATGAGCAGAGTATTTGTTTGTTTGTTTATTTGCTTAACAGCTCTGCTCAAGAACAGACCTGTCAAACTATTAGCATGCTGGTATAATTTTGCTTGCAACATGAAATGGCTAAGCATTCCGATTTTGGAAACCAATCGTCAGATTTTCACGGCCAGCTTTTGCTTTGGAAAAATTTGTCAATGTTAAAGAGAGTAATAATAAAATTGCAATGTGGTTGAATGTGAAGAAAGAACTACAGAAATCATAGATGGGAGAAACCCTCTGAACTCAATCTCCTGGGATTAAAATTTATTTAAATTCTGCTCACAGGGCACTTTACAAAGGCAGTAACCATCAAGGCTCCATCCAGACACAACATCTCAGCAACACCTCTCCACTGGGATAGCATTTTTCATGTAGAATGAAGCCTCTGCTTTAGTGCAGTGTGGACACATGGCCCCTCAGGGCATCCAGGCATCCCCATCCCCATGGCAAGGCAGAGCTTCTTGCAGCTTTGTTTCTCCAGGCAAATTGTTAGCAATTACCATTCAGATATCTGAAAAGCTCTGCAATATTGCAAAATGCAACCCATGCTAACTGAAAACAGCAGGTTCTTAAAATATTGCTAGGTGCCAAATATCAGAGGCTGAGGATCACAAGGTACTGTCCCACAGCCAGAACGCTGTGTGGATATGAAACGTGCAATGAAGACAACAGCAACTTAGAAGGATCTTGCTAAGCATAAGGTGACAGTCTCCAGAGCCAACACAAAACCTGTGCAGAGGTTTCTTCAAGCAATGGCACAGCAACAGGTAGAAAAGGCTCCCTCCTCCTGGGAGTGAGAGTTTGCCTCTTACTGGGTTTCAGCATGGGAACCACAAGGAAACATCAGCACTGTCAGCTTGTCCCCATGGAAATGAGCCTGCCAACACATTCCCTTCATTTAGACCACATTAAGATTTTATTCACCAAAATTTCTGAGCTACTTCTTGTTTCTTACACATTCTCCCCACTTTTCTCTCCCTCATTTCACGGCTCTATTCATATTAAAGCACTTGGTTTATCCTCCCAAGGAAGCAGCCTAAGAATATTTTTAAGAGTGCTACTTGTACCGCTGCATTTTTAAATGGCCTGTTGGGATGATCAAGCCAATGGAATTGAGATTGCCAACCTCAAATCTTGTCCTCTTTCTTCTCATGCAGATGACTGCAAGTTCATACACATAGAGCTGTAGTTCTTCTCATCAACACAGCAATACTGCAGCATTTAACTGGATCTTAAACTGAATCCACTACTTAAGCACATTCCTAGTCATGTCTGATAGCAATATGGTGTTTATTTCTCATCTCAGTGGGCTTTATGCATGTTGAAAAGCAGAGGGGCAAGGGGAATCCGTGGCAGACTGCCAAGATCTGCAGAACATAATAAATTTCAAGTCTTCCCACACCCTCCAAGTCAGTTAATACACCTACTTCTTGCCTCTTTCTTACTTTGCACACGTTATTACTGTAAAATTTTTAGTTTAGAGAAGTTCATAGGCAAGTGGTGTTATGTGCTGTTTTTCATGGTGCTCTTTTTCTCTTGTGCCTTAATGTTGTCAAAGAACTATGCAAATTAAGTGCAAAAGAAATTCCATCAGTTACTTTACCTCTTTTCCCCACCCTACCTTCCCCAGTTACCCAAGATATTTATGTCACAGCAACGTATTCTCCTACTAACACAGTTTCAGACCTGTGGATTAATGTGCCTCTGGGAGGCTGTTCCTGCAAGCCTGCTCCCCAGCTAAATGGCATGGAAGCAGCATGTGGGACAACATCACACATTAAGGAAGGAATGCACCATTTGTGACTCATTACTTGCAAGTTTGGATTATCCTGTGCCCTGTAGACAATTAAGTCTTTGGTAAACTTCTCCCGGCTCCCAGTACTCTATGCTGACAGTTGCAGAAAGAAGAGGAATTGATCTGCAAAAAACAAACGAACTACTAATCCAATTTCAGTTGCCACACTGCACACAGAAGCAGCAGATTTAGACATGCCATCAAGTGAAAATACCACAGCACCACCTCTTAGCACTGAGGGCTGTACAATGCCCCGATGGCAAACGTAACTTTCCATTTCACTTCTCATTCAGTTGATTCTTAACTCCTACCAGCCTGAGGCCACAGGCCATGAAGCAATACTCTGTTATTGGGTTGCACGCCCCAGTGCAATAAATGATAACTTATTATTCCAAGGCATGTTTACCATCAGCTCTTTCTGTCACTTGGCAACATATAAAGTTGTAGACTGATCAACTTTGCATTGTGAAAACTTGGACTCTACATGGCATTTTTTTTCCACCCCCTGAAAAGATCAGGTCTACCCTGTGAAAAGCATTGGGAGTAGTGCTTGTGGAGGAAACAGAACATATTTTTGACAGGCAAAAAGACAGAATGGCACAAAGTGAAAACAATCTCCCTGGTCAAAACCAAAAACTTAAATAATAAATAAAGAAGTGTTCTTAAGCAAAAAATCTACCTAACTACATTTGCAGCCAAAATTATGCTATTTCTACTGATATAGCATTCTAATAATCATATGCTCCAGCAAAGGAGATGAACTTGTAAACAAAAAGGATAATGTTTATCTGGCATGAAAAGTACTTCCAGAATAAAATCGAGCAAAAAAAAACTGAGTGCAAAAACAAGGAAAATCACTGCAGAAATACACAAGAAGAAGTCATCCCGTTAGATGATTTCTAAACCCAAACCAACCAGAGCTGTTAAAGACTGTCACTGTTGAAGTCAAAGACAGGACAGAGCTCTTGTGTTTTCCTTCTGTCTAAATCTTGACATCAAATGCCTGGAAAGCAAAACAGAAAATAACATGCTCTCTATCCTGCTTTTGATATCCACAGGCTCACTGGCTGCCTATTGAAGAAATAATAATGACAATTTACTCATGCATAGTACTGCATTCTGTGAAATAATGCACAGAAAGATACACAGTTATTATCGGTTTTGTTCTTCTGAGTAGAGAGTGAAAAGATGTTTCCCACTAGGAAGAAAAAAAGAGAGTTCTATTCACTGATTTTTTACTTTGATTCCTAGTTTTGTGGTAGCTTTCCAACTGTGAAAGATGCTGGATATACATTATCAGAGGCATTTCCTTCTCCTAAACAGCTCATTGCCTAAATAGGAAGAAAAGAAAGGGGAGGGGGGAGAAAGGATGGTGGGAAAAGCATGGCAGAAAGCCACAATCTAACTTTCCCAGGATAACAACAGGTCAACTGCAGAGCTCAGTCAGAAGGCTGCTCTGCTGGCTCCTAGCACACTGCCCTGCAGCCCACCCCCCTCGTCACACCCACCAGCAGGAGATGTTTTGGTCTGATGGGAGAAGACAGAAAGAGAACTGCAAAGGCAGGCAGCTCTCTTGACAATTCACCTGGAAAACAACACCGATTCCCCAAGGAGCTTTGAAAGATTTGCCTGAGGCCTGACGTTCATGCAGGTTTCAGCTCACAGCCACTGAAACACTTCACCTGGCAATAGATTAAAAAAAGATAGCAAGAGAGGGGATGTTGCAGGGGAAAGGGGAGGGTAAGAGGAGTGCAGCTGTGCAGTTTAAGACTATGGATGGTCCTTTGTTAATCCAGTCATGTCAACTGCAGTCCATTCAGCCAAGTGGGATCCCTTCAAGACTGCTCATTTCCTGGCTAGAACACAGAAATGGCACAGAACATTCCCTTACCAAGTGAAGGCTTCAGACTTCCCTGTTTTTCATTCCTCAAATATCAAGCAGGAAAGGCTGACCAACAGGGGCCTGCTGGCAACACTGGCAGCAAGGCCACCACGCGTTTTCACACAAGGCCACAAAAGCTTCACACACTTTTTGGAAGATAGGCTGTGCTGAGCGCTGCCCCTCTGCCAGACACCCCAGTCATCAGCTGGGCACTGCATCAAGCCCTGCTGCTCTGCAGGTGACCACCACAGCTTCCTGCACCACACCAGATGCTGCTTCTAAAGGGACATTGAGCTTACTGGCTTGAGACCCCACCCTGGACGATACGGTCTTCAGGAGCCATCCTTGCAGTCATCATCCCATTCTTCCAGTCACCACCATGCTGTGTCCAGATTTAGTGATCTTTATTGAAACCACCACCACTCATATTCTCTTAGAATAGAGTCTGCACCATCAGCTGCCCAAAAAGAGGATTTTATTAATCCTTGTATTTTTTTTCTGGTTTTAAACCTTCCTAGATGATTTAGTTAGCACACTACTGAAAAACACAAAAAAATCCCCAACTAACAAGAACAAAAGAAAATAATTAAATCAGAATAGAGGCATACCTCCCACGTGGACACAGTTGGCTTAGAGCACATTTGGCTTCCTTTGGAAACATCAGCTAAAATCAGCTGGCCCCCATTCAAACCAGTTCTTCACCCTACCTTAAAGGCTTTACCAGTCACTAAACACACCCCTCCTAACACCAGTTTGTCTCTCTGGATGCCCTGCAATGGTCTCTTTTACGTAGAACAACTTCTTTCTGGCAACTATAATTAAAAATGAGCCAGATGGAGAACATCAAGAAAATCATTTAGATCAAAATTATAAAACATGTACTTGTAGACACAAAATTACATGGTCTGTTAATGCAGACTGCTGCTGATTTCTCATCTTACACCCTGACAGGCACTTTCACCACAAAACGCTCTCCATGGAGTCTTGGCCATTGCCTGAAGGAGCATCAGGCCCAGTTTGGTGGCATGGCCAGCAAGTCCCTGCAACAGGGACTGTGTTACTCAGGCTGAAGGGAACCACCACAAGTGACTAGAGCAAGCCCTGTGCCTGCCACATGGCACCAGAACCACCCAGTGTCACTTCAGAGGCATCCAGCACCACACCGGGTTCCTACCCCAGACCAAGCAGGGCCCTAAGTGACCTACCAAGGTCCCCACTTGGGTGGACAGGGGCTTTAAAACAATGCAGGTGCTTCTGCAGCTGAGAGAGATGGCAGATAAGGGGCAGAGTTTCTCCATCCCTTCTGCAGAGTGACATCAAAATAAGCCTGGATGAGGAAAGCCTGGGGCTGCCTCTCTTTGTTTGACTGCTTTTTAAATGAATTCATATTGACATGTAATCATCACCCTAGATGAGCAGAGCTTTCCAGCTGAAAGGAGCAAGTGACACCTTTTGACCAAGGCCCTCTGCATACCCAGGCAAGTCTGCGCCCATTTCACTTTGTGCACACTCACCAACCTGCAGAGAAACCACCTCTTTGCTGGGCACACCCCTTCAGAAAGAGAGGGTGAGATGTCCTCAACAATTATAAATATTTAGGCACTGAGTACACAGAAGTGGCACAAAATATGTACTTTTCCTTGGAGAAAGAAAAACTAATAATCAAACCCTTGCTAGTCCCTGCCCCTCCAAGCACCACCGCTGTTGCAAGCAGCCTGCACTCTGGTGAGGCATTGTCAGAGGTCGTACACCATGACACAAGGAGAAATAAGCCCACACACACCCTAGCAGCCTTGCTGCATTCCATCCACTGCCAAAAGAGACCCGCTGCAAGAAATGGGTGACAGCCATTGCCAGGCAGGGAGAGGTCAGTGTCCCTCCCTGGGCAGCATCCAGCAGTCACAGACAGCAAGTGTCCAGCTGTGCTGCTCCAGGTCCTGCTGCCTGAGGCACCATCCTGAAATGCCCAGCAGCCTCCTGGAGAGCAACAAGGAGGGGTAATAAATGGAAATCAACTTTTTTTTTTTTTATTTCAAGAGTGCTAAATGGATGGGCAATTGTTTTGGAAGGCACAAACCTCACTGTAAATGCAAAAGATAGTGGGAAGGGAAAAGGGGGAACTATTGCCTTTGCTGATTTTTATTTCACTTTTTACTATGTTTTTGGGGTTGCTGTTGCACAGAGGAGCCCAACATGCAATGCCCTGTACAGGTGTCCCCATCAAGAGTGCCACCTTTTGTCTAGCTGCATCCAAGATGCTAACAAACACACTACATGGAGAGGAGCTGCTAGCTTCATATTAATGAGAGGCAAGGGGATGGGGAACTATTTCCATGTAGACCATCCCAGCAGAACAATACAGCTGAGCAGAGCAAGGAAATCAGGCTGTGTAATGAATGTTATTTCAACATGGTTGAAATGAGAGATTTCATATTGGCAGCCTTAAAAAAAAAAATCCAGAACATTAGCATTAAAGAAGGAAAGTTAATGAACTCTTAAATGTACTTTTATACATACATATATATGTATGTATGTATAGTAAATTCAACTGTTAATACTTCTCCAGTGCTGTCCCACTCAACAAAAAGGGCTGGAATTGCATGGTTTTAACGTTTTCGCTTTTCCTACTGAGGGGAGACACTTTTCCTACTGAGGGGAGACAACATCAAGAGTTGTGGGTCCATTCCAACTCAGGATGGATATTCTATTATCCGATTCTCTTTCCCTTAGCCATTACAAACACCATCAGTGCCAGTTTTCATTACATCTCCTTGCCACTATGGATTAGGAAGCCAGAATTTGCCAGGTAGAAACTGCTGAAACTAAACTACACCTTGTAGAGCACAAGGTATGCTGCAGGAGGACTAAAGTAAGAAGCATTCTTGAAAAGAATGGGGACCATGCCTTATACTGTAATCCCATATGTAAGAACAAATTCAGAAATATTTTACCAAGATGCTTACAAGCAACATTTGGCCTAAAGTTTTATGTTTTAATTAAATAAGGATTCACACCAGGAGACTATTTCCAGCATTTTTATCTTCTGATAACCTGCCAAGTACATCTGTGATCCTAAAGGGGAAAAAAAATCCAAACCACCTTGTCCTTGAGAAACTGGCTGGTGGCCAGTGAGCGATCTGTAAACAGCTTTGTGTCCACACAACTATTTTCAAATAGGCAGTATTTTCAGACCTCAAACTATTTCTGCTTTGTCAGCAGGAGTTTGACTCAGAAATTCAAGCCTGTACAACCCTTTCTATACCAGAGTCAGTAACAACACCTCCCCAGTCTCAGCAATTACAAAGCCATTTATTTATTTCTCTATTTATTTATTTATTTATTTAGCAAAAGACTGACCAAAATAAATGCCATTTCCTCTCTGTTGCTACCTGGGTAGTATGTAAGTTGCATTCCCAAAGTCTGTGGCCAACATGATTATTATGTGAAAGGGCCAGAGGACAGAAAAGCCATTATGCAACACATTCAGCTCACAGGTTAATCCACTGAAAAGAACAGCATTAAGGAAATGGAGGCTCTGTGTTCTCCAATAATGATTTTTTACCAAGTACTCAAGAACACACCAAGTGCCTCACAAAAACTAGTCAAAACACGTTCACCACTCTTAAATAACACACTCCAGGCTTCCACAGACCAAGCTGTGGCAAACAAAAAGAGAAAGAAATTCTTTGGGAGAACTTGCACAGCAAGGCTGCAGTACTGCTGCCACTGCAGCTGGTCCTTACCTGCCTTGCTGTGAACTCAGGGTACAAATAAAACACAGATTAAGCAAAAGTTATTTTGGTGCAAAAGGCTTTGTTAGGTTTCTTTCTACAGAAGAGTCAGCAGATCAATACCTGGCTCTGAGCCTGGTGTCCCCAGCAGAATTTTGGGGGTTTTGGTGCTCTATTAGTCTACATGACAGCAGGCCTGCTAGTAATGGACAGAGTACACCTTTCTCAAAGGGAAAACAGGATGTCTGGGCAGCAGTTAACAGGGCTCATTGAAAGAGCCTTGATCTAGGTTTGAAAGTGGAAAGGGATAAAACCAGAGTCACTAGAGATAAGCCTGGGAGAACCATGCCAATGTTTGAGGGACAGTGTGCTACCAAGGTCCTTCAGTCTGCTGTCCTAGTGAAGGCAGCAGATGGAGGTTCGCATGACAGCAAAGATGGAATGGGTTACTGGTATTTTGGAAACCACAGAAGTGTTTGAGAATGGCCACACAAAAATCAGAGCTTTTTCCCATGAAAAGGTAGCAGAATCAACAGACCAACTAAAGTACATCTACATCAATGCACACAGCATGGGCAACAAACACAAGTAACTGGAAATTGTCACACAGCAGGAAAACTATTATAGAGTTGCCATCACAGAAACATGGTGCAATAACTCATACAATTGGAGAGCTGCAATGGATGGTTATAAACTGTTCAGAAGAGACAGGCAAGGAAGGAGAGGTGGTGGGGTAGCCCTGTGTGTTAGGGAGTGTTTTGACTGCCTTGAGTTTAATGATGGTGATGACAGGGTGGAGTGTTTATGGATAAGAATCAGAGGGAAGGCCTAGGCAGATATCCTGGTAGGAGTTATAGACCACCCAACCAGGATGAAGAGACGGATGAAATATTCTACAAGCAGCTGGAAGTCGTCTTGTTATCACTGCTCTTACTCTCATGGGGAACTTTAATTTAGCAGACATCCGCTGGAAATACAACACAGCAGAGAAGAAATAGTCCGGGTGGGTCTCAGAGAGTGTGGAAGATTGTAACTTCCCGGTGCTGCTGGCCAAAAGTGGGCAGCTAGGGAAGCTGCCCTGGCAGGACTGCTGTTTGTGAACAGAGAAGGACTGGAGGGTGATGTGATGGTTGGAGGACTCTTGAGCAAAGCAATCACAAAATGGTAACAAGTTTTCAGTTCTTGAACAAGTAAGGGGGAAGGCAGCAGAACTGCCACTTTGGCCTGTCTGAGAGACTGGCTGACAAAGTCCATTGCAAGGGTAGCCCCGATGGGCAAAGGGGTCCAGAAAGGTTGGATATTCTAGAAGAAGGAAATCTCAAAAGCACAGGAGCAGCCCATCCCCATGTGATGCAAGACAAGCTGGCAGGGAAAAGGGCCAGCCTGGCTGAATGAAGCACTTTGGGTGGAACCCAGAGAAGAAAGGAGTTTATGATCTTTGGAAGAAGGGGCAGGAAACACAGCAATGTGCCAAGAAGGCCAACAGCACCCTGGCCCATATCAGCAATAGAGTGGTTCACACCTCAAATCCTGCATTCTGTTCTGGGCCCCTCACTACAAGAAGGACATTGAGGTGCTGGAGTGTGCCCAGAGAAGGGCAACAGAGCTGGTGAAGGGTCTGAGGACCAGCTGGGAGAGCTGGGAGGTCTTTGCCTGGGGAAAAGGGCTCAGGGGAGACCTTATTGCTCCCTACAACCACCTGAGAAGAGGCTGTAGCAAGGTGGGGGTCAGTCCCTTCTCCTAAGCAAAAAAGCGACAAAACCAAAGGAAATGGAGTCGAATTGTGCCAGTGGAGGTTTAGATTGGATATTAGGGATTTCTTCACAGAATGAGTGGTTAGGCATTGGAACGGGATGCCCAGGGAAGTGGTGGATTCACCATCTGTGGAGGTATTCAAAAGAAATGCAGATGTGGCACTTGGGGACCTAATTTAGTGGTGGACTTGGCAGTGCTTGATTAATGACTGGACTTGGTCTTAAAAATCTTTTTCAACCTAAGCAATTCCATGATTTTAGTCCCCAACACACACACCTTCTGTAGCTGTAGGTAGGATATACACTGAAGAGTTTTTTTAGTATTTCTAGTAACAATTGCACTTTGGGAAAAATAAAAATCTCTTTTCTCATGACAGCACAACACACACAAAACTGTTATTCAGCTCATGATCAGCCAATCCTGCAAACCACAAGTCACTGCTCTGAACCACAACTGCCATTAGGTATAATATAAAAATTGCTAGTCAGAAAGGCCAAGCTTTTGGTTGAAAATCATTTGTTAAACTGGAACAAATAAGATAACTTACTCTTGCCCCAGACTGCAAAAGAGGAGCAAGGATCAAAATTCAGCTGAGGAGCATGACTCATACTTCTGTAGCCAGCTATAGCCAGGTAGTTTAGCCCAGCATCACTATCCATGAAATGTCTGTAATATTGCATTGTCACTGTTGCAGCTAGCCTGTAGTTGCCAAATAAATTTGGTCATATCAGACTCTCAAAACAAGTCCTCAGATGAGGCAGGGATAGGTTGGATTCAAACCTAAACAGAGACTTCACCCAATCACGTTCCATCCTAAGCTGCAGACATCTCACTGGTCAAAGAGCTGGGTAGTGTTTCAAGCAGACCAATCAGCAGTTTAAACCAGGTGTTTCAAACCCCCTATTTAAACTGGGTTTGAACAATAAAACTGGCCGTTGTCACATGGATCTCTGAGAGCGTGTCATCCCTGTCTCTGACCACCAACCCCAGGTAATACTGCACCACTTCTCAGGTGGCAAAGAGAAAGGAAGAACATTCCACCCACACGGGAAACAAAGTTGCCCCTCTGGCCCTGCAAACATCTTGGCAGCCATGCTCACATAAACAGAAGAGGCAGCAGGGCCAGGGCACAACATAAAGGAAGCAGACAGTGGACCAGCCCTGCTGATGACTACAGCAGGCTGATCATCTCCGGGCCCATCACCTCATCTCCCCTAAACACAGAAATGGGAAACTATAAACAGTTCAGATGGAAAGTCCCAGTCCCCTGCAAACAAAAAAAAATATTTCTCCAGCAATCAATCAGCCCTGACTCAGGAGCACCCTACACACCCAAAGTTTCCATCCCCAGCTGGCTGGTTACCAAAGAGGCAGCCATGAAAGATCCCATGGCTCTGCTGATACACTGGTATCTCCAGGAGCAGATGCAGGTGACTGTGAAGGATGCACCCAGACACATCTGGAGTGCAGCACAGCTGGAGCCAGCACACTGCCTCCTGCTGCGTGGCTCTTGGCAAAATAACCAGTCATCTCAGCTACTGCAGCTCAGAGACTACGGGAACAGCCTGGAAACCTCCTGCAAGTTTTCAGTTAGAAGTCACAAGTGCAAATACTGTTTAATCCCGCTCAGAATTTAAATCTTAAAAAATTTTAATCCTTAAAACACAGATATACATAATGCCAAAGCTGTAGCCAAACAATCTTTTACCTTTTGTTCCACCACTTCCAACCTTACAAAAAGGATTGAAGAGGGGTGACTGGAAATAAATATATTTTTTTAAGAGCAGCAGCTTTCCATTTGTTTTAAGGTTTCTGCTCAGTCACTTTCCTAGGACATATGGAAACCTACCTACAATGTCTGAGCAACACTGCCTGAAAAGCTACCCATCATTTAAACAAATCACCATTTGAATCTGGAAAACAGTTGTGTTAATCAGGTACTCTGACCAAACACTGCAGCCATGACCTAATTACATTATGTGGTATGGTGGTGCAGAACAGCAGTTCCTAGAATTAAGCAATCTTCCAATTAAGTGTCATGCACTGAAAACAAAATTAAATCAGCTGTGATGCTGCCCTACTACTTCTACTCCCTTCTCCCATCAGGGAAAGAAAACAAAGTCCTTTCCTCCACTCTGAATGTTGTATCACCAGCAGGACTGGATTTCCAAGATGCTGGGGAGGGGTCTACACACCCCAGATGTGCCTGCGCCAAATTACACCACTATGAGGACAGCTAAAACAAAGTAACTATTTTTAA
The DNA here is from genome assembly GCF_028018845.1 of Melospiza georgiana. Lineage (NCBI taxonomy): Eukaryota > Metazoa > Chordata > Aves > Passeriformes > Passerellidae > Melospiza > Melospiza georgiana. The sequence continues at coordinate 21,983,987 of NC_080431.1, forward strand.
ATTTGTAATAAAACTGGATTTACAAAAGTTCCAATGTATTTAAAGTTCGCCTTATAAGTTTACAGCCACTTGTCTAATTACTGAAAAAGCATTACAGTTTATTATAATCATGTGTCTGCACTGAAAACATGAAGATGGAATGCTGGAATAGATTGCTCAATTATACAATGCACAGCTATTGCAACTGCTGTCAAAGTAGAATTCAGAACAAGTCCAAGCACTTGTTTTGCAAAACACAAGCACAAGCAATAGTTAACACTTAAAGCAATTTCACTGAACCATGGATCACCAGGCAAAGCACATGTAAGACAAAATTTAGACAAAAAGTGCTGTCAGTTATGGGCACACACATGGATAATGTATATTTATGCAAGTGTGGGGCAGCCCCATCAAACACACAGACAAGCCAAGGGCTGACTATGGTACCATTACCTGACCCTGAGAATCAATGACCACTTCACCATCCACATCACCTACTCTGACTGAGAAGACCCCAATAAAAGTCAGAATCCCACCCCACCCACCAGCCAGTAGGTGAGCTAAATGACAGCTTCACCACACAGGGAAACTACTGAGACCCAGGAACGACAGGGCACAAAGGAAAGGAGAACTGGACGCAGCCAGCAAAGCGCAGCCCTGGGAGACCCGTCTCTGGCAAAGCTGTAAAACTCTGGCTGGAATGCTGAAGGTGAAAAACACACAAAGAGTCATACATGTACATGCCAAAACACATTTTCCATCATCATTCACCTCTGCCTGACTGTGGCAGGGAGACAGGTTCCCACAGCCAGCTCTTTCCAAGGGAAAGCCAGGGGCTTTCTTACCCTCCCAAGGATAGTACAATCTGAAGGACAGTCAGGTCCCCATAGGTACACAGGTCTGTCCCAAAGGTCCTATTCTTACCTAGATCAGGCCCTGAGATGCTGTTTTAGTGGGAAAAAAAAAAAGAGGCAAGTAAAAAACACAGGAATCTTATGCACTTTCTCATCTTCTAGCTACAGCACATCCCAAACTGAGATGCCTGGAAAGAAAATAAACAAAACAAAGCTCAAAGCTGCCAATGAATTTCCGTCTGAAACATCAAGAAAACCCCCCAAAGCTTAACTGGATGTTATGCTGGGCTTGAGTTCAAATAAACATGAGAATTCAAAGCTGGAAACATTTAAGATGCCCATATGGCAGAAAGAAGGGAATGAGCTTGTACCTTCCACCAGCAGAAAGGTAAAAGGACTTCCTTTTCTGACTTTTGCCACAAACACTAAGTGCAGCCAAGAAAGAGGCAAAGCTAAGAGATCAGAGATAGAATCATCCAAGGTGCAAAGAATTAAAACTGAGGAGCTGTAACATCCAAATATCTGCAAGAAGCACAGAGCAAGGGTTCCTCAGTGTGAAACCTAATGACTGGGACAAAGAAAGTAAGCAGATACAAGTTACTGGCAAACATCAGCACTCAATTTAAGAAAAAAAAAAAAATAGCCAGTGTTTGGTTTTACTTTAATGGATTTTGATGACTGCTTTTTATTTTCATTTTTACTATCACTTCAGTAGCTTACAAACTATCTTCTATACAAACTTAAAAATGATAATGCTTGGCTTCCATTTAGACTGCTCATTAGTTCAAGAATTTCAGGAGACACTATTCCAGAGCAAAAGGAAATAAATAGAAGAAACCCAACACTTCTCCACTATGTGAAAAAGTCTGTAGCTAAGGGAGGTTTAATCTACCTAGTTCTACTGTTTGCCACTTGCATTTATAGCCAGCATTGGAATCAGTGGGTGAAATTCAACAAGAGGTGGTGAGCAAAAAAAGCAAAGTCTAGTTGACTGCTGCATTAAACTCTTCAAGAACCATCCTTATCTATAGTAGAAGCAATTGAAAACAAAAAAAACCAACTAGTGGGTATTTGAAGTACATCACTCCAGCTTTCCAGTCTTCATTTTCATGTTCATTGCAGACAGAAATTCATTTGTTTTACTTTTATGATTCCTGTGAATGTGTCACACACTTAGCAAAATGCACACCCTTATTAATGACAAATTTTAGCTGTCTCAGGACAGAAATCATAGGCAAGCCTGTGCCAATATCTTCCAAGCAAACAAACTAGAGAGATACATGATACGCTTACATGAAGTCTGATTCCTTCAAGGAAATTCACTTAAAAAGAAGGCCTTGGGGCTACATTTCTCCAGGCTGCACTATGGAGGAGACCTGAGAGAAAGAGTGGGTCAAAACCAGCAGAGAGGGCAGATGAGCCCCAGGGAGGAACCAAGATGGAGGCCTGCAAGTCTGGCTTGGCACAGCCACCCTAGGGAGCCACGCCAGCTACAGCTTTGGCAGAACTCTGGGAGATAGGAGGTAACAGCTGTAAACAAAAAGAGACTCTGTTTTCACTGCTGGATGGGTCAATGGCAAGGGAGCTGAATTTATAGCATGTAGGTGCAAGTACAGCCTTATCTTCCATCTCTTCCTCCACATCAGATCTTCACTACTCCCAGCCATGATGACTCCCTTCATCTCAGAAAACAGAATCTCAAGAGAGAACACCTAATAAATAAAGTATTGTTAGGATTTCATTTCCCCCAGTTAGAATCACCTCGTGAATGATGAGCAAAGCCTTCCTTTCTTCAATCAAGATTACCTGATACTGGATCCCATGTGACACTCACTCCAAGCAATCTAAAAATTATCTGAGGGAGGGGAGGGTGGCAAAACTCTCCAAGCCAATGGAGCTTTTTTCTTCACATCTCTGCTCTCTCTGAACATCCAAACTTGGACAACAATCTTTCTCATGGATATACCGTGACAAAGGAGGCGGCATCCCTTCCATAATGGTAGAAGGAACAGTCAAAGAAAATGCAAGGAGGGAGGAAGAAAAAGAGGACTGCTTCCAACACCATTAATCCACACAAAAGGTCCCTGCCTAGTCACTGCTAGGAAGTCAACACAGGACAGCAGGCCCTTATATCCAGGAAAAAAGTGTGCACACAAGAGATTATAAGGATGAGCAAAGGCCAGCATTTAGTAATCCCATCTACCATCACAACCTGCCTATGTACCTTTTGCACAGGGGAGTCTCCCTTTAGAACGCCAAATTTCATTCCTAATGGAGGAAAAAAAACCAAAACAGTGCCTCCAGAGTGTTGGTGACTTATTGCCAGTATAAGGTTAAGATAATTTGGTTCCTCAAAGCTAGATTTAAAGAAGGCTTATCCATTTAATGATGCCATTAATGAGAGTTAACGATGATTCTCACTACCACAGCTAGACACAGACACTGCCAGGACTGGACTGTACTTGTCCTTCCCATCACTTTGGCTGTGATGGAAGGCCTTCATGAAAATACAGGTACCTCAAATTCAGTGAGGCAAAAAATAGGGCCTGATGATCAAAGATGGGAAGACAAAAAATTTCTGTGTTGTTTATCTGCTGCAATATCCAAAACTTGCTTCTCAAGCCTACAAAATGAGATAGTTAAGGCCTGTGAAAAAGCACAAGTAACAAAAATTTTAAAACTTAAGTAACAAATATCTATTAAATGTTTTCACAAAACTCTCTAGCAGACCATAAGCTCTCTGCCAAATTACTTCTGAAACCAACAGCTGTACCAGAGGGCTTCTGCACATATAAAATTACTTTGAGGAGAAACTTCTATACACATTAAGATCTTAGCATTGCTACCATTTTTCATCCAGTTCATGCATGCAGTGACAGTCTGACCCACACAGCATCTGCATTTCTACCCTTCTGACCACTCCTCTAATTCTCAGTTTGCAAATGTTGATTTCTACTCTTTTCAAGCCTTATCCTACTAAATCTGCTACCTTAAAAAATCATTTTCTTGTATCACCTTTCACTACCTCAGATGTGAAGCATGCAGCAGATAAAGAGCACACATGTGCACCTTGCCTTTGCATTGAAAGAGAAAAACATGCCAACCATCTCTTTTTCCTGTTAAACCCAGCAGGTAGCTCTAACATGGCTTACAGGAGAACACAGAAGCATCAGAAAGGTCCTCCCGTGAACAATGGGCCTGGGGTTGGAAGACAACATGGAGATGTGCACATTGCCAGGATCCAGTAGAGTGAGTTCCCAGGATTAACTCCAGACCTTGATCCTCCCACCCTACCCCCCCTCCTCCATTTCTAGTTTTCCAGCTTTGCCATGAAAACTAGCAGAAACTTCATTTAAAACATAAATTCAGAAGGGGATTACTGTATTGAGCAATTTGAGGCACATTGAAAGAGACACATGAACACACATACAAATCTGGGGTATCTGTCACCACAAGACAGTGGGAGATGGGACAATGCATGTCAAGAAGAGAGGTCTGGAAGGAGATGACACATTTCCACTTCAGCTGTAGGTTTCCTGTGCAGTTTTGAAAATGCAACTCAAATTTCTGTTTTGTTTCAGTTGTTTTCCTTTAATCCATAAAAATACTACCTCCATAGTTATGTTGTCAGACTTAATTCATTAATGTTTAGTTTAAAAGTGCTTTGATGTTCTTGAGTGAAAACTGCTCCAAATAGATCACATATTAAAGAACAGCTGAATATTACCAGGACTAAGGCCTTACAAGAGTATTTGCAATTTCTCTGTACTGAGTGGCCCTTTGAGACCAGGAAACAGCATCGGACACATCCATCAGAAGCATCAGGCACATTCAATGCCATGCCAGATCCAGAGGACAGCAGATGACACCACAGAAGCAAAGAGACAAAATCATGGGTGCTGAGGGAAAACCAAGGAAGCTGAGTCAGATTTCCTCTTCCTCCAGCACGAGGCTGAGACCAGACTGCCAGCATCCTGCAGTTCAATTTCTGTAGCCTAAATACAGGTGATTGATGCCTTTTGGGACATCCCAGGGCAAGCAGAAAAGAACATAAGTCCTGTTAGAGGTCTGTGTCTTTTTGGAGCAGATGCTGGGGGCCAGGCAGGACGGGATGCTCCAGCATACCTCTCCTTGCTGGACAGAAGCAGAGGGGAGAGGGTGGGGGGGAAGAGAGTTGGACATGGTCCCATCCCACTGCCCCTGAGGTATGATGGCATCACCAGCAATACCCCTGGTACAACAGCTCAAAGGCAGTGTCCCAGCTGGGGGCACCTTGGTTTTGAAGGCAACTGGGCTGCAGTGACCCCTGAAAGTGGGCTCAATCCCTCTGACTTGGTGGAAGTGCCTCAACATGGCAGGAACAAAGGACCCAAGGGCAGCTTAACGGCAGGTGTGGCTTCCCAGCCTTCATAGAAAGGCATGCTGCAAACAGCACTGCAGTTTGGCACACAGGATGAAAAGGAAGAGGAGTGCCTATTCAAAAAGGCACTACTGATTGCTGCTACTTCACCTGAGATGTGATCTTGCCACCTTTTAATTTATCACTCTTGATCGCATATATTAAAAAAAAAAACCCACCAAAAAAACTCCAATCAAAGCAAAACAAAAATCAAAAAAAACACACACACACAAAAAACCCTCCTATTCTTGAAAAGGTGGTATGGTTTTTCAAAGAGTATTTGCACTCTGACTTTGAGCTTCTGATTTTCCACGTTAAATATGGAAAGGAAGAAAGGGGTTACAGGAAGGATTATTCTTACTTCTTGCATTTCCCATCAGCACAGCAAAAAGGCAATGAGCAGGTTAAGACAGTCTCAAAAAAAAGTAGCTTTTTTAGTAATGGAAGGTCTGTTTAACAAATATTAACAGCATCATGTGGATATCTTCAAGAGGCTGTAAATCCAAGATTTGCTGATGTTAAGGAAATTCAGATCTTTATCCATAAGACTGAAAGCAAAGCAAAACGAAATGAATTTCTGAATTCCCTCTCTGCAGAGACATTTTGTCCTTCAAGACAAAACTCCACTGCTTCAGCACTGTCACTTCTACACCTTGCCTGGCTCGGAGCTGGAGCTGCTGGTGTACTTTCAGATCTAAGGTGTTCTTGTTTCTAAAATTAAAAGTCACTAGATCCTCTGAAGGCTCTGTATTTTAGGGGTGGTGAGAAAAGACTGCCTTTAATGCAGGCCAACTCCTCCCACACTTCGCAACTGATGGCTCACTCTATGCCAAATTATTTTAAAATTCTGCAAATCCAAGAAAGAAGTTTCCAGAAAAAAGGAGCAGCCTGGGGTTGTGCAGCACCCTCCACCCACAGGGACCCTCTTCTGCACCCCAAAACCCACCTAGCATTTGCTGCAGGTTTACATCCGACTCTCAAATGACAATTTTTGCAGAGCAAGCTGGGACCCCTGAGGAGCTGCACTGAAGCAAAAGATCCTCAGCTTCCCAGGTCATGATTCATTCAACACTGTGACAGAGGACCACCAAGAGCTTAGGTGTAGCCCACTCCTCCCGTGACACTTCAGTGGGCACACAGCCTCATCCTCCTTCCTCACTCAGCTGCAGGAGTTACAGCTATTTAAAGAAACTGCACCATGCATCCAGCAGGAAGGACTTGTCACCCTCCTCCCCTAGGAGCAGCAGACATCATTAATCAGGTCCTAAGATCACCCTCTGCCTGGTGCTTTTGTGTCTCTGAATCATTAGAATATTACTAAGGTACCTTAGCAGGGCAGTTTATAAGATTACCTATAATGAGCATTGGTTAGAGGAAAGTGCATCATGAATTTAACAGAACAGTAAGAAAAAAGAGCAACAGTCTAATTATCTTCTCCCTATGCTGAGTTTCACATAAAGCCCTCTGTGAGGGCCACACTATAGCACAGTAGGGAACAGCACAGTGGGCTAAAATTGTGTTATTCTTCTCTTTGTTGAGAAAGGAGGACTAACAATTTGGACTGGAAGGCATTTAACTATCTATTTGATTAGTCATTCAACAGAATGACAGAGGTCACCAAAGCACCACTCAGCACAAATGCCATATCTGACCTCACATCACATGCAGATGTGAAGTGCAGTTCCTCCCTGAGCCCCTTCTCTGTCTCCTTCCAGGGTTGGGTTTGATACAAGCAACCTGCTTTATCTCATTTATCTTAAGCTATCAGGTTTCCTGCATTTTAAAAGAAGACCAAGCTTATGGCAAGAAGACGTGGAGGATGTGGAAGTTACATGTGCAGTATTTATAAAGAACTATTTTATACCCCCAATGTTACCCGTTTTATATTACTATGCCCAAACACCGACAGTTAAAGCAAAGCAAGGGGGAAAATCATGGCAAAAATTAAGCTACTGCGGGAAAAAGAAGACAGAGAGCCTGTTTTATTGAGTAGAACAACCAATTACTTTCAGGTTTACACAGTTCACTCCTTCCTAGGCAAGCCAAGGATCAAAGAGGATCCTAAACCTCAGAAAAATGCTAGAGAAAGGAGCAGAGGTTGAGCAAGAGCCTGCCTTGGGTCTGTGGGTAAAACAGACAGACTCCCACTTCTGCAGCTGCAGCAAGCTATAAATTAAATTAATCCATCTAGGCAGAAGCACAGATGGGAGAAACTTCATAGCGGATATCTATAGCATGAGTAAACACACCCCTGCACGCAGATGTTCTGCAGGTTATTTTTCAAGGTACAAGATGTCCATAGGAACAAATGAACAAGGCTGGATTTGCCAGGCAGTTTTTCTGCATCACTGAAAATATAAATGATGTCACCAGCTCCCAAGGGGAAACAGTTGAAGAAACCACACAGGGACAGTGTGAGGCAGACACGCCTCACACGGGGTGAGCAGGAAGCCTGCAGCTCACACAACTTCCCCACCAGCCACGTCCTGAGGATCCAGCCCAGCATGAAGCACAGGAGCCAAAGCAGCCCTTCCCTATGGAATTGCACTCCAGGCAGATTAGAGGAGTTTGGGGCATCCCCAGAGCTCAGAGAGGCACAAATTGGTGTGCGGCCAATGGGAACTCAACGTGAATTCTTAAATTAGGAGCCCAAGGGAACAGGACAGCTAACTCTGCAAAGGAAGGGAAAAGATAAGGCTGCAGCCTCTCCACCAGCTACCAATGTGGTCTGGGTACTGGGGAGAGCTCACACTGAACAGTAATTAAAGCTGGAACAACAGGCTGTTGGGACTGAATGGATTTACACAGGCTTAGCGTGACAGTGCGGCTCAGTGTCAATTTATTTCTTATTTACACGGCAGTAAATAAGGGGCCCCAAATCATGCCCAAATCAGCACTGTGTTAGGCACCAAATGCCCAAATCAGCTCTGTGCTAGGCACCAAATGCCCAAATCAGCTCTGTGCTAGGCACTGTCCAGCCACCCACACAGGCAAACTGCTCAGGCCAAAGCGCTCATGGCCTGGTGCCCTCACTCAGGAAAGCACGTGCACTCCAGCTATCCCAGACAGCAAAGACTCCAAGAGTTTAATCCTGTCCCAGCTAGGGCAGAAATACCCGGCTGGAAATGCCTGCCCTGAACAAACATTGCTGCAAATTCAGCTCTTTCCTCTGGCTGCCTTATGTCCAACACTCAGGTCCTGCAAGTTCCCAGCCACTTGGTAGCTTGGAAGGAAAAACCTTAGGATGCTTAGGTGATTAGTAAAATGTTCTCTAAAGTGATCAAAATGCAGCTGTGGCATTCAGAAAGAATGCCATGTAGACAAGAAAAGTATTAAAATCCATTTTAAAAACCCACATATACCACCAAAAATACAGCAAACACAAAAAACATCACTTCTTGAAGCTTGCTCCTACTGTTGCAGGGCTCAGAGGAGGTATTCCATCACCAAATTTTGGCAATGTTTATCAAACACACTGTGTCTCCCCATAAACATGATTTTGTTAGAATTGCCACAGCTCTAACCTGTAGTGTTTGTGATACTATTTAAAGTCCTTGTTCTAAGAAAATAATGTCAAGTTCTGACGGAGACGGTTTCTCAGGGCTCTCTTCCACCAAAGGACTTCTTTATCAATACCAAAATATTTCCAGCTCTAAAGAGCTATGAAGTTCTCTCTAATGCCAATTTCTCATCTAGTTCAGAATGTTTCCTATAACCCACTATAAAAGAAAGGATAGAATTCAGTCAGATGGAGGGAACTAATTCCTATCACCCTCCTGATATCCAAGGCCAGAACAAAACCACAGAGCACAAACACTCAAAGCAACCTTTAGAGAGAACAAGCCAGATGCAAACTGTCAGCCAAAACAGGAAAGAAAAAATAAACAAAATAATAAAAAAAAGGGCCTCCAATCTGAGACTCATAATGGAAACTGTTTTACAGCTTGAATTACAACTCACACTAGAACCCAAAGTTATAGTATTTTCTTCACATTTGTATATATGCCTAAATCAAATCAATAATTAAGCTTTAGGCTTACAGGATTTACTTTGTTATAGTATTTTACTTGGCAGAGTATTTTACAGCAGCAAGTTTACATAGCAGTTCATCCATAACCATTATTTACTTCACTTTCATTGGCTTAAAGACTAAAATCAGAAGACAATTAATTCTTCTAATTTAGTATTTATAAATTAAGGAAGTAGATTCATGAGTACTGGGTTGCTAAAAGCCACTTCCATGCCAAAATTCCAACAAGAAAAACTTACTGCTGCCAAGGACATCACTTTCAGCATGTCTCCACAATTAACTACCATTGTGCTGTGTGACTGGAACTCTGATGAACCCTGTCAGGAGAGAAAAATATCTACTTCTCCCCTTTTCAGGCAGACATTCAGTGAGGTGCCAAGGAACTGAGAAGTAATTTGGAAAGGCTAAGACAGACTCCTGCTCTCATGTATTTAGCTGCTATTACCAAAAGTATGGGATGGATGGATGGATGGATGGATGGATGGATGGATGGATGGATGGATGGATGGATGGATCTGCACTCAGCTGACTTGGAACATAGTGAAGAGGAAGAAAACCACATTAAGAAGAACAAGCAGATTAGATCACGGGCTGCTAACAAAGATCAGGAGCTCAACAGCTGAGTGGAGTTCCTCCAGCTCTTGTCCCTTTCTTGAAGAACAGAAATTAGCACTGGACCTTTCTGCTGTGCTCATGCGATGACAATGCCTTGTGCTAGCTCTCAACCAGGGAAAAAAAACCAGATAAGTAAATAAAATAAAATGTTATCTCAGCTGTAGACAATTTTATTACTACTCTACTCCCCACAATTTTACTACAAATACTGTCATTTAAAGAAATCCATTTATTCTGTCCTCAGCTATGAAAATAAATTCTGGTTTTTTGAGGACAACATAACTGTAACTTAAGCCTTTTCAAAACATGCCTCCACGAAAGCAGGCTCTCTCACAGCAGCCAGATGAATGCAGGACTATTCAGGACGTTCTTTCAGCTAATGCCAGGGAAACAGAAAGGTTGGTGGCGTTTATGGGTAGAGTAAGTCACCTTTTTTTTGATGCCAGAGGAAATGAAAAGGTTTGGTTTGCCAAAAGTTACTTCTCTTAAAGTACAGGATCACTTGTGTTCATGGGTGACTTGATCACTTTCACTATTTACCATATTTGAAAAAAGAAGTATTGATCCCAAAAGAGGAAAGCAAGAGTGGTGCAAATGTTTGTTCACAGAGATTTATCACCTTGCCCACCAAAATCAAGTGGGTGTTTAAGAGAAAGTTGTTTTGTTTTCAGCTTCAGCCAAACTGCAAGAAGTTAGTTCCTGTCCTTCTCTGCAGGTAAGGAGGCAAAGCAGGAAAGTTGCTATGTGCAAGATAAAACAGGCAAAAAATGGGCAAAAGCCAAGGGTAAGAAAGCATCTGAGAACATAAGCAGAAAGCAGGGTGAAGCAGCAGGATGGGAAGCCCATGTATATGCAACTACTCCTCCTGAGTCCCTCACTGTCAAATTAAGCCCATCTATCCTGAGCAGGCCATAGTGCAGTGAGTCACAGCTCAGAGCCACATTTGGCCCCATCGCCAGGGCACCAGCAGTTCAGCCTCACTCAGACCAGACCTGAGCAGATGTCTGTGGGTGTGACTTGGAGATTCAGCTGAAAGCCCATCTAAGGGTGAGCTACTACCACCAGGAGCAGGCCTGTGACAGCTCTCCCCTCCTCCCTGCACCTCCAGCCCCCGGCCTCAGGCACAGCAGCAGCGGCCACTGCCAGAGCCAGACTGGCAGAAAATTCCCATCACTTTGTCGAGGAGAGGGCGAAGAAAAGGAAACTCAGACACAAAACCAGTGCTGCTGAGTTAGGAGACTAAGCACCTGCAGCCAGCAAACAATAGACAGGGTCAAAGATTCCTGAATAGGAGGAGCGGTGAAGGTTGCAGCATTCCTACTAAAACCTGCATGCCTCTTGAGGATAAGACACAAACTCCTGATTATTTTCACTTAACAGCTGGAAATCAGGGGGCATGCTACTACATACTACAGGGTCCTCTTTATCAATGATGGTTACCTGCAGAAACAGACTGCCTGAGGATGCAGTACCATGAGAGCAGAGGCTACACAAATTAGGCTGTTCCATGAGGAACAGCCTAATAGACCAAAGCTCTCCAGTCTCAGGGCATGGAACTGGATGACCTCCTGAGATTCTCTTCCATGAATGGACTGTTTATCTGTAAATGCATACATGTACACACACACACACATATATACACATACACAAACACGTACACACAAATTATCTATTCCAGGGCAAGAAAAGACGGCATACATAATTTCCTTAATACAGTTTCCAGTTCACCAATCTGGGCTTGGAAGAGAATAGAAGTCCAAACCCCCTTCAAATGACCTACACTACAAACAAGTCCCAGGAACACAAGACATTTCCATGCATCTCATATCCAGGGACTGCAGTCAACATCTTTGGTCCCTTACATAAGGTTCGAATCCCACGTTCAGTAAGAAAAGAACAGGCTTCCCCCTCAAACCAGAGGAAATCTTCCTAAGGTTAATCTGCTGGTTGTTAAGTAACTTAGGCCAGCCACGGGAAGGAGAGAGATCACATGCAGGAGATTAGCACACTGCAGACATGAACACAATGGCCCAGGCAAAGGCGCCAAGGGGGACTGTGTGCAAACCTCTGCTGACACCCTGTCATGCCCAACGTGCTCTCAATGGGCACTCAGTGGAGAAAAGTGGAGGTGAAGGGGGCAATTAATCCTGTTTTGCTTCCTGTCTCCCTCAGAAAACACATCCATACGGTCTTCCCCCCCTCACAAGCCCACTTCCCAGTGGCTCAGGAAGGGCCAGGGTGGTGTAGGGGATCTAAGCTACAAACTTTCCTGAGGAAATGCCACCGAGATGGTATCATCAGACCCTTTGAGAATAGAGAAGACAAGCTCTGGGAGATAATTACCCATTTCTGCTAAGAACATGTTTTCCTTTACAATAGCCAGACTTTTATTCTTAAACCTGTTGGCAATTTTTCCCCTCAGAAAGGTTAGCCTACTATTACAAAAACAATTATGGAAAGTGCCTACTGAAAGCCCAGGATGACACAGATGAATACAGACGATTGTCCCAACACCCAATGCTAGTGAATCAATCTTCGATGCCAAAGCCCCTCTGCTCCATCAACCTGCCCAAGTCCTGTCTCATCTCCAAAGCCTCCTTGTCCCCAGAGGGAGGCAGGGCAGCTATCCATGGCACAGAAGGTGGGCAGGCTGGAGCAGGCAGCGCTCACATGTGGCTGTGGCCAGCTCAGGCTGTAACACAGGTCAGCCTGGACAAGTGTCCCTGACTGCTGCAACTCTCCATCATTTCAAAGGGAGTTTTTTCAGACCATTTGCTCCCACCACAGTGCTGGCAGAAGGGTATTGTAATTTTGCTCAGCCATAAGAATTTTAAACCATGCTTAAGCATGCTTGCTAACCACACTTAAAAGATCTACCGAAGTGCAGCCAAAAAGGGCTGAAGCCCTCCAGCCGACCAAAGGGCACTCGGATGAGAAAGTAAATAAACAAGCATGCAAACACAGACAATGAGAGCCTATCTGAAATACTTCAAAAACCAAAGAGCAGCATAAGACGTTTCAATGGGATTTGTAAGTCAGCACACGGGAGAACTGTGTTTACAGGGATGAAAATTCAAGCACTGATTCATTTCTTAAGGCTAGCACAGGGACTTCTCACAGGAAGAAGAGTGGGGAGAAGAAGGAAAAAACTGATTAGTAACAAGACCTGACATTTGCTCAAGTCAGGAGAGAAAGTCTGGTATTTTCCAGAGCAGTGACTGGGAGAGCAATGGGAGATGTGTTGATACGACAGGACCATCAGCAACCTTGTCAGCAGTGACACCAGTGCATCACAGGACACAAGAGCCTAGGGACTACCAGGTTGGTAACCAGACACAAACTGCGCCTGCCTCCTTTGAGCTAACCACCCTCCTGGGCTTCTGCTGCCCTGCCCCCAAAATCTCCACCAGCTTCATCCCCAAGGGCCTGGATCAAAGAGCCTTCTCTATGGCAGGAGGGAACAAGTCATGCTCCCCAGCAAGAGCACAGCGGGAAGGGAGGCAAACCAAAAAAACCACCTGCTGCCTTTAGTCAGGCAGTCCCCAAAACCTCACTGCCTCTGAAATGCTATCACACTAGCAATGGCATTTTTTCATCAGCAGCATAAGACAGATTAAATGGTAACACTCAATGTTACTTCAAAGGTAATTAAAAAAAAGGGGGGAAAAAGAAGCAGTCCGTGATTTTCAGAAGGCATTCCAAAAAGACAAGTTTCTTTAAGCCTTCTCAAAAACTGAAGGCACATGAGTAGTCACACTTGTCACATCTAAGAGTTTGAGCTGCAGGCCCCACACTCCCTGTGAATTAATTTAGAAACTGCAGGAGAGATTCAAAGACTTCTTGTCCAAGCCACTTACACAAAATAAAAACCATTCCCTCTGCCTGCGTCCTCAACACCCCTCCAAACCCAGGTATATTTTATCTGGCATAAATACACTCTAACAGCACGAGGGCAGCAATCAAACAAGCACATTTAATGCCATTTACTCATAATGAAGGCTAAGGCTTCCTAAATGCAAGAGAAGCCACAGGTTACTCCTATCCATCAGGGTGCAGCCCCAAACAGCCCCCTCTCCAGGGCTGCTCTGGACACAGGGAAAATGCCAACAGCTCCACAAGGGCAAGAGATGGAGGGTGGGGGGAAGAAATGATCACCAGGAGCTACTTCAAGCCTCCCATGAACCGTACAGCGACACTTCCAGTAACAGCTACAGGTCACCAAGGGACAATGACATGTAATATTATATATGTAACAACTGGCAATGCCAATGCTAATGAACAGATAATTTTCTCTTCTAGAAAATATCAAGGGTCAATAGCCTGGCTTTTTCCCCCAAACATAAACGTTCCCATAAGAACCAAGAGCACTGCAAGACTAAGCTGCAAGAAGTTCTGACTAAACCTTAGTATTAAAAGCTGTGAAAAGAGCCTGTTATCTTCATAACTCGTGGCAGGCCTAACCTGTTGTGCGAATCTGCAGTGCTGCAAAGTCAGGACCTCCCTGAAGCCCAGGCAACCAGAGAAAATGGATGCGCTGAGCAAAACAACACCAATATTCCATGAGGGAGCAGAGCCATCAGTCATTTGTACCTGAAATAGTGCTACATTTCAAAGGTGTGGAAAACTCCTGGGCCAGAGCTGGATCTTGTGTTTGAATAAAAAAACAGTAGCTACGAGCTTTACATAGTATCTGGTTAAGTATGCAATAGGGGAAAGGCTAATCACTGATGGCTACTCACTTCTCCCTTAAAATAAAGAAACGTTGTTTCCTAAACTCCTACAAAAAGACTTTAAAACAAAACCCAAAAGCCCATGCATAACCTAAAGAAAGTATTTTCACTACTTTTTGAAGCTGCTGTAAGCTCTGCAGATCACCAGCCTGAGACCAGTGATGGCAAGAAATCGCCCTCCCTTCGTATTTGTATTGTTCCTGGCCTCCAAGAGTTCAAAAGCTTCAGGTAACTCTGAGACAACCACCCCCCACATTTCTTTCTTGATGTCCTCACAAAACAAAGGGAAAAAAAAAAATACCAGAACTAAACAACTGAGGATTTGTATTTCATGCCCTCTTCCTCTCATCAGAAAAATGTAGGCAAAAAATGTGCAAAGGTCGAGCTCTCTCCATATAGATTAATGACAGAGCTCAGGGAAATAATACCTGCTGCACTTCTGAAATGGCCATGCAACTTTAAATCCCTTAACACACTTATGGTAAGTTTAAAATGTTGAAGTGAGTTCAGGGTTGAATAGGCCTAGTCATCTCATTTCAAACATTTGGCAACTGAGACTTAAAACTGAGCCTTCTGAAAAACCAAAGTAGCAGGAAAAAGTAAAAATACAGGGGCAGCAGTCAAGCCTCAGATCCCAAGGGTAGCCTTCCCCCCCTTTCCCTACAGCCAGTGCAAGGTGGTCAGAAAAATGGCCAAAAAAATGAGAAGCCAGCTGGGAGGATTTGTAACATGAAACCGTCAGGCACAATACTGAAAAATTTCCTGACTGAGAGGGAAGGAGGAAAAAAATATTTTAAAAACCCCCAAAACTGCCCAACTCCTGACAGAAAGGTCACTAAAGACAGATGGTTCATTAGGAGGGTTGGTAGGAGCGTGCTTCTCAAACCTGGGCACCAGCACCCATCAGCTACACATCTGCAGGCAGAGGAAGATGCCCACAGCCAACCCAGAGGGGCTGTGACCAGGACCATGTGCAGTGCCTTGCCACGACACAACACCCAGCTCCCAGCGTCCCCACCCACGGATGGACCTGGGGAGATGGACCACAAGAAAACGACGGTGCAGCCACAAATGATTTTTGCATTTAGGTTTCCTGGACGGGCGTCAGCAATCTGTCATAAAAGGAAAGAAAAGCCCTAACCGAGCCATCAGCTACACTCATTAAAATCCTAAAGACGCCTGGAGAATTGCCCTTCCTACAGCATTAGAAAGTCGTTGGCAAGTTCCTCAAAACCGGGATGGAGATTACCCTCTGCACTCCCCCCTTCCTCCGCTCACCCCCAATTTAACTACAGGAGAAAAAAATGGATCATACTTAACAAAAAAAAAAAAAAAAAAAAAAGAAAAATCCTCCGAGGGCCTGCAGCAGGGTGGGAGGGTGGGGCTGGCAGGGAGAGGGGCTGCAGAGATAAGTCAGGCTTGGCTGTGCACATGTCTTGTCGCTATTTATCCCCTCGCTGGCATCACGTGAGCCTGCACAAGGAACAAAGGCCCTTTGCTCGCCCAGCCACAAGGAGCCCTTTAAGCACTTCAGCACAGCCCAGGAGTACCCTTCCAATTAGCCTTTAAACTGAGCCACTAAAATAATAAAGAAAACCCTTTTACGCAACAATGTTACCCCTTCACCACAGAAAGTGGACTCGCTGGGGCATATACATCCCCCATCCACAGGGAGAGAAAATTCCTAAATTTAGGCATGTTTTCTGCCCTCCTTGTATCCATCAAGCTCTTCATTAATGTTCATCCAACTTTCTAATTTAAAAGATTAAATCACTCCTGCACAGTACCTTAAAGAGGACAGTTATTTTAGACCCCGGTTCCAGAGAAAGCCGTATAAAACAACTTATCCTCATTTCCAACTAGAAGCAATGCTGTAAAAAGCAAATGCCACTCCAGCCCAGACTTCAGAGACTCAGAGGATTTGTGCCCAAGGACCAGTTCAAGGCTCAAATCCTTCTGGCTCAAAAGGCAGCAACCTGAGTGTGCATGTGAGCATGTCTGTCCGTGTGTCCTGCATCCCTGTGTGTCCAGGCATCCCTGTGTGCCCGTGTGCTAGCAAGCCCTGTGCCACAACAGGGGGGCCTGCAGAGCACCAGACCTGCTCCTGAGCACTCAGTCCTGCCGGATATTCCAGCAACCCCTACCTCACTTGAGCCAAGTCACCTGATTTCAGCACCTCAAAAAGAGTCAAAATGTGCAGAATCAGGCTGCACAGCAGAAAATCAGCTCTTCTGCTGAAAACCACAGCAATCCTCGCCTGCCAGTTCTTTTTAATCGCTAGACTGACAGCCATGTGGTGAAGTCGACAGCGCCAAGTACTTGTCATTTCATCGGTGCTGCCAATTCCCATCTTGCTGAGACAATGACACATCAAAAATAGCTTTCATCTGTTTATATACTGCATGCTCGGCAAACTATGTCACCAACTGCTGGTGTGGAAAAAAAAAAACAAAACCTTTTTTTAATCAACTCCATCCTGGAAAAAAATAAGATTACGCACTCTCTGAAAAATACAAAAAAATGTATTCCATATCTTGGGAAACCTTCAGTGCATGCCGTATTTCATTGCAGATAACTATATCCTGGAAATATTTATTAGAGAAAATCATAATTCTCACTCTTTACTAACAAAGAGCAAAGAAGTAATAATCCAAACCTTATTTCTGCAAAATGTTGGTTTCTGAAGCTGCTGAAAATGTTCAGAAGATAGAAGCAAATAGCCAAAAGCATTCTTCCTAATAAAAATTTAAGTCTTTTGCACACCAACCAGATGCCAAAAACAACATATACAAAAATTCAGTCTTTCTTCAGTTTCATTGGTCTTTCTGACAGACATAAGCAGCAGGAATCACATCCTTTTGTTCCTGTCTTCCTGGGATATTCAAATTTTCTACTTCCTGGTGGACACCAATTCTGGAAAAAACCTCTCCTCCCTACTGATCTGATGAAAACCTGAGTTCACAGGAATATATCAAACATACATGACAGTATACCATGCACACATGAGAATATACCATGCATACACGAGAATTTACCATGAAACATTTGTAACTGCCTTTTTTGCTTTTTTTCTTCCCTCCTTCCACAAAAAGTAAAAACAGTTTGAAGCACCAAGGAAATCCATACACTTAGAATACAGGATGGAGAGCCAAAATAGAAAATTACATCAGATAACCCTACAGCTGAGAAACTATACCAAACAAACACCATGTGGCAAGCAACACCTAAGACTTGTTTTGATTCTTCATAAAACTCGTCCTGTACTTTGTTGAGAAACATGAAAGGAACTGCAGAAATTCAGGAATAAGAGCTCTTTCATGGCTAAAAGGAATTTTAGGCTTAAGACCAAAATTTACTGCTAACAAACTAATTTTCATCTCAAGTGTTCTTTTTCTAACAGCAGAACATATGAAACTGTTTCAGCAAAAATGGGATTCATATCAGCTTTAGAGGGCAGTCCCAATCGGGATTGCAGGAGACAGCAAGATTCAGGCCTGACTTAGGGAGCCCTCATGACAGCCTAATAAATCAGAAAAACGTATTTTTCCAACTTGTAGATTAAAACAAATACCAATTTGGTGATAGCATGCTTTTGAGCAGCCATGCTTCCAAAGGAAAAATGACTGTTTACACTAGCCCGATACTGTAATAGATGGACACACACGGACCATTAATTATGTCCGGCAGATGGAAGTGGGCTGCGAATCCATGCAACACAACCCACAGGTCATCAAGCTGCTGAGCTGCAACTTTGCTATCTCGAAATGAGGGGAGAAGAATGGCAGGAAAGATGAGGCTGTGCCAGCTGCAGACGGCTCTCGAGGGCTCCTCCGCCCTGAAGAGTCACACCATGGTGCTCCTACCACTGTTTGCTGAGCAGCAAGTTCAACCAGTCCTTTTTCACACAGCCAGACTCCTTCCCACTGGATGCCACTGAAGCCAAAGGTGGAAACATGCTTTACATCATAAGGATTATTAAGTATGGATGAACTGGATGCAACCCCAGTAAAAAAAAAAAAAAAAAAAAAAAAAAAAAAAAAGGCAACAAAAAACCAAGCACCCAGAGCAAACCCCCAGCATCAGCTGCCAAGGGCTGGTAATATGGGAAATCTCTCTTTTTGTCTGTATATGTATTTTTAATCCTTTTCTCAATCACTGACAGGTACTAAAGACAGCAGCCTAGGCAGTACAGATCTGCAGGCAGGCTGATTCCACATGGAAGCTCTCAGGTTTTCCCAAGTACACTTGGATTTTTGTGTAGAAAAAGCTTAAGTTCTTGAAAACAAGCTTTTACATCAAGAATGGCAGATCACTGGCATCTTTAAAAGTAGAACTCAGCCCTAAGTGCAGTTGAGAAGGTGTAACGCTGACATAAAGCAACTAAGCAAAGGAGCAAGTTCCTGTTTTCTCTATCAGGATTTAATATCAAGTGGCTAAGAGGAGGAGTTGCACAGCTCTATGGAAAAAGCAAGGTTTTTTATCCCCCTCCTCCCCTCCTCTTTTCAGACGTTTTCTTCCTTATGAAGAAGCAGCAGGTAAATTGAAACAGCCCTCCACGCCCCTCAGAACCAGCTGTCCTGCCAGATTCTGGGAGAAGAGCTCAACTCTGAGCTTAGAAAAGTGCTGTTGAAACACTGCTCTGAACTTCCCCAAGGAGGTGGTGATGTGGAAGCAGATATTGATAAACACAGATATTAGATGTTGCTCAGTTCTCGCAGTCCAAATCAAACAAGTGGAAATAGGAGAGAATTATGTATGCATTAAAATTAAATTCATGCTTTAAAATACTATTAGCAAAAGACTGCTAAGAGATCAAATGCAATGCACTCCCTGTAATTGCTGAATTCCTTTGGGGTTTGTTTTCTTTTTTTTTTTTTTCAGTAAACGTATTCTGTAAGAGGAAAGATATTCACATATGGTTAAATTTTAATTTGGTTAGTTATATAAACTACATGCCACTATAAAAATTCTCACCAGTAGTTTCAATTCCATAATCACAAGCTGTTATTCAGTTTTCATGATTACACGTTCTGCCCGCTCAGGAGTTTGTCCTTCCACTTCAATCATGGGTTAAACAACTAACAGATGCACTTAAATCAGACTGTAAAAGAACTTAATGAACTTTCCAAGTACAAAATATACTAAAATTAAGCCTCACTTTGTTGTCATACTTCACCACCTTGTCATCACCTTCATCGTGTACCCAAAGGTATCATTGTTCAAAATCACGATAGGGCACAAGAATATTGCATAAAAAAGACAAAGTAAATTATCTCTCCGCTCAATATTCCTTAATGCCTCCATTAAACATAGTATTTTTTAAATAAAAACACAAAGCAAAGCTTCTACAGAAAAAAAAATCCCCACTAAAAGCTATCTTAAAATGTCATGCAGCAATCACTCAAAATGCAGTCTTACTATAAAAACACAAATCATGCTCTTCACATAAAAATAAAGATCATCATGAGATGGGGTTTCATTCCAAATTTAAAATAAATTAAAACTTATTAAATGCAAGTGTTGGATGGGGCTGAGTATATGACTCAGTCCTCATGTCACCTTCAATCGCAGTGACGAATTTGCTCTTCAAGACAAAGTCTGAGAGCTATGGGTAAAACAATTTATTACTGTTAGATCTAATTAATCCAAACCCAACTGTTTCTAGTTCTTCAGTACACAGAATAAACTAGATACAGGCTTCTACCATGCATCTAATTAAAACAGGAAGGTCTTCAAATCTAGGGTTACAAAAATGTAATGAATAAATTTAAATAATTTGCCCTTTAGGCCCCTAATCAATGGAATTATTTGTGAATGTAAATCTGAGAGTACATCGCTATTTTCTTCAGTATCCATGCCCTAGAACATCCATCCAAAACTAAAGATAATTCTTCATACAGCAGCCTCCTACATACACCAGAAAAAGGCATGTTCTCAAGAAATCAAGGTGAACAAGCATCAGGAGGAGAAATTTAAGTGAGAAGGAATAAGAGACCAAAATTCCCACTTTAACAAAATTACAGCATTTTCTCAGTAGTGGTTTCCACAGTAAGGTGTTTCCAAGGAGTGGTTAACATGTGCATGCAATTTCCAAGAATACAGGCTGCAATAAAAATATTTACTTTTAGACTACAAAGGCAACCCAAGTAATACTGACAGCCTCAACCTCGTGGCAATCAGCATATCTTAAAGCAGAGTAAATAATCTCCAAGGAGAGTGATAACATACAGCCATCCCAAGAACTGTGAACAGGGTTCAGGGGACAAAGACTACCCATGTAGGAACAGGCATCTCCAAAAGAACAGCTTCCCACTCCATAAAATATACATTTACACACGACCTGTAACACTCTGCCCAACGCCAGAGCTGGAATTCTCATCTCACTAAATGTTGGGGATTATTTGGGATTTGGCCAGCATGGTCCTGAGCAGAGTTGAACAGCAAATGCATAATGACCCTTCAGAGCAAGATTAGCCTAAGGAATCATTATTTCTAAAAGACCAAAAAAAAAAATTAAAAAAAAAAATTAAAAAAAAAAAAGTGTGTGACAGCTATGCTGTCAAAAAACAGTACTTTTCAACCACTGAAAAATGAAAAGCCGCCACCATTCTTAAGCCTATAGCAGAAACTTTTTTCTTTGTGCTGAAGTTATCCTATTCTCATATCCAAATTTTGTACCAGCTGGGACTATTCTTTTATCCACACAAGCTTCCATTCAGTTTTCCTACAAGCTGACATTACAATAAAGTGCCACCACACTCCACCTGCCCATGTTTTAGGCTACACTGCAAAATGAGAACTGCTGCAAGAATAACTGCACACCTACTAATTCCCAACTTCTGAGCAAAGAAATCCAACATATTAACTTGGGTTTTGGGTATTTTTGTGGGGTGGAAGATAACTTCTCATTTCCATCAATGTTACCAAAGCACACTTACTCACAGACACAAGGCAGAAGAGCTCTGGCTGGTGAGACACTGCTTGCTGAAGGTCCTCCTTGTTCCAGGTGTCCACCACCAATCCCTGCCTCTGCAGCCAAATTCACCCACTGAAATCCACCTACATGCTTTTTGCCTGCTCTAAATCAGAGCTCCAGCTACCTGTGTCCATGGCTGTGCGACACGAAAACTCTGGGGCAGGCACTCCTTCCTCTCTTTCTGGCTGCCACCAAGGACACACTTCCAGCAGCACACCACCCACCCCATGGCTCACCTGCAAGCACTCAAGGAGGTGCCTGGCTGTCCCCCCATAGTTCAGTTTCCTCATGTACCATAAATGAATTGAAAAGGCAACCACAAATTCTAGCTCAGTTAGCTGCTTTGCCAAAAAGCTGAGCGCAGGAATTTAGTTAGAAGTCCAAAGGTCTTTATCCTAGAACCCTGAATCATCCATCACAGCTGAGTACTAGCAACTGAACACACTAGCAAGTACTCTTTGCAAGCTGAATATGGGAAGCATAATAATTTTCCAAGCAAAACAGAGGATACTGACCACATGACCCCTCTTCATGTGATTAATCAAAGCATGTTTTGAATTTAAATAAAACTACAGCAGAAATTCCCTTGAGTCACTCAAATCTCACCATAAAAGCAAATTCTGGTTTGCTGCAGGCAAAGCAGGCAAATATCTTTGAAGAACCATAACAAGCAAGCAAAGAAAAGGTTGGCCAAAAATCCAGTGCCATCTGCACTCCTTTATACAGCTGGACAGGACTTGAAAGAATTGGAGGGTGACAGTTATGCCAGACTTGCTTTTCCACTGTTTTTTCAATCACCTTTCCTCACAGAAAACTACCTCATACTAGCAGGTTTGAGGTTTCTTTGTTTTTTAATCTGTAATATGGCTACAGCAGTTCTACGTCTACAAGACACCCCATAATTTGCTCCCCTTCTGAATTCTGTGAGCAAGCAGACCTCAACAGAGATCTATTAACACACATATGATTCATGGCACCAGTCAGAAAGCAGAGCAAAGCCATCATTAAGAAAGATAAAGGAGAGAAGCTGAGGGGATATTCCCCTAAATAAAGGGATCCATCTAGAAGGTGCTTTATCATACAATAAATAGTGCAGATACAACTAACTGGAAAACAAAAAAAAGGCAAAAAAGAACAGCAAACTTTGTAACTTGGGGGAAAATCAATTTCTGTGAATCACTGCCAGCCAGTATAAATGATGCTGCTTCAGACTCTTGTTTTTTGTTTGTAACTAAAGACTTGTGCTAGCACTTTTTTCAGAGAAACCCACGAAAGCACATCTAGTTGAGCACACAGAGGCTGTTCTGTGTACAGGGATGCCTGGTGCTTTGAAGCAGGCTGAACAGTAACAACCACCCCAGAGCATGCACAGGCTTCTCTCCCTTCACTGGGGTGGGGCTTCCTGCGGGTGTGCTTGAAAAGCAGGAGGAAAGCAGGTACCAGGAGGAAGAATGATTGAGCAGACAGGCCTTTGCATCCTGCAGCCACACTGTGGGAGGGGCAGCTGCCTGCTGCCCTGCTTGGCTCTGCTTCTAACTGCAAACCCAAACAGCAATGACAGCAGCAGACCACTATTTTTAATTACACAGCTAGGATAATCTGTTCCCTGAAGAATTCTTTTATTGCTCTTTGCTTGACAACCTCACCCCTCTTTCACTGCCATCAGGTCTTGAGCACCTCACCATAAGAGCACTGAGCTCCCTGAAACACAAGCACACCATTTTTGGGGTCTTTTACTCGGGTTCTTTCTTTCCGGAATCAAGGAACTCTAGACACATAAGGACTGAATAAGTCACCACAGACGCACATACATGGAAAAAAATAAAAAAAAAAAAGTGGAACACTTTCCACCCAAATATTTCAATACTAATCGACATTAGTATGGCAATTAGAGGGGCAGAGAAGCCTCACAACAGCACAACCTGCACTGTGTGCTTCAGTTCCAGAGCACCTGGCTCTGCTGGGTCACACACCTGCTACTACCAGGGCCCCATCCGTGCACCCTGTGGCTTACAGGGAGCACAAGGAAAGCACTCGATGAGGGATCTCTGACACCCCTACAGAAGCAGAAAACAGCTAACCTATTCATGCCTACCTGTGGGGGAAGATAATGCACACACTGTATCTGAGAAAAACACTGAAGCATTTTGAACACTAATACTTTCACCTTAGTACTCTCCCTATGAAAACCCAAAGTGCAGGCATCTACAGAGTAAAAGGTGTTTCAAAGAGGATTCCATGTGGGCAGTCCCAGGAATGGAGATCTGCCTTTCCTGCAGGGTAACCCAGCATAAGAGAGGTGACATGGTGGGAGCCACCTGACCCTGCACCCTCACAGTGCCACCAAGGTAGCCCAGGCTTCCAGGGCAGGCTGCAAAACCTGTCAGCCCCCACAGCAAATGGCCATTCCTCCAAAGCCTGTGAAACTACCCAGCTAATCCTCCATGACAGGTAGCACTGGTAAAGCACCTATAGGAAAATGAAGTGCCAAGGAAGAAAAATATTTGGCAAACACCTCTGCTGTTTATAGCAAAGTAAGTTCATAAATCTTATGAAATTAACTTTGTCTTTTTTTTTTTTTTTTTTTTTTTTGTTACGTTAAAACACCTACTCAAATATTCACGGAACAATTCATTAATATCATTCTTCCCTTTCCCTCTGCCCCCAGCCCTTTTCCACTAGCTCTGGAGGTAGTAAATTAAATATTAAGAAAGTTTCCACTGTAAGTTTCGGTTTCTGACTTCATTTAAACTTCATCATGCTCCAGCTATTTCAAAAATCCCCAGCCAGTCCAGAGCTGCAAATGACACCCATCCATAATGGGAAAATTAAGTGCTTAAAATTAAGTACCTCTCACTTAAGGCAATGAAAATATAAAGTCCAATCACAAAATGTTTGACATTTTCTTATGTTTCTGTAGCTTCTTGCTTTGAATGAACCTTGGGGAGAGATGGTGCTTATTATCATCCTCTGCTCTAGCATTAATTATTCCCAAACCATCACCTAAGTACGCACCCACTCCACTGCAAGAGCTCTCCTCTGTTATATGAAGACTGTCAATCTGCTTAGTTACCCTGCTGTCTAATATGTTACTGGGGACATGAGCACAACATAAAGTCTCAACTTTGATCTCCCTCATTATCTTGAAGATCTGCCAAGTCTCCTTCAAAAATGTGGCTGCACACGAGCTGGGAAAAGAATATTTCAGCTTAGAAAATCACTTTGAGCTGCACCTTCAGGGAACACAGGGCTGCACAGGCCTATCAAAATGGAAGTCTTCAACTCAGTCATGCAAGAATTGTGGGAATACATAGTCTACATGTGTGTTACAGACACATGGGCATATGTCTTTATATATATATCTATCTACATACCTGTATGTACACATGTAGACAAATGTCTATAAAATACAGAGAGGCACACATGTACACCACATACCTGGCTGGGAAGGGAAGCACGAAGGCATCTTGCCCCACTGCTGTGAGCAGGAGCAGTGCAGGTTTACACAGACATATTTTCACCAGCCTACCACAAGAATATTAACGCATAAATGCCAAGACCAAAAATACTAATGAGTACAAAAGCCGTGTAATCATTTTCCCAGATTAAATCCATCTGTCCAACAGAATCCATCTGTCCAAGGAGCTTATTAAGGCTGGAATAAGTCTTTTATTAGTCGGGTTACTAGGATCCAAGCCTTATCTCTGTCACCTTCAAGTCCCTCCCAGGCTGCCAGCCGGTGTGCAGCTCCAGCTGCCCCACACACAATGAGGCTGTGCCATGGCTCCTGCTGCAGCACAGCGTCCCCTGCACCTCCCAGCTCCAGGGAGGAAAACTGGGAAAGTAGAGAGCCCCTTCTCCCTTCTCTTTCTTGCCCTGCTTAATTGTGTTCAGGAGTCTGACGCTCAAACAGCAAAAGTAATGCTCTGAATTACTCTTCTCACCCATAGAACCCAGGAAGAACTCCAGTGCAAGCTCCCCAGCCTCAGCAGAGCCCAGGCTTTCAAGCACAATCCCACCTCTGTGCCTTGCTAGCTACGAAGGGAGTCACTCAAACCCGAACTTGGGCAAAGAGAAGGTGAGTAATGTCTTCATAAGCCTGCAAGGGCACAGTCCCAGCAGCCAGGCTCGCCTGCCTAAGCCCAGTGAAGCAGGAGGGGAACAGTGCCTCATCAGTCTCCCCAGCTGCTATTCAGAGCAGGCAGGCGCCTGGAAAGCCAAGAGACTGCTAAAGTTCAGCTTTGTTCACTGCTTGGCATGGTCCAGAGCAGCGGCCCAGGGAAGCTGGCACTGGGAGCACTTATAGGAGAAGGGTCTCCCAAAAATGGAAAGGAGGGGAGGAGCAGCTAAACAGAGACATATTCCCACCATGGATGCCAGAAAATAAAGGAAATGACCAGACAGATTTAAAACAAAAAAAAAAAAAAATAAATTGCTCAAAGCAATTTATGCGAGGTTACACCAGGCAAGAAAAAAAGGGCATAGATCAGTTTAATTTGGAAGGGAAACTGCAGCAAGAGCACCAACCACATAACTTTTTTTTTTCCAGGCTTGTTTATATAAAAGACATCCATCAACAATATGTTACAATTATAATACAAGGAACAACTCCTGCTCCTTTATAGATATACATTGGGGGTTTATTTATTCTTCTCAAACCCTACAGGAACTTATTCCTGTGTTTTATAAACTCTCTATAAAATAAATATATGTTTACAGGCTGACAAAGTACCAGCTGATACACTGCAGCAGACAAGAAACAGTGGTAAGGAAGAATTAAGTCAAAACATCCCAACACATTGCTGTATCCGTGTTTACTGCTCACGATGTCTTGTACAGGAGGCCCAAGTCCACTTCACTAACTCACTGCCACATGAGCCAGGACACCAAGCAGAAGCCACCACCATCTCTGTACTTTATACACAAAATACATAACATAATACACATTCTGTTGAAAAGAGGAGGATGATAAAACTGCTTCCAACCTCTGTGGCAGGACCTTTAAGTCATTAAAAGTGTGACCATTAAGACAGCATAGATGGGGTGGATCTATAAAACCAAAGGAAGCTCTGAACACAGCCTGTTTTCCATACTTCATTGAGTGCAAATCCTTAAAACACGATCTCTGTATCAAAGACAGCCCTAGAACTTCACTTTTGCCTCCTAATCACTCACCCTCCTTTGCATTTGGAAACACTGGATGAAATGGACTGCATCCAGCATAACCACACACACATGCACACTGCACAGAGGGAGGAGGGCAGAGCCTGTATCTCCCTCCTCATCAGGGCTGGGGCAGGCACTTTGGAAAAGCTCTCTGAGAAACTCCACCACAAACCAGGATAAGTGAAAAGCCAGAATGAGGCAACCTTGTACCTGACCTATTTCACCCATTTGACTGGGCTTATTTTAGCACAGCGAGATGAGCTGCAGAAGAGTTTGTTTTCACACATGTATGTAACCACACCTTCTCACCCTCCCAATTAAGAAGAAGAAACACAAATTTTCCTTCCGTTATTTAAGTCACCAAAACAACCTATTTCTCAGAAATCTAGATAGAAAATATCAGTATGAGATAGCCAAAATTTCGTATGCTAAGTCATCTCAAAAACGAAAAGGACTGATGGCTCTGCATTCTGTACCAGAACATACAATATTCCTTCTCACATTTCCTACCTCCCAAGAGGAAATAAACGGAGATAATAGGCAGCGAAATGTGCTGAGAGTAATAACCATCAGTGAGTATAACCTATTAAAAAATTAATTTGTTTCTATAATTTCCACAACACTAATCTGCCCTGATACCTCAGGAATCAGTAAGAGAATTACTGTCTGTACTTGTTAGAAGAGGGGCTTTTTATGGGACCCCTAATTGTTGCAAATTAAACAAACCTAATGTTGTTTCTACAAAACATACAGTTTCAAGCATAAATAGCTTCTCATCTTCTAAGCAAGGGGAAGTACTTTTCTCCAAATGACTTTGCTCTCCTAGCTTTTTGGTTATACTGTTTAAGCTGAGACAAGCACACCTATGCTTTGGAGGACATGGCCCCTTGTGCATCCGGTAAAACAGCATTTTACACTTGCACATGATACACCTTCAGGCCTCCCTCTGAAGTCATTGTCCCTTCATTGTCCCCAAATTTATGTGTACAGAAGTCTTCACCAGGATGACAAAGCTCCAGTTACATTTAATCTTCACTGAAAAGAGAAAAGAAGGAGAGAATATGAAGAGGAGAGACAAGGGAGAAAAAACAGAGGGAGAATTTGGAGAGAAGAGAAAGAGGAAAGAACAATGAAGAAATAACAAAGCTGGAAGAATTTAAGCCAGACCTCTGAATAAGGACTTACTTACTTACTCTAGCCTTACTAAGGGCTTGTCTACATGGGAAAGTCAGGGCAAAGGAAGTGGCAATGTGAATTTTCAGCGCACTTTCTTTCAGAAGACTAAATTAACCTGCCCAACAGGCGCTCTTAGTGCACACTCAGCATCCACAGGGGGAGTTAGTGCAGAGCAGCTAGCGTGCTGTAAATTCACACCCTAGCTTACTGCGCACTAACTTCCCCATGTAGACAAGCACTAAGCTGCTGAAGCCTTCATTTGCCTAAACACTTTTTTTTCCCCTCCTCTCAGTGGACTAGTTCTGGAAAACTTAGGCCATCACTACTTTAAAGCAGGGGGAAAAAAGTCAAATGCTTATTCTTCCAGTATAGCAAATTAGAAGCACACACAAAAGTGCCTGAAATGATCCACAGGCTAATTTGTTTTTCCCAGGCCCAACCCAAGACCCAGAACCCATGCAGATGAAAGTTCCCAGCACAAATGGCACCAGTAAGAACTCACAGGCCAAACTTTGCGTGGCAAGGTACTGATAGCCAGGGGTTATAGGGGTTTCTTCTCTCAGAAGCTGCCATAAGCTTCCCCTGTCTGACAGAGCCAACACCAGTCAGCTCCAAAACAGACCTGCTGCTGGCCAAGGCTCAGGCCAGCAGAAATGTTAGTAATGACTCCAGGATAACACATTTACGGGGAAAAAATTATTGCAACTCTCCAGACACCAACAGGTCAGTGAAGGAAAGGGAGACAGTGCTCCAGGTGTGGCCCTGCAGACCATGGTGAAGACCACAGCGAGGCAGCTGAGCCCCTGCAGTCCTTGGAGGTCCATGGTGGAGCAGACAGCCACCTGCAGCCCCTGCAGACCCCACACTGGAGCAGATGGATGCCCAGAAGAGGCTGTGACCCTGTGGGGAAGCCCACACTGGAGCAGGCTCCTGGCATGGAGGACCTGTGGAGTGAGGAGCCCACGGTGGAGTGGGTTTGAGGGCAGAACCTGTGACCCCGTGGTGGACCCAGCTTGAAGGACCGGGGCCCATGGAAGGGACTCATGCTGAAGCAGTTCATGAGTAATTGCTCCATGGGAAGAACTCACATTGGAGGAGTTTGTGGAGGACTGCCTCCTCACCCTGAGGAGGAAGCAGTGGCAAAGGAGAGAGCACTGGCAGGAAGGTGTTC
Organism: Melospiza georgiana; assembly: GCF_028018845.1. Lineage (NCBI taxonomy): Eukaryota > Metazoa > Chordata > Aves > Passeriformes > Passerellidae > Melospiza > Melospiza georgiana. The sequence goes on from NC_080431.1 coordinate 22,013,083, forward strand.
TTAGAATTTGTTTTACTACCCATTATCCTACTCTGATTTGATTGTTAATAAATTCAATTAATTTCCCTAAGCTGAGTCTGTTTTGCCTGTGATGGTAGCTGGTGAGTTATCTCTTCCTGTCCTCACCTTGACCCTCGAGCCTTTTGTTACATTTTCTCAGCCCTGTGCAGTTGGGGAGGGGAATGATAAAGCGACTTTGATGGGCACCTGGCATCCAGCCAAGGTCAAACCACCACAGCCAACAACTGGTCTTCAACTTCTCCCAGGTTCTGCCTGTCACACCAATAGAGTGTGAGAATAGAGAAAACCCCTGAGAGCAGTAGGGAAACAGGCTGCACCCCATCAGTGTGGAAGCAAGATGCAATCTCCCAGTGCCAGCAGCCTAAGCGAATGGTGCCTGAGAAAAGGTCGACACCATGGACACAGTTCAGAACCAGTTGCTTCTCTCTGTTTGTTAAAGAGGGGGTTTTTTCCCCTCTTTATTTATATTGGGTGATTTGTATCAAACTTGTCAGCCTTTCCTTAACAGCTGCCTGTAGCACAGTAAGGTGCCAACATGGCTCTGAGCAGGCCCTGACACCCTGATGTCACTGTCCCAGAAGCTGCCTGCAGCAAGCAGAGACTTCTCCTGCCTCAGTCCCTTCCTGCTTTTGGGTCCCAACTCATTGCACCTTACTTGCAGTCCCACTGGGGGACAGCCAGGCACCCCCCAGCAGTGACAGATTAACCGGGTGTCTAGGAAAGCAAAGCAGCTTAGCAAGCCCCAGCTCTGTCCTCTTATCTGTCACCAGACAGTGGCCAAAGCAAAGTGACCAGACTTCAGACTCATGAACTGTTACCAGCACTTGTTTATCCCTACAACAATTACAAGGTTATGCCTTACTTTCCTCTCCACAGCGAGAAGAAGAAGAAGCAAAACCACAAGGTGTGACTGAAGGTGTACATGCCTCAAGAGCTGGGTGATCTGTATTCTCAACAGAAAGTAGCTGGTGCCATCTTTGACCTCCCACACCATCAAGAATCCTATTTCTCATTTACTGTTGGCAGAACAGAGCTCAAGCAGAGACTACAGAAAGTATAGGACAGATGTAGCCCTACACAAAGTTTTCATCATCTCAAGAATCACTGCCAAGGCCTCAGTCCCACGAGGACACCACCAAGCAGAGGCCACCAGTGAAGAGCTCAAGCACCACTGCCACCAAGGGTTAGTCAGACTTCCCCTCCTAAGCTTTAAAAAACTTTCCTTCAAATCAACATAAACAAGGAGGCCAACAGGTTGACTTCAAGCTTACTTCTTCATTGAAAGTTCAGAGATTCTTAGGGCATGAACTGAAAAGGCAGGAAAACTAATTCCTCTGAACAAGATTAAAAAAAAAAAACAACACAGACAGAGGTAAGTGATAAACCCCATGTTTTTCACACAGCTCTGCTGCCTTCTCCCTGCAATACCCTGAGCTCTAAATGACCTGCAAATTAACCAAAACATGAAACCTGACTCCATGCCCTTGCTCTGCACAATACAATCAGCCTGCCAGACAGCCCAACCATGACAAAAAGGTTTCAAGGAAAGTTGTTTAAATATATTACTGCCTGTCAACATTAGATTTTCTACAAATACTGTACTCAATACAGCAGTCCCTTTTAAATTGGGTGGGAAAGACTACCCAAGGAGGAGAAAAACTCCAAGAAAAAGCAACAGTCAGGGAAAACAAAGGATGGCAAAGTGACTTTCAGCTCTTCTACCTCAAGCTATAAACAAGCTAATCAGATCAAAACCAGATCTAGTCCTTGCATGCACCACAGACTGTCAGTGAACTCAGTGCAGAAACTGATGTCAACAATTGTTCTTCTATAGATTTCTCGGGAACTAACAAAATCCTGATGCTCTGAAACAGTCTTAGCAAGCACACTACCACTGGAAGTATCTCAAAATCAAGTGAACACATACTAGAGACAGCTACCAATCTCACCTTGGCTTTAAAAACATAAGAGCACAGCAAGTAGGAGAGTAATAATCCCAGCATTTTGACCCAACGCCAAATGCTTCTGATTTCCATCAGTGTTCACAGCAAAACTCCAGGAGAAATTTTGCAGTAGTAGGTGAAGAATTTTGTGGCACACGGTCACATCTCCATCAGTAGGAGCCCTTTCCCACAGGCACATCTCTCTCAGGACACCAAAGAGCCACCTCACCACCTCAGTGGTACAGATACCCTTGTCGCATGCAAGCTCCACTTCAGGAAATGAGCACCACCACCCCTTGAAGAATCGTTCTCTTTGCAAGAGATAACTCGTCTAGAGCCCACTGCACCGTTTCCTGTTTGGCCTCAGGCAAACAAATCTGGTCCACTCCAAATTCAACATGTCACTCCTTACTTTTTTAGGAGGTCCCAATGGAAAGGGAATAGCCTAAAATAAGGGCTTACACTTTTTCAACAATAGAGGGGATGAAAGGAGAGGATCCACACATAGGATCATGTACGAACAAAGCTACCAATCAGGTATCCTTGAATCTTACACTGTTTCCATCTCAAAGTTTCCTGGAGCAGATGCACACACACAGAATTGAAAGCAGGTATTTAGGCCTTCATTCCCATCCTTCATTAGATGTCCTGTTCTGGGAAGCAGTGTTCCCTGGCCCATTGTCACCCTGAACTACAAGCCTGTCCCTCCATCCATCAGTGACAAGGAAGGCATTCAGGCGAATATGCCAGGTCATCAAAACAAGTTTTTCATTTATTTCCACAGCTAAGAACCAAGGTGGGGGCTCTAATGTGAAACAAGTTCTTCCAATTTTTTCTTGGCAGCCCATAGAAATGCTCAAATTTTCTTTCAAATTAAAACCTCCTATGAAAGCAAGGGCTAGGCAGCAGTTTGAGCTTCCTAGTGGGGTAGCAAACATACCATTTGCTGTGAGAATATGCAAAAACATAAAAGAAAAAAATCCATACTGAATTTAAGAAGAAGAAAGGAACACAAGCAATCATAGGAGTGCAGTAGTTTCACTTCTAGTTTGTTTTCTGGTTTTAACTTCCAATTAAAAATGCCTCCTATGAAGAGATTTTGGATTATACAGCATAGTATGGTGAAGATTACAATACAGATCCTTAACACACAAACAAGAGAAGGATTTTTCTTCATGGTGAGAGACCAAAATCTATCTTCAGACATTTACTTTCACACTGTGAATGTCAACATTCTTTTCTGTCTTCAGGACAAGTGAGTAAGGTACAGTCACTGCACAAACCAAGGTCAAACAACCCTTCAAGGTTTCATTTGGCAGAATAACACTGAAGGACTTATTTGTGCAAGCCCGGAGATACACAATCAATCAGAAGACTGCAGAAATTCCTGAGAATTTGGGGAGAGAAGGGTGAAGTGTTTTGAATTATAAATGGGTGAAAGATTAGTTGTTAAAACAATAAGGGGGCTAGAGCACACCCACAAGTGCCTGTGCAGCAGGGTTCCCCCTGAAAGCACAGCCATACACACACATGCCCTGACCTCCCAGCCCAGGGAGGGAGAGAAGGACAAAATAAATATCTGAGGTATTTAAGCTGTATTTTTTTCTACACTTAGATTTCTTTCATGACAGCGGGGCTGTAAAACAAGACCTTTCTGGCTCGAGCCCACCATTCTTTAGGAGGCTTTCAAGGAGCATATTTTCAGAAAGGGTTTTACAGTTGACCCTCTGCAAGGCAAATAAATAGCTTTCAAAAGTACATGCACATGCTTGTACTTTTCCATGGGGGGAGGGGGGTGTCAATCGAATGATTTCTCAGCAGAGAGCCCATGTGCATGCCTTCCCACCGTGGGGATTTCTGCTCTCCAACAGATCCCAACAGCTAAACTGCAAGTGCTGTCAGAATGAAAAGAATTCAAGTGCAATGGCTACATCATGGCTACACTGTCTGGAAGCACAAGAGCGACATACCAGGATCCTGACAGCTGCAATCAACTTAACACAGTACAATTTCTTTTTTCAACAGTACCCCCTCCACCAAAAAAAAAAGTGACACAGAGATACCTAGCATTTGCCCTTGTTTAAAATTATTCCATGATAAAATAACAGAATTTGGTTTCCAAAGGTGTTCAATATTAAAAGCTGCATTCATTATCAAAATCTTTTAGCAAAACTTGCAATTATACACTTTCAGTGACAACTTCAGTTTAAGCAGAGGTATAAACTTAAAGGTGTAAAACACAAAAATACAAAATTGCACATTGTGAGGTTTTTTTTTAGTTTTGTTTTATGTGGGGTCCAGTGGCAGAGCACACACATCCCATATCTCAACTTTCCATGCACAAACAGCACTTGGATTTGTACTACCCTGAGATACCTCTAGTGAAGATTTGTTGAGGATTCAGCAACCCAAAACTTTTCTTCAAAGAAATGTGTGAACACTTCCAATGCTGCACTGGGGGAACTTATTAACAAAAACAGCAAAGGAAACCTCCAGCCATTAACTTTAGCCAACACATTTATTTCAACCAGCTATAGGTCAGACCTTTTCACCTTTAGTTGATCCTACCAGCAAAGCCTTCCCTGTACAAAGCCTGTCAGAGCCTCCTGTCCCTTTTCTGTTTCACCTATGTTTGAAGAGGGCTACTGCAGGAAATAAAAACTATGTTGGCATTTCCAGTGTTTGTCCAGCATATCATTCATTTTCAGAGCATTGACACACACACAATGTCTCCAGCTGGCACATGGCTAAGCAGGCAAGGCACAGAGCAGCAGAAATGGGATCTCCTCTCATAACCAGAAACCCCAAGCAGATGTTTTGTCAGCAGCACTCCCTCTGAATCACCCGCCTGAGACTCTCGACACAGGGTCATCGCCCTGAGCAAGTCAAGGGTGATGTCTAAAGGAAAAAGTGAATATTTCAAGGCCTTTTTCTTTTTGGTTAGTTGGTTGGTTGGGGTTTTTTCTGGTGTGTGCATGTGTGTTAATTATCTCATTTATGAGGGGTAGTCAGTCACTCCACCTACAGCCAAGATCAGCTTTGGCTTTTCTCCTAATACTGCTATATCAAGCATGGCTTTCAGCAGTATTTACTGATCCACCGTGTGAAACAGCAATAAATAAGTCAGATAGGCAAGTGTAACGCTACCTAAATCCAGATCTATGCAATTTGGAGCTGAAACTGCACAATAACCCGTACAAAGGGTTGGCTGTATGAGAGGCATACCACAATGCACAGGCACAAGTGCTGTGACAGAAACTCAGCACACAAGAAGACACATCCTTGGGTGACACAGCACAGGAGGAACCCAACTCACACTGCAATGCTTCTAATAGTTTTTCTTTTGCTCGTGTTGCCATGACATCACCACCTGCAGGTACTGTGTTGTGAAACAATCCCCTCTCAAAGGTGTTCCTGAGCGATGCCAAGGATGCCTTAAGCTAACTAAGTACAACAGATCAGAAACCTTGACTTTAAAGGAAACATGAAGGCTGTGTTTCTAGGAATGTAAATGAGACACCTGCACATGCAGAAAAATGGGAACGTTATAAAAACGTGGAGAAAGTATAAAGCTCCCTCCCCCACTGGAGTGTTTTATGTTTTGGGGATTTTTTAATGAATATGCAATGCAATATTCAGTGAAATGGTAACTGGTTATAAACAAGTCCCAGTTAGCTGTAAGATTTCTTTTGAGAGTGCTCAGTACCACACGCAGTATAAAACTCAACAAGCAGAGTTACTCTGTACTACACAGACCTGTTAGGCCCAAACAGATGCTATAGTAATCCAGGCAGGAAACAAAGGCATCTAAGACTGAAGCCTGAGGCTCCAGGCTCTGGGCAGTATGGAGCCTACAGTGCTCATGCTTCTCTGAGCTGTGCAAGACCTCCCAGGGACCACCCCGGAGGGCTGCCACCACCCAGGCGTGTTTGCTGCAATCGGACAGCAGAACGGGCACGTTTCCACGTTCTGATGGGATTTGAGCTCTAGGGTGGCTGCCTTTTTTCCACTGAGTGAGCCATCTGACACCGGGGGAGAAGCCTCACACTCCAAACTGCACACAAGGTTAAAAGCTGAGTTAAACTGCACAGCGTTTATGAAACACTGCAGGGGAAAAAAATCAATAGCATCACATTCCAAGCCATTGTTCCTGGCCTCATACGCAAAACCTTTACAGCTGCCAGGCTGGGCAACTATGGCAGTAGGCTCCAGCTCTGTCTTGTCTTCCCCAATGTACTATATAGTCAAACTTAGTCCTAAAAACACAAACAAGGATTTGTTTGTATCCTCATACCCAGACAGTACACAAGCACCTCCTGTGTAACAATCCCTTTCACAGATTATCCAGTATTTGGCATGTGGCTATAGATCATCTTTTTAAAGTTCACAGTAAGAAGAGAAAAATAGTAAGGTAATTCATAAGTTTTCTCCAATACTAACAAAAAACATAGCCTTATCTTTTTCTGCAACCCTGAGGCTCAGATGTTTAGACCTTAATCACGAAAAAAGGCTCTCCAGTGGGAAAAAGAGATGCGAGGAATAGACAAAACTCTATTTGTAACTTGCCTGTTTTGCCTTAACCACCAGCGATTACTCATCTCCACAGCAGGAATCCAGAATATGTCTCTTCCTGCATATGCTTGTCCTCCTCTTGCCTTCAGTCCCACCCACCCAATCTGGCTCAGCTGCACACCTGAGGGATGTTTGACTTGCAAAAGGAAAAAGCAGTAAACATAAGGAGGGTGCACCCTTGGTTCAAACAAATATAAGGGCCGCACAGCCAAAATACAATTTCAAGGAAAAACTTAGCAAGAAAGTTGCACACCCTTACCACAATTTCTGGGTAAAACTACATGTTCTAAAAATCTATTTTCTGATGTTGTGTTTCCACCTTGATTTAATCTCCCACCAAGAAACAACAACAAACCAAAAGAATGGATTGGGTACTGCACTGGCCAGTACATCCTCTGCCCCACAGGGACTGGGAGGAGGAGGGACGAGAAGAGGCACAGGTTTTCTTACCTCTCTTTGGGGCAGGAGAAGCTAGCAACTAAATAGGATTTTGCCTCATTTCAACAGGCCCCATGTGCTGCTCACTCAAATTCAGCAGCATACAGGGGAAACTGTTCAAGACAAAGCTGAAAGCATCTGCAAGCCCTGTGGCCCCTTTGATGGAGATAGGCTGTGGGGTGTTCCTCCTCAGCACTGTTAAGAACCATTTACTCAGGCTGTGCTGCACTCTGGGGAAAGAAGCCTGGATGGTTATCTTCACAGCACAGGTGAGACTTGAGGGATCTCCTGTCAACACTCCAGCCCAAGATTTTCAATCTGTTTTATGTTTTTGCATGAGCTCTGGCTCCCAAGCTAACAGTTTCCAGCTGACTCAGCACCCCAGCAAGGGTGGTGGGGACATCATCTGCAGAGTGAACACCTTGCCAGGGTATCCAGCCCAGCACACTGTGCCCCCAACACACCCACAGAGGCAGGTGGAACCTCTTTCGGCTGGGTACATGCCATGGTGGCTGTCCCTGGGCCAGGCAAGCCGAGCATGAAGCGCCACGGCTTTGCCAGCACTCCGGTGCCAGCTGGGGACCGTCCGGACTGTCCCCAGCAGCTGCCAGCGCCAGCCAGCAGGCACCCGTGGGGCAAGCAAGGCTGCAGCCCCACCCCAACATGCCAGCAAGATGCCAGCAGCCAGCCAGCAACATGACTCCTGCACTAGCCAAAGCCTGGACACCCTGCCAGCTTTCCACTGGCTGCAGGAGAAGGACACCAAAACAGCACAAAGACCCATCAGCGGGAAGTTAACCTGTCTAAACTGAATAAAAAAATAAATGCTAACAGATTTGAACCAGCTGAGTTTGCGCAGCAAAGATTCAGATCTGGTGAGAATGCTTCTGATCCAGTACTAAAAAGCCCTAAAACCAGCTTACACAAACTGACAGCCTTCAACCACGAGCTCTTGTTTCGACAGCACAGCCAAGCCCAGCATCCCTCCTCCTCCTCCTCCTTTTCCTCCTCCTCCCTCCCCACTGCTCTGGCACCTGGAGCCACTTTGGGCAGCTGGACAGGGACTGAAATTCAGCTGCTGCCAGGGCTGTACCAGGCCGGCCAAAGAGATGGTGATGGGGAGGGCTGAGCTCTCCCAGCTGACAAGTCTGCTGAAAGAAATGCTGGAGAAACACCCAGGTTTAAATTTAGGGAATCCAATTTTGAGAGTCCCCTCCAAAGAGAAGCATGTGACTAACAGTATCCCCTCACTCTGTGCCTTGAACCCTCCAAGGGAGTAAAACCCTAGAAGAAAAACTGAATGAGAACCAAGAGAAGCCGACCCCATTGTGCAACAAATCTCTCACAGATTGAATTATTCCCTGTGCTCCACCCCTTTCCAAGCTTGCTTAGACTGTAATTATTTGCAAGGTAGGTGCCAGCTTTCTTCCACAGACACACCTTGCACGTCACAGGGGCTGCGTCCCTCGCTACTCCCAGCCTGCACAAAATAAGGCAACAGAGTGCTGCTCCTTACCTAACCATTAGTAATTTCCTCCTCCCTAAATCATGTTAAAAATCACAGAAACAGAATATCCTGAGCTGGAAAAGACCCACAAGAACCACTGAGTCCAACTCCTGTCTCTGGACAGGACAACCCCAAAAATGTTCACAGCATTCCTTTATTTTTTTTTTCTCGTAAAGCTTGGAAACTGCTGCCACTCTCAAGGACGGGAAACCTGGAACAACCAGAATACAGACATGGCAAGAGGGTACAAAGCTGTAAATGGGCACATAGCCTCCTGAATGCAGTAGCTGATCACAGCAGAGGGCACATGTTTGTGAAATAACCATGCCATCTATTATTATAATTATACTCAGAATTTATAATGTTGAAAATCCCATACAGATAAACAAACAAACAATCTCATCATGAGGAGACACAGACACCCAGTTCTCCCAGCCAAATCACAGAGGGTGGATTTGCATAACTAAGAAACAGCTGAGCTCCACAGCCAGCATCATGCTCTATCTCTGAAAGCCCCTTGATCTGAATCACCACCTCCCAAGCACACTTACCCCCAAAACTCACCTAACAGCTGTGGACCTGGTTTGGAAATTACCAGGAATAGACCAACACCACTCTCCTCATCCTCTTCACAGTGTGACCTGAGCTGGGGATATCACGCAGGTGGAGAGAGGGAACACATCTGTCCCAATCCAGGGCACCTAACTTCTAGTTTCAGCTAGTCACCTTTTCATCAGGGTCTAAGACAGGTCAGATGAATCACCTGCAAGCACTTATTCATCTCTCAACCACAGATGCAACTAAGTCCGAGTAAATAGGTAAGCCTTAGACATTAATTGGAGGTGTATGAAATGAAAAACTGAGGAGGCTGTGTGCATAAGGTGCCAAAATTACACCACTGTAAATAGCAAAATAAAAATGGAAAACAGACAAAGAAAAAAAGGGGGGAAAGGAACAACTCATTTGCTCTCCATAGAATGAAAAAGCATATAGCTACACCAGGCAGATATTTTTTTAAACACATTCATTATTTTCCACCTTTTTTCTGCCCTAAGTACAAATATACTGGGCTCACTATAGCTTCCAAAATGTACCTCTATATTAAGCTGTTTCAGTGGGTCAATGCACTTTATCCATGGCTCCCATGAAGGGACAATGCATATTACAAAAACAGCTATGTTTAAATAAGCATGGTTGTGTAACATTATGTAGTGAAGCTCCAGTATAACCTGGTTTATTTTTGCTAGCCTGGATAGAAGAGACAGGTTATAATTACATTAAGAAACCTCTTCCTTAACCCTGATAGAGACCTAAAGAAGATAAGCCTTGTCAACATTTAGGCTTTCTACTCTGGTTTTCTGTTTTGATTCTGACATAATTTAAGGCAGAAATGTGTATCGCAGCACTTAAGCCAACCCATAATTCATGGCAGCATCCAGAGCTGATTAGTCCTGTTGTATAATCAGGTCTCCTTGATATATCAGGCGACTGCTGTTCATGCAGGAGGAACTTCCTGTGCCAATTTCACTGTAAGCTGTGTTAGATGTGTCCTTTTTTTGTCTTTTATCAACCTGATCAAGCCTTGCATAAAGCTAGTGATTGATACAGGAACTAAAAATGAACACACAGAGAAGAATGTCCAAGGGACAGCTGTCATAGCTCCATACTTTGAGGGGAGGACATTGATTTAGAAGTCCTGATTATAAAGACACTATCAGCCTGACAGAGCAGTTAGTGTTATCCCTTTTGTATGTTAACATGCATGATTTATATTATTCTGATGTGCAGTACACACACAGCTCTCTCATACACTGAAAAATTCATGGTAATGACACAGAGGAGACCAAGCAGCAACATGGTAGTGAGAGCTCTTAGAAGCTGCCTGAAATGCCTGAATAGGAATATTCTGCATGCGGCTTTAACACACTTATTCAACATCTCTGCATTACGTCCACGCTTCTCTTCATCTTCCTTTTGTTGTCTTACCTCTCGAGCCAAAATTAGCACCTCATGTGATTTCAACATTGAAATCCTGGTTAACATTTAGCTCAACGTTTTCAGCAAAGAGAATAATACCTAAAAACAGAACACAAGCCCCAAGACCATTCCAGCTTTTTGCTATTTTTCTAGCCCATGTGAATTTGCCACCCCTAGGAAAAAAAAAAAAAAAAGAAAATGAAAAACAACACAACCATTCCTGGGGTCATTTCTGTAATTTTGTAAAAAAAAAACATGCTGAACAGACATAGAGAGATAGGTAACTATTTTTAAAGATACAGCAAGAATCTGATGTGTACAGCAGCACAGCATCACTCTGCTGAAAAATTCCACTCTGTGCATCACACTACTTTAGCACTACCACATGAATGATTCTGGGTCTAATCTCATAAGCACACCCATGTGCCAGCAAACAGTTCTCTGTCCCAGTCCTCACCTTTCTGAATAAAACATTTAAGCAAAAAACCAAGACCAGATCTCAACTCCCAAATGAAGATGTAACAGTAGCTGAATGCCAGTCAGCTTCAGTGCTGGGGTGAGTACAGCAAAACTTCAGAGCAGACGAAACAAAAAGAGTGACAACCCCTGAAACAATTTTTGACCCTTCTTCAGTCCATCTTCATGACTTAATGATTTGGAGCAAACAAGTATTTTCTGCTCCCAAAGCATCACTGAAAAAGGCTCCACCAGGACAAGCACCAGCCTCTCCCAGAAAACAGCTACAAAGCCTTCTCCCAGTTTGCCATCTTTCATTTCTGTTTAAGTTGATTAGATCTGTGATTTGGGAGTGGAAAGAATCCAAAACGAAAAAGCAAATGCTAGGCTCCAGGTCAGGATTAACCTCAATGCAACACTGCAAAATAAAGGAGTTAGTTTCTAAAGTAGCAATGTCCTTTGGAGCAGGCTGTTTAAAATCACTGACTAGTATTTCAGCTTCCTCATTAAGGAAAAAAGAAAAAAAGTAACATTTCAACACAAGGAAAGTAGATAAACTTAATTAATAGTCACCATGGTGATCCCTGATTTTTCCCCCAGTCTGTGAGAAGAAATGTTTTTTTCTTAGCTGACACAACAAAGACAGTTTGGATTTACAAACCACTGGGCCCCACAGGCCTGATAAGGGAGGGAGCTTTCTGCTCCCATCAAGGACAGTTTCTACAGAAGTGTTTGACTCCCTCTGTTCCTCAGTCCATCACTGAGGGTAAAACTGGTACCCACCAACAGCCACTCCTCGTGTCAGCCTGCCCTCCCCTGCTACCCCTCAGCAGCACTGAGGCACTCTGCTTTTCCTGAAAGCACACTGCTGGGAGGGGGCTGAAGTAGATAACAGCATCCCCACCTCTCCTCTTCCAAGTGGAAGAAGTGTCAGTAACAACCAACCCACCATCCTCTCTTCACCTGAACAATACTTCAGTCTTGTTGGGTGCGCAGGCACAGAACTTTTTAGGAGACACGCCACATGATCATGTATCACACAAAGCCATATGCATTGTATCACCTCCTTCCCAAACCAGTCAGACTTTATTCACACAAGTATTAGAACTTCAGAAAGAGAGCAGGATGAAATCTATCAAGACTTTCCTACATCACAGCAGCTGGAGTAGGGGGAAGAAGACAAGAGATCACATCCCTAAGGAAGAGCTTGCATCCCAACTCCCTACTTGCCAAATGCTCTTGCTAAGAAACCACAGAATTGTTAGCATTCCCTGTATGTGGTGAGCACTCACACCACTGCTCTTCAGTTGGGAAACTCCAATCTAGACTCCACAGTTCCTCAAACCAATGGTTACTACGATTTCCATGCTCCTATTAACGTCAATAGATGCAGAGAGGTGAACTCTGATGAGCAAGAAGAACCAATATCCTGCTTTCCAGTTCCCCTTTTCTGATCTGTGTTTTCCAGTCCCACTCCCAGGAACAGCAGGCCTCTTCAAAGTGGAAGAAATCCCCTGCACAAGCAGAAGAGACTGCCAGGCAGCATGTTCTGCAGCCAGGCCCAGGAAGCCCACAGAACTCGGGGAGCAGGGCACGTGGTACAGCAAATTGTGCTATAAACTCAGGATCACAGTCCACAGAAGCCTGGCTGTGACCTTAAAAGTTTATTTCATGAGTAACTCAACCTTGACCGGTGTGCACCCACACGTGAACTTGGCACAGCATGCTCAAAGCAGTTACAGGATGGCTGTTATCAAGATGAAAGTGGCACCACCAGACTCTGCCTGTAAGCAAAGGCAACAATCACCTTATACAGCTATCATTTATTATGGCTGTTACAGATGAAAGTTAAACGTGCTGATCACACTTCCAGGCATGAAAGCGCAAAGAAAGAAATGATTTGCAAGGACCACCACAAAAAAAAAAAAAAAAAAAAAAAAAAAAAAAAAAAAAAAAAAAAAAAAAAAAAAAATTCATATTGATGCATATAGCTGCATTAATGTAACAAAAAAAAAACCATTACTCCCTAAGGCACAAGTCAAATGTTGAGCAAATAGCTGGGCTATTTTGAAAGTGTATTAGGCAAGTGTGCTAAATTGACAGGGCCTCTGTGGCAGGATGCTGAGCTTCTTAGGGGTATCCTTATGAGGCTGAGTTGACATTGCTTTCTCAGAGGAAAGGAGAGCTTGCTTGAGCAATTTGCCTAATGCTGAATCTATTTTAAGAGCAGTGACCCAGATCTTTGTTTTGTCAGCAAATGACTTGTATAACAGAGATGAATTGACAAGGAGTTGAACCAGCTTGGGCAACACCAAGGTGCTGACGGGCATTGGCTGAGGCAGGTGGTGGACACAGACAGCACCAACAGGCACTCCCACCTGAGCTCAGCTTTGAAACCTGCAGGCAGCCAGAGGGTCATCCCTGGCTCACACCAGCCCTGGCAGACCAACCCTCATCAGCTACGTGCCCGTGACCCTATGACCCACATCCATGCTGAGAGCAGCTCTCCATGGCTGTCCATCCATAGTAGTAGAACCCCTTAAAACACATCTGGTCTCAGAGTAAGGAGCAGGGTGAGCTGCAGCCCTTCAGCAGAAGTTTCACTAGTGCTGTGTGCACACACCAAACATCCTCTACCCAGCCACACACAACACAACCTCCCTGAGGTCTCCTGAAAAATGAGGATCTGCCTGCTGCCTGTCTCTGCGCAACGCAGGGGGTAAGAGGGAAATGGCCGAGCCTGTACCCACAGGCAAGCTGCTGGCTCAGCTGCACTGTGGGGGTCTGAGTCACTCCATCCACACTCATTGCTGGAAAAAGCTGCAGAGACTGAGGAGCCACAGAGTCTTGACAAGAATCCCGAGACATCCACCTGATCTTAAACATGCTTTTTATTACAGTGATTAACAGGCAACCAAGCACTTGGCAAATCGGATGGGGAGAGACTTCATGGAGGCCCTGAGAGTGAGGGGAAAAAAGGAGGGTTGCTAGACAAGACCAGGCTACTCAGGTGGCTTGTATTATATTTCTTGTCTGGGAACATCTTTTGTTTTAGCTGTCTCCAGCAATTCTTACATACCTATAACCTTATGGAAAACAGACTGAAGAAAGACTAATGTCTCAAGTATTATATATTCTGAAGAATGGAAAATGCAAGCTGAGAAACCAAGAAAATACCATTGGGAAGGGGGGAAAATTAAGTCACAGAAAACATCTCCAGAAAGTGTCTCTCAAAGACAAATAGCTGCAGACCTGGTTAAAATAAGGAGAAATGCGGAAAGACCACCAAACACCAGCCTGTACCCCTAGCTGTGTAAAAGAGTTTTTCAACAGTCCTGGTTTGCAAAGGAATGTATTCATCATTACTCATAACAAAATATCCCAATTGCTCACACAGAATCAGCACTTTTCCCTTAAAAAAAAAATCTGTGCTCTTACTAGGAAAGATATCTGTACTGTGAATAAGCAAATCAAGTTCTTTCTGGAGTGGATTTATTTTTTTTCCTTATCCTCTGCAGTCCAGAGTCTGCAGGCCCCAAGCACATGAGTGATAAAGCAGCAGCAAGGCTGCCTGAAACAGCTACAAGCAACTGCTCAAGGCTGGTTTGGTTCAGTTCTTTCCCCCTGACCTCCCTCCTCTCCATTCAGTGTTTTGAGAACATCACTGCAATGACTGATACAAATTACACAGGGACATAATGCACATGCACCTACTCAGCAGAATTCACCTGTGCCCATGGCTCCCTGACAAGACAAGTTCATCCAAAGGCTGGGAATGCAATGCAGGGGCAGGAGAAAAGTCTGGGCTGGGCTGTGTCCAGCTGGGAGTGGGGGGAAGAAGGCAAACAGGCACAGAGGCCAGTGGCACCTACATACTTACAGCACACAGATGAGCAAATATGCCCAAAATATAACTCAACAAGAGAGAAAAATCCAGACTCCTGCTCTAGAATACACAGGGAGAAATGACCTCTCTCCAGCTCAAAAAAAAAAAAAAAAAAAAAAAAACACAAGCAACAAAACCAAACCAACCAACCAAACAAAAAAGACCTAAATATTTTCTGGTAAAATAAAATATTTTTAAATAGATAGGAGGAGCACCACTCCTCACTCCCCATCCCACCATGCCTGGAAGCACTGGCTGCTAACAATCCTATAGCAAACTGCTGCAGAAAAATAACAGCAGAAAAATGAAAGGGTTCATTACAAGGAAATACATATGTTTGCAATTTTAATAATAGATTTTTAATAAAGTATAGGAAATACAATAAAACCAACCTTATGATAATAGAACAAATTTAACTAAACATTTATGAAGCAACAAATTTCAATACCAGAGCTTTCTCAACCTCCCAGAGTTGAAAATGTAGCCTTATGGCCAGCTCCACAGGGATCACTCTTGCCCATCACCAGGATGTGGCTATGAACAATTATACCCAAATAGTCATTTCATGATGAAGGATCACAATGAAAAAAAAAAGATGTCAGAATTCTGCAGACTTTTAATTAAAACCATACACAATTCAAGTCTACTAGAGATTTATCAAATATTTAATACAGAAAACCCTGAAGCGTATTGCTGTCAACTGAGCTTGAGAGAAATGTGCTCCTTTCCCAGCATACAGCTTAATCTGCTCCCAGGATGCATTTCTTTACTCAGTAATTTCAGTTTAAACAGAAAGGAACTGTGGATGTATATTTTAGTTAAATTACTGCCTTTCTTTAAACAGACTCTGGGTAAAAAGGGCATTAACCCCCTCTCCCTCCTGTGTGCTCAGCGCCTCTTATCAGCACGATGAAGTTGTATCTTTCCAAAGCATGCCCTTTAATCCTTCTGGTGCCTAATGTGAAGCCCCACTGGTCCAATGCCCTCAGAGTGGGACATGTGTGGTGTGTCCACACAGCTCTAATCTTCATCAATTCCAGCACAGAGAGCATGAAACACAGCCAGTTAAATTCAGCAGAGCAGGACTAACAAGATCCATGTCCGAGGGCAAGAGCCAAACACTTCAAGGGGTAAAGTTGGAAATACACTGCATTTTAAACTCCTCCCAAGAGCCTAAGCTGTTTTCAGCAATTCCTCTACAGGACAGGTACAGGTACAGGACCAGATCGCTGGAAGGAAAAAGCGATTCTTAAGTACTTGACCACCAATATTATTAGTGAATTTGCCATATAGGAGAAATTAACAATGATTAGAGCCCTTTGCCTACTCAGTATATTACTCGGTCAGCACCAAGCCCAAATGCAACGACTACTTGCTTTTTTCATCCAGTAAAAACTTCAAGAAACACAGTGTCCTAAAGTAACCATAGAGCAGCCTGTATCTTCCCTTTCTGCCTTTTCAGCCTGCCGGCACCACACACACCCCATGTAACCAGTCCTCCCCTGGAACCACTGCAGCTCCTCAGTAAATGAATCTTTGTCCAGATGGCAGTCTCAGCAGAAACTGCTCTAAGTACCTCCTAATACCTAAAAAAACAGACTTGGCTCAATCCTTCCACAATTGTCACCTCCTTGGAGATCAAGGGGGAATGGGGAGGGGGGAAGCAGAGTGGAGGGAATCTTAAAAAATAGATGCAATTATGCTTTTCCTGGGGAAAAGAGGCTATGTAAGTACATTCAAAACTGCAGATATCCAAGTGACAGAGTTTTGACCTTTATAATTTGTTGTCTGCTGCTACCAGGGAGACCACTGCATTACTATCCAGCACCTGAAAGACTGAATTGGGGATACAGGAGCAATCAGTATGTGGAAGGCTGGAGACAAGACCTACAGCAGTTTCTTCATCCTCCACTGCTCACTGTATGGCACAAGGCCATAGACACCCTGACACCCTTCTCAATTCATCCATGAGGTGAAAAAACTCTGAATAGATAACTAATTTCACTTCATCTGGTAAACCTGGCAGGCTGGGAAACTGAGTATAATAAGCCTGCTGTGTGTCCCTGCTCTCCCATCCACTCCACACCCAGGAAGGACAGGAAAAGCAGTTCCTGGGGAGCAGGGTCTGAATCAAAGCAAAGGGGTGAATGGCTCCCAAGGGGAGAGCATCGCTCCTGTGCATGGAACAGATCACCCAAACACAGCTGGAGAAGAGAAGAACAACCAGCAAGGAAAACTGTGACTAAGCTCCAGGCTCCAAAGGCAGTAACTCCACACTCAAAGCTTCCCCCATCAAATGCTATTATCATCTAGACAAATTAAATGGACCATTTCTTAAGGCCATGATGCCCACACAGTCCCAGGGGGACAATCACATGGGCTAACCCACAGAGCCAGCCAGGATGTGGTGATGGTCCACGTGGAAGCTTCAAGCCAAGCTAAAGAAGGCAGACCCACAGAGACAACCTGCTTTCCTCCCTCGGTTCCCCCACTTCCTCTTTAACAGTTGCCTAGCACCTATTGTCTTCTACACTGCCATTCAGCATTTACAGAGCCACCTGGCACCTCCTCACACCTGGAGGAGCAAGAAACAGAAGTTCATAAATATCAAACATCCTACAGCGAATGGTGCAATACATTTTGAAAAGGCAGAAGTGCTGCAACAAAGAAGTCAAAGCAGGATATCAGGGGGTGACAGTGCTCTCCAAATGGCAGTGCTGGTAATTTATCTTGCAGGAGAAAATTTTAGAAAAGGTGGTTAAAAAATCGCTGTAACAAAATTGAAACCAGTCTTTCTTCTTTCGTGTTTCTGACAGAACGTCTTTTTACCTGCCACACCCAATCTCAAAATAAGTATCAGCTAAACTAAGGTTTATCCAGCTCAACACTGCATTTTCCTCTCCTGAATAAAATTAACAGCCACCCCCAGTTTAAAAAGAGATTTCTTAAACTAACAGCTGCATCAGAACCAGCACTGAAATGCCTTGAGATTTTCTGCTTAAACCCACACTTTGAAAAGTCATGATGGAGCTCATTTTCATAAATCTGAAGAGAGAAGAAAGTTAAATGCTTTGCTAAAATTTGTTCTGCATAAGTATAAGAAAGGTACCCTCTGGAAATGCTTTTTGCAGGATCATAGAGAGAAAGAGTATGAAGCCATTCTCTTTGTTAAAGAGCAAACTGATTTTCAGAGGCTGTGTTTTAGGCTTAAAGGGGCAGTTCAGAAATAAGATGGCACTTCAATTTTGTTTTTTACAGTAAGAGTTTCCCAGAACTCTGTAATACACGTGTCCTAAGTATGTATCCACATATTGGTTAAAGCCTTTGCTTTGTTTCTACTCTGTGCCAACACTGGCATGGACTAGTTTTATTTAAAAAGAAAAAAAAAAAAAAAAAAAAAAAAAAAAAAAAAAAACCCAAAACAAAAATTCTAGGAAAGTCCACTTGATAACTTCGTAGAAGGCTGTATTTTAGCAATGACTGCAAGCAGAGCAGACTAGAATCAGCTACTGCCTAGCCCACAGGTGGGCTGCTCTTGGATTAAACAAAGGTCACAATTTGATAGCAAGCCTTGTAGTCAAGGAGAGGTGCCTGCATCAGAAGGATGAGCTGAAACCCATCGAACTGGCACCAATCACAAGGGGCTGCAACTCCTCTTTGAACGAATTTGAAGCAGACTCACAACGTTTTGCCACCAGAGGCAGAGAGCAGGGGCTGGGCTCTGACCCGGCACTCTCGGGGCAGGAGGTGGTGCCTGTCCTGGGGGCACTGCCCCATCACAGCTCTCCCCAGCTCGGCGCCCTTTTGTCCTTCCCACACCAAAGCCGGTCGTGCCCCATTTCTTCCCTCCTCCCCACCAAGAGAGAAACAAAGGGTGGCAGTCTCTAATGGCTCCAGAGAGAGATCTGGGGCTTGCTTTATTACATGCTTAACAGAGCACTGAATTACTGGTGGTTATTGCCTAGTTTAACTGCTTTCCTTAAAAGAGAAACATGAGCAAACAAGCATGTGTCATGAAAAAGCCCCTATTCAGACAGGAGCTGACAAGAGAAAAAGCATCCAGGGTTAATGACTGTTTACTACTAGCTGTGCATTCAGGCACCAGCTGAAGTCACAATAAATGCAGAGAAATCCCCACCTTGTCCACCACCTCCTTAGGGGGCTTGTCTAGCCCAGGATTTACCTCCCGAGGTTAGCACACACTAAGTACCGAGGCTTTAAACCACACCAACTCAGCATGTGTCAAGGGCAGCATGCCTTGTCTAGACAAAGACTTTCAATGCACTTTAGTGAGCATATCCAGATCTCACATCTTCAATCCCAGTGGAGACAGAAGCCCTGAGAGAGAGCAGAGAGCATCCCCCCCTATCAGAGCTCCTCTGACTGATGGGGGAGGGAACACCGAACTTCAGAAAATGGCACCAGCCTTTTCCTCTGAAAGACCAGGGTAAAAATAATACCCACTTGAGCGGAAGACAGATCTGCAAGCAGGGGTAACCTGACGTTTGGGTACACACCCCCCAATGACCAATAATGAGGGGATTTAACTGAGAAGCAGGGGGGAGGAGAAGAGCAAACAGGCTCTCTCACTCCCATCTATCTACCTACTCATCTGTTTTTTTAATGAAACTCGTAAGGATTTCAGACCCGTAACCCAAATCAAAACTCAGCTGAAGTCCACCCTGAGGCTGAAAAAGTGTTGAGGACAAAATGATGTGGACAAATCTTCATTCCTTCAGAAACCCCGGGTAAAAAGAGACCACAAAAAAAATTAAAGAAGGTACAGAATGCATGTGGAGCAACACATTAATGTAAAAACAAATATATTTCATTCATCTTGACAGAACTACAGCAAATATACCAGAGGTTATGTGGATTTAACCATACCCTTTCTATTTGTTAATTACTTTTAGACAAAAATAAAAAGCCTCAGACAAGCCTAGAGGAAGAAATGAAAAAGATGATGAGCGTAGAGTTTAGAGAAAGGGAGACTAGCAGGAGGAATTCACCCACATCAGATGAGTATGAGGGAAGACAGCAAGGACAAAACAAACGACACAAAGAGAGAGAAGCCTGCCATCACTAAGAAAAAGGGCAAAATTACAAAATTTATTATACTAGAAAATATTAAAGAATAAATCACAGAAGTTAAGGACCTGAGACACTTTTGAAAAGTGTTATTTCTAGAAAGAATACTTCTTTCTCACAAGTCTGACAAGTGAACATTGTCTCAAACCAAAAATGCGCCAGCCTTTGCCCACACAGCTCTAACCACAAGCTCCAGAGCCAGGCTGACTCTCAGTTTAGTTCCTCTGACTTCAGCAGACAGGGTCTGTTCCTGGAGAGTCAAAGCACTTCTAGCTTTACAAAAGTAATCTAAGCTAAACCAATACACACCTCAACTCTGCACAGGGATTTGCTTCTATCATGCTCTTATTCCACCACACTTCTTTATCTTTCAAATGACATTTACATCTCTTAAATCATGAGCATACAGGTGGTGTCAATCTGTTAAGGTGTGCATTCCTGCTGGCATAAGACAGCAAAGATGTTCGGAACATTTCTCTCGAAACATCCAAACCATGAAATCTCAGATTTGTTGAAGAGAAGTTTGGCTCAGTGCTCACAAGACTTTCTGCCGTCACCCGAAACGAGGTGGTTTTGCTGACGGCTGTGATTCAGTCTCCAGTCATTTCAGCATGTTGTTTTTATCATCTTTCAAAGCTGTCCATAGTCACTATTAAAAGAAACCCACAAAATCCAGCACAGCAGAGGCAAACTCAATCTCTGCCTAGCAAAGACACTCAGGACTGAGCACCTTGGGAACAACCCTGTCCTTATCTTGGAAAGAGCAGCATCTCAAGGTCAGGTTATAAACACATCTCTCAGGGAAACACTCTGTACTGCTGCTGGGTGCACAATCTGCACAGCAGAAAAAGGAATGGCCTTTAAAGGCAAAGCTATAAAATTTTACTAGGTGAAACGTTTACTGAAATAAATCTAGTCTTTTGCACTCTTGATTATTATCATAACACATAGAGAAACTGACACACAATTAATGGAGCTCTAAACCAAGAGCTCTTGCAGGAAAAACACAACCCGAACTTTTCAGCTAACCTTGACAAAAAGACAGATTTTGGTAAATTTCAGCAACACAGGTGGCTTTGTGATATTCCCTGTTTCTTGGGCACCTCTCACTCCCACAAATGAGCAGCATCTCGGAGCAGAGGAGGTGAGAAGAGGCACTGCCAAGTCAGCAGCATCCACCACCCCTGACAAAGACCCACAAGCAGTCAAGGCTCAGCAGACACAGCCACCACCCCAGAGGTACTGCACCACCCACACCCTCTTCAGTGGGTTTTCAGCCACAGGTGCCATCTCACAACAGCCAACAGCTGAGACAAAAAGAATTCTTAAAGAAGAAGAGGATTTGGGATTCTTCCCTTAAGAACAATCTCCTCTTTTCCTAAGCATAGGAATCCTAGAGGGTGAACAGATTTTAGCAGTAACAAAACACTTTAATACTCAAGTCTAATGGCTTTGTTTCCAAACTCACAAGGATCTATAAACTTTGATGCCATCTATATAGATTTGAAATGCTGTTTATATTTCTTTTTCCCATCTTCTCCTGAGTTACATAGAAAGACTGAAATCCACATCATGGTGCTACTGGGTCAAGAGATTCTCCAGCAACCCCAGGTATCTCTAAGACCCAGTGCTTTCAGCACAGCTCTGAATCATGTAGGCCAGCAGGGTCCCTCTCCCTGCAGGAATAAAGCAACCAGATACCACCCAAGGTGTTCCATCTGTCTGCCTAACCTTCCCTTCTCCTTTCTGCAACAGGAAATCCTTCTGATGGGGAGTACAAAATATATATAACCTTCCCCTTTCCCACACAGCCCAGTGCAACCATAGCTTATGTATACAAAACACGCTTTCTTACAACACCAGCATGCGCTCACTACACACTCTGCTAGCAAAGAGCTCAGAGGTGCAGAGCAGCAGCAGATGAGGACACCCCAAAGCCAAGGACCTGACCTGTGAACAAAGCAGCAGTGTCAATAACAGTGGTTTCACTGCCCATTTCCCTCATCCTTTCCCAAAGCCTAGCACAAGCACTGCCACAACACTTGGTCCATGAGGGGGCACCTCCAAAATCAGCAATTAGCCCAAAGGAAGTCTTAATAACAAATACATCTTTATTCCTGAAGAAGAAACTAGAGCACTCTTCCATTACCTCAGAGGAAACCTAAGGAGAGGTAACATTACTCAGAACTGATTTAGTGCCTCAAGCCATTCAGAAGACCATAAAGCCACCGACAGACAAGACAAGCAACTCATTCACAAAGGCTCTTTGATCTTAAATACAAATAAAATTAGGTCAATATTAAAGATTTTCATTCCTTGCCATATAAGATTGCAAAAAGGCTAAGAAAAGCTTTTCCCATTTCTTCTTTTAACACTCAAGTTATTTAGCAAGTAACATTTCTTTCACATGACTTGAAACATTTTCTCCATATTCACTTGTCATCACCCCAGAACTTAACTCTTGGTGAAAATGCACAGGGGGAGCTGTACAGAGTGTTCTCCATAGTCCCCAAGGACAAGACAGGTCAGAGAATTTCAGTGTGTTCCACATGGGGGAAAGCAAAGAAGAGCAAAGTACACCTTTCACAACACCCGGATTAAAAACAAAAGCAAAAAGAAAAAAAAGAAAAAAAGATTTTTCATTTATTTGTTATTCAAAGCATTCCAGTGATTTTTAAGAGATGAAGATGAGAAAGCCTGTGCTGTCACTATTAATAGGCTGACATTCTTTCTTCCCCCACAAGACCACACCAGAAACACAGGCGAAGGCGAGAAGTTAAGGGAGCCTGGAGTGATGCCAGCTCTGCCAAATCCCAGCTCTGCAGCACAGGGACTACTCCAAGGAGACCCCAGGACAAGCCCTCACAACCCAGACTCCCCATAGTTCTCAATGATGCACCTTTTGTTCCTTCCCCTGCAACAGTACATTATTAACTTCATCTGCTGAAAAAGCAGCGGTTGACAGGATAATCTTAAGGATACAGCATCACCTTGAATTTTCCATTTAACATGCTTAGCTGTGTTAGGGTACCTTTAAAATCTTATTTATTTGCTTTCTAAAGCAACCAAGAGCTCTCATATGCAGCAGAAGGCCCCTGAAGCTATCACTGTAATGTGATATCTGCTCATAAATGTCAATATACCAATTTTAAAGGTCTTAAAGCTGCTGTTTAGTCATGGTAAAATAACCTAATACCTTCCTCATCTCCGTTACAGACAGCAATACAGTTACACATGAGCAATACAGTTCAGGCCCTTCTGCAAAAGACACTTAAGCACAAACCTCACCAACTGCATGCCAGCACATCATTACACCACAAATACAAGTAAAACAAGCAGGGGTCCCATGAGACTTGCTCTATGAGATCCACCCACTCAGTCACCCCAGGACATTTAGACCCTTTCTCTGGGCAGTTTGTAAGACACCATAGGGTCAGCATGCAAAGTCTTCCCTCTCTTTGGCATGGGTAAGCACAAAAACTGACCCCAGCCCGTACTAAGGCAAAAGAAGGGGTCTCTTTTGATTAAAGCACATAACTACTCTGTGTTCAGAGGTTTAGATTGTACCTCTGTCACGTATTTCCTGGATGGCTGGGAATAAACTACATCAGTTCCCCACCATACTTCCTTCCCACCTCCTCACCCTGTAGTGAGCACAGTGGTTAACTTGAGTATCAGGGAACCACATGAGAGTTCTACTTCCCTCTGTGTTTATACAGGAGATTACCATGCAACTGAAAGTTCAGTTTAACAAATGGTGTGGAATCTGAAACTTCAAATACTTCAGGAATCTGCTGTAGCTGCTGAAGGGATATCCAGGATATTGTCTCTAAAAAACTCAAGTGTTAATCAGAGAAAAGATACTTGGATTTAGAACAGGTTGAGAGATTTAAACACAAGATTCACAACCAGACTAAACTCTACTAGCTGAGCCTACAGACAGGAAGAAGCAATTACAACAGCACAGGTGGGGAAAATAAATAAATAAATAAATAAACAAACAGGTTTGATGGGAAAGCATACCTTACAGAGAAGCACACATTTGAAAAAAACAGTTTGAATGTCAGGCACTTAATTACAACCCTTATCAAGATCATCAAAAAACTAAAGTACCTGTATAATTCTCACCTGACAAACAGTAACCCAGATTAAATGTGTTCTCTGTAGATGTATAATCTACCTGTACAGGAATGACCCCATGCTTACTGCTGAAGCACAGAGAGGAGACACAAGGCACTGACTGCTTTTCACATTGATAGATTTATTTCTGCAAAACTTCTGAGGGATCTGATTGAGAAAAATTGTCTCATATAAGTTACCATACTTCATATAACAGTGCAGAGAATCCTAACTGAGAGCAAGCACATTCACCTCTTGGTACAGGCAAAAACAGGTCACTTACAAGCTTTTTGAGAACATTTCCCTTCCATGATGGGCAAGTGGGGTTTTACATGTCACTCGCTTTCATACATTCACTTACAAAGAGATCTTCATTCTTACCAGATACCCCACAAAGAACATGGACTGCAAGAGCTGCTATATGCATGGTACAGAGTGGGGTCAACCTGTCCAATCTTAGATATTCAAACAACATAAAACTGAGACAGACACTCATCAAAAGTTCCCATTTTAACGAATAGACAAAAACTCAGGTAAAGAGCAATTTATCTCATCCTAGGGTAGTTATCTCCAGAGGCCACTCCATGTTCTATTTCTCTCCACTGAGTCCAAGAGCACAGCTCACATCAGACAGCAAAAGGACAGTAAGCAGCCCACCTACTTATGCATCTTCAGAAGCACCATCCAGGCCCACTCCACAGAAACAAACTATAAATTACTGAGCATCTGTGTGTAAAAGCAGCTCTCACTGAAAAATGCATGTTTCACCTATCAGGCCACCATAACATAACTGGAGATACACAGCACTATCAATTTTTTGGGAAGCACAAAACAAACTTAATTAGGACTTCCAGTCAGCAAATACCTCATCATTATTTCTGCTGCACCAGTTCCCCCAAGAATTATTTTGATTATTGCAGTAGCTCATGGTGTGGATTATAGCAAGGGTTCACCAGCATGCTTTCCTTCTGCACCCCTATCTGTAAGGGGTTTTAACTCAGTTAAAAGTGTTCCCTCTTGGAAACAGCCTTGTAAGATGGGTACAGCTGCACTTCCTTTAAAGTTTTCTACTGATTTTTCTTTGGGAATTGCAAAACTAAAGAACCAAAACAATATTGGGGGTCCCTGACTCTAAGATACATAAACCCAAGCAGGGCATAGAATACTTTATGGTAACACATTAAGACTCACAGACCTTAAGCTTTTTCGCGTTTGAAAACAAAACAACCCAATACCATTAGATTGCTCAAAGTTTAGGGAGCAAGTTTTAAGACAGGTTTATTTTGTTTTGAGCTTGGAGTTTAAATCAGAATAATGAACTCTTGCCCACTGTCATTCCCTACAGCTACCCTCTCTCAGTCCTGGGAAGAAACTCTTGAAACTGCCAGAGCTTAGCTGAAATTGTCATATTTTTAGGACTTCAAGTAATTTTTAACAGAGCCTGCTATGAGGTAAACCAGCAAGAATAAACTATTGCCTTGGTAGTCCACAGGGAGTCAATAAAACAGATTTAATTCAACCGATTCTTTTGAGCTGCTGCCATTCTTTTACCTATCTAAGTTACACTTTCCCATTTCACCTCTGTCCTCTGGTGAAGTTTCCAAGTGCAGGAACTACAGCCAACAAGTCCATACCATGGACTGGTACAACATCAGAAGATGGTAACCCAAATATTCACACATAAAACCAGCACAACTTTCAGAGCCCGAAAATATCCAGTGAAGTAAGGGGAACTCCATGATTAGACAAACCAAAGGAAAAGGCATTTTGGGGGATAAGACATCATAGAGTAAGTAGTCAAAGAAGAAGGAGAGGGATGCCACAGATGATGTGTAGATCTGCATTTTCATGTGCAGAGTGACACTAGAAGGAAAGCCAGGTACAGAGTGGAGCAGCACCACACCTCCAAAGCTGCAAACCTACGGTGCCCAGGGGGATTTTTTTAGGACCTTCTCAACCAGGGTGGTGAGAAGCGCACTAAGCAAGTGGACCTGACCAGCAGCCCCAGAGCAGGGAGCTACTGGGGTGCTCAAGGCACAGAGGGGCAGGGGAGGAAGCACACAAACGTGCATGGCACACCACCAACAGCCCCAGCAGCCACATCCTGACTGCAGCCCACAGCAGACCTTCTCCAGGGGTAGCACTACCTGGCTCCAAGAACAGAGTGGCTAAGTTCATGTGGCTCCTTCAGCCACAGGTACAAAGCCTTGAGTCACTGCAATCCGTGCGCGGAGTGCAGCTGTTATCAGTGCGCCACGGGACAGCTCCAAAGGGAGGTGACAGAGACATTACTAGATAAGCCCTACAATACCAGTATAACTGCATCCATGTTGGGAGTTTTACCACGT
The DNA here is from genome assembly GCF_028018845.1 of Melospiza georgiana. Lineage (NCBI taxonomy): Eukaryota > Metazoa > Chordata > Aves > Passeriformes > Passerellidae > Melospiza > Melospiza georgiana. The sequence goes on from NC_080431.1 coordinate 22,039,438, forward strand.
TAGCTGTTTTATTGCTAGACAGGCCAATCAAGACCTGTTGGCACTTGCAGTGTCCTATTTGTGCAGTGAAAATGACAGCCACAGTGCCAGAGCAACCGGGGAGGTGTGGCTCCAGTGGGAAAGAAGCATTCTGCCAGGAGTGTGAAACAATCTCCCCCAAAAGACATCCCTTATTCTGGCACATGGACACAACACAGCTAGGTGGGCCAAAGGAGGTCTCCTCAGCCTGGGCCATGCTGAAATCAGCACAAAAACCAGTGTCCATGAACATTCCCTTGGAGTGCATAAGCCCAAAGCCTGGCTGACTAGCCAGCTGCCATGGCTAAAAGCTAATCTCTTTCATAATATATGTATTTTAATATAAATTACATGAGCTAATATGTTTCTACTAACAACTAAAGTGTCCCCTTACTTTTTCTTATATTTAGCACTTTCCTGACTCCACCCTACTTTTTCTTGCCCACAGCTATGAACAGTCCCCTAATTCATTCTCTACATTTAAGCCATATTCTCCTTCATCTTCTGATTTCCTCTGTAAATTCACCTTCAGCAGACTGCTTCTCTCTGAATTGTCCTACTATCTCTTCCTAACTCCAAATCTTCCCATAGATTTCACCTTTCACTTGCAACTATGATGCAAGATCAAGCAGGAGGCCATAGAAGAACCTTTGGAAAATTGTCAACAACCTTTATGCCCAGTTGAGCTGCACAGGACATTAGAGAAGGACTTAGTTGCACCGATTTCTAAGTAAAGTGGAGAGAAGCCTACTCCATCCATACCTCTACCTGATCCTTATGTGCCTCAAAAGTGCAAAATCTCTGAAAGGGCGAGCATCTCCACTCCCCAGTCTCTGTGATTTCATCTTTCTTTAGTGGTGCTTTTCACAGATTTCCCAATCAGCAGCAAATTAAAACCAACACCACTGAGGTCAAATTGTAATTATTAATTACACTCAGAACAGCAGATTTCACCCTGCTGCAGGACAGCAAAGCCTGAGAGAGCAGGGTAGTGCTTTGCCAGCAATACTATCCAGTCTCTAGTTAGTATTTACTCCTCTTTCACAAAGCTGCCCTGTCCTTTTTCTAATACTGAAATAGATACCACATGAGTTAGATCTACAGGGCCCCATGGCCACCTTGGAGGAGATACATCAAGCCTTGCTCAGATATGTCAAGGGACCAGGAATGAGGCTTAGGTGGAGGTATCATGAGCTTCACAGCATCATATTGGCTATTCAGTAGTACTCCACAGCTTCTAATTAGTGTCATATTTTTTGTGCCTCTGTGAAAGTGTTTAACAACACATCCAAAGCAGAAAACACACTTTAAAAATAATATTGATATGCAATGTCAAAATCCCCTAGCCCTCTACAATTAAAGCTGCCTCAAGGTTCCCAAGAGGTATACAACAATGTGGGCTTTTTCCTCCTCCTTCACATGGCTGTCTGATTTTAGAGCCAACAGTATCTTTTCTAGAGCCTGCGCTAACCTGAGAAATAATAAGGGACCCACAATATTACAAACATAAAGTATTTGATAAGAGAACTCTTGTGCAAAGCTATGAGATCCCCTCCCAAATCCACCTCTCATTCAAGCAAGCAGAATTCTTTCCACCACTTTCTGTGGGCTGAGACCTAAAATAACGATGCAGATAAGGATCTTACTGTAACTTTGACTACAGTCAAGCTCACATTGTGCAACTCAATGCTATTGAGCTTAAATATCAACGTCCCCAAATCCTGGTGGAGCCAGAGTGTACAGTCAAAAATGTAAAAGGGAAAAAAACAAAAATACCACTTTCCTCCACAGAAAACAGGTCTCAGGAGGGTAGGCATACAACGTACCAGGCTAAAATCACTCTTGCAAAGGCAAGTACCACTTGAAAAGATGACTAGAACATAATGTGTACATACAAACACATACTAGACCACATGAGAAAAGTCAGCTAGCATTCTCATCCAAAAAATTTATACTAAAAAATGTATATGCTGAAGGCAAGGAAATGCAAAGGGTGAGCACCTCTCATAATGCTGCACTGCCTTTGGGGATGCTCCTCTACATCATTCCCTTGGGTGGGAGGTGCAGACCTGCCATCATCACAGAGACCAAAAGAAGGATTTCTGCACACTATCAAGCCAAGACTCTGGTGCTTGGAAATTGACAACAACACGTCACCAAACTACATGACACTGCTAGGAGAGAATAAAAATTAAGTAAGGAATGGAAGCTGTACAGTCCTCCTTTCTTCACTATCCCAAAATGACTAAAAGCCCCTGCCCCAGGCCATACAGATAAAGCTCACCTTCCTCATGCCTGGTGCAAGGAGACCTTGATAGGGAAAACCATCCACCCATACAAGCCAAAACCCCCACCAAGGGCGGGGAGAGAGCCCACACATGCAAAAAGCAAGGAGAGAGTACCAGATGATTTCAACTGAAATTTTATCCATGCCAGTTGAAATATCTTCTGATAGAAAGCCGAAAAATATTTCTAGGAGTCAGCACAAAACTCTGGGCTGGATCTTGTTACATCCATCACCTCGAAGCCCGGCACACACCCAAGTCTCAGACCGCTGAGTCCTCCTCTAATTAGAAGAGTAAGGAGTCCCTGCCCCAGGAGTTTGCAAAAGCCCCACATTTTGCAAACAGACAGATGGGACTGGGGGAGGAAGAACAAGAGGGACATGTGGTTACCCACAACTGGCACATTGCTTTCTTTTCTCTTTTTCTTTTTTTTTTTTTTTAATAAAAATAAATATCAGTAATCCCCACTGGCCACCTGCCTAGCTTTTGTGTATTTAATTAAGAAGGATTTGGGTGATGGAGAACTGGTCAAAAGTTCAGCCAGTTTAGGGGAGGACAGGAGAGTAAACATCTAGCTGAAGGATCCAAAAAAATGCCAACATTCCAGCTGCTGCCTGGTCCTTCACCATTTCTAAAACAACAAGGTCTCACTTTGCAACACAATCCACAAAAAATCAGAGGAGTAAGGGAAGAAGTGCAATTCATACTTAAGAGAGCTGGTCTGGACCAGTTCCTGAAAGCCAGTGACCTCACTGATCCCCAGTACAGTTTGTCTTTATAGTGATAAGACTGGAATTGTATTCATGTTTAACAAAATCATTTGAATCCACAATGACGTCCCTTTAGCAGTGAGAGAAACAAAGGGGAGAGAGAGCGGAAAAAACACCCTTAACTGAGTTTCTAGAGAATACCAAGAACTGTCCTATCTTCCTAACCCCCCAACACAGTCACCTTGTAAGACAGAAAGTCCATTAAGACAAAAACAGGGTATCCTTAGCATGGGAAAACATTTAGCAAAGTTTTAATTTACTTTCAAATCAGCATTTAAACGATCACATCTTACATCACTTCCTTTTACGAGCCAGCAGTTAGACAATACACATCATTTACATGCAGTTTTGGAAGGCTGCAACATAGATCAACAAAAGAAGCCTTCACTATGAATTAACTATTACAAGACTCTTGGAAAAAGTCACTCCAGCCTGCGTTGAGGGCAATTAGGAGTATCATCCCCTAATTCTCATCCTTCTGGTGCACTCCTGCTATGCCTCAGAACTCCCACAAATACATCCTTCCACCCCAGTCACTGCTGCTACAAGAGAATTACGATGTCTGTGAGATGTAACAGCACACTCACAATGGTTAAAGCGTTAGGTGTCTTTAAAAACAGACACATACACAACAAAAGAGAAAGTGACTAAGCAAGTTAACACAGTTCAGTGTCAATAGCAAAATTACAATGTTTTATGCCTCTATGAATGATCAGATGATAGAGATTTTAAAATTTCAAAAGTATTAACCTATTGCCTTTAGGTCACAGGTAATTTTAGCATTAAAAACCCAAAATAGGAAAATCCAGAATGGAAGCAAACACCCAGTTCAGACGTCATATTGAGACAAATTTCAGGAGTGTTCTCATTTGGTGCAAGCCAAACTTCATATTAAGCTTACTGCTGGACTAAAATTTAACCGCAGCAATGCTAAAAATGCTTCTCCCACTACTTGCAAAAGATCAAAAAAAGCCCTTAAGGCAGCCGATCCCTCGGTGAGCTGGCTGCGAGTCCCAGTTACACGGCAGCGGGACCGGGCTGACTCAAGAGGGAAGGAGAGGGCAGCACATCCGTGCGCCATCCCAGGGGCACCACACGCCAGCGGCAGCACGGCGGGTCCGGCCGGGCCGACCCCCCACGGGCCGGGCCGGGCCAGGCCGTGCCGAGCCCGGGACGCCGCCCTGCCCGCCGCGGGCCCAGCGGCGCGGGCAGCGGGAGGGCGGCCCGGGGCTCCCCGCCCGCCGCGGGCACAGGCGCGGCCCGGGCCGGCCCGCACACGCCGCTCGGCTCCCGCCAGCTGATACCGACCTACCCAAGGGAAAACTCCCCCTCCCAACTCCAGCACCGGCCTGGGACTCCTTAAAAGTGTGAGAAGGAGCGAGCCAGGGGGTTGTGCGGCGGGTCCTCTCCGCCTCGGCTCCAAGGGAACGCTGCTGACCGTACTTGGCAGCGTTTAACCCTTTGCCTTCTCTCTAATCTAAAAGGTGCAACTTCCACGCCATGGTTGCCGGGTTTAGAACCAACTACGAAAGGGAAAACAACTCTCATTCCCCAGGATGTCCAAGCAGCAGTAGAGCTCTGCTTGGCCCCAGGATGAATGAGCCAAGGCCCGCTGCCCCTCTGCCCCTTCCCCTGTACTGGGCAAAGGCTTCCCCAAACACCCCTTCCTTTCTTACTTCACCACTGCAGAACAAGCTGCTCTTGACACACAAGGCTTCTTCTTACACACAGGAGACATGTAAGCAAGGTTATGAAGCTGAAAATAATAAAAACTCTATGGATTTCAAAATCACAGAACTGTTTGGGTTGGAAGTGATCTCAAAGATGATCTAGCTCCAACCCCTTTGTCATAGGCAGAAACACCTTCCACTAGACAAGGCTGCACAAAGCTCCATCCAACCCAGCCTTGAACACTTGCAGGGAAGGGGTATTCGCAAGTTCTCTGGGCAACTTGTTCCTGTGCCCCACTACCCTCACAGCAAAAGATTTCTTACCAATACCTAATCTAAATCTACTTTCAGTTTAAAGCCATTACCCCAATTCAAGCACAGCAACAGAAAACTTCTTATTTTTACCCTCACCACTGAGGTCCCAGGCCCACAGTAACACTCCACCTCAGCCAACCCATTCAATGCATAAAATGCGGGAGTAACTCCACTGCATTTAGGTGCCAAACATCTAAGGGCTGCCCTCACATTTCATACATGTACAAACATCTACACACCTACATGTAGCTAAATACATCGCTAAGGTAGAACTAACTACAGAAATATCTCCAGCCAGATAGATGAGCTATTTCCAGCTCGCTCAGCTAAGGCAAAGAGGAGAAACAACAGGGCTATTTTCTGCTTTTCAACAGGTTGGCGCCATCCCCTTCGCAGCGCCGCTGGAAAGCGGACTGCCCAGCCGGGCAAACGACCTTCGGCATCATCGGCGGCGGCGTGAGCCAGACAAAGAGATAACGTCATGGCCCCTCGGCTCGCTCCGTGTCCTCCCGCAGTGGCAGGTAGCCAGCCAATCCCGCTCCCGGGTGACATCATCGCTGATGCCGGCACACGAACGGGGAAGTGCATCAAACCGCACCTCGCAGCTCGGCTCCTCAAAAGCAGCGGCACGCCACCCCCAGCCCCTCGGGATGACAGACCGCTTACACGGGAAATAAAACCATCCAGGAAGAGGGATGTCAAGAAGTGGTTGCTGGGTAGAAGGAAAGCGGAAGGCAACGAGCAAACACGGCATAAACACGTTTTTCCCTCGGTTATGTAGTTCCTATGAAAGCCCTCAAAACACACACGTACAGTCTCATCTTTGGGTGTCCCTGGAACATTTCTCCTACCAAAAACAATGGCCAAGAAATGTTGGGTTTTTTTTGCAACAACTTTTGCAACAGCTGCCTTTTTTTTTTTTTTTAACATAACTTCATTCCTTTAAAAAGAAAGATGTTTATCGGTGCAAGGAAGTTTTTTGGTTTGGTATTATTTGTTTATATACAGCCCTGTTAGGTGTCCACATTATCAGTGCATGTACACAAATGTGTAGGAAGATATACCAAATACCTAGGAAGAAGCAGTGCCAACCCAAACTGAAACACCTGTCAATTCATTACTGTCAAGCAGGCCCAATAGTAATAAAAGAGGCTGCCTGTTGCTCCCCGCTATCACAGTGACACCAATGCCCTTAGACATCAGGTGTTGGTTCAACTCTTCCAAGCCAATAAATACATGTGCCCGTGCATTTATATTTCATTTCTAATGCTAACTATTCTGGGAGAGCTCTACCTTATTTAAAGAAAATGAAATTTAACATTTCTGTTGTCAAGACTGTTAAACTAAGGAGAACTTTGCTCATTAACTCAAAAGCATTAACAAGTACACTGAGAAACAATGCACTAAATTGCAATAATTAACAGGAGAGTTTCAAGTCCCACATTCACACCCTATTAATTTTTTTTTCATAAGATGATGCAAGCTCTGGGAACAAATGATTACAGAAAAAAACTGCGTCCTTTGAAATGGCAGAAAAAAATTAAATAGCTGAGGTTGTGTCAAAGTGCAGCTTTTTACTCATCTTCCCCCTCTCCTGTGACCCTCTGAGCCACATTATTTTTTCCAGCTTTATAGCAACAGCAGCAGCCTGGCTATTCCAGCTCAAGTCTTAAAAAGCAACGAATACACTGCGCAGGCAGACTAATTCTCCATCAGGAAGGCTGAGGTTCACGCCCTCAAAACAAACTGACATGTGTTTCATTTGCAGAAGAGGCAGCAAAGCGCTTTATTTAGTTACTGGAGCTGCAAGCAGCAGTATCTTGCCATCAGGGAAACTCAGACCAATTATACTCCCTTGTTTATAAGCAAAAAGAAAAACAAAACAACAAAAAAGCAACCAAAAACCCAAACAAGCAGCTAAGCATCTTCACCTCTCTCCTTCTCTCTCCAAATGCATCTTGCATTTCTATAGTTTAAGGCTAGAGCTTTCAATCTTTAGCCAAGTATTGTCTGTGCAAATAATTAGTCATCCTGGTAGCTAGCACTCACTGCAAAGTCATACAAGCTCAAGATTTGTTTGTTACACTGACTGCACACAAAAGGGTAAAAAGAAGAAAAAAAGGAAAAAGTAGGCTAGTTTCACACCCATATGAGCACTCTCTGATTTCTATTTTTTAAAGTCATACACTTGTCAAACAGGTTATTCTGGGAATTCTGATTTCCACAAAATAAGTTTCTCTGCTTTGGTCACTTATTATTGTCACTCTGCACCTCTCATCTCTGCACAGCCCATCAGATGCACTCGCCCCCAACTCCACAGCTTCAACACTCACAAGGAAACCGGGTGACAATTTTAATTAAGGCCAATGTCTTTGTCTAAAGTCACTGCAGCAGCAGCAACTTCCACAAGGATTTCCAGCAGCAAAGCTGAGTAAGCCTGTGGACGTGTTTGTATAACCGAGCCAGACTCTGACAGCGTCCACTTGGTTTGGTCATTTCTCTGGAAGGAGCACAGAGAGGAATAAGGACAATAAAGGCGTATTTCATCATTACAGGATGGGTGCTTGGGAAAGTAATTTGTACCCATTCCGAAAAAGCAGAAGCCAAGGGGCTGACAAACTTGACAAGGCCAGCAACAATGACAAGGGCAACACTTCTACCACCCCTCACTGTTCCGCTGGCCAGCGCGGGTGGCTCGCCTTCAGCCGTGTGCTCAGCCCGGCGCAGGCACCGGGCACCCTCTGGAAAACCGGCAACAACAAAAGGAGAAGAAATTCTGACACAAACCTTGTAGACTTGCCCGTACGTGCCATTGCCAACCACTTCCACCAGTTCAAAAATCCCAGCGGGGTCCTAGGGGGAGGAAGGGGCAGAAGGGGCGGGGGAGGAAAGGGGAGAAGAGAAGCGGGGTTACATTTTTGTTCAGGCGATGGCTGCTGGCAGAGCCCAACCAGCGAACCCGGCTGCTGGCGGCGTGCAGCTGTTGCGCCCTGTTTTTCCACGCACATGCCAATACATGCAAACAAAGGAAAAGCAGCCCAGGGCCGCGGTCCCCCCGCCCGCCCCCGGGAGGGCTCCCCCCATGCGGCCGCGGCCCCCCGCGCCCCGGCACCGGGCCCGGGCCCGGCCGCTCCCACCCCACCGGCCCCGCAGCCCCGGCAAGGGGCGCGCCGGCCCCGGGGGGCCCCCGCCCCGGCCCCCGGCACCGGCACTCACCCGCAGGGAGGAAAGGTCGATATCCACCAGACTTTTTGCAGGAGAATCGTTCGCCATTTTCCCGTCTCTTCTTTTTTTTTTCCTTTAAATATTTTTTTCTTCTCTGTTAAATAATAGCGAGGCCGCTCCCCCCTCCCTGGAGCAGCTGTGAATTGCGCGGAGCTCCGCTCCTCTCCTCCCTTCCGCCCTTCCCTTCTTCACTCCAGCCCCGCCGGGTTGAAACTCTTCGGCATTGGGAGGGGTTGGCGGGGGGGATGATGGATAGATAGATAGATGGATGGTGGGAAGAGGAGGAGAGAAAGGGAGGTGAAGGAAGGGAAGGAAGAAGGAGAAGGGGTGCTGCGGTTTGTCCGTCCGTCCGTCTCCCCGCGCTGCAGTGCGGGGCTGGATCCCCCCGAGGATCCCGGCCGGCCGGTCGGTGGGTGAGCGGGTGAGTCGGTGGCTGCCCGCGCGTCCCCGGCGGCAGCGGGCTCACACCATGTCGCCGCGGCGGCGGCAGGAGCGGCGCCGGTGCCGGCAGCCTCTGGCAGCCTCACGATGCGCCCCGCACCCGGGCATGGCACGGCACGGCTCGGCCCGGCCGGCGGCGCTCACGCCGGGAGCCGGCAGTAGCAGCCGCGGCCCCGCTCTCGCATGGGGGGGCGGCTCACGCCCAGCGCCGCGGCGGAGCCCCCGCCGCCTCCGAGCCCTTCCCGCGGCGCTGCCCTCGCATCAAACGGCGCCGGGCACCGGCGGGCAGGGGCTGCGCGTCCCGGCGGTGGCGGGGCAGGGGCGCGGGGCTGGAGCGGGCTGCTGCGAGCCAGACAAAGATAGCCGGGGAGGAGGAGGAGGAGGAGAAGGAGGAGGAGAAAAAATATACTGCGAGAGGAGAGAGAGAGAGAGAACAGCTCCCCCTTCCCTTCTCCAACAGGAAAAACCGGCGGAAACGCGCCCGCACCAGAGCACTGCTGGGTAAACTCGCGGGGAGAGAGAAAGAGAGAGGGAGGGGGCCAGCGAGCGCGGGCGGGGAGAGAACCGGCCGCGCAGCCTGCCCGCCCCGCCGCCCAACAATAGCCCCGCGGGGCGGGGGCGGCCCAGGGCGGCCCTTCCCCGGCGCCCCCGGCGCTGGGCCCTGCCGGCCGGAGCCCCACGCGTGTCCGTGGCAGGGTCGGGCGGCCGCCCCACCGCAGGCTGCCGCGACCGGCCCACGCTACCGCGACCGGCCCTCGCTGCCGCTGCCCCACGGCCGGCTGCCGTGACCGGCCCACGCTACCGCGACCGGCCCTCGCTGCCGCTGCCCCACGGCCGGCTGCCGCGACCGGCCCTCGCTGCCGCGACCGGCCCACGCTGCCGCTGCCCGCGCCCAGAGCAAGGACGGGCCCGCAGCCCCGGCGTGCCTCTGCGGGGCAGCGCGGTCACTGTGGGTCTGTCACGGATGGTATTCACCGTGCGGTGGGGATATTTTCTCTTCCCATTCCCGGTGAGATGACCAGCAAAATGTCACAGTTTCCCATTGCCCCGAGACCCCAGGCCCTCAGGAAAAACATTTGTGTCTCATGAAGACATTTCTGGAGAAAGAGACCCAAATCCTGGGCCACAGAACCAGACCCATCTCCCCTATTTTAACACATCGTTTACTGACAGAGCTGTCTCAGGCCCCCTTCCCGCCCAGAATACTCCTCTAGCAGAATTTGAATTGTGGAAAAATCTCATTAACCTCACTTGAGCAAGACACATCAGGCAGTTGCACACAGGTGTAAACCTTGGCAGGATTTGTTTCTCATTGAAGTTCTTTATCACACTGATACGGCAAAAATGTTACCTGCTTGCAAGAGGTCGGGTTATGTTTCCTGTGGGAACCAGGGTTTTCCTTTCTCTTCTAATTTAACCACAAAATTACATATACATAGCTATAAGTATCACAGAAACATACTTTTGAAACAAAGCAAACCTGTTGAGCAGAAAGTGTAAGGATAAATTACCATAACAGTTTAATGGCATGCTTCATTTTCACTTTAAGTGTAGATACAAAGAAAGGAAACTCCAGCCTCGACCAGGAAACTTTGTTCTCTGTGCAGGAACCTATAGTCGGGAAAAGGCAAATAATTTCAAATGGATTTGGTGTTGTGTCTGCCTGAGTGCATGCACAGGAATAAGGTCAAGTCTAGAGGCGCAGTAGATTTTGAAAAGTGAATTTCCACAAAGATTTATTATCATTGGCCTGGTTTGCATTACATGGCTTATTTAATTCAGCCTTTTTATGTGTAAGGGAAGCCTTGGTAGGTCAGATCCATTGCCCGTCTGTCCCAGCATCCCTCTCCAGATGCAGCCAGCAGTAAACGCTGAGAGAAGATCAATGGGATACTTTAACCATCCAGTAATACTTCCCTGGCTTATCTAACCAACTCTCAACAGCTCAGGGAGTTCTTTAGCAGCATTTGGTGTCACTGCATTTCATATTTTTTGATTATGTTTTCCTTCCATTAGATTGGCTATTTACTTTGTGGATTCATACATGCTTGTGACTTTTACAGTGTCCTCTGGCAGGGAGTTCCAAAGCTGAGCTAGCATGTTGTGTGGAGACCACTTTTTGCTAGACTGAACAAAGAAAATCCTGCTGGTTCTTGTTTTGGAAGAGACACCAATCGTTTTCTATTCATTTTCTTCATTATGTTCATTTTTTAGACTTCTGGTGTTTTTTCCCCTTGATTTTTGCCAGCTAGCAAGTTTTGGTCTTTTTAGTGATACTGTGAATGGAACTCATTCCGTATTTACCCTTCATTGAACCATTTCTGCTTTCCATCTAATGTTCATGCTGGGTTCCCCATGCAGCATCATAGTGATGTCCTCATTTCTAATCTGCTCCCGATCCTTCCTTTCTTCACTGTTGTTGAGTATGAATATGATATTCCTGTGCCATATGTCTATTATAACTCCAGAATCCCCTTCTGTAACGTTAATACTACCTCAGAAACTGTTGCTGTGTATTTCTGAATGCTGAAAGATTTTCAAGCCCAAACTCTGAACTGTGAGTTTTCCAAGTCCAGGATGAAACAACTTCCTTGTGCCTCTGAAAAGTACAGCCTAGGATTTTAGAGATGAGGATCTGAGCCTGTGTACACCTTTTCACCATTCATATTTTCACCAACACACATAATTTCACCAGACCTCTGATGTGGCTCCACCACAGTGTCTCCTCTCCGCTTTAAGTTTTTGTTTTATTACAGTGAGTTCAGTTCTTTGGTGTATTTTAGTATTATACTAAAGACTGCTAAAGTGCTAGCAACAAGATTGTGAATTCTTGAAAAGTAAGGCATCCACTAACTTTAGGGAAAAAATAGTTTTCATAAAGCAGTAAATGCCACAAGAGAGCTTCCTGCTAGTTCCCAGAGCGAAGCACCACGACGCCTCACTTTCCTTTTCCTTCCTACTCAAGTGGAGGGATTAAAGGCTTGCTTTTTTGAGCAAGAAGCCTTTTCAGCTGCGGCCAAAACCACTCGGTTCACATGTTCATCATGCTCTTCACCACCTCAGTGTTCTTACCCAGTTTGAAAGTCCAAAGGTTGAAAGACCAAACCTAAAATCACTGGTAAGATGAGCAGTCTGTTTTAACTCTTCCTCATAGTGAAACCAACAATCCTGAAGTGAGACGGAGTGAGACAGCCATCAACAATCGTAATGAACACTAAATGCAAGGAAAGGCATTTTCACCCCTGTCGATTGTCACCCCACAGAGCACACACAGTGTTTCTAATGACAAACTTCAGTAGAAGCATCAAAAAATCCGACTCCACTCCATCCATTGGGGAGCAAAGCAGGAGAAGGCTGGGGCCTATGTGATTCTTTCCATCATCCTCAGACACAGTTGCACCCATTCCTGCTCAAAGTGCTCATAGCTCGTAGTGAAGGGAACACAGGAGTTGTAGCTCCCCCAGCAGTTTCAGCATCCCTGGAAGAGGGGTGCTGAGCCTCCCTTTCGCTCGCCGTTTTTTCCTATTGAATGGCACCTCATCTCTTGTGTGGGTATGAGCATTCCAACAGCTGTGTAGTGAGCCAGGACTCATAGCAAAGCTAGCCCACAAAAGGAAAATAACTTCTAATGTTACTATTGATCAGTTCCCTGGGCTGGTTCATCACGTGTTCTCCTTGAGCTGTTGTGTTAACAAAAGGGAAACAGAGGGGTCAGAAACTAAGTGGAGGGCAGGAAGTGTAACCATAGCATTGCCTCTTGGTTGTGGCTGTGGTTTAAGCCAATTTCAACTCTCAGTGGACCCATAGGGGTAAAACTACAGAAACTTCCTTCCTTACTGGAAGAGACACTGTGGGAATGATGGGAACCCAACATTTATGTTGTAGCCACAAAAGAAATTCCTTGCCTTCTGTTTTTTTAACTTCTTTGAAATTGTCTTTGTTCTATAATTTTCCACTTTTAATATGCCAGGGCCCTAATCACTGACCAGAGATGCAGAGGTCATCAACTGCATTAACTTTTTATGAGCTTAATCATCAACAGTATTCAAAGAGATGAGTAAAGAGACAGGAAGTTCTGAATTTTCATTTTGTTCTACTCCTGATTCATCCCATAGCCTTGGGGCATCTCATTTCCTGCTTCCACTCCCGTTCTCTGTGTGGAAAATGGGAGTGATTTTGACCTCCTTTATAGTGTGAAGTGTTAGACATGTGCCCCGTCATACTCTGGGGAAATGGTTCTCTCCTTGGCTGAAAAAATCAAATCCCTGAGGGAGGCTCAAGCTAGGGTGATAAGTAACAGAGGACAGGCTAGTGAGTGGGGCTGAGTGAGGCTTTGCATTGTCCAGGGTTCCTGCTGCAAATGGAGCAGAAGGAGGCTGGAGACAGTTCTCCTCGTGCTATTTATTACAACACATACTGGGAGTAGATCAGTTACAAAAGGATGCCACACAATCAGCCTCCCTCCAGCTTAGGCTCCTCTCCTCCTCTGCTGTTTCCACCAGCCATATCTCTCAGCTCCATGTGAGAGCTGCTCTGTGTGATCACTGCCGGCACACCCAGGTTTTCTCATGCTGCATCTTAATACTGTCATATGGGCTGGACATGTTCCTGCAGCTCTGCTTGCCCAGTTGCACACAGTGCTGCTGGTGACTTCCTGCTGCTTCCTGCTCCTCAGGATACTGCACTGCCTCCCACATGATGGGTTTCCCTCATTCCAGCACGCAGCCAAGGCTCAGGAACGTAGCTGGACCCAAGCTTGGGGTCGCACATGTAGATGATGATGTAGGTGACATAAGGGCCAAAAAGGAGCAGCTTTCCACCAGCTGTACTCTTTGAGGCCATCGCTGCCCACACTCTGGCTGGCTTTGTCTGTTAGCATTTTGGGGACTGGATTGAAAGGATCCTGAAACACAGGGCCTGTCTAAATATAGCAGTCCTGCTAGTGCAGGAAGAGTGGCAAAGTGAGTCAGAGCCCTCTCCACAGCTGCTCCATGGTACCATGCGGGAAGGCACAGTACAGTCAGCACTTTGGAGGTGCCCACCTTTCTCCATCCCCTGCCAGGCTCCACATCTGTGCTGTTTTTTCAGCTGTGCTGGTTTGGCTTCCCTGTATTGTGGTTTGGTAGCTAGGCTGATCTTAGCAAAAAAGAATACACCATCTTTGTTTTTTTGCAAGTTCAGCTTTACCTCCCATTAACACCCTGCTTTAAATGAGTGGTGGGCAGTTATGTGAGAATGGGAATTTCTCAAGTTATTGCACAGAGATCTAGGTACCATGAAACCATGTCCTGAAAGTAATTTTGGGGGAAGAGTTACCTCAAATGGCCCTGCAGTACAGCCTAAGGGAAAAGTTAACCTTAGTGCTATAATAATTAATATCACACTTGTGCAGTACTGGAGCACCCAGAAGTTCTAACTTAATCCAGATCACAAATGAACATATGAAAATAACACAATACAATTTTTATGTCATTTGTTTATGCTGGTTGTGATGAAGAAAGATGGTACCTGGTCCATCTAGAGTCACAGGACATGAGAAGCTGATGGCTGAAATGGTATGAAGTTTGCCAGGACAACATACTTCCAGAGAAATCTGTGAACAAATCTAAACCAGCAGAGTGAACTTCAGAAATTTGCATCACCTAGCATTTTGAATCTGACTCTGAACATGCCCACACAGGATTTGCATCCATAGAGCCATAGCCTCTGTGAGGAAACTGCTTCTGCTCAGAAGAAAGGGTGATTTCATGTTGCCACAGTCTTTCACAGACTCCACATCCCTAACTGATCTACCCAGGCTGAACTCACAGCACAGTCCAGAGTCTTATACTTCATATCAGACAGTTGTCAGTCCTGCAGCTAGACTTAAACCAGGCAATGATGCAAAAACCTGCCATAAAAAACACTGTTGCATGCTTGGGCTAATTGAGAAGATCCCATGTATATTTTTGCACGCTGCCCATGCTCTGGGGTTTTAACAAGCTCTCTGTTTCTGGATCTGCTATCTGTCACACAAAGCATGCAATTACTGAGTGTGACTGGCTGTCACAGGCTATCTCTGCTTGTAGCTAAGCTGGCTTGTAGCTATCTTCCCATGACCCAAGTGTGACACTTATTTCACCTCTTATACAGGCCCTGAGCCATATCTGTAGCAGCTGTGAGCAAACTCTTTTCCTCCACATCTGAGTCAGAACTCCTCAGGGAGTATTGTCTCTCCTCACATTTGTTTCAATGCGCTTTATCTCACAAAAGGGCACCTGGGGATGCTCACCCAGAGTTTCTGGGATCTGTCTTGAGGAGTGAGACAACCTGTTTATGCCACATTTGTGTCCTGGAATAAGAAAAGCTGCTTTGCCAACATGATGGTGGCTGTGGCTATGCAGGCATTTACAGGCAGTGCTTGTGCAAGGATCTCCCAGGCCTTCCCCACAAAGCACATGGGCATGTATCCTATGCTTTTCCTCCTGCTCTTTGGCTCCTGTCACTGCGTCATCCTTACAAGAGCCATGCCATCAAACAGATAATTATTGGAAATAACACCTGTTTTCAGATTTTATTTTGTTTTTTATCCAGCTCTGTTGTGTCCACAGTGTGGTGAAAGCAGAAAGGCAGTGAGTGTGGAGGTGCGTGAGTGTGAGTGCGACCCCACATGTTGTGTTGTTCTTTGAGAGCCCTTCAGCTTATATAAACAGAGTTCAGGTTGAGTCTGCAAGCCTGCCAGGCTCGTGAGCAGATCAGTGGGGATCACTTTTCAAGAACTTGGGCCTTGTTTTGGCATCACCCTGAACATAGTCTTGATGTGCCATATAATGAGTCAGAAATACCATGACGACGTGATACAAATCACTGAACGTTTATGAACTTATTCTGTCAATTCAAATGTGTTCAAAAAATTCTGAGGGAGTCATTTTGTCACAGAACATCTAACAGAGAAGATACTGAAGTCAGCTTAAACTTGATAAAAAAGGCATAAAGCTAGCACAGAAATATTTCTCTATACTTGGGCTGAGTGGAAAGATGATGTTATGTGTCTGCATCTGATGCAGAGCAAGCTGATCCAAAAAAGCTTACATATCTGGTAATAACCAACCTTTAACATGGCCTGAGCTGGTACAGAAGTCATTGTGTCCCCAGAATGAAGCTAATGCACTTCCACAAACAGTGGGCTTCTGCAAGAAGTCTGTGACAGCATAAATTCCTGCAGTGCCCCTGGTCTGAGTACAGCCGTCTTTAATTCTGAAAATGTATCCCCATGTTGAACTTCATGCCTTGTGCAAGCTCCCTGTGAATTCATACACCTTTGAGAATTGTGACTTAGTGAGGTAAATTATACAAGTTGAAATTAAAGTGTAGCGCATGTATTTTAAACAAACATTAAAGCTACTGAAGTCTGCCCTTTGAAAGCTTTCTTCTTCAGTTTCCAAGTCACTTTTATTTGAATCTTGAAGGGATTTTCAATTTGTGTTATATTTTACAATGAGTAGAGTTGTGTTTGGAAAGTAACTTTAAAATGAAGAGTGAATTAGCACGAAAATGCAAAAGAAAGGGGAAAAAAGCTGAGGTGAGAATTAACTATCCTTTCAAATGAAAAATTAAAACCCCAGTGCTGTTAAAGGAAATTTAGAACCACGTAAGAATTTCCACAATTAATACACAGGCTTAATTGGTTTAAGTTTCCCTTTGATTTTATACAGCATGAGGTCCACAGAGGCCATAATTTCAGGAAACTCTGGCTTTGTCAGTGAAGCTAACTTAAAACGTTCCCTCTGCTCCCTTCCCTAGTGCCCTGTACCTGGTTTCACACCTCTCCATGGCCAATTACTATTGCCAGAACAAGGATTTTCCAGGCTAAGCCTATATCATCTGAAAAATAACATTCCCCAGAAAGAGTGAATCAGTTCTGATGCCTGGCAGTGACACCACCAAGAAGGCAATGACAGCAAAGAGGCACAAGTGAAATGGTGAAATGGCATTGGCAACTTGCCAAGTTACTTCCAACAACAAAGCCAAGATCTCATGAGGCTGCTGCTGACAGGTCAATAAAAATACCAAAGAAAGGTCCAAGGGAAGGGACAAAGCCTCTAGGCTGATATCACCTTAGAGGGTATAATTTGGGGAAAAAAGACACCCACTGGTCATAACCAACAGCTGAAATGGAGAGGGCTGCTGATTGACACAAGGTAATCCTCCAGATGTTGTTTCTTAAATAAAATGTTGTCATCAAAATACATAAAATGTTGAATGTTATGGGGCATTGCTGGGTGTTGATAGATGGCAAAGTATTTTAAGATACAGTTTGGCTTTCAGAGGCATTTTCTGTCTATTTCTAGATCTTGCTAATTTAACAGGGGGCTCTTCTGTATGATACATTTACCCTCTGTGATCCAGTTTTAAGTAAGCCAAATATCAGGGCTGCTGTGACACAGCAGTTTGGTAAAGTTCCTTGGTCTAACTCTTAGTAAAGAACTCCTAATCAATGTGAAATGTGAACATTTCAGGACTCTTTTGGTCATAACAGAAACACTGAATATAGAAGGTCTACAGAGAGCTATCTCCAGATAAAACACATGGGCTTCACCTGTCCATTTGAAGAAGTGAGCACCTCCAGAGTGAACCTTCAGGTTCCTCTCATCATGAAACAAAGATTGAAGTGGCACAGAGGAATGGGGTCTTAGCAGTCATGGTTTGTTTGGAGGCTGAAGCCTGTGCTGGAGACATCTCAGGCTGGTGTGACGAATCCCTTGTAGCTAGGCAATGCTTTTTCATGCAATGCCAGTTTTTAAGATTTTCAATGCAGTCATGCATGCTTTGGAAACTATTTACCCATTTAAGTAGCAAAGTGAAGTCAGGGGGACAGATATTTAACTGCTGTGAATTAGGGTAGCTCTTCTGAAACTGCCTGGAAGCTCTGATGACCAACTTCTCCCATTTAAGACTGCTGTTTTTACTATACACAGTCATCATCAGAAACAAGGGTGTTGTTAGGCTGTGGTGAATAGGTGATTTGGCTCAATTAGCCAAGAAATGGAAAAGCAGGGAAATTTATATCAAGAAAAGAAAAACACTACATGATTTCTTAACAGTACTTTGAAAACTTTTTCTGCTGCTTTGATCATTTTGTTCCCTCCTCTCACAAGCCCATCTTGGAGCTGTTATTTGAACTAGGTGTAAATACATATGAGAAATGATGAGATGAAGGCATACTCCACAGGAGGAAGTTCCCATGCAGGAGACAGCTCAAGTACTATAGGTGGTAGGGTGGCATGCAAATGTGCACCTCTGAGTAAGGGCATTCCCCCAGATCAGATCCTGACTACTTGGCAAGAGGCTTTGCAGAGTTCCCCAGAACACTGCCAGATGTACTCAAACCCTGCCTGATCAAGTCCTTGATTTCCTCCAGGAAAGAAAAGCTGTCTGTACACTGATGTTGGGATCTGAAGGTCAGCTCACTGAGGATGAATGTAAGTTCACCAAAATAGTTTTCTCTTGCACATGAATTTTGACAAGTCTGAGGGTGAAAACCTCTGGAGCTGGACTGTTCTTGACCTACATGGAATCGCAGCACTGCAAGAAGAGGTGGAGATCATGCATCTCCACTGAGATGGACACCTGTGCAGCAGAGAAAAAAAGGGCCTGTCTTGCTGTTCACTGGGCTCAGCTGGAAGAAAAAAAATCTATTTTCATACTATTGAAAAGGCAAAACAAAATGAGGGAAATTAATGAGTTTTAAATAAGGGCCACTAACCTTAGCACCAGGTATTTCAAGCATTTTGTTATAGTTAGTCACTTTCCTCTCACCACCAAAATAACATGAGACAGAAACATTTTATGACTTTTTTGATGATGAAATTTTACACTATCAAGGTGTAAAATTATATTTAAATATCAAGCTTTTCCCTGCATCCTACAGCAGCTTCCAGCACATTTGCATACTGCCTTTTACAGGACAGCAGCTAATATCTACACTTAATAACACTTAAATCTTATATAGTTGTCTGTCATCTCTAAGCACTTGAGAAAAAAACCAAAAGCATATTATTGTCTTTATCAAAGTTCTGAGAAATTTAAGGTCCCAAGTTCTTTTATACCAGGAATTTAATATGGGATTTGAAGTACCTAATTTGAGATGAACTATTTTCATTCACACTTTGTCTGTTATTTTTCTTGGCAGTTTATTTTTCTACAGTGTTAACATTCCAAAATGATGCAGCTCTCTAGAAGTTGTGGCTTCCCTTGGAAAATCCTGGGGCTAAGCATCTTGCCCAAAGATCACTTGCCTGATGAAATCTGGAGCTATACTGCCTTTTCCCAGAGCCCTTGGTGCAGCATTAGGGTCTAGCTCCCAGACTGGCTGTGGGAGGCACTGAGGACCACACTACACCCCAGCACATTAATGCAATCTGGCTTCCTATAGTGCATGGAGGCATCATGCTGCACAGCCAAACCACCTCTGCCAAGTCTGATCAGTCTTCTGTCTAGATGCTCTCCAGATGTGTGCCAGATAGTGCAAAAAGGGAAAACAGTTTTATGCTGTGTTGCCTCATCATATTTCAAAAGAAAAGACAGGTTGTGTCTTCTTGCCATGCCCTTCGAGCCTTTGACCCAGCCTAGGGCCTGTCACTGCCAAGGACACACATTACCTCCTTGATGCTTGTCATTGCAGGCCAAGGATAGTTTATGACTACAAAAGTTCAATCAACAGTGTGATGAGGTGAAGATCTACCCTGGAAGATCCTATTGATGGATGTATAAAAAGAAATCTGCAAAAATTGCAAAGAATTATCTAAGATATTACCAAGCCACCTTGTCCACAGCCTTCTTCTGTCCATCCCAGAAACAATAGCATGGACTGATCAAGTACACAGTTCTCTAGATTGCCCTGGACTCGAAGGAGCCCAGCTACACAAGGAATCTGTAGGGTTGGGTTTAGGGCCCTTGACTTTGGTCCAGTGTATTAGTTGAAGTCCCATTACTCAAAGTGCCCTTGACCTGCATCTGTAAAATACTCAGTTTTGGAATAAAACAATAGAATTCCATCCAGCCCCTGGATCACCTGGATGAACCTTTAATCTGCAGCGCTCTGGGGTTTGCCTGTCTTTATCAGTTGTTTGTAGGCAAAGAGACATTCATCAAATTTGACTGCATTTTATGGTGTCTAAAAATTTACTCTAGGCAACAACAGACTTCTGTACAAGTATCAGAGGTGAGAATCATCCTAAATGTTGTAAGATATCTACAGTATAGAAGTCCAAACTTGACCTCTTCACTCCTCACTGTACTCATAGTCATCAGCAAAGAAAGAAGGGCAGCTCTTGGCCATGTTTTATCTCATGTGAAATAGGTCACATGAGTCACTCTCTAGAAATGCCTATTTCTCTGTGTTGACTCCAAAGGGAGTCTAGCTACACTAGTCAGACACAAATGGTGACACTGCAAATGTCCAGAGTTTCATGGGATGAACCCCCTTGTCTGGAGTTCATACCTTTTGTGGAAAGACCTTTTTTCTCATCTACTCCCCATATCAGCTATGCCTTTGACTGCTGGTCAGGTGTCTCTGCTCTGAGTATCTGCTGCACAAGAGCTAATTTGCTCCTTCACCCAGGAATGCCAAACAACACTTCATCAAGATGGTTAAGGATAAGGATAGTGGGATTGACTGCAAGACTTGAGAATCAGCAAATAGGATCACAGAACAGTTAAGGCTGGGAGGAGGGTGCCTCAGAGGACTGTCTAGTCTGACACCTGGTCAGAGCAGACTCAGCTAGTGCAGGTTGCTCAGGAGTGGGTACAGCCAGATTTTGACTGTTTCCAAGGATGGAGATTCCACAGCCTGTCTGGGTGCTCAGCCTTTTAGTAGAGAAGTGGAGGAGGGACAAGGGGCAGTTAATGTTGAAATTGTATTTCTTGTACTCCCATTTCTGCCAATTGCCTCTTGTCCTTTAACTGGATACCACTTAGAGTCTGGCTTCATCTTCTTAGTCACCCCACTGCGTATTCATGCACAAGGGTCAGATCCTGTCATCATTCTATTGCAAAGGTTCCATATTGTTGTCTCCTTAGTGCAAGAGTTTCCTACCTCCTTGATGGTTCTCACAGGCATCTCCTCAGAGCACTGACTCTTCCTTCTTCTCACAGCAGCCAACTGACTCCAATTCCCCTCTCACCCAGCCAACCCACTCTTTTATAGCACTCTTCTTCTCATTGCTTACAGCTGTGACCTGTTAAAGTCAGGCCTGTTCCTAATCACTAGTAATTGGCTCAGCTGCAACTCCTTGGGGTAAGAACACTTGCTATACCACCTTTATTTCCTTATATTCTATCCCCCTACAAGATCCCCCTGAGCTTTTTCTTTTCCAGGCTGAACAATCCCAGCTCTCTCAACATCTCATCCTTTCATCATCTTCATGTTCCTTCACTGACTTGCTGCAGCAAGTTCCTGTCTGTGTTGTACTGGAGAGCAAAGAACTGGGCCCAGAACCTCTCACATGTCTGTCTACCAGTGCTGAACTGAATGGGAATAATCACCTCCCTCGACCTGCTGGTGACCCTCCTCCTAATGCAGCCCAGGGCCTGCTGGCATCATCTTGAGGTATTGCAATAGACAGGGGCAGAGGGCAGCTGCCAACATGACTGTAATTCACTGCCCAGGAATGCCAGAAGCCTGTCTTCCAGTTAAAGAGCAGCAGCTTTTAGGCAAGCCAAGTGCAGGATGCTAAGGATGATGCTTCACAGGGAAACTGTCTGGGAGGGCAGGTAGGATGTTTGTGGAAGTTTGTGGGGAGAGCTGCTATTCCAGTACTATTCCTTCTGTTGCTAGTGAAAGAAGAGCTGTATAATATCATGGAATCATTTAGGACGGAAAAGATCCACCACTGTGGGTGATGGGTTGGTGGTAGGAAAGCAGCAGCTGCTCTCCATACAAAAGAATTTTTGCCCTGCTGCTGGCAGATGGGGTAAAAATAAAAAAAAAAAAAAAAAAAGGAGAGAAAAAAAGGAGAGAGGTTAAGTGTGAAGTGAGGAGAAAGGAGTGACCAGACATGAGCAAGTATATCCAGGATCTCCAAGAGAGTGAAGCCTCTGACATTTATGCAGATGAAATTGCATGTGGTCTTTCTTTCTCCAGAGCCGCATTTCCTAGAGTCTTTGCCATGCATGAAGGTGAGTGGAGTGTCCTTTTAAACATTCTTTTAAAGATCCTGTTGGAGCTACTTGTATTGGAAGGAGCCACCACTACCCTTGCCTGGACTGTGAAAAATGCAGATTTACCATGCTGATCTGAAGGATGTTCTCCACTCTGGCTCTGGAGTTGTATTGCATTGTACACAGTACTGGGGAACCTTCAGCCTCTCTTAGAGATCTGTAAGACAGATAAAAATGGAACTCTTATTCTTGTGGAGTTCCTCAGGGAACAAGTGCAGAATGTAAAGGATCAACAGCCATAGCAGAACATTATTTCTGTTTTCTGAAACACATTCCTTTGCCCTAGAAGTGGGTCACAGTGCATAAGGGACCAAGCTTCCCTTATCTAAAGCACAGGATTATCCAAATAAATATAGCACACAAGTAATTTTTTTTTATAGTTTGGTACAACAGTCACAAGCAAAACTTGTCAGAAAAGCTGGATTTGTTACATTATGACTTCCAGCAGGTTATCTAAGCTCTCCTTGGGCCTTTGTTTCTCATCCCTTCCAGCAAGGCACTGTGATACAGAACACGTGGCTGGTGAGTGGTGCTGGCCGATGGACGGGGCTGCTGCTCTGCAGTGATCAAACATCTTCCCAACCAGGTAGGCCCATTTCTCCTCCCTCACAGCCCAGCTGGTCTTGGGGCCAAACACTAACAGGATACAGCTCTGTGTTTCCATCCAGTTGGAATGGCGATGTGGCTGTGGGGAGGACCCAGAGAGCACCAAAGCTGGCACCAAGACGGAGCCTGGGCAGGGAAGAGCTGGGTGGTGGCAGTTCTATGGCAGGGGCCTGCACACCCTTGCAGAAGTGACCAGCAAAACACCATCTCCATTCTTCTGCACACTGGCTATTTGCCAGTGTGTCCTCTTAGCTGTGGGGGGACATTTGTAAAAGCTTTAGCCACCTGAATGGGTCATGGAAGAATGTTGCCAGGGATTTTTCTTTTTCCTGGTTTTCCTAGTCCACTGAAAAATTACTCATGTATTGGTGGAGATAACAAGAAGTGCTCACTGAAATAAAAATTGCTAGCATTCAGCAGGGTGGCACCCCTGCTCAGTGCATGCTGTAAAATTCCAGCAGGCAAGGAATGCCACTTGGCTCTTGTTCAGGAGCTGGCAGGAAACAACCCCCACTATGCTGTGATTCAACACCAAGGCAAAAAAACCCCCGGAATCTCTTTCTCTGTAACAAGGAGCATGGATGATCACAGTTAGGTTAATAAAGCTATGCTGCCCTGTCACATCTGGAGACCCAGGCTGGGGGGGGAAAAATCCAATTAGCTCCAACTGGCCTTAGTGTAGTGGCCCTAAATCAGTCCCTAGAGAGCTGTTGCACCGCAGAACTGCATCCCGCAGTGACTGACTACGTGCTGTGCTCTGCAGCGTTTGCCACAGATGGCAGCCACCAGCCAGCAGAGAGGGTGCCCATTAGCAGAGAGGCAGAACTCAGCTAAAAGTGCCTCCCCCAGCCTCAGAAAGGTGGTAATGGCATGCAGCAGAGCTGCTTCCTTGCCGATGCCCCTCCCATGCAAAAGAGGTTGCTGGTCTAAATTAAAAGAAAAAAAAAAAAAAAAAAAAAAAAAAAAAGGAAGAAAACAGACCCTACAAAATATTATTCCCCCCCCCCTTTTTTTTACCTCACTGTAAGCCACCTAGGCAAAGTGAGAACTTATAACCCTCCCTTATTCCAGGTGCTAAAGCCTGCTGTGTGGAAAAAAAAAAAAACCAAAAAACCACCGTGAGAGCCTGGCTGCATTCTCTGTTAGCAGGTGTTGGAAGCCTGCAGGGATCTGCAGGTTAATTAATACTGACTTACCAGGGTTGGGGAGCTTATTAGCCTCCACCCTAAAAACGAGGAAGACAGGAGGAGCCCTCTGGGGGGAAGGCAGGTAATGTTTGTGGGGAGGGAGACTGGCTGAGGCAGAGCCAACACTGGGGAAGAGGCTTTAGGTGGGGCTTATGAATTAGGTTTTTATCCCTTTTCTCTTAATAAAAGCAAACTTGAGAATAAGTGTATTTTTACACTTTAAAACAAGCCTCTAATTTGTCAATGGCTGGCAGGAGCTCTGGTAGCTGCTGTGCAGAAGCCAGATGAAACTTCCCCACTCTGTACCCCCAAAGAGCTGGGTGAACACTTTGGTGTTGCTCACCTTTGCAGTCTCCGGCGCTAAAAGGAATTTTTACAGCCCATAAGGGTGTGGGGGGATACATTTGACTTGCTGTCAGGGTCTGTGAGACCACATGCTTGACTTGCCAGTGTTGCTTGCTCACCTGCCTGCATGTCATAGTTTAGCGTTGCTTTCCAGTCAAATCCAAAATGTCAGGGAAAGCACTGCTGGCCAGAGCCCTGCTGACTGTGGATGAGAAAAGATGGAATGGGAACAACACAGGAGGTGGATGGGCCAACTCTTTGGCATAGCTACAGCTCCCAGCATCTCTGCAGTTGTTTATAGTTCAAACAACCGGCTGATGGCACCCACTTGCACCTTCTTGCTCAACGATGTCTCTACCTCCTCTTTCCCCCTCCTCCTCGCCTTTGAGGTGTTGACACCCTGACAAACTCAGCCCTGGCCTCTCCAGGGAGCAGGGCGAGGTTTTCCAGGCAGCTCTGGGCCGTGCTTCCCGCCTTCCCTGCTCCTCCCGGCTCCTGCCCGCAGCATCCTCTCACACGGCCCCAGGGGTCTGGGGCAGCTCCGGGTGGGAGATGTCCCTCCACCGCCTCAGGGGGTGTCTGCCAAACTGTGATTCAACATTCGGCAGGTATCAGTGAGGCAGGGGGACACGGAGCACCCCGGAATGAGAGTGAGCAAGAATGGGCAGAAAACACAGAGGTGTGGTATGGAGGGAAGTGAGAAATGGGGAGTAATCCATGACTTCAGGACACCTCTGAGAAGGAGGTTAGGAAGGTGACAGGCATAAAACTGATGCCTCTGGATCACCCTTGTCATCTGCTGGGCATGTGAAAGCCCTTTTCTCCTCCAGTATGTCTCATCCATGGTGAGTTCTCAAAGCTAACCTGTGTCAAAATAAGCCCCTGATGTTGGTAACAATTGCCTTTGAAAAAGTTTAAAAGAGAAGAACAATACAAATTCTTATTTGGGGCGGCGGCAGGGCTGGTATTCCGGGGAGTACTACTAGGCTCCAGGCTATCTCCAGTCCCAATTCTCAAGAGAAAAACTTTGTGTTTCATTTCACGTGAGAAATAAGAATGAGCTGGTTCCCATTTCAGAGGGTTTGCTGGGATGCCCCTTTCCCTCCTCCGGCATCTGCAACCAAGATCTAAACATCCCAGAAGCGCTGAGGGTGGTGCGCACCGCCCAAGGATAATTCCCAAATTCCTGCCCCCACACACGCACATCCCACTGAAAGCTGTTGCCTGCGGAGGTTCAATCCCGGGCCACCTAGTGGCACTTCACGGAAATCGGTGCTACAGGCAGCTTCGGCATGTGAAGTCCCCGAAAAAGGCAGGAGATGGAGAAGTTGTTTCGGTTGCCCCGAAAGCGCTTTTTGGGGCTGGCGGTGCCATCCTTTGGGGCGCGGAGCAAGCGCTGGGAATCTCAGCAGGAGGAGCAGGGGTGCAAAGCCAGGCAGGCCCCTCTCCCAAACCCTGGCCTGCCTCGGGCCCTCTGCTCCGGGCGGAAAGCGCTCCTGCTGCAGGATGAACAGAACCGTGCCTTGGATGAACAGAAAGCCCTCTCTCCTGTGTAGAGGATGTACAGGGAATGTGTGGGGACTTTCGTGGGGCTCTGAGCCAAGGACTGGGGCGGGAGGAAAGGTTTTAGGGAAGGGGGAGCATGTCTGGTGCCATATCCCTGCGGGCACTGCTGGGGGGGAAGTGGAAGTCAGTGAAAAGGAAGCCCAGGCAGCCTCAGGGTATTTCCTAGTCATAAAGTGCTGCGGAATGGACATCTGAGCCTGGAAGTAGCCAGCTTGCATTAGTAAGTTCTGAAACGTGTGAAGCAAAATTAAATTAATCATTCTGACTGCTATTCTTTGCATCGTGTCATCATGCTACACTAGTTCTTTTTTTCTCCTGCGTTCTTGAGAGGGAAACCCAAACCTGCAAAAATCATAATTCATTCCCCCTAAAATCAGCTGGCCCCCCAAAAGGCAGATTTTTAAATTTCTTTTGTGTTTAACGTTCTATAGCTAGGAAGCTTTAAACACTGCAAATACTTGTTTTGCACGAGAAGATGCTAAGAATTTCACAGAGTCATTGTTTGCCAGAGCTAGAGTTAATAAGAACAACAAATGTCAGAGGTTTACAGTAAAATCATGGATATTCACAGTGTGAATACAGGTAACTTTTGAATTAGTTTCAGTCTTTTGAATTAATTTCAGTCTTCTCAAAGCCAAAGTTTTCTTTTTTCTTTTCTTTCCTTTGTGTGTTTCATTGTTATTGTCTCTGCAGAACATAACCCAAAATATCAAAAAGCCAACTAAGAATCTGGTTTAGAGGGCAAAATAAATAATATGTAGAGGCAAGGGTATGGCAAGAATGCAATGGTTGGACATATCAATCATTTCTATGGCAACAGAGGAGGATATAACAATGCTGTAGAACTGAGCAGAGGAGACTGGGCAAAAAGAGATCATTATTTTACACTACCAATATTTTCATTTACTTAGAGAGATAGAATCACAGAATGCAGAAAATCATATGGGAACTATCCCAAATTATTATTTATAATTCTACATTAACAGTTTACAGAAGTAAAAAATATATTGTATACAATGAGTGTGTCCCTGTTCTTCCAGGGAGTGTTTGTAAATCCATATGACTATAAACAAAGGATGTGTTTTGTGAGAGTGCATGTAATACTATTGGAGTGTGTGACTGCATGTAAGACACAGTGACTGAATTTTAAATATCCGCAGAGCATTTGCCTTTCTATACCTTTCAGATGAAAATCATAATTTTTAACACAAAGAGTGATCATTTTGATATTTTTCTCATAAATGTATTTATTTCTTCTCCTTTTAGTCACCATGGGTGGGATTTAGCTTGCCTAAATTATAGTGCCTGAATGTGAGATACAGCTTAAACTCCAGTGGTAGACAAGGAAGACCAAGCCCATACAGCTGGTTGAGCCTAGCAAGCTACTTTCTTCCTGAGGTTGGACCCAACATTTGGTCAGCCAAATTGGTCTCCAGACCCCACTAACTATACGGTCTTAACTATATGGTCTTATGATCCTTCCTGCCTGTACCAAGAGCTTAGACACCTTGCTCTCAGGCAGACACTTGGGCTTTGGACACCCGGGGTGCAGTCCAGCTGCCTGCCCATTGATGTCTGACACCTTTTCAGACTCCCCTGGGCTGTTGTGAAATCCCTGGGGGCTGGTGCCAGACCTGTGTGAGACTAGTGGAGCATCAGCTCCCCACCGAGCGAGATAAGCAGCACCAAATGGCATTAGAGCTGAGGTGATTGGATCAAGCCCTTCAGAGGTAGCAGCAGGCAAGGAGTCGGGTGTGAAGTCAATGTGGGGAGTCCAGGGAGCGAGTCTGGAACAGCAGGGATGGGGCAGAGGGCACAGGGACAACTACAGCATAGCTGGGACAAGGGCTGGGCACCAGGGCCTGAGCTCACACACAGCCCCTGCCACAGGGGCACAGGGTACCTCTCTGGGGGTCCTGTGGGAGGCCAGCCAGGGCAATTACTCTAACACCCTAAAATCAGGGTGAGATGAATATGCACTTTGGATGGTCACAATGAAGATATCTGCATTTGAGCCTGTCACCCACACTTCCTTTTCAGTAGCTGAGAAGAAACAGGAAGTTGTAAAATCTATTCTGATGATCTGCTATCAAAAGAAAGAAAACACCTATAACTAACTCCCTGAAAACACCTATCTCTCCTCTGACCACAAAGGGAATCTCAGTGCAGATGAGACTGCCGTAAAATGGGTCAGAAGCACCCTACTAGATGTACCTCCAAGATTCAGAATGAGCACAGATTGGAGTGCTTATGTCATCAGAGATGAGATAAAATGTACACGGATGTAGCCCCACAATGTGGAGCCTTCCTATCCATTCACAGGCATTATCTCTATCATGATATTGGAGGTAATATCAACATTAGTTGTTTAGATTAAACACTGATGATGTCACAAAAATATTTGTTGGCTGAGCCCTTAAAGGTTATTCTGATTCCTGTCTGGAGGACAGAGGAAGTACATACTACTCCTCACAGCTGTTCCCCATGGGTCTGTCCTTGCTGTTGATTCTCTTTAGCCATCTCTGCATGGCAAGAACATGTTGAAATATTATTATCTTTAATTTTAGAGCAGGGTCAGGCATGGAGCAAATACCAATTCACACACAAAACCGAGATGTGTATTAGGGATGATAAGCAGTAGGCTGGCAGCTTTGTTCTTCAGCTCTTCCTCTGCAGGAGAGCACAGACCTCCTCCCATTGCCCAGACAGCTTCCACACCTGACCTTGTAAGAAGGCAATACAGCCCCATATTCCTTTGCTCAAATAGGCAGTAATTAGTCTTGCACACAGTGGTAACTTTCATGATTCTGACATCTCCCTAACAGAAGTGGAAACAAAAACACGAGCTTCCAGAAGGTTGTCTCTTCTCTTGGAGAAAGCCAGACACAACTGTTTTGAATTAAGGTACAAAACAGCCTCCCACACAAGGCCAGGGAGATGGTGCTGGAAGTCTCTGCACACCTACGTAAAAACACATACTATAATACAGTGTAGATCATAGAATAACTCAGTTTGGAAAGGACCTGTCTGGATGCCTTCCATCCATCTGGGCCACCCCTTCACTGGAATGTGGCTCTCTCAGAACATGTTGCTCAGGGCCTTGGATGGCTGTGTTATCAGCATCTCTAAGGACAGGGGTTCCCAAATAAGAATCAACCCCCCCACCCCCCAATGAGGTTTGGTTTTCTTTTTATCTGATTGGGATTGCTTTTGTTGCAACCTCTGCCAGCTGCCTCTTGATTTGATCTTGACCTTCATTGTAGCTTCTCACAGTATCCTTGGAGCCAAACTGCTGAAACAAATGAGCAGAGTGCATGGTGGGTGGAAAGCTGGCTGCATTAAAGCTGGCTGCATTGCTGAGCCTAAACACTTGTGGTCAGAGGCACAAAGTTCCACGGGCAGCTGGTTGCTAGTGGCCTCCCTCAGAGGTCAGTGCTGGGGGCAGCACTGCTTAACATCTTTTTACTGAGCATTGCTCTCCCCTTGTTCGCAGTCTGCCACTGCAGCACAGAGGGCAGGCAGGGTGGGCAGGCAGGCCTTGTCCTTGCTAAGCCCATGCTGGCTGTTCCCAGTTACCTGTCTGTTCCTCGTGTGGCCAATCTCAGCTTCCAGGAGATGTGTTTGTAATGGTTAGGCCTACCAGCCTGCAGTTCCTTGGATCCTTTCTCACACTTCAGAGGTGACATTTGCAAGACCTCCTTGGAGGCCTTTCCCAATGACCACAGCCTTCCAAAGATGGCAGGGAGCCACTGCTGTCTCTCTCAGCACCCTCGGATGCATCCTGAGTCCCACGGACTTCTGTAGGCCATGTACATTTTACAGTATCAAAGCACAGCCACCTATAATTTGATGTTCCATAGCCAGTGCCAGGAAGTGCAATCTTTTAGCTGTGTTTTTCTAGAGAACTATTCATGTGTTTGTAGTTTTGGCTGGGAGATTAAACAGGAAACCTTTCTGGTCTCCATACCGCTGCCTCTCAACTGAAAGTGGCACTGTCTGCAGAGAGATACAAATCAAGCTTTTCTTTCCTAAAAGACTTGCAAACACCATCCACCCCACCTTTAGAAACTCTTAAAGGAAGTCCTTAAAGGAAACTTTAAATCCTTCCTCATAAATGTCTCCAAAACCAACACAACACTCCCTGGAGAATCAGGAACTGGAAAGCAGGTCTGAAAGCTTTGCTGTTCTTTTCTTCCTTCACACTTTCTGCTACTGTAAATAACATACTTGTTGTACTGAATCCTGCTTCTTCCTCAGCAGCACAGGGTAGGATGTTTGCTGGCCAAAGTGGCTGCAGGGTGCTGAATGGATCCCTTCAGAGCTGACCCATGGAAGCAGCTTTCCTACCTTTCTTCAGAAGGCAGACTTCTAAAACAGGTCAGATGTTTCTCACAGGTGCTGTTAGTTGAGATGGATGCTGCCTGGAATGCATGTTAAAAAGTGGCACAGGTCTTCAGAAGTGTTTCTGGCCCCTAGACCAGCCCTCCAACTAAACTCTGAGTCACCAGACAGGCCCTGCTAGAAATATTATATCTTTGGACATCGTTAAACCAATCTAGAGGGAAGCAAATTCTAATTCTTTCCTGAAAGCACCAAGCCATCAGTGCTAAAACCAAGATGTTAGCCTGACTACCTCAGATGATTTTGAAGACAATGATGATTTCTTAGAAGCTGCAAATTTGCAAAAAGGTTTTGTGTGAAAATACGTTTTTTTTTGTGCTAGCTATGTGCTTATGCCAACTGTCAGAACATTTCACTGTACACTAGAAGTTCTCTCTTTCACTGGCTTGCATATCACCATATTTAGTTAGAAAATAAGTGTAAAAACTGTGGGTGCCTATATCTCCATAGGTTCAGCATGGGAGAAAAGACAGTAAGGAATCCAAGCCCTTGCTCCCAACAAACATGTTGAGAAGTTGAATGCAGGGATTAGCCTAGATACTCCCTGCAACATTGCATCAACGTCATGTTTGCATAGTTACTCCCAGTCCCAAAACAAACAGTAAGGAAATAGTGAATCAGACCACAGAGGTTTCCAGAAACCTGAGCAGACAGACTGACTGAGGTGCTTGTGCAATGAATAAAAGACTGTCACTTCTCCCCAGCCAAACTCACTCTGGAGTCATTTACTCAGTGTTGCATGAAGCACCTGCAGTTTCAACACCGGGACTTTTATTATTCTGCTGTGGGCTTGAAGTTAAAAAAATATTCTCTCATCTGAACAGTACATTCAAGGAGGGTTTTTGCTTCAGGACAGATAATTCCACGATTAACTGAAACCTGTGCTTTCTCAGCTGAGCCATGTCTGCATTCCTGATTCATTGTAGGTTAAACTCTGTAATCCTGATTTGGGTTGTCTGTTAGAAATAAATAGGAATTCCTCAGAGAAGGTATTGATAAAAGATGCAGGTCTAGAACCAGCTATACTAGACAGTGAAGTGTTTATTGAATTACAAGTATTATTGAATTATTATTATTGAATAACACATATTTTGAGGTAAATTAAAATTGCTTTAAATCATAATAAGCAAAAAGATAAAAAGATATGTGAAAATATTAAAGCCAGAAACATAAGTATTTTTCATTTAATGAAATTGCTTAAGATATCCTCAGTTTTACTTCATGGCTTTTAATCAGCTATTGTCAGAGGGCTATAATCTGTGCAGCCCCAGCTTTTTATTTACATATTTATTCTCTAGTGGATCAAACACAACAGATTCAGCAGCTCCCATTTTTCCACCAAAGTTAAGTTTAGAGAAAGCAAAAGCAACTGTAATCTGTACTTTTCAGGTATGAAAAACTTCCTCTAAAATTAAAGAGAAAACAGGAAACAAACAAAAAGAACCCCCTTTATCTCTACGCCGAGATAAATCTATCTGTGAAGGTAACACGCGTAATGAGAGAGGAAAAGGTGCCAGTAGACAGGTGTGACCTGGCTTTCATTAGCCATATCTTTATCTAACTGGGTGGAGACACAAAAGAAACAAAATCTTTCCATTTAGCTGTGTCATTATGGGGTGAGGCACCCTGGCTTTGGTGCACTGAAACTCTGACAGTGGGTACAGTCATGCTCTCCCACTCCAGTTGCTACATCTCTTTCCCAGCCTCTCAAATGTCTCCACTTTCCCCAGATTTTCTCATCACTGGAAAGTGGTTATGTGTCCAAAAAGCACGTGTGTCTGTATCTTTCCAGCACCCCAGCCTTTTAGTGGTACCACAATTCATGGCTCCCATTTTTCCCCTTGTCCCATTTGGTTCTCTGAGATCTGGGCAGTTTGATTCAGCAGGGAAAATGCAGATCTCAGATAGGTACTTGCTACACCCACTGGCTGCAGAAGAATTTGCACCTGCACTACTAAATGATGGTTTGCTCAAAGGAATTTAACAGGACAGCTGGTCACATGCACAGCCCTGGCTGTGACAGAAAATATGTCCATTAATCGTTTCAGAAAGAGAAAATTTGAAAAAGAGCTTATTTCAGAAAGAGGGAATTTCAGAAAAGGAGCTTGTAGCTCTTTTCAAGGAGCAAATAAAACATTTAGGTGCACTGCGAGTAAAACCACATAATTTCTTAACTGCAACTTCTTAGATAGCATAATGGTTTTTCTATTGGTGATTAGAAGCAATTCTGCAAATGCTTCATTAATTTAGCACAAATTACCTGCAGAAATGCAAAGAAACAAAGACAATGGTGTGCAAGTCACCAGTTGTCAGGAGGAAAGCTTTAGTCCTGCAGCCAAAAAGCATGTTGCTTACTGCTCAACATGAGCTGAGAGTCAAATCCAATAGCTTGCAGACATCAAATATTTTGCAAACATCAAATAAAATATCTCACAAAGAAAACATACTTTGAATATTGTTTCAAAATATTTGGATAATACTTTGAAATGTTTCTATTCAAAGACAACTAGGAGTTTTCAGTATTTCACTAGTTCAAATGGGTCAGGTCCAGCATAAGTATTATTTCTCTCTATTTCTTCCAAAAGAGTACAAAAATTCTAACACTTAATATGCTGTAGCTGGAAGCAGCACAAAGGACATAAGGCTTCACTGTGCTATCCAGGGATTAAAACTGGTAAGAGTATTTCACTAGCCTGGTTTTCTAACAGAGTCACAGAGCAGAAATAAGAGAGGCACTTATTGCATGGAGGTTCTGCCTCTGAGTAAGGGCTTGCTCTCTGAGGAGTAATTTGTGGTGTCAGGGTGAGACCTCACACAGAGGGACATCCATCCCTTACCTGGGTGACTGCTGGCAGGATCTAAGCCTGGGGCAGCTACTACAACACAGCCTGGCTTGTTGGGTCAGTATCAACAGCTCAGGACACTTTTCTGTGCTGTTGGTGGTACACAGCTGGGTTTACCCATACCTGTGATGGTTTCCTGACACAGCTTTCTTCCTACAGCTCCCTTAGTGCACCCAACCTGCTGCAAATGAGTTTTTATGAATCACTTCCTGAAGCTTTCAGGTGTCACAGAAGGGTCACAGTAACAGAAAACAGGAACCATGTAACTCACATCACTTTACATTCACCAGCCCAACAGAGCTGAGAGCCATCCCAAATCCTCCTGCATTGCACAGTCCTCACAGAGCCTGGGGCAAGATGGGCAAAGTGGAGAGGAGCACTCAGGACACAGCTTGTTGCCTGTGTTTGTGTCTAAGCTGCCCACTGCAGTGAGAGCTCCTGCACTGACTTTAATGGCACTTTTACATCACTCTGTAGGAGGTGTGGGCTAACTGCAAACCCTAGATTACAGCTCTGCAGGGCAGCCTCTCATATCTCCCCCTCCCACCCCATCCCCCCCCAACAATCTCCCCATATAGCTGATAGTAAGGCTTCTTACCAGTAATGGTATCTGGGCAGCTGCAGCCTAAACCTAACCCTCTGCTGGCACTCAGGAGGGATTTTCAATAACCTGGAACACAGCTTGATTTTTCTATGTATAAATACTGGCTGCAGCAATGTGATTAATGGCATTGTCTCCTGTCATGAAACAGGGAAGTTTGATCCAGAGCCAGTGCTGGGAGGCAAGGGGAGATGAAGATTAGGCAAGGATAAGGATGATTATGGCTCCTTTTCCCCTGAGCTTGCACCACTCACCACGCACCACTCAGGTCCTAGGTCTTTTTTTAGGCTTTGCAAGTCATGTTAGTCCAGCCCAGTGTTTGTGGTCAGACGTGGTGGTACAAGAGATATTACAGAGAGGCACTACAGAGAAAAACCCCCAGAAAATCTCAGTCCCAAGGGAATTGTTTCAGAAACTTTTGATGACGTTTTTCTAACATAGATCAGGCTGCCCACATCTGATCCCATAGAAGAGAAAGATCATGTCACAGCAATTGCCTTGAGACAGTGTCACACCAAGGACTGTCCTTCCCAGACTAGCAATGTGGCATGCCCTCTGGTGAGAAACTGGTGGAATAAAACAGAAAAATCCCCAGATTTTGTAGCCCTCCAGGATTCACCAGCCCACTGTTAGAAACAGTGATATTTTTCCCATTTGGTGGAAGATTGAAGACCAGGCTCTATCTAAGCCCTTCAGCTGAGCTTGCATGGTAGGAGGCTATTTCAGATGTTTATGTGGCTCCCTCCCTGGGACTCTGCATCTCCTTGTTCACTGATCTTTCCCACAGGATCTGCTGAGCCACTGGCTTCTCTGCTGCCAGGTTCTCCACTTTCTGTGTAGAAAGAACATTCTACCAGTTGTCATGTTTCCTTTGCAACAGTCAAGTCTTCCTTTATGTGTCTGCCACGCCAGGAAAATGGCTCCCAGTCCCAGAAATGGCTGGGCCTGGCCTACAGCTTCTTCTTTGGGCACACTGCTTACTGGTGGTGTGGGGGAAGCTGGAATACAACATGATAAAACTTGTTTGCCAGAGTTGCCAAAGGTGAGTCTGTTTTGCTTCCTTGTTTGCAGCACCTTGACAAGGTCAGGTGGAAGCATCTGGCAATGAGTGACTCACTCAAGGCTGCCTTGTGAGTCAGCACTGCAGGCTGGCAGGGCTCAGGAATGCTGATGGCTGGCTCTCCTGCTTTCCCTGTGGTTGCCCTAGCAAAGTTCTCATCAGTGAGTACAGAAAGGAAATATCTCCCATAATGAGGATTTCCCACTGCAATTCTTGGCAAAGCTGAATTGCTGCAGATTTACGAGCTTCCATTCAGATCTTCTCTAATTCCTCTTTTGAAACTCCATTACCTCCATCTGTGTTGCCTTTTGCATCTATCAGCCATTTTTACTTGATGGGCTGTTTTTGTGTTTGTTTTGTTTCTTGCAAACTCTGATAGAATTTCGCCAGCTGAATTTTGTAGACTCCTTCATTATTCACATCTTGTGTGCAAACAAATGCAGCCTGTACAAGGAAAAGATACAAATCAGCATAATTTTGTTTTTCTAAGAAAGCAGAGAAGTTCTGAGTTCTACCCAAATCAAAGTGGTTTCATTGCTGAA
The DNA here is from genome assembly GCF_028018845.1 of Melospiza georgiana. Lineage (NCBI taxonomy): Eukaryota > Metazoa > Chordata > Aves > Passeriformes > Passerellidae > Melospiza > Melospiza georgiana. The sequence continues at coordinate 22,074,513 of NC_080431.1, forward strand.
AGAAGTATTAGCTTACAAAGATGACAGTACTACAGCAAAAGCATTCAGAAACATTGCCCAGAAATTTTCTTCCAGCCCCAGAACTGATTATTTTGCAGCTTTCCTTTCAATGGTGTTCGGTGGCTGTAGGTCAAATTCAGTGAGATGTTGAAGAGTGGCCAAATTTAAACCTTAATTTTTTCCCCCCATAATTAAGGAGGGGGGTCTGCTCACAGGTTAGCAGGGCTTGTTGGCAGAGCTTTAAACCAGACTTGAAGGGAGAGTGGGATTATGCCAGGCTTGCCTGTGACAAGCTGTGGGATGACACACCAAGGTTTAGAGGGACAGAGTGCTAGCAAGGGCGCTCAGCCCACTGCTCTGAGAGAGTCCCACACCTGGGCCATGGCAACCCCTGGGATCAGTACAGCCTGGGGGCAGAAGGGCTTGAGAGCAACCCTGCAGAGCAGGACTCTGGGTGCTGCCGGGTGAGAGGCTGGAATTGATTTGCCAGTGAGCATCCACAGCCCAGAGAGCCAAACGTGTCCTGGGCTGCATCCAGAGCAGCGTGGGCAGCAGGGCCAGGGAGGGGATTCTGCCCCTCTGCCCTGCTCTGGTGAGACCCCACCAGGAATGCTGCATCCAGCTCTGGGGTGCCCAGCACAGGGAGGACGTGGACCTGTAGGAATAGGTCCAAAGGAGGGCCACCAAGATGATCAGAGGGCTGGAGCACCTCTGTTATGAAGAAATTATGAGAGAGTTGGGGTTCTGATGCCTGGAGAAGAGAAAGCTTCAGTGAGACCTTATTACAGCCTTTCAGTACTTTAAGAGGGCCTACAAGAAAGATGGGGACAAACCTTTTAGGCTTGTTGCACAGGACAAGAGGTCAAGACTTTAAACTAAAATGGGATATATTTAGACTAGATTTAAGGAAGAAAATTTTTACAATTAAGGTGCTGAAATACCTTCAATTGGAACAGGTCATTCAGAAAGGAAGCAGAAGCCCTATCATTGGAATTATTCAAGGTCAAGTTGGATGGGGCTTTGGGCAACCTGATCTAGTTGAAGATGCCCTGTCTCATTGCAGGGGGTTACACTAGAAGACCCTTAAAGGTCTCTTCCATCCTAAACTATTCTGTGATTCTGCAATTCTGCAATTCCTGGAGGCCTTTGTGTTCCCTCCAGAGTGATCAAAGACAGTTTGCAGAGGTCAGTGGGTAATAATTTTGTCTTTACAGATCATGTGGTAAGGGCAAGATGGATGAATAAGTGTCTAGGCAGACATCCTCACAAAGGAGCACCACCCAGGACCATTCTCAGCCTGTTGGGCTAGAGGAGATGGAGTTTAGTCCATGCCTGTTGTATTCAACCATCTTAACTTCTTAAGCACTGGGAAGAGGGCCTTGATTGTGCTAGCTGCTAAATCCCTTGGAATAGCATTAGTCACTATGGGCCAAACCCTCGGGCCAGCACTTCTCAGCAAATGAGGTGTGCTGGTCACCAGGGGCCAGCAGCTGGGAGAGTCCCTGTCACTAATTAATTCATACAGGAGGAGGGGAAATTCCACTAAATACTGGTCTCAATTGTGCACGGGGCTAGCATGTTATACAGGGCTCAGGGCCTGTACTCATCCCTTCCTTAGAGGTGAGTGCCTTCTCCTCTGCACCAGCTCAATTGCTTGCACCATTTGAGGAATAAACTGGATCATTTCTCTGAGAGCACTGATCACAATGAGCACATGTGATAGCACACCCAAAAGGGCAGTGACCTGAAGTGTGATGGTGCAGGTGAGGGCTGAAGCAGAGGGGTAAATTTCACAGGGTCAGTCAAATATTGTACTTTTCTCTAAAATAATCTTTATTTAGTTACTGTCTGTTATCAGAACATGAAGGATTTGGACCATTTATCTGGCAAGATACATATTTGTTTATTTATGAGAGATGCTGACATCTAGAATAAAAGAAAAAAAAATTCTGTGGTCACTTTTGAATTACTCTTGTCTGGTAATATGACTTTTCTGAAGGGTTTTTGTTGTCAAATTTTACATTGTACAAATATTCTTGGTCATTTTAGATTATGTGGATGTTTTTACTTTGGATTGTGTCAACTTTAAACCCCCTTGACAAAGAAGAAAAAGAATATACTTTTTTTTTTTTTTCAGTTCACAGCAGAAAATTCTGATCACAAAAGTCCCATTCCAGAATCTTTTAGCCAGATTTGACCAGGAATTGTAAAAGGGGATTTCTTTCAAAGCAGAGCAAATGTAATAGAGTTCTTGTCATGTGTTCTAACAGAAAATGTTATTTATGATAACTGCCTGGAAAAACAATGTCATTTAATGGTTGTGGGAGTCAGTCTGTTCCCCATTTTACAAGCTTTTGCCAGCTCTTGTCTATACCAAAGCAACATCAGGCACATGAGTGAGAAGTCATGAGCTCTCAGGAAATTCCAGCAAGTGCAGAAGGCTGCAATATTTCTTCTCTCCTGCACAGACTAGGACTAGTACCCTTTGAGTGTTTTCCTACAGTGCTGACTCCAGCCAAGCCTGTTGTCTCCAAAGCACTCAGTAGCCTGGGTCCCAAACTCATCTGAAGTTCCTGTGTGATGCCCAGTTTTGCTCTTCACTTGGCAGAGAACTTCCCATAATGGCATATCCCATCTTAGGGGCAATGAGCTCCCCTAGAAACTATGAACATTACAAGCCTCCTTCTTTTGTGCCAAATGCAAGACCTCTGCTTTAAGCCTCACTTTTTTCTACTTTTTTTTTTTCATGGCTCTCAATAAAACACACTACCTGTAACGCTAAGGTGTGGTGACAAAGCCTTTTCCATGTGTTCCTGCATATGTCAATGCATAAAACCAAAAGACACCAGCAAAGGTTGCCACTTACACTCTAAAAATTGTTTAGCACAGGAAGGATAAACCTTTCAGGAATGTTAAAAGAGTTTTAGATTGTTACCTAAAAGGGAAGTGTTCTTATCTCTATTTTAAAGCTCTGGGCATCTGGCCCAGTCCTACGGAGACTCACAAAATACATCTTCATATTAACCCTACTATTAAAGGGGAATGAGCAGTTCTGATAATTGATCATAGAATCATCAGGGCCTTGTGTTTGTTGAGTTAATTTCCCCTACTCAAAGCTGTAGAATCATGTTCTATAGGTGGATGGGCTTTCATTACTGTAGCAAAGGAATGTAGGTCAGAAAAGTTTTTTATTAATAAAAAAAAAAAAAGAAAATATGTCCTGCTCCTTGATTGTATGTTTGTACTGTATATTTTTCCTCCAGGTCTCAGAAGACAAGCATTGACTGGAGTCACAGATATAGCAGAAGACACTGTTCCTAGGATGGGGATTCCTCTGCACCAGTTACTTTAATCAGCCAGTTTGAGCTAGAGATATGCATATATATATGCATAGGTAAGGGACAAGCAGAGCAAAAAAAAGCCATAAATCTTTACATTTCAAGAACTCTATTTTGCTTTGAGCAAGCAAAATGACAGTCAAGAGACATTCCCTTCAAATAATATTTGAGCTACGACCACCATGCAGAAAGATGAACTTCATAATTACAAAGATAAACAGTGATATAAAAGGCAGATAGGAATGTGCAGAAGAGCAACAGAAATGTTTTTTTTCCAGAGGTAGTTCTGTCCTCAAATTGTTATGCTCTCAGCTGTACAACCTGTGTTTCACAACATGTAATGTTTCATGACCAAAAGGGGATAAATTTTATTCAGATCCCTTCCACACCTACATTGAAAAGGAAGTAAACATTGTGCCATCATTAAGCAGCTTAGTAAAGCTTGGGTTCTGTGGATGAAGAAGGATTGGCAGGAGATGTCATTACATGTCAGGCTCAAGTCTGTCAGTCTTACACCTTGCTGTACAGGGCCAATCTCCTCTGGCACAGCAGGGGTTACCAGACTTCTCCTCTACTTAACACAAAAACAGCCTAAGACTAAAGAAACCAGTTGAGGAATAAATGCCCTGGCAGAAAGATACTGAAGGTCAAATTCTGAGCCTAGTCTATAGCTCTATTGTATTTGGATATCAAAGCAGATAGCTGAAGTATGCATGAGTGTGCATTCATTCACTAATAAGGGGTTACTGTGGTACATTTTCTCATGATCCCTTTTTTCTCCTCAGCTCAGTATTTTCACCCATGGTGAGGTCCCCAGAAAGGTTACTGCTGTGGAATGAATAAAGTTGCACTTAGATAATGATGACTAGGGTTTTCAAAAAACTCAGATTCTGTATGGGCTCATACATGGAACAATCCAAATTTTGCTGAGACCTTACTCAGAAACACTGGCTAAACCCAGCCTCTAAGAGTTGCTGTATACCAAGGAAAGGAGAAATACAAGGGCCTGATGAAAAGCCCATGGCAAGTCCCAGTAGATTCAGAATATCAGAAGGTAGTGTAAGCCCTGTGACTAAAAGCTGCATTGCATTGGCTCTGCAGAGCGACTGGCAGCACCACCAATGTGGCAAACACTGAAACTGGCACAGCCTGGGCACTGTGTCCCCCCTGCTTCACAGGCATTTGAGCCATTGCTTCTGGAGAAATGCACAAGTAGGTTGTTCTTCTCCAAGCTACACAGCTTGAGGTTAAACCACACTAAGCTGAAAATGTAAAAACCTCTCAAGGCTGCAAAATGCACTGTTTCACTGTCACATGTAGAATTAGGAACAATATTTATGAGGGCTGAACAGAAAAAATAGGATGTTGTGTGTGCTGATTATTTCTGTCCTTGAACAGAAGTTCCCAGGTCCTTATGCTTCAGGCATTTCTGCTAGAGCTGAGAGCAAGTCCTCTAGATCGGTGTCAAGCTGCAGAAGATACTTTAAGAGCTCAAGCAGATTTTCCTGGTTTTAACCAAACCTGGATACTGTGCCTAATAGACAACATCACCTCTCTATTTACCCAGGTATTTTTAATTTATTAGAAGCAGTCACTACGTTATTAGGTGCTTTATAATTAAAACAGGCAAAAGAACAGGATTAACTGGCAGAACATGAGCAACCACCTAGCCAACAAAAACAAACAGGACAAAATACCACATTAAATAATAATACTAATAATGAAAATTACTTTGGGTTTAACATGCACATCTTACTTCCCAACCTTTTATCAAAGGGTTAAGGGTTTTTAGCATGTGTTAATAGTTAACACATTTGGTTTCAGGAAACTGAAAACACTTTGCCATACACACGCTCAAATTGTCTTAATTTATTTCAACCTAGCAGACAGTGAATGCTAACTGTCATTAATATGTTCATCCATCCCTTATTTGAGGTTCTTCCTAAATCCTTTGACTCCTCCCTGAAGGTGATAATCCACTCTTTAATTTAAGAGTCATGTCTTATTGCATTCATTTTTGCAGCAGCAAGAAGAAAACTGAATCAATCAAACCTGCACAGAGTAACATTAAGCACTGTAACTCTTTATAAACCTCATTTTTGAAGTAGAATTTGGCCCAAAGAAAGTTAGCATTTCAATAATAATTAATCACAACATTTAAAAGAAACCACTTTTTTTTGTATAGTTCAAAAACTCATTGCTCACCTGAAGTAAGAACTGTAGATGCTGCTTTGTGCTTTGCCTGTTAAAATACGACATTGCTCTGGCCATTGCTTGTACTCTTTTAACCCACTTAAGGAGGTGATATACAGGGAATAACACTATAAAACTTTGTCAAAGGCATCTGGTGTGTTTAAATGCAGTGTTTCAATGTTTTGACTGACCATGGGTAGCCTGCTGTTAATAGGATTTGCTCAGGAGAACCCTTACTGGAGTTTCTTGTTAATTCCCAGCCAGGCTTCAGCAGCTAGCGTGAAAGGAGGTTTCATCTTGCTATGATTTGCTTGCATTCACCTGCTTAGCTAACCAGGAACTGTTAATGAGGGAGAGCAGCTGAAGGAAGCCACAAGATAAAATAGGAGAGAGAGGGGGAAGAAGTAATTTGGATGGCAAGGTGTGTTGAGGGTTTCAGAGATGGAAGATTCTTTCAGAAAAAGCAGGGTGAATGTGCCCCTTTACCAAGGCCTCCAATTAAAATTGAAATGAAAGAACCTATGAAAGTGAGCCAAAGATCAGAGAAGAAAGACTTGTGAATATTGACCCCAGTAGAGAAGCAGGGGCTCACCTGCAAGCTCCTCAGTGGTCCCTGAGATGTTCAGCTCCTGGCTCCTGGCCCTCTGTGCCTCCCCACCCAAAGAGGGAAAAACAAGAGGTGCAGATGCATCCCTTCCAGCTCTCATGCCAGCAGAGAGACAGGTCATGGCTGGAGCTCCTTCCATTGAGCATTTCCACATGGGTAAAGAGTAACTGTATGGAAAACAGCATTTAGCACTTAGTTATGAGAAACAGATATTGCACAGGCAAGTAATGCCACAGGAAGGGAGGCATTACATACTAATTATGATTTTTTTCTTGCTCACTACATTTCTACACTGACTGTAGCTATAGCTGTGACAGTAACCTGCCATTAAGATGCAAGCTCTAGAAAAATGTTCTGTACTTTCCAAAACTTGTAAAGAAATGACTGTGCGTAGCTTTGCACAATACTTATTGTATTTTTGCAATTTATGCAGAGATTTCTTAACTAATTGCATCCTTAGGTACACTAATGCCTATAAATGATGTGAGTGATAAAATAATTCCAGGGTAACTTCTACAAACAAAATGTCTGACATCTGTTTTGTAGCTAAGAAAATTGGAAAAAGACAAGATGACAGCTGCAGAAGCATAAAAAAGTATGTCATAAAATTGTCTGATATTCATATAGATCACTTGACTGTGATGGCAAATTAAATCATGCTGTTTTCCAAGATTCACTCATAGTCAAAACTGTATATCTTCTTAAACAAAAGCTTTGTGCATTCCTAACAATATGTTAGCATCTCTTTCAATTATGAAAACTACTAAAGATTTGATTCAAAGATATTTTTCCCTGTGGCCGTTAAGTCTTCAAATTATGGAAAATATTTCTGATTCTAACTTATTGTTGCACAGTTGAAAGGGGAATAATCCATTGTCTCCTTGATTATTTTAAAGACAATGGTGAAAATACATTATAAATATCTGGAAAAAATTGGCAAATTGCAGAAACATCACAGAATCTTGTTAAATACTGTTTCTGTCAAGAATCAGATTAAAAGGAAAACTAATTTAAAGTACTATAGGTTAATGATATTTTTAGGTTTTTTAATTTTAAACAGTTATAAAAATGTTATTAAAAATAATCCAAGGATATATTGAAAATATTAAAACAGATAAGAAACCTTTGTGATTTCTGAGAGCAACTAGGATGGCATATGAGAGAAAAATATCCAAGGTACATTCTCTAAAATGCCTCTTAAATGCCTCTTGAAACTAAATTTTGGTCTAAATTTTCCCCAGTGATTCTATCTTCCCTAATGTTTGCACTACCACTGGCTGCAGTAGCAATGAGGTTGCCAGACTGGAGTCACTGTTTATTAAAATTGGTTCCACGTTTAACATTCAGCAGAAATGTCAGTCAAAAGTAAAGGGCAAAACCCTTCTCCATACTCTGAAGTGCTCTCCATACTCTCTGTGCTTTTCAGGTAGACTCCTGCTTAGTAACTAAGCAACCACATCCTCCATCTCTAACTCACACATTTTGATCTTACCAGAGGATTTGCTTTGGCAAAGTTTACATTGAATCAATTGTAGATCTGCAGTTCAAGACTGAAATGTGCTTGTTATAAAATCATTAATTAAATACTTCAGAGAATAATTGGAGGTCTGCAGATCATCCAATTTATGAATATTGTAATCCATATTGATATTTTCATTTGGGAATGTATATTCTACAATAAATCAATAAAAGTGAATTTAAGCCCCATATACCTTTTGGCCTATATTGATACCATTTTTTTAAATTAACAAGTTGAGTTGGAATGCTTATTGTCCCACTGACTATAATATTGCCTAGGTGTGCTTTGCTTTATCCTCAAGGATCGTAACATTTAGTTTGAATAAGTAATCAAAACAGAGCCAATAGAAAATTCTGAACCTCCTTTTGGAAGTGCAACATTTGAATGAAATGTCTGCCTCCCATGAGTAAGTCACATGGGCATTCTCACAGAGAAGTATTCTGCTAGTAACGCTCACATGATGGCATATTCATAGAAAACAAACATAAAAGGATTACAGCCACAGTTCAATGGAAGTTCCCTTTCGAATGCAAATGGATATTTAGGATATGTGCTCAGTCTGCTCTAGTCTTTGCTCATGCAAAACTCCAACATTATCAACCAGAGGGCCCTGTTACAAATAGCACACAGTCGAAATAAGAAGCTTGCAGAGGTGGAAATGTTTTATGTAAGCCGTCTGAGGAGCACTTAGCAGTAAGGAAAGTATTTGTAAGGGTGAGAAATGATGGAGTAGTTCAAGATGAGGATCACAAATTAGGACCATGAATGAAGGATGTTGATGGGTCCAGAGCCCCTCTAAGGCTGGTCACAATCCAATCATCCCAGAGCTCCTCCATGTCAGTGCAAAGCTGTGGGGCCAGAGCTCACAAGTTCCTCAAAGGGGAATTTCAAATCCAGTTTTTCACAAAGGTTGATTTTGTAATTTATTCCAATGAAAACAGAGAATATCAATTGGTATAGCAGACATCTTGTCGTCCTAAACCATATCAGTCTAATCTAATTAACTAAATTGAGGAAAAGAAACACTCTCTCATTCTACCAGAGCAATTGTTTCCAACGTTTATCAGCCATGTGTTTGCTGCTAGCTTCAGATCCAGCACAACCTGTGTGGGCATTCAGTATCTGTATCTAGACTGGCTGTATGAACTGGCCCAAGTGAAAGATTTCTCTTTATAAAGTTTGCCCTGGCTGAGTCTGCTGCAGCCAGAGCAACACTACTGCCAGCAACATAAATGAACCTTCTACTTATTTGAACAAAAGCCAAGCATAGACAAGTCACAAATGCTTCAGATGCAATTAAGAAAAAGACCATGCAGCCATCATGGAATCAATGAGGTGGTCAAGGATGTCTGGAGGTTGTGTAATTCACCTCCTTGATCAAAGAGGGGTCCTGGTGGATCTGAACTGTTCAGATGGGTCTTGGCACTTCAGGTTACACTGTTCCCACAGTGGTCAGGCTTATTAAGTGTGTTAGGGTGTTTTTTCTCTCTCTTGAATTTATTGGTAATCTGAGATAAAATATTATATGAAAATGTCAGTTATGTAACTATAAGCAAGGCATAAATCACACGATCTCCTACTATGTTTTCTAGTCTGAAGGATAAAACAAGATTTGTAAAAGAATAATAGGAATATAGAACTGTATGCAGTTTTAATCATATCACCCCTGACACTACATGCATATAATGTTTCTCTGATGTACTATTTGGCCTGAGATATTCAAAAGCTGAGAAGATAAAACTACATCAATCGTGCAAAATATGCTTTACCCTCAAAAATTACTGAGGCAGGATTTGTATTTGTTACAATAAAATTGCATTTCAGACGAGTTAACTGTTAACTACATTGTCATTTAATTATGTCAAACACTATGCTGAATCTTTCAACAAGTACTTTCAAGAAAATTATTGGTTAATGTAGCTATTTAAGTGAAACATTTTCACCTTTTTTAATTAAGAAGAAAGAAAGCACCTCTTTTCACAGAAACGTCTGTATTTATTTTTGTGGAGGAGGGTGATGTTTTTCTCTCTTTTCAAAACTTTTGTGGTTGGACTTTACTGTGAATACATTTGAAAGCTGCCCTTAATGCCGTTCCTTACTTCAGAACTAATTGCTTCATTGTGTAAACATTCCTGACACACAAATAAAATCAAGGGTCTTTTGCATGTCATCTGCAAACCAGGCACAGGAGCTAATGGAAGAGCTGCTGTTTCTAGCCTCGGAGATAGATGGGCCTTTTTTTGCGTGACTCACCACTGCTTTTATTGTAGAGAATTTTTTTCTGTTCAAATTACTCTAACATGCAAACCTAGCATCACTATTTCAGAGTTTATAGCACAGCTGTTTATAATAGATTGTCCTATTAAACAGAAAGTTAACTCCAGTATGCATCCAAAATGTAGAAAACAAAACAAAACCACAAAAATAATGTATCAGGGAAGCATCATAAAATGCTATTTCTACTTGGAGGAGCAAGCACCACATCTTGTGCCAAGCAGAAATGAAGCAGTTGCTTTCTCCTGCAAGCATTACCTCAGCCTCTTCTGGACAGATAGGCTTTTATTCATATCTCCATCTTCATGAGTCACTGTATAAACCGTTTGGCTGCCCTAAGCTGGACTCAAGAGCGAGAAATGCAAAGAGCAGGTGTCAGCACACAGTGGGAAGCACAGCGCTCAGCTCCACAGTCACCTTCCTAGAGGCACTGCCCCTCATATCAGGAGGGCAGTGACCAGCGGGGTCCCTTGGCAAGTGCCTCACCAGAGCCTCTCCACACCAGAGGGACACAGCTCCTCAGACAGACCCTGCTACCAGTCGTGGCTGGACCAAAAGCAGTCAAGGAATTCATGGTTTATCTCGTTTAAAAGAAAATCAGTAGATGGCACTGCCCTGGGCAGCATCTGGAATTAACGACGTGGCAACAACAGGCAGTTAAGTGTTTCAGCTCCTGTGTGGAGGAGATTTTCACCCAGCCTCTCCACCAGACACTCCAAAACCAGGTGATCTGAGGTGAGTGAAGAAGGACTGAGTGATTGTCAGTGATTGTCTCCCATCTCAAGTCACCAGGCCTTAAGTATTTCTAATGGTTTCACATCTTTCAAGAGATCTTAGTCATGCAATGATTGCATTGTTTGAATCAGTTTATTCTAGTCATGACAGGACACATCCCAATTTACATATTATTTTGTGTTCCCAGCTCTCTCATTAATGCTTAATGCCTCAATTCAGCCATCAATCCCCACTCAGCAGAACGATTCAGCTAAGTACATATTTAAATTTAAGCACATTCTTAAATGCTTTGCTGAAATGAAGCAGTCTTACAAACATGCTGACATGCTTTGCTGAATTGGATTTTCATACATACAAGAATTCACATGCTGTAGGCACTTGGGAAAGGAGCCTTCCTCTTCCTCATGTGCATTCATGTCCGAGTGCCTGGCTTGTGAAGGACACAGCGTTCTGTAATGTTAAAGCATTGGGTTTGTTTGATTCTTTCAAGTGGTCTATTTCAAACTAAAGTTTAAAAGGCACCTGTGACTGAAGATCTCTGCTCATAGTAAACTGATCAGATTTAGGTAATGCCTGATCATTAACATTATTCAGATCTCAAAGGAGGGGGAAAAGGAGTAAACTTTCACACAGATGTAATTTTGTCTCTGGCAGGCCAACTAGTAGAGATAAAAAACAAACAAACAAAACACCAAACAAATGCCAAACTAATAAAATCTACTGACACAGTACATAATATGTACTGACACTTGATTTCTCGAACTGGGATATTTACCTTTGTCCAATGGAATTCTTTCAACTTTTTGTATGGAAAAGTTAATAATACGTTGCTCCAGGATTCAGTTTGGCGGGTGTGAGGGAAGGATTCTTATTTTTGACTTTCCTTTTCAAGCTCTTTTACCCATTCCTTCCTACATGAGAATGAATATACCCTCCAGCAGCTCTAGGGGAAACATACAAATTCTTATAGACACATGTTTATTGCTGCTAGTAGCGGTGGAAGCTGTAGTAGACTCACTTGCTTTAATGACTGTTTCATACATACTTTCGCTTAAGTATTAAAAAATCTTATAAAGCACTTGTTTTTAAAACTGTAAATTTCTGGGAGATGTTAGCACTTGCCTTTACAAGACAGCTGTCACCAGCAAGAGCTCTTACATAATCTGTTTACCTTACAAGGCATCCAAATCTCCCAAGGTATCCAAATCTTCTCTTGAATATGGGATGGGGGAGCTGAGGGCAGACAGTAATCTGAACGGGCAATTTTGTGCTAAAGACACTCCTTACAACGTTTTGGAGATTACCTCAAAGTTTGGTTTAAATTTGTCCTAGTTATGGGTGAAAGTCAGAGGAAGGAAGCTTTTTTTGTACACCTTTTAATTAGTTCAACCATACTCCTAATTTTATTCCAAATCTTTTTTCAGTCAAGGCGCATGTTCATTATATACTCTGTAATTTTATGCAAGGAGTATGTCCATGACAGCAATAAAGAGCTTTGCAGCTTTCAGCTTATGCAAGAATAAAGACTTACTACAGCTTGACCTAATCTATATCCACCAGTCCTATCTGACTGGTTTAAGCTGAAGAAACTGATTTCAGGTTTTCAACCAAATTCTTCTAACAGCCTGGCATTTAAAGTCAGAATCTCCCTTCTCTCCCACTCACTCTCCCTCCTGCCAAAAAAAAAAAAAAAAAAAAAAAAAAGGGAAAAAAACCAAAAAGCACATGTTAAAATTATCTGAATTATCGGAGAGGTGAAGAGTCATTTTTGGAAAAAAATGGGAAAGTCCTAATGAAATAAAAGTGTGTCAAGGCCTCAACAGCACACAGATCTGTCTATCTCATTATCTGCAAACTGGGCAGGAAAAATGCTGTGACCTAATTGGTATCTCTCAAGCCATGGACAGTAACTGGACAGGTTTTTTTGTGCAGCATTTGCTTCTTTTCACCAAAACCTTTCTGAGTATGAGGTGCTGTCCAGGGACTTTCTGATCTGTATCATTTCCCCTATTTCAATCTGTTACTATTACCATAGTAATATTCTATTTATCATTCTTCAGGTTTAGCTAAGTTGTAGATGTTTTTTTGGGATTTTTCCTGCTAAGGTGTTTTTGGACCCAGGGAACTTCCCTATGTAGAGTTTCAGACAGCCCCAAAAAGTCAGTTGTTGGTGATGAACTAAGAGCAGGACTCAGAAGCACATGCAAACACATAAGCAAGCCATGTGTTGGAAACCGGAGATGAGGTTTCCTCTTCCTTAGGTGCATGGGCACTGCTCTGAGTGCAGAAGGGACAGGCACACCTGAACTGGCAGTGAGTGTCCTGGGCAGCACCTGCTGCCTGAGCTGCTGCAGAAGCTCCAGGAGTATTCATATGGCAACACCACACAAGCCTCACAGCTCTGCAGTATCACTGTTGTTAGTTCTTGCAACAGCTACTCCAACCTGAAAAGCTTTTGCTCTCCAGTATTTGCAGGAGTATTTGCTGTCTAAATGTCCCACAGAGGAGGCCAGTAGACTGCAGACAAACAAAATCAAGACCAAAAACTGCAGCTACTGAGGGAAGCTCCCACAATCAGCCATTAAGCACAGTTATAGATGGCAGACTGGGCTGGTTACAATGCATATACTGACACTAACCTGTGCTTTTGGCAGACAGCATTTTCAAGGCTTTGGTTCAGGGGCCCTTGTGTGAGCATCATCTTCCCATGGGCTTCTCAACACAGCATGAGGCTTCACAGATTCAAAGCAACCTGTACCATACATGACATCTGTGTGCACTGCTCCTCAAAAACAAGGTACATCAAGGGACCAGAAAACCAGTAACCTGCCACTTTAAATTCCCTTTCCCGGCGTCGTGCTCCCTACCCCCACTTTAATACTGCTGTCTACCAACGTGTAGGCTTTGGTCATACTGTCATAAGGAAGGAAGCAAGCCAGTCTGTGTCACACATGGGGATTTCAGGAAGCTAATTAACAGGAGGGAGCTGTGGGAGTTTCTGAGAAGCTGAGCTCTGATGTAACCCAAAGCCATGGACTAGTACGCTTTTAGATGCTCCAGCCATACATAATTTATGTTTGTCAGTCACATGGCAGCAAAGCTCATTTTGCATAATGGATACTTGTGATGGAAAAGTGCTTACAGGGTTTCAGCAGAGGAGACAGACCTTTCATCTATCTGTATCAAAGAGAAATTAAACAATTATGGGAGTTTTCAGCATCCCTGTTGAAAACTCTGAAAGAAATGCTTTAAAGATGTGAAAAACCTTGTAGGATGGCACTTGTGATCACAGAATCATACAATGGCCTGGTTGGAAAGGAATGGAATCAAATCATAGAATGGCCTGGTTGGAAGGGACCATAAAGATCATTGAGTCCCAACCTCCCCTGCCACGGGCAGACCTTCCACCAGACCAGGCTGCTCAAAGCCCCATCTAACCCGGCCTTGAACACTTCCAGGAACGGAGAATCCACAGCTTCTCTGGGCAACCTGGGCCAGTGCCTCGCACCCTCACAGTAAAGAATTTTTTCCTAATACATAATCCAAACCTACGCTTAGGTTGAAGCTATTCCCTCTTCTCCTGCCACTAGGTGATATTCAGAAGTAGCGCCGCACGATCGGCTTTCCGATTTTCACAGAATTCCTTCTCTCGCCTGCAGCTCCTACAAAAAAACCAAACCCATCAGGCGGCGGAGCAGCGGGCGGGTGCCGGGAATGCCGCGTAGCGCCCGCCCGAGCTCTCCGCAGGGCGCGGACAGCGCTGCGGGGCCGTGCGGGACGGGACGGGCGCGGACAGCGCTGCGGGGCCGTGCGGGGCCGTGCGGGCCGTTCGGGGCGCGGACAGCGCTGCGGGGCCGCGCGGCGGGGTCGCTGGGCCGCGCGGGGCGGGCGTTACCGCCGTCCGTTACCCGCCGGCCCCGCACGCCCCGGCCCCGGCCCCACCATCGCGGTCCCAATGGAGGACGCGGAGCCGCAGCCCGTCCCGGAACCGGCCGACATGGCTTACTTCGGCCCCACCTCCCTCACGTACCTCCCCGTCCTGCAGTGGTGGGTGCTGGCCCTGCCCGCCGCCCGGGGCTGAGCGTGGAGCGGGGAGGCGGCGCGGCTGGCTGGGCTGGCCCGGGGGGCTGGCAGGAGCTGCCTCCCACGGGGAGTGCAGGAGTCCCGCTTTGAACTCTTCTCGAGGTTTCGTAGGGCAAGAGTGTGGCTTGCTGCAAAGGCCCCGTCATCATGGTGATGCATAAACGGTACCAAGCAAGCAGGGAAATTTCCCCAAAAGACCACCTAGTGCCTCGAGCCTTGGTGATACAGAGGTGGTTTGACATGGGGGAAATGGGACTTTGTCCCAGCCTGCCCGCTGGCTGGGATCCGGCCCCCGGCAGCCAGCCATCCATCCATCCATCCATCCATCCATCCATCCATCCATCCATCCATCCATCCATCCATCCATCCATCCACGGGCTGGGATGGCTGCCGAGGGAGGATCCCCCCGGCTCCACCACGTACTCCGCTGCCTGGTGGGCTCCTGGAGCACACAGGTGGCTGCGAGCAGGTGGCACACGGGCACTCGGGGTGATGCTGGATGTTCGACATTCTCCAAGGTTATTTTTTCTTGAGCAGAAGGTCGAACTCCTTAATGAGACACTTTGTGTAGTGGAGGAAGGTTGACACAATTGTTTTCTTGGGCTTTGAGAAGAGCATCATCTGCCATGTGACAGCCACAGAGAAACCAGGATTACTTTGCTTGTCTCCCCAAGCACAAATGAGTCCTGCTCATAAATAATGTTACAGTGAAACAGTAACAGCACATACAAACTTTTAACTCATCAGCAAGTGATCCTAAATAATTTTACTCCCCCCATCAGTCATACCTGAGCAGTGGGAGTTAGTCTGTGTTTTCCCTGGCATATAGATACCACTGCTCCCGTTTTGAAAGAACTGAAGGAAGAGATTCCTGCAAGGTCATTCATCCAACAGGTCTGAGACACAGCATAAAACTGAATCATAAGCAATCCTTGAAAGGATGAACTAATGATTCTTTTCATCATGACAACTTTCATTTCATGTTTGGAAAAATTTTGAATGTTCAGCTTCATTTTACAGTTGGTGCATTTCCAGCAGCAAACCAGATTTTGCTCTAGAAATGCTTTAACAGCAGATTTGCCAACCTGTATGATGGCCTGGCTGCTAAAAGTTCAAATAGAACAGGTGGCAAACTCTAAACATTTGCAGTCTATGTGAGGTCCTAAAATCAACAGGATAAAAAACCCTTCAAAATGTGTGGATAGACAGTAGATGAATGGAGGAGGTCTTTCCCCCTGTGCTTTTTCTTTAACCTCTACCTTTCTGCCTTACCACACTTTCATTTTTATTTTTTTGTCTTTTTTTTCACAGTTTTGTTTTGATGCATGCCATAAAAACTCAGGTTTTGAACACCTTGGGGCTAATAAGCAAGAAGAGGAGTGCTGTGCTCTTTTCTGTGCAGATTGCTTTCCTGATAGAAATATTTTTGCATTATGTGTCAGCACTAAGAAGGTGTTTGACTTATTATTTCAAAAAGACTGGCAGCTTAATAGACAAAAAAATTCACGAAATGGATTTCCCAAATACTTTGTTGCTAAGTAGTTAAATGCTGAGGAAAAACTATTGGCAGAAACCAGCTACTGGAGCATGAATTAATTTCTTATGCACTTCCAATGATTCTTGTGATGTTATATTAAGGATGAATCTGAACTTAATATTAATCTCCTCTGAGACTGCTCAATTGTGAAGAGTTTTGAGATGCTCTAGAAGAAAAAGCACTTCTGCCTGCTGGGAGGCAGGACGCTTATGTAGAATGAATTTCATTTACCTTTTAGCCTTTTAGATGATGGGAAATGCCCTATTAGAGCAGCAGATCCCCTGTCCTTGGGTGCAGGTTCCTCCTCAGGTGTAGCCATGAAGCCTTTGCTGCTGGATGGTGGGGCTGGAGGTGGTGAGGAGCTGGCAGGGAGCCCAGCAGAGCCTCTTGGGTTGTTGGGTGAGGAGATGTCTTCAAGGAGGTGTAGGTGAGGCTTTTGGGGGTCTTTTGCTAGGGAGAAGGAAAGCTGGGAAAGCAGATAGCATTCTTAGTGGAAAGAGGGGAGGAGGCACAAATAACAGTGAGGTAAACATCATCAGCTTCTTGCTCAGTCTGTTCTAGCAAGCCAGTTTGCTGCAGACCTTCTCCACTGTCCTCTGACAAAGCAACTAAGATAAACAGCTGGGGTGCCTGAAGTGAGGGTACTAAAGCAGAGGATGCTGACTTGAAGTCCAGCTGACTTATCACACCTGGTGAATTGAAAAGTCTGCTTCCCCAATGAGCTCAATTGTCAGTAAGGACACAGTGAGTAACTGGCACTGTGCTGCACAGGCATTCAGCTGATAAATTAATTAAATATGCATAAATAATTTGCTAGAACGGAAACAGAGTCAGAGCAAGAAAGCGCCGTGATACGAGCAGCGTGTCATGCCTTGAAAATTAATCCCTCTGCCCCTTTGATTCAGCTCTGCTCCCGTATTTGTACTGTAGCCTGTTATCTTCTGACATCAAAACTATTGGCATTATTTTATAATTAAAGATCATTTTTTTCCTGGTGAAAGTAATATCTTAGGCTAATAAGTAACCAAGTTTGCATTTCCCTTACCTTATTCACATGAGTAGTTGCATTTACATGACTGTAACCATTCTGATTAGTAGGATGAATCAGGGAATTGGCAAAAGGATAGATGTTTAAACAGCTAAGCCTGTTTCAGTCCTGGCAGTTCTGTTATATAGTAACTGTGAATTAAAATTCTGTTCTCCTATTAAACTTGTCCTAAAATCATGAAAACATAATGTGGTCCTTTATAGTTTGTGCACTCTGTCCCAGAACACCATATTTAACATTTTAGGTGAAAAAAATGCTCATATTATTATTTTTGGTATAGTGGATACCCTTCTATTTAGAAGACTGAAGTTAGATCCTTTGATATAACAACATTTTGCATATGAGAAATTCTAATTCTGTCTGTATTGGTGTTAATGTTATAATGGTATTACTAAGTTGTATTGTTTTAATTTAAAAATTATGAGAACTAGTTAATTTCTTAGCAGAATCTCACATGACCTCTTTTACATGTTGAAAACAAGGAAAATAGGGCTTTAAAAGTTAGAAATAAACAGAGACTATACATGTCCATATATATATGAAAAAGTATATTGTTTCCCAGGATACAGAATAACACAAAGGAAGTAGCTCTTTTTGATTCTATGCTTCTATAAAATCAGAATGACTGTTACAGAGTTCACTGAAAATCTAATAACTATAAAAATCTAACAATTCTTTCTTCTAACTCTGACATAAACCAACTGATGATTTTTGTTTTAAAGGCTAGCTGATAATTTCTATTTGTGTGGAGGATGCACTGTACCCTGCCGGCTACTATATGAGCTGTATATTGAAACCTGCAATCCAGATTTCAAGATTCAAGTACATCCATCCACCTTTGGAAAGGTACAAGGTAGATAGGATATACAAGATAAGAAGTAGGGATGCCTAAAGAGAAAGCCTGATTATCAATTTTACACACTGCATATCAAAAGACATTAAATAACAAGGAACAATGAATATGTAATGAATTATGCTTTTGTGTTTTCTAATGTGTTTCTGCTAAGCCTTCATGTAGATGCATTTCTACCAAAAGAAAGGGTATTGTTTGGGATGCAGTTTATTTTCTTCAGGGAACTGGTGCACGATACACTAGCAAAGATTTCTTTTGCCAATATATTTTAGAAAGTTTTACAGTTTTCTTTTTTTAACAGCAGAAAGTTATGCAATTCATTCCAATGAGATGATTCTTCTGTCTTTAAAAGACACCTTTGGTTGTTACATAATTTTATACTTTCCCTTTTCAGTATACTTGAGGAGATTTTGCTCCAAACATACCCCAAAAAGTTGCTACAGAATCATCCAAGCAAAACAAATGCAGATGTAGAACTGAATCTCCTTCTAACAGTTCCACTTTTCTATTACATAGAGGTTGATACAACCCATGGAACAATTGACACTTAGAAATCCAAATTGCAATCAACACCATAGCTATTCAATCTTTTTTAAGAAATTAAGGAAGATACTGTGATTATTTATTGTTTAAGACTTCTTATTCAGACTTCAGAATTTCCTATTTTATATGGCTAACTTTCTGTTAATTTCCATAGTAAGAGCTACTAAGCATTGTTTTAACACAAGCCCAAAATAATTTAAGTACAAGTTGTACCTGAAGTCAATTTCATTTGTATAGCTAACCCCATTCTTTGAATCATTTATCTCAATTCAGTTGAATCTAATTCTTTTACTGGATAAGTTAAATCACTTTTGCTGAAAATTAATATTTGAGTGAATGATCCAGTGTAATTTATTACCACAGCTTAATGGATCATCGCCCATCAGCTAAGACCGTGGATAGAATTTGCCTGGTTCAGCATAGACATTGGCCATGAAGCTTGTCACCTTAAAAGTCTCTAGGTAGCCACTGGAGAGAAATAAGTAGCTACACGTTTCCTCACACTAAATGAGTCAGCTCAGACAGCTCAGATGAAAGGGGCCTCTGCCCTGCCATTTGTTTTTCCCATTGACTGCAGTGAGTATCTTAGACTCCTCTGCCTTGTAGCCATGTAGATGAGATTAATGCTCCTCCTGTACCCTTCCAGTGCTCCAGCACGGCTGAGTTACCACCTGTAAGCCAAGCCTTGGTGTGGGTTACCTTAATGTGCTTGACTTTTAAGCTGGGATAGGCACAGATGAAGTGTGAATCTGGTCACACGGGAGAGCTGAGCCAGCCAGAGCTGCTGTGGGCTGGTGCTTGCAGCTATTTTGCTCACAGCCTCAACCAACCCAGTGCATTGCAGTGCAAGCTGGCACATCCCAAAGCAGCAACCCAGTGCATTGCAGTGCAAGCTGGCACATCCCAAAGCAGCAAGCTGGGCTGCAGCTCCCCAGTGCCTTGAAATGGTGTGGCTTTCTGCAGCAAGAGAATGGACCTTGTAGCAAGAAGCCGAGTAGAGCAGGAGCTGCAGCAATCCTGGTTTAACCTGAGTGCATGTGTAATCACTTGCCACAGCCTATAATGGGCTGAGCTATTAATAATTTACCAAGCTGTAGTAACCTGACTGTGCTCCATGTGTGTGGACTACAAGGGCTTTTGCAGCCCAGCCCCATGTGGATCAAACTATGGTGGTTGAAGGCACTGCTAGTCTCATCTGCCCTGTCCCTCGGCCCAAATCCATCACTGTCTCTGTAAGGAATGGCAGTCTGAGGAAGGATATGTCTTGTGCCACAAAAACCTCAGTTTCATAGGCTGCTCTTTTAGAAAAATGGGATTATGCTAAGCTATCAACTTGAGAAAGGGAGCAGCTGGGGTGGGTGCATGCAGAAACATGCAACGAACAGGTCAGTCATAAACCCTAGAGGTGCATGTTGATGGGTTCTTTATCAGGCCTTTGGACCAACAGCACACTGTGCAGAGTGCAAGCTTTGTGCTGCTGAGTGGAGACTCTCCTTGCTCCCCACTAACACAGAGTAAATCCTCTGTTCCTGCTATATTGGGAATATTAGAGTGTCCTGGGTTAGTCCTGGACCCAGGCGTCCTGAGTTAGTCTCTGTTAGTCTCAGGACAGCTCATGCAGAATAATCGTAGTGAAGTGGATTATAACCCTGACAGTATCTAATTACTCTATAGAGCCCAGCCTTGGCAGATGCTGCATGACCTCAGTTCACACCACCACAGTGGTCAAAAGGTTGCTTTGCAGCTTGATGATTCTTGTCCTTTTAAGACAGATAAGTCTGGCCCTATCCTGTCAGTACACCTTCCAAGAGTATGTGGATAGGTGAAGCCTTGTGTAAGTCCTTCTTTAATGAGTAAGGCTTGAAGGTCTGGCAGAGTATGGGACCATCAGGGCACCTTCAGGTTCCCCCAGCTGGTTGATCCTGCCCTGGCTGCAGGGGGTCTCGGTGTGAGCACTGTTTTCTAGTGCAAACTATTAAAAAATTCTTACCTGAGAGAGGTAATCCTTTAAATTATTAAGCCTTGGATCCACAAATGCCTGATTGAGTTTAGTTCAACAGTTACCATTTGAGAGGTATGTAAGAACAGGTAGCCTGGAAATTATGAAAAGCAAACAAAGTGATTAAAGACAAAAAAGTGTGCCAGATACATTTTTGGATCTTTGAATGAATTTGCCAAGTATTTTTAATTTTCTGTTTGTTTATACAGCTTATTCAGTTAGTTTTTCCAGGCCTGGTGACAAGAAAGCGAACCACAGCAGGGAGCATCAGGTACTGGGTTTTTGTCCTTTCTTTGAAAATGTTATTTATAACTATTCTAATAAAATTTTAAAGTAAGTAACTTAGCAGCCCCAGCACTGTAGTATGGCAGCTGAATTGTTGATTGCAAGTCTGTAACACAACCCAAGGTGCAGAGTAATTCATGGTGTAACCAAGGACATTAAAATAAAGTTAATTCCATGAAAACCACCAGATCAGATCTGTTTTGGTAAGGCATGAATTCCAGATTGGATTGCTTTTTAAATGACCTTAGTGCTCCAATTTGTATTGGCCATTAACAGCATGGTTTGCATGAAACATTTGCCAGACATCACAGCCTTACTGAGAGCTCTTCAGACACTGCATCTCTGGGCCTGGAAAGACTGGCCCTGGGATGCACAGGGGTGGTGATTAATGATTAATTATTAATGTCTATATTGTGCTTTTTGTCCTTGCACACATCCATGGAGTGACCCAGCACATACTGATGGTCAATGGAGATATTGTACAGTTTCAAACCATTTAAATCAGACAGCTTCAGGTCCTCCTCCAAAATGTCCTTTCTTTTCCCTTCCCTCTCTTCTAGAGCACAGAGAGTTTTGTTATTTTTCATATCCAAAGTTATACTTGCACACTGAATATCCAGACTAGGAAAAGAGATGTTTTAATCTCGTTGAGGCTGAATAATTTTACAAGCATTTTGTGTAGCTGTCAAGTATGGGCTTTGAGAACAACATGCCCTGACTTGTCTCCACAAGTCTGGACTTGCATTCAGCTTGAGCCGAGAGATCCTTGTGGTTTTTTGGGAGTGCCTCTCCTCAGACACTCGTAGGCTCCTGCCCACAGCAGGCAGGGTTTGGGATGGTGTTTGGTGGCCTCCATGCTCTCTGTTGCCGTCAGCAGGGGGTTCCCTGCTCTGGCTGCAGGTGCCCCATGCAGGCGCCGCTCCCCTGGCCCGCAGCTGGCAGCACCCTGGGAGCAGAGTGATGCCTCTGTTTCTCACTGAGCTCAGATAAATCTTACAGAAGGTCTGGCACTTTGCTTGAGTTTTAGCTTGCCATGACACTGATGGGCCATCCAGTCACTGAGCTGCTGTGAATGGCCGAGGAGCAGCTGCACTAAGCCCTTCAAATTCCGCGGGGATATGGGGACCTCTGCCTGCTAAGTCTGTTTCCTGACTTCACTAACTGTCCTGTACAAATCTGAGGCACTCCATTCACTGGCTTAAGTTTTATTTCATTTAGAAGAGGGTATTACTGCAGGGCAAAAACTGTTAAAGGGAGTTTGGAAAAAGCTTGTGTAATTATTTACTGTTTGGGAAAATAAACATTCAACAGAATTTAAAAGACAAATATTGCTTTTCCTACTTCATCTTTTCTTGATTAAACAATATGATCATCTGCTTTCAAAAAAGGATTATGAATTTGCTGACTTATTGAAAATCATACAGTTAATACTTTTTTAATTTTCTAGATATCATTATGATGGCATAGCTATCAAGAAGGAGTCTTCCTTTTATGCACGTTTCTGCTGTCTTCTGTATGAACAAAATTATCTCAGGTTCGTTTTTAAAAATGTTTTAATCAAAAAATGACACGACTGTCTATATGTTTTCTATCTATGAAAATCTGTAAATGTTCTGTTGAACACTGACAATAGCATTATGTTTTTCTTCTCATTATAAACACTGTGAAAGTGCTGTGCCATTAAGTGCTGTGCCCTAATAGACAAGCTGCCTTTTGGAAACAGACACTGCCTAATTAGACTTCCAAAAATTGGACGTTTTAGCCACATAGATCTTAAGAGCTGGAACTCATGCTGAACCTAAAAGAAAAGCTTAATATGTTAAGACTCTAAATGGGAGCTCAAAAAAAACCCCATATTGAAATGGCTTCTTGACATTCTATCACCTTCCTCATTAAACAGCAGGCTGGAGAAATGTATTACATTATAAATGACTGTGCTGTTTTGAAGAGTCCTACACACAATCTTGTTATCTGGGGTTTTACTGCTTGAAGCAGTACTTCAAAAATACTTCATTCACTTGCTTTTAAAATATCAGATTTTAAAATCACCTCTTGTAAGAGAACATCAATAAGAAAATGTGTAAGACAATTAAAAATGGATTGCAAAACTTAAAAGCTAAAGTCCTAAAATGAATGTAAGACACTATGGTAGGTTAAAGGGTAGACAGGAGCATATTGTGGGCAGGAGAGGAAGAATTCTCATGGTTGAACTCATGGTTCAGATAAACAAACTACAGGCTTGAATTTCTTCCCCCCAAAAAAAGAAAAAATGAAAAAAGAAAAAATGCTGCTATTCTGCAGCATTTTTACTCTCATTTATACTGAAGAAAAAAATTAGGTGCAGTTTGTGCCTTGGACTTTGAAGACCAGGTTTGTATCCTCATTCTTACAGTCTTGTACATTAGTTTAGTGTGTATATATGGAGATACATCATTGTTCTGTGGCATGAATGCTAGGGGCATACAAATCAGTCTATAAGGACCCAGATATCCGGTGATGCTGAAACTGTTTCAGTGATATTTTGTATAATATTTACTTAATTGAGTGCATGCTTTGGAAGAACATGGAAAAATTACACCCATAGGTTTGTTGCCTTTCTTCACAGGTTTTATGGCAGGTAATGTTGCAGAAGTCCATAGAGGGACAAGGATAAATGTTGAGACAGGACAGAGGATCAGGTTCTGTAGATGATTGACTGGCAGTCTGTTGTTGTGAGACTAAACAAATTATTCATAGGAATTTGAGGCTGGTTTCTCATGTCACACTTACTGAAGGGGGATATCCTTCACTTCCTCTGTACCCAGTACCCAGAACAGGCCTAAGGTTTCACATCCACTATGAGGAAAGCTCTTGTCCACTGTTTAAGGGATATTGCGGGTCTCTGGCTAAGTTTCTGCTGGTCTTTCCTTTTCATGGAAAGAAAGGTGTTTCCCTGTGTATCACTTAAAAATAGCAATTTTGATTGGCATAAAAGGAAAGCTGATTGCTCTGGCCATATGAGAGCTGAGAGAGAACAGAATGATTTGAACTGTTGCTCTTTTTTTCCTCCCAGTGTAGAAACATGAGAGAAAAAATTATAAAGTAGGAGGAACCCAAGAAGCAATGTTAGCTGAGTTTGGGGCAGGTGCAGAAAGGAGGACTTCAGCCACTGCTGGGAGACAGACACAGCACATCTGCCAGCAGAGCTTCTGTCTTTGTCCCTCCTCATGGAAATGAGCCATCTCCTCTGTGGGCTGGGGAACACCCTGCAGGTCCTGTTAACCACAGGGGAGCTGCTGCCCTGGCTGCTCCAGGCCTCCTCCTCCTCCTCCTCCTGCTGCAGGGAGTGCCTGCCCAGACACTACTCCTAAAACACTGTGTTTAATTTGGCCAAGGCAAGGAATAGGATGTGCAATGCAGGGAAAGGACTGACATCAACCAGCCACCTACTGATCTGATTTTGGTTCTTAAGATAAACACCTGTCCTGTTGAGAAAGGCTGAGGGTTGGTGTTCCTCAGCCTGGAGAAGAGAAAGCTCCAGAGGGCCTTAAAGCACCTTCCAATACCTAAAGGGAGCCAACAGGAGAGCTGGGGAAAGACTTTGTACTGAAAAAGGGTAGGCTTTGGTTGGATATTAGGAAGAAATTCTTTATAATGAGGGTGGTGAGGCACTGGAACAGGTTGCCCAGAGAAGCCGTGGATCCCCATCCTTGGAATTGTTCAAGGCCAGGCTGGATGGGGCTCTGAGCAACCTGCTCTAGTGGAAGGTGTCCCTGCCCTTATCAGTTGGACTGGATAACCCTTGACAGTCCCTTACAAACCAAACTACTGTATGATTCTGTAACTATGCAGATTAAAAGAAACCCCCAAAATATAAAGATCGTATTCAGAATAAGATCATATTTCTAGTGGCAGTAGAAAAGTCTCTTAACTACAAAATTACCTTGTCCGATGCTTCCTTCATTAAACACAATTTTAAGAAGACACTAAAATGTTGAGGCAAGCCAGACAGCTGAAATTAGAACAGCTTCCATTCTAAATTCAGCTGTCCCAAGCCAACATGCAGGCCCACAACACCTGGGCAGATGGGTGTCACAATTACTTCTTAGTGTCTCATATAGCACAGCAGGAGAAAACAGAGAGAAAGCAATAGAAAAGCACAAAATGCAGCCGGAGGAGGATGAGTAGCACGACTCTGAAAGAAATAATTAGGTCACATACTAAAAAAACATCTGCTTCAATCAAATAAGTGAGTTAGTTTCCATTTGGGTGGAGTTTTGTAAATTTTTTGCAATTAAGTAATGAAGGCAATAACTCATCTTTGCTGTCCTATCAGTAGGGCTCAGTACTTTTTGAAATCACCAATAATTTTTCATGATCCAATAAAATTGATAAAACCAGCATTGGAAAAGTCTATATTGTTTTTTACTTAAAAAATTGAAATTTAGAAAAAGTAATTAAAACTTGATGACTCTTTTACCTGCAAGAAGAAATTATGTTCTTATATAAGTAATCATATGTGTAAACACAGCAGGGTGTTTGACCTGTAATGTCAATTTTTGAGAGTGTATTTGTGTGGAAATTTCCAAATCAGAGTGAAGAAGATTTATGATGTAGCATTTCAGTGCAGTCCAGTGCCAGTCTGCTGTCCAGACCCCTCTAATGGGATAACTTCTCTGGCTTGTTGCCACTTCCCTCAGGCAGAGGCTGGGGGTATCTGTTTCACTGGGGAAGGTGTCCTAAACAGCTACTGTGCCCTCCCACGCCTGAATAAATTCCAACATGCAGATGCTTTTTCTGTCACACCTACCAGCCAGGAAAGTGCATCCCTGAGCCCAGCTGAGAGACCACAGCATCCATCAGTCTGTGGGGTGGCAATGGCTCCAAAATTGTGGACTATTTCTAGTTACTGCAAAGGATATTTCTTGACCATGATAGCCAGCAAGTGACATGGTGCTGGTAGTGAGGAACTAGGCTTCTGAAGGACCTGACAGCCTGGGAGCTGTGCTTGTGGCTGTCACAGAAAGGGCAGTAAGATTATAATGGTTTGCCTTTAAATACAAAGAAGGTGCTTGTATTTTGATGGTGAGTGGGACCTTGGATGTGTCAGGGTTGGAACATATCCACATAAGGGCTGATGAGGATGGTCTGACACAGCACCTGTGATTCATTTAGAAATCTTCAATGCTTTGAAGATATGTGTACTACTGCTCTGATGATGGTGCCATGAAAATAGTGTAAATATATGCAGCTGTAGTCAATGAGGTCCACAAATGTATTGCAGACATGAGGGAATATGATTTGTATTACAACAGAATGTGTTCCCTCTTGGAATGGGAGCTTTGAGGACAAGCCCTCCCTGCAATGGTACCTGGTCTGGCTCAGAGTACAGCAGTGTTTAAAAAATGTCATTGAATTCTGGTTCTGTAAGAGCTGGTTTTTTCATTCTAGTAATAGGCAAGGTTTAGGCTCCTGACTGGCTAGTGAAGCAAACGTACTAATTTTTCATTTAAAAAAATTATTTTGCTTCTAGCAAATTAACTTTTCTAATCTCTGTGTAATCTGACAGTCAACAGCATGCACATTCACCTTCCCTTCTTTCATTTTTCTTTTGTTCTTCCCATTTGCATCTCTGTTATTCTTTATTTCATCCCCATTGTTGTATTTCCCATTTTAGCTTTAGTTCCCACACCATAGCATCACCCAAACTCTGCAAGAGAGATGGTGAAACTCCTTGTGATTTTTTTGTCTCCCATTTTCCCCTTCTCCCACCCACCTCCTCTTCTGTGTGTTCTGTGTGTACCCAGGCACTGCTCTCCGGGGGAAGTGAGCATCTCTGATGTGCAGCCAAGCACCAGGTGAGTCCCAGCCCCTGTGGTAACAGTGGGAGGGCACAGAGCTGTTTGCCAGGGTTCCATAGGGATTTGCAGCTAAGCAGCACCGAGCTCCTGGCTGGCTGCTGGGGCACTCCCTGTCTGTCCTGGGTGTCCCTGTGTCAGGGGTTGGGAGCCGGGCTGCCCAGGGAGCCGAGGCACTGGAGGCAAGCTGTGCTGATCCCTGTTGCCATAGCAGCAGCAGCAGAAGATACAGCTGGCTGCCTTCTCAGGGAGAGCAGAGCTGGAAAATATTCATTAATTTTATTTCACAGGCTTTAGAAATCTTTAGGAAGGACCTGTTTGAAAGAAGTGTTATGAAACATCTCTACTTACATGTGTTTCCTTTGTCCAGTCACCACTTCTAAAATGTTTGGGCAAAAGAGTCACCAGCTCTACCAAACATACTCAGCATGGATGTTGTGCCCTGTCTTGGGCAGCCAAATTGGTGGCTTTGCTGGAGCACAGCTTTCATGACAGAGTAGGGCAGAGGGAAAGGGGGCAAGGGCAGTCCTGTGGATGGCAGAGAGCGCAGAGGAAGCATTTCAGTGGCTGGAGTTTGCAGGAGGATAAGTTGTTACACTTGTCCCCTGTCCCTTCAGGGTGTATGGTGGTAGCCTGGTTTGTAATGCATCCCAGCAGTGAAACCCAGCAGCCAGGTTCTGATCAGACAGCCTGCCACCCTTCCAGCCAGCCGAGTCCAGCAGGAGCCTTGAGTCTGAAATGCTGTCATGGACACTGAGCAGGGGTCAGCAGCAGATGGAGGCTTGACTGGAGACATCCAGTTTTTACTGGCAACATTGCCTCTGCTGCCATCAGCCTCAACAAGAGAGGCAGGGAGAGAGCTAGGAGACAGCCCAGCAAGAAAGCAGCCTGTTGTGCCTGCTTTCAGCAGCAAGCCAGTGGTCAAACCTTCACAGGTCTGGGTAAATTCTGGCTGTGTGGAACACCATGGGCAACTTGAAAAGTAAATGGGAAGCAGTCAGAAACAAAATGCCATCTAAACTTATGTGTGATGCAGAAAATGTAATAACTGTGAAACCTAAGCAAAAGGATTATAATGTTTTTGTTATTTTCATATTTGTAATTATAAATTATATTTGTAATTATAAAATAAGTCATTACCATTCCAAACCAACTGCAACTAGAAATACAGACCCATGGTTCTGGTGCAAGAAGTTCAAAGACATTGCACTTTTTAACAGTCAATTGTCTTTAAAATTAATGGTTCAGTTTAATCTTAAAATTCAGAATTCAGAAAAATTGGTCCCAGATTTGCTAGAAAATCATGGGATTACCAAATAACAGGAAAGGGAGCAGGGTTTGTTTTCCAAATACAATTCTCCAGCCGAGTGTAGTCTATCCAGTTTGAGCTCATTTTCTTGCTAAATACAGAATGAATCAGTGAGCTTTTGAATGTTTGCTTTTTTCTGTTATTTATTTTGTCACAGTAGAAGTTCCTGGAGTTCTGAAAATGCAGCTGATTACAAGAAGAATAGACAAAAAAAGGGAACAGTGAGTTTCAGATACCTTAGACATAACAAAATGTCTATCTGTGTGTTTAATTACAACTTCTATCTAATATGTTCTGATGAAATACAGCTAGCCCATCTTCCTCAAAATAATCTTGGTCTGTGTAATCTCACTACATGCTTAGTTCCCTCACTCCTATTTCATCCAATAGCTAAATATTTTTGTTGTCTTAACGTCAGCTCAGATAATTTTTTCTGTACTGAGAGCAGAAATTGTGGCTGACAGATGAGGTTTTGAATATTAGGGGAGTTAGTGGGGCACAGCCTTGCTTGCCTGAGGCCCACAGTAGCAGACCCTCCTGCTGTTGAGAAAGTCTTTCCAACATGTCCTTTCTTACTCAACGGCGACATCAGCGTGCTCGGAGTTTATTGTCATGAGAAGTATTTAAATACTGGGAAATTATTAAGAAAAAAGAGCACAATCCCTGCCCGCAGAAAAGGGCAGATGCAAAACTAACCTGTGGCAGTTCTCCCCTCAGCAAGCTGCCATGGGATGACCTGACACCAGGCTTGTTGGATGTCAGCCCGCAGAGCATGAGCAACAAACTTGTGTGGACAAAGTGAGGAAGGCACGAGAGGCTGGATGTGTGACTGACTTCCACCGAGTGCTGGGGTGCAGTCATGAGTGCTGTGGCCAGGACAGCCGGTGGGAAATGTCCTGTCAGCCCCACAGCACAGCCAGCTAGCTGCAGCCTTGTGCAGAGGGTTACAAGTGTGACACAAATGCTACAGAAAATATATATGTATGATATGGATAGAATTAAATATTTACTGGTTTTGAACAGAAATTCATGTACAGTTTAGGATTTAAACATTTAGGCAGTCCTTCTTATTTTTTTCACCCACCTCTATTTCCTAAAAAAAGACAAGCGTTTCTCTAAAGAAATGCATCTTATTATAAAATCATGTCCTACAACTTCAAGAAAATACTTAACACCTTTAACCAAACAGACAAAGTAATTGCAATCTTTTTTTTTTTAATTGTCCAAAATAAATTCTGATGCATCAAGAGTAAGAATTTGCAGTATTATCCATCTGTCATTTATCTGAAGACTGAACAAGAGACTTTTCATTACCTTTCTCCTGATTTCAACCAGTTCTTCTTTGGAGAACAAGCACAAAGTGAGACATACCCCTATGAACTGGTACGTTGAAAGTGCACAGCCATAAAACAAGTTAGCTCTTTTCCTGTGACATCATTTTGTACCCTCTTTTTGGTAACAGATTGCACTGCTTGCCAATGACTACTACAACTATTGTCAAGTTATTTTACAAATGGTGAGAGAGACCAAGCTTGACAAGGTATGCTTTTTCTTTAATACCATTTACTCTGACAACAGCAAACAGCTGTAAGGGCAAAATTGTGACTGTGTATCTTATTTACTTGATGGTTTGAGCCAAGGTAGATGATCATTTATGGACAAAAGGAGCATTCAGTCAAGTTATTTTAAAATTCTGAGTTAACACAACATGCTCCAAGAATCTGAGTTTGTACACATATCCTGAGCCCTCCTGGCACATATATAAGTCTGACCTGATCCCATTACAATAGCCATGGATACATATCTTTAACTACATCCTCATATCCATGGCACAATTCTTTGTTTCTTCCCTCTTTTGGACACTGCCTGGTGAGGTTCAGCTTGTTGCTGCTTCCCCAGCTTGCTTCCACTTCCACTGGAGGCCAGCCAGGATGGGCCAGGCAAAGAGCCCATCTCCACGGCCATTCCTTTGCTGCTGTGTCTGTGTGTTGTCTTATTGAATCATACTTCACAAGTGTAAAATCAGTGAAAATTCATAAAGGGCTTTGTGTGACAGGTGGAAGATTGTATCATGTCATTCTGGACATCTCTGCAGCCTGAAAGAATAGAACTGATGTGCCTGCCAGATGTGTGCCAGCTGTTAAAAAGCTATGATAGGTATCTATTCAAGGTACTGCACACACATTTCCTTGTTGTAGCTATGCTATTGTGTGTTTGTCTCTTTTTGGTAGCTCTAAGGAGAAGGGCCCTCTCTTTCTTTTATGCTGTACAATGGGATTTTTTGTTTATTCCTCAACTCTTATCTTTCTGCTTCCTCTGAGACAGCCTGGTATGGGTTTTGGTTTTGAAAGGAGACAGTAGAATTTGGGATGACTTTCATTTTTCTCCTATATATTAATTTGTAAGTTCCTAATATCAGTGGACTGTGCTGTTATAAATGTGGTCTGTGGTTCTGGCATGAGGTTATGTGACTGAAATTTCAACTGATGATGATTTTCCAGATTATGAGAGTTACTTTTCCTTTGAGAACACTACTGCATTTCTCAGTGACCTTCCACATAGAAATATGCAGTTTTCTGATAAAAATAATTTGCTTATTTCCAGCCGGTCATTAAGTATGGTCTAGAAATTAATTCAGGTAGCAACATTTACTCTTAGGATCTTTGTCCTTCTGCTAAAAAGTTAGCTTAGCTCTTGCTTATTTGGAAGAAAAAATGTGTTTCTTTACACTTACATTTAAATTATCAATATAATTTTATTTCATGCTGCTGTAAATATCTGTGGTACACCAGTCAAGTGCAGCAGCATGAATTTGTATTCTAGGAGTTGGAGAACATCCTACTTCCTGATTTCCTGGAGGAGGTGCCTGCACAACATATAGACTCAATCAGATCATTCAGTGAAAATGTTAAATGTTGGATGCTTAATCCTTTGGGAGGTTTTCCATTACTGCTCCAAACATCCAAGTCTAATGGTAGGTTTGAGTAGGAGAGATATTTTCAAAAATAATCTTTGGTTAAACTGCAGAGAAGATTGTATTACAAAACTCTTAAATTATTTTAAAAAAATTTAGCTGATGTAACAGTGATAGTAGCAACAATTAGAGTTATCTGGGATACAGTTAAAAATAAATGGTCTTGCATAATGTGTGAGAACAAACTTAAGCCTAAAGTATTCCCACTTCATTGAAATTGAAATGTACTGAAATTGAAATGTACTTAAAGGAGCATTCAGTCAAGTTATTTTAAAATTCCGAATTCTGAAGTCTCTTGCCATGATTACTTTGGCCATGTAGATGACCAATAATATGCAGCATGCCCTGTGAAACTCAGATATTATTGGGTCTCTTCCTCTTACAAGTGACTTTATGCTGATAAATTAATTAATGGCTGTAGCAGTCCAATATAAAAGGAAAAAAGCCATAATCCCATAGGGAAAATATGACTGATATTAGAAGATGTTTGGAAAAAATCTGTTCTCTACAAAGCTGTGGTATATGTGTGTGTTTGTAAATACCTACACACACACACACACACACACACACACATATTTATACCTATTAAGCTGAAGATTCTGCCTAAAACATGATGCTGCTCAGTGGATCATTGAGTGAAGACCAACTCCCCAGAGGTAAAGCAGGGCTCCTGTGCAGGCAAAAGTTTGTGTTAGGATTAATATGCTCAGTATTGTAGACAGACTTAATTTTGCCATTTCTTACATTTGAATGCTTGACAGAGCATTAATTAGGAAGTATTAAATGAAAATAATAAAATATTGAAAGACTTTTTCCTGCACATCATGGATTAATAGATTCACAGTGAAGGAAGAGAGGTGAGCTGGGCAGCTTCTCTTTACAAGCTTTGACTGCAAGGGTCCCCAGCCCATCCCATATTGCTGGCTCAGTGCCCCAGCTGTGCCCTCCATTACCCTCCAAATCTCCCCTGGGGAACTACTTTCTAACTTAAAATATGTCTTCATTAATATATTTTAGACTGTAAAATATTAATGATGTGAAACATCTGCCTCTTCTTCTTTAACAGAAGCTAAAGAGTTTGTAAAAAGGCTCAGGAGACAGACAGACCTTTGCAACATGGTCAAGGTATGTTCCAGAATTCATGGAAAAAAGAGCCATGAATGTCATTCCTGTGAGCTGTTTGCACTATTTTTGACATGCTGCATTGGAGAACAAGTGCACAGCATGGATGTTCTTAACTGTACACTGACATGTCATGCTCACACTCCTTCCCATCTCTTCCCACACTGTTAAGCATGCTGAGGGGACATTTTCCTCACTGGATCCTTCTGAAAGCCTCTGAGGTGTAGTTGATGGCAGCCCATGGAGAGGAGAACACAGTAGTTCTGTGTCAGATGACAGCTTCCAGTTTCTTTGCCCATCCATGCCAAAGTCAGTCAAGAGCACATGCTGGAGCATTCCTTCCATTGGTGCCCTTGGATCCTCCCAAATCCTTGGGTTTTGAGGTGGTCTGGGCTATAGCAGAAAAAGGAAGGTCACAAATAGGGGAGAAAGCAAAAGAGAACAGGGGATATATTCTCTCCTTCAAACATGTGAAAGTGTTTTTTACATTTTTCCAACATGCCATCTGATTTGAATCGTTACTCTGATGGAAGAAGGGAAGCAGGGAGAAAATAAATGAGGGAGGAAGGGAGGGACAGAAGGAACTGCAGATTCTTGGACCACTAAATGTAGCTTTTCTTTATGGGGAAACTTCATCACCAGCAGCATACAAAACACTCCCTCCTCTTACTTAAAAAAAAAAAGAGTAAAAAATAAAAAGCACAGACATGTATAAAGGTGACTGCCCACACAAAAAGTTGACTTCCATGAAATACCGAGCACTCACAGTTTCCACTAACTGCAGCAGCCCTTGGAGATACTCATACCTGAAAATCTCAGCTTTATGTGCTTCTAAACAGGGCTTCTTATGCATTGAAGAGCAAGATCCAGCAAGATCATGAGTATCACCTATTCCCAGACATTTGTATTTGATTTGCATACTTCAAATCACCCTTCTTGTTTTCAAGCCATGATGTCAAAGGGCTGGTTGTAGCTCTTTCAGTCTTCCTTCCCTGTTCTTAATGTGTAGGAAAGCTGCAGAGTCAAAACTGGATTTACACCCTCAAGATTTAAGGCAAGAGAATTTCAGCAGTTGGGGGAAATTCTTTAGAAGAAGCCTCTGGGTGCTCTACATCCCTTTTGCACTGTTTAACCCACACAAATTGAACACAGCAGACCGAGAATCAGGGTCAAATTTATACTTCTAGCTCTCACAAGAAAAAGTTTGTACCTTCTCTAGAGCCTCTTCAAAATAAGAGAAAAGTAAAAGAGTTTACTGCACTTGATATTTTGGGGTAGTGAGTTCCAAGGTATAATTATTTGTTGTATGAAAAAATACTTTCTTTCATTATTTTAAAATTCCTACTCTTCTTCAAGCAATGCTTCCCACAGACCTGCATCACATCCTGCCTCAGTTATTTCTCTCTGAAAGTCAAGTTTATCTCACCTTCTCACACAGGAGTAATTTGTTATTTCTAATCAACCTTCTCAGTTTTCTGTCTAAAATGCATCTGGAATTTCAACTAAAGACTGATGGTCAGAGCAGGCAAGAGTGCTCCTGATGAGAAGTGCTACAGAGGCACTGTGCAACCTCTGAACACTGTAACCACATCATTCCTTGTAGAGCACTTCACAATAATTCAGCCATCTGGTGAGAAAGTAAGAACAATTTTGGCAGGGTCAACATTCAAAAGAAAAAAAGTAACTTTCCCACCATGTGTAGATAAAGCAGGCTGACAGCTGCTACTACCTGGACATGTAGAAATAATTAGAGCATAAAAAGGTGCAAATTCCCTGTGAGAAAAGGACCTAAATGTGATGCTTGTCATTTTCTGGGGCTGATTCCTGCCTCTGGCAAGTTGTATTTGAGTGTTGAGAGGGCTGGCTCTGAGTCATTTTGGAGAATCACATTTAATATAGTGAAATCCAATGGCTGAAGGGATCAGTCCAAAGTGTTGGGCATGGAGTCAGGTATTAGCAGCCTACTGAAGGTGCTGCCCTGGTAGTTCCCAGCCCTTGGGTCATGTGTTCTTTTTGCAGGCTCTTTTTCTGTCCCTGAAAGCTCCAAGTCAAATAAGAAGAATGCCTTTGTCTCTAACTTCTATGAAGGAGATTGCTAAGTGAGAATCAGATTGAGTTTGGTATTTAAAAAAAAGTTAGCAGAGTGATGAAATATAGCTTTATTGATAATTTTTGCAAAGAAATGGTCAGCTGCATTTGTTGCTGCTTGTGAGGTCATGTTAAGCACCTGGTAAATGGGATTTGTTAAAACATGTATTAATCCTGAAGTCTTCTGGAATTTTACAAACCATATTTTTCCTCTGAAAAGCCCAACTGGATAAGAGTTATTTACAGAAAAGCCTGAAGTCCAAAAAAAGCTTTAGAATCTTACTGATTTCAGTATGAAAGACTAAACATATTTGTTAACAAAATTTAATGGATTCAGATTTAGTTTCCTTGACTGTTTTCATCATTTCATCAAGAATCTTAAGGACTATTGTGTGATATTAGCAACTAATTTTAAAAAGTGAAGAGATTATGATAAATGTTAGTCTGAAAATTGTTTGCAATATCTCTGTAATACTTTTTTAGACAAATATGAAGACAGATTTATTCACAAATGACTCATAAGCAGATAAATAGGATAAAAACCAACTAATACTGTTTTAACTAATACTGTATTTCTAATGTTATATTTACTCTCTCAAAGGCTTGAGCAATTTGAGAAAACTTGCAACGATTAAATTGCAACGTAAATTAAGGACAGATAACACTGAAGGAAAGTCATCCCTGATAAACCATTCCATGCTTTAGACAAAATATCATTATTTAGTGTAATTATAATAACTCTAGGCAAAGCCAATTGCCCAGGCAATTGCTCACATAATTCAAGTATGTTAGCCTTGTCTGCTCCATCACAGACAACACAGAGCATCATTGAAAATGACTTGTCCCAGAACAAAACTCTCTTGAAGACAACTTCAGATTTATCTCCTTTGATCCTATAGCCCCCCCACACCCCCAGTTTGGAGCCTGGTCATATGAAGTCTAGTATTCAATAAGGGAAGCTTTCCTTCTTCAATTCCCTTATTTGGCTGAGTTATGGGCTTGAGAAAATGAAAGGCATTAACTGTTTTTTTATTCTGTCCAGACAGTAAGAGCACTCTTGAACAACAACAGCACAGTCACTGTTCTGCGGTCAGGCTTGCATGCCATCTTCAATGAGAAATCTCTGGATGTGACCAAAGACCTCTTTCAAGAGAAGTTTAGGAATCCAAAGAAGCGGCAGAAAAACATACAATTAAAATGTAATTAATTGTTGCTATTTATTGTCTTTCCTCTTAAGCACTAGGTTGTCACTGTTAGAGGTCCAGCATTTCCTCTTGTTTATTCATGACATCTGCCTTACTGGCATTTACAGTCTTCCTGTAACCTGAAGGGCTAGAAAAGAGACAATAAAATTGAGAATCGAGCATGAGGTAAAATCCTCCCAACTTTAAAGTTTAAGAATGAAAGGCTTTTGGTTCTGACTCTCTTAAAGCTTTTTGTGACAGCAGGAGTGGAGTTTGTGTTACTGAATTATGTATTTCCTAGAAGGTTGACAAGCAGGGATATTTTTTCATGCTTTGTTTTGACAGGAAATATGTTTTCAATGATTGCATTTTCCTCTGTTATTAGTTGAAGCACACAGAATAATTTCTTGTGGCCAGATTTTGAAATACTGTATGCTGAACTGGACAAGGCCTTTTAGCTTTTGTGTCCTTTTGCTGTATTGTGGCCTGTGGGATCAATGTGGGGCTGTAAACAATAAAATACACAGTTTGTGTGCAGCCATGACATAATGATTTGACAGATTAATGAAAAGGAATAGAACAGCAACTTAATTTTTAGATTAATTGTCTGCCATTTAAAATATTAGGAAGAGATAGGCAAGTTGGACTAGGCTGTGCACAGAACTATCCAGGGGATATATGATATGTGGCAGCATTATCCATATTTATGTTGGTCTACAGAATATTCTGCATTTTCTGCTTTGTTTTCAAAATTTTTTCTCCCTTCAACAGTGAGACCAAGATTTTTTTTCTCAATCGCATAAAATCTCAGATAAATAAGTTAGTATTGCCACTAACCAAATTCCAGCTTTCTCTGTGGAACTGTTTTTTCTTGCCACCTTTGCCATGATGACTAGGTCAGTGCACTTATGCTGGAAATGGAAATACACATGAATTCTGACTGATTTCAAAGTAGGGTACTATTCCTCACTAAAGAAATTGTATATTAATCAAAATGCTAGAAACAGATGTCTTAATCTATTTTAAGGTAAAGATAAAAGAAAAAAAAAAAGCTTAAAACTGCAGAAACAAACCAAAAGGCAGACCAATCACTTCAAGTAATGATCTCCCTTCTGTATTTCACAGGTTTGAAGAACTTCATTTCTTCACTGGCATCTTCCACAGATATTCGGGATCTCCTGAGCTGTTTGTCTTCAGATCTCCAGACTTTTGTTATTAAGGTATAAAATTAATAATTTCAGAATAGGAGGAGGTACCACATAATTTATCCTGCTACAAGCTGACTGTCACTAGTCTGCAGGAGGTACATGGCACACTAGCAACCTGACCAGACTGCAGATTTGCATAAATACAATTTGTGCATGCTGTGGAAAAGGGGAGAATTAATTGACATACAAAAATTCCATCTGTGCAAACAACTACAAGCATATTTCTGTGCACATATCCACTCTAGTCATTTCAGTATCTGCTCTGATTTCATATACACATATTATCATAGCCCCTAATAAACCAAAATTCAGAAGTAATATGTTGGTATAAATGAAGAACATTTCATGGTTCCTTAGATCCTTGTTTCACCAAGCTGTTGACTTTTAGCAAGTACTAAGAACTTCTAGCAGAAAGTCTCTAGCTCTTGTGAAAGATTCAAGTATGACCATCCTCACATATGCACCTTTCAATAGATTACCAATTCTACCACCCCTCTACCTTCACTGACTCACAATTTGTGTCACTGTGTTGGTACTGCTGCATTTGGTTGGTTACCATAACATTAACTTGGGTTTGGGTGGTACTTAGAGTTTGGGGTTGTTTTCTCCCTTCTGAAGAAGCAGAGTAAGCTGTGTTCCCTTGGCTTAATTATTTACTCTTATTTTTTTCTTTTTAAATGAAGACTAGTACTTTGCAATTCTGTAGTGCCTCCATCTTACATAAGCCTCAACTACATGATGGGATGGTATAGAGAAGATGGAGTGGGACTCTTTCTGAGGGTTCATAGTTATAGGCCATAAGGCAATAGACACAAGTTGCAGCAAAGAAAATTTCCAATAGATACAATGAAAAAAAAATTACCCTTAGAATAATTAAGCATATGAAGGGGTTACCTGGAAAGTCTGTGGAATCTTTATCCAGTAGATATTCAGAACTTGGCTGGACAAGGCCTGAACTAAGCTGGCCATGCTTTGGACATCAGAATAGGTAATATCCAAAGATGTCTTTCAACCTAAGACATTTTAGGATTCTAATAGAAAAAAATGCTTGTTGCTTTTTTCACCTTTGTATGCAGTTTGTACAGGGAAAATGGTCTGACACACAGAAGGGAATTCCTTTAACCAACTTTATCATAAACCAATTTTTTTCTTTATCTGCAGCCAAGCAAGAGTAAAGAGGCATTTAAAGAGCAGGCATCAGATTTCATGTTGAAATGGAACCTCCTACTGAGCAATGTAGGCAAGATTCTGACTATCAACAGGACAGACAGTTTTGGTAAATAGGATCTTTGTGACTCTAATTTGATATGCCCCATTTTGACCTGAGATGGCAGAGGCAACAGATCCAAAAGTACCTAAAGGGGGCAATGAGGGCTGGTGATGTAATGACAGGACAATGGGGAATGGCTTTAAACTGAAAGAGAGCAGGTATGGACCGGATATTAGGAAGGAATTCTCTACAGTGAGGGTGGTGAGGCATCAGAACACGTTGCCCAGAGAAGCTGTGGATGCCCCATCACTGGATGTGTTCAAGGTCAGGTTGGATGGGGCTTTGAGCAACCTTTGGAAACTGCATGGTGGGGGTTGGCACTAGATGGTCTTTAAGGTCTCTGCCAGTCCAAACTGCTCTGCACTTCTGTGATTCTATGATTTTAACTGATATAAATGCACACAACATTTAATAGAGGCATCTCTTCTCCTACTCCTTCCCTTTCATCACCATTTTCCTGGTGATGTGGCTAGAGAAGTCAGGGAATTGAAATGATTACCACGTTTTGACCAAACCAGCTCTGTGGGCAAAACTCTAGGATGAGCATAAGAGAGGAGAGTAGGAGCATGAAGCTGTAGATGGCAGGAAAGCCAGGACTCCCTCTTTTGGCAGAAGTTGTACTTTGTGGGGAAACAGGGAACAGCAGCCTGAGGTGAGAGCCTCTGCTTTCCCTCCATAAAAGAGGTGCACACCACAGCAAAATGGTTTGATGGAGATCTGGGGCCACTAATATTCCAAACCATAAGCATCCCAGACATCTCAAGTGATAGCTCTGAGCTCCCCAGGTTCTTTGTGTATAATACAGCCAGAGCAGAAACACTGCAATAACTAGTTGCCAAAAAAGCAGCTAGTTCCTCTGACAACAGATATATGCTCCTCTTACTTAATGTCTTACACTGACATAAGTTCTTGTCTAGCCAGCAGCACACCTGCTGAAGGTATTGAACTGACTGAAAAGTAGCCTGAAAATAGCCTAAAAAACTGACTGAAAATTAGCTGGGTGGTTTTTCTTTCCATCTTAGGGCTCTAAGGCACTTAGGACTCTGAGCTGTCAAACATCAAATCCATCATACACCAGTGCAAGGTGGGAGAAGGGAAGGAGCTGTGCAGTTGTGTTCACTCCAAGAGGCTTGAAGTGATACAAATGTCTTAAATCAGTCCAATCTCTACCCTAACTGCCTTTCTTTTCACTTGTAACACCTTGCAAAGGTGCCACTTCTGCAGAAATGTATTGTCTCCTGTGAGTTGCATCTAATCCCAAACTGTATTAAATGCCTTTTAGATTTTCAAAGGAGCAACTTCATATTTTTAACTCATCTGTTGGATGCAGCTTCATACAAATAGCCAAAGAAAACCTCATTATTTTCTTTGAAATGCCCCTTGAAAACCATGCTTTCATGTGTTTGCTAAAAATATGTAACAAAGGGGTATATCAAAGTTGCTGCCTTTTGTGTTCTTCAGTATTCTTACCCCATTAATGCCTGTGCTTGTGCATGTATGAACACACTCTTCTTCTGCATCAAGCTGCTGCCTTTTGCCTTCTGTTTGCTTGTAAACTGTCTGGAGCAGGATCAGAGTTTTGTTCTGTGTCTGCAGGGAACATAACACAGTAGGGTCCCTCGTCCCTCAGCTGCTGCATTACAGTAAGGGTAAAACAATCAATCCTTTCTCTCTCTCCAGAGGAGTTCTGCACAAAACTCTCCAATGTCATATGCAGTATTTTTGGCAATGAATAAACTGAGAATGCATTCCAAGAACTGCACTGGAAGTATAATGTTTATTGAAATCCCCCATGATGATGAAATCCTCTTCCCTCTTTCCACCATAAGAAGAGTTTAATGAATTGCCTCCCTGTTCTGCAGTTGTGTTGATGGATGGGATTCAATGGATGGAGCACATCTCTTGGTCTGCTGAGGCTTCGTTAAACTAATTAAAAATTACATTTTTACCCATTTTATGACAGTTTTCCTACTACAATAACAGTAAAATTGCATTTATTTCAAATATGAGAGAGTTAAAAATATTTTTTAATATTTTGCTGTGATACTTCAATAATGTGGCCATTATTATCTTTCTTTGCTCCTTAAGATGGTGTATTTGATCTATCAATGTCCCTTTTTTTTTTTATTTTTTTTTTTTTTTTTTTTTTTTGCATGTTTCTATTCCTTTAGGACACTGAGTTTTAGCAGACAGGCTGAAGCAGTTCTGTTAACAAGCCATCTGGTGTAAAAGTTCTGTACTTGGGAACATTGCTTTCCAGAAATGTCTTTAATCTCAGCATTTCTTCAAAATATGAACTATGTAGCATACACACTGAAGAAACACAATTACCTGGGAAAATGTGTGTCATGTTAATCCAGTAACCAAAACAAATCTTGCTTCTGACTTGACCTCTTGCCTTCTAGCTTGCCACATGCAGCAGACATAATACACTGGCATCTTCACACCTCTCAATTTGGGATTGGCTTTCACCCTTTTCCAGCCCAGCCCCACTTGGGGGTGCCCAGGTGAGATCAGAGGAGCCCTGCAGTTATCCCTGCTGTAGGGCAGCAGGGAGCAGGTGTGCTGGAGCATCCAGGGCTAATGGGAGCTCTACAGCTCCTTCAGCTCCGTCTCCTTTCCAGAAAATGTGTCTCTACACGCCTCCCTCACAGCGTTTCATGTCAGCTCACACACCTCTGCTGCCTTCCAAGGCATTCAAGGATGCACTTCCAAGCCATGGGGAGTGAGTAGTGAGCTGTGTATTCCTCTTCTGCAACAAATTGCTTCAGCTTGGTTCCTCTTGAGAACTGTGTTCCTCTGGATTATCCCAAAAGACAACTGGAGTGGTAGCTTTGGCTTCATGCTTACTCTTAGAGAATATATTGAAAACACCTGTAAGACTGTTAGAAACATTCTTGAACTACTATTAAAAAATCAATATCGTTTCAACTCTAACTATAAAAATCCCTTTCCTTGTTCCATAGGTAAACAAGCACTTCCTCCTACTTTCCTAGCTTAAGGATCCTCAAAAGGATGAACAGCAAAAGCAGCAGCTTCTTAGACACATATAACATCAAAAGAATATTTTTCATTTTTAAGGATCTGTAAACTGTGGTCATTAATATAAATTGTGATCTCTCCTTGTTAATGTCTATATAAACTAGTTTGTGGGATGCAGAGCTTGATGAATTCTTATGCAGATTTATGGCATGGAAGATCTAGTTTTTACTGTAAGGGCTTTCAACCAAGGTATGATTCAAAAGTCAATGGCCTCAGTGAGTCCTTCTGGCCTTTTATCACCTATGGTCCAAGCTGCAAGGTGGGCCATTTAATGTCATAGATATACACACACAGATGTCTGTAGGAGGTTTCACTTGGGAAAAGGTGGAATGATTTATCTGTCTGAGGGGAGAATGGGGATAATATGTGGTTATTGATAAGCCTTGTTGTAGAAGTGAGTGGGGAGGAGGAACTTGAACAGGAAAGTGAATGAACACAACTTTCGTCTCTAGTTAAATAAGGGAAAAACATTTTGCATATATTTTAAACTGCTGTTTAAAAATAGCAGTGGTGCTTATTTTTCTGGGATATTTGGAAGTACATAATTTTGTAAGTACTGTTTGATGAGTGCTAGTCCATTACTTTGTCTGCCTATTACTATAATGAAGCCCTTCAAAAAAGAACACATCATAAAGATATGCAAATGCAGAGGTTGTCATAATTATCTTTGTTTTTCTTTAAACCTAGGATCCTGGCTTTTGTTGAATATGCTACTTGTTGATTTTGCGGCTCACATTTTCCAGTCCTATATAGAAGAGGAGAAGGAAGAAGGAAATGCCTTGGTTGCAAAGCAAAATGAGGTCCCTGTTCTGTGTGTTTATGAGCCCAGCCATCTCTCAGCCTGTTTTGCTGAGGAGGAACCTCAAGCCAGCGCTCCACAGACAGCTCTTGTGATGCAGAACCAGAATAACTTTGCATTAAGCAATGCTTTCCAGAGTTCTGAGTTGTTTGGTGAACACAGCCACTGTCAGCAAGGTGAAATTAACATTAACTTAAAAGAAAATGATGGGGAAAATGTTATAAATTGGGCAAATTAGGACAGATTGGGAGGTGTGTGGCTGATTGGGGTATTTTCTGCATGTAAAGTAGAACTAATGAAATCCAGGTTTGCATGGAGCTGTGTCCAATGTCATGGAAACCTCAACTCACAAAGCATCCTCCACATCCTGCTCCCATCCCACAGTGATACCAATGGATTGTAATCTCAACATCACCCACCTCCTCAGCACCATAGGTTCCTGGTTCTTTCCTTAGGTTTCCAGCAGACATCAGGAGCTCCTTCTGATTCCCCAAGTGTTGTCTAAGGAAGAGCAGTGCTGTTCTGGTGGGTTGGGAGCAGGCCATGGGCTAGCTGACAAACAGACTGCATATATTTATCAATCAAAAATGAGAGGGCACAGTGTGGTCTTTCCTCACTTTTGGAAGCACTGAGAGGCTCTCTTCCCTCCAATTATCGTTACTTTTATCAAAAGATATGAAATATCTTCAGAAATATGAAATCCTTGAGACCCTTCTGCTCTTGATTTTCTTGCAGTCAGTCCACTGCTCCAAACTCACTAGCATAAGGTGTGACATACAGGTAGAAAACAAGATAAACTCTAAGTCTTCTAGAATACAAGGCTAAATACAAGAACACATGGGAATATGGATCAAGCCTCTGTGGTTAATGCAAGTGATGAATTAGACATTCAGCTCTTTTCATATTTCTCTTCCATGCAGTAAGAGCACTTGTCTCATGTCTCAGAGAACATTGTGTTTTCCAGAAAACTGAAAGAAAAATGTTAATGGCACCAAGACTCACAGAGAAAACTAGGTTTTTTGGGTGGCACTACTATAGTTATTCCCAAGTGGTAGTCAGTTTCCATTCACTAGCACAGGAGTGGAAATTGACTGTTTTAAAAACATCTTTATTAATTATAAGGCCCTGTAAGGGACCCTAATTTTTTTAAAGTATGCTAAGACTAGTCCAGCAAAGAAAATTGGAGGAGAGAAAGCAGTCACACAGAGGACAAACCAAGAATGATTTATACACGTGATGGGTGTGTTTGTCAGCTTTTGTTATTTTTCTAATTGTAAAATAAAGACCCATCCTGCCATATTACCTTTATATAAAAATGTAAACTGTGCTGGGTGCTGACAATTTGCAAGAGAGCTCTAAATCAGTGATGGCCAGAAATGAGGAAATGAACCACTAGAAATTTTATTCAATATCTGCCCATGTCCTGTGCTCTTCTCTTCACTGTGCTACTTTTTGTATGTCCCATGCCCATTGCAATGCTTTTTGCAGGAGTCATCAGACAAGGGCTTGACCCAGCTTTGGTCTGTGGAAGTGATGTACTTATAAATATGTACCAGTTTTGAATTTTTTGTACCTGATCACAAGAACAGAGCAAGGCTGATTAGAGAGAGGGATGAGGAATCATCCCTTTCAGAATAAGAGGGGAAGAGTGTAAAATGTGAAATGAGGAGTATGAGGACTTGGGAGAAGGTGTGCATGAGGGAAGGACACAGTGAATGACTAAGAAAGTGTAGGAGTTTAGGCATCAAATAACCCAACAAATGATGGATTCTACCAGTCCATGTGCAAGATGCTAATCACTGGGATGAAAAAGATATTCTAGCAAGCACTTGTTATGTTGTGGTTGAAGTGTTTACAGTTTGTGATGGAGTTGGAAAATGTGAACCTGCAGCTCAAAAGGGCTCAGGAGCTGTGAGAGAGTGAATGAGCACTTTTGCCTGCTCATGTTCTTCAGATGAGTGCTGCTCCCACCTTGACCATTGCAGATTCTTTCTTTTGTATATCCACACTGATGCCACAGGTTGCTGAAAAACACAGCTGCCAAAACCATCTCTGTCACCCACTGCTTTGTTTGTATTGTCATCTCTGTAGTTCCTCTGACTAGATTTCCATTGCATGAGGATTTTTGTTCTGTGACTTTTGACCACTAAAAGTCATCATTATGCTTCCCAGGAACCATCTGTCCCTGCTCTTGCCTAATCCCCCTTTGGGCACAGATGCCCCATTCTGTTGGGTATCTCAGCAGCCATAGCAGCATCCACCAGCCACACTGCTGTTTCCTGGACCACATTTCTGCTGCCTGACATATTGCTCAGGTTTATTTCATAATTTTTGCTTTTAATTCCTTCACCTTAGGCGGGCTTGGCAGGTTTCTGTAACCCAGAGCTTTTCATCAGTTCCCATCCTCCACTCCATCCATTGCCAGCATCACCCAACCTCCGTGGTTTTTAATCTTGCTCCACAAGGCATTTCTATGCCTTCTCTACAGCCTGTTATGCTGTGGAAAAAAAAAAAATCTGTTCATCACACCTCCCCACTCAGCTCATTGAAATCAGTGCTAACCACTTGGTCTTGCTACAAAACCCTGGAAAAATATGAGGGAAGACTGGTAACATGAATCAGAAAAGAATCTCCCAATCTTACCCTGATATCAGCAGCACCAATATGTGTGGCTTAGCAGATCCCTTCCTGATCTTTTAGTTGTCACCTTTATTCTTCCTCTTCCTTCTCCATCTGTTTCTAGTCTTCCATTCCTAGTTGATGCTGAATATAAATTAGACTCCTCAGCAGGGACACCATCTTTTCCCATTTATTATGAAC
The DNA here is from genome assembly GCF_028018845.1 of Melospiza georgiana. NCBI lineage: Eukaryota > Metazoa > Chordata > Aves > Passeriformes > Passerellidae > Melospiza > Melospiza georgiana. Next base: position 22,119,180 of record NC_080431.1, read on the forward strand.
AGTGCAGTCCATTTATGAATCTTATCTTTAAATATAGTTTAAATAATTAATACATAGAATTAATAAATAGAGTTAATACTCTTGAAAACAGAATACATTCCAGGTTGGTGGCATCTCCTGAGGAAAATATTGGTTTTATATGAAAAAAAAATGCAGAGGGCAGGGGGCAAGATAGTAGAAGATTTGTACACACTGGCTTAGCAGGGAAGTGTGGCAGATGAAACGCTATAGAGCCAAACACACATAGTATGAACTTAAAATTGATGAAACTAGTGGCAGGAACAGAGATGCTCTAAATAAGCCATAATCTATAAAAGTGCAGTTCAGAGAGAATTGGCCAGATCTTTATTCCTTATCACAGAGCTTGCAGTTGCTTTCTCTCAGCATGAATAGCTTTTTTTTTTCATCTAGAAAATCTCATTCTAGGCTTCTGCTTTTTTTTTCACTTGTTACCAAATTAAAATCCTATTAAGCAGCACACCTGCAGTGGGTTCATCTGCAGAGCACTGTGCTGCAGCTTTTAATCCAATTCCACACCTTGTAACATACAATATACTGCAAACCTGGGCACGAAGAAACTGAGGGTATGCTATTCCTAGCTCTGTTGCCAGAGAGCAAATCAAACACTTTGGTTTGTTAAAAAGGGAGAAAAAATAGCACATAGTTAACTACTTGACTTGTAGGAATGGTAAGTGTTCATCTGAGAGGTCTGTATAAGCCAGGATACAGAGATCAAGTGAAATCATTAACTAAAATGATCAAAAAATGAGAGCAAAAACATGACCCTGCTTGAATTCAGTGTCAAAACTTCTGCTGACTTTAAGAAAGCCAGAATTTCAGCATGAAAAAGCAGTCCCCATCAGGGGAGAGGCTGAGACTGTGTGTCAGCTGTGAGCCCTTCTATTCATTTTCAAAACAAATAAAGTGTGAATGATGTATTCAAAGGGGATATGCCCTTCTGCCAGACCTTTGCCACCCTATGATGAACCCCAATGTGTGCTTCCTCTTGTTGGGTTTATTTGATGTAAAATAAGGCTGGATATCTATAAAATAGCTCAGGTTCAGCAACTAAGAGTAGAGAAGACTTTTTTTGTTCAATGAAGGGAGAAACAAATGATTTACAATTCTTACAGTCAAAACATTTCCATGTTTCTTTTCTAATTTTCAGCACATCCAGATAATTTAGGAAGAGAAAATTATTATATCATGTACTAAGTTGGATCTTCAAGTTGGAAAGGAAACATTTCTTACTCAAAAAGATGAAATTATATTTCTCTGCCTCCAATGAACTTCAAATCTTCAGAGAAAAGCATCCTGGCTGTAGCATTCTATATGATATGCCATTCTCACTTTTTGATAAAGTTTAAGAAACACTGTTTTCATTCTCTTATACTAAAGAGCTTTCTTTTTTTAAGACAAAATGCAAAACTGGGCCGGCAATGCAATTATTTTAAGTTGTCATGTGATTTGATTTGGATTATTTGAATAAATCTTCAGATGATAAAGGTGAAGTACTCGTGGCTTGATTTTATGTATTTCTTGTATATTTCTGTTGTCAGTAAAGCTGAAGACCTACCTGAGGTAATCATGGTAAATTATCTGGAAGCTACAGTATAAATGAATGACTCTGTGTTAATGCTGCTTTGTGTCTATGGTGTTTAATTAAAAATGTATATTTATTGAATATAAAACCTAGCACTAATTCCTGTCTTTAGAAATTCCTGCTTTGTTTACCATTTCTGCAGGATAAAAGAGTCAGTATCTCACATATAATTCTATTAACCAAAATAAAATAGGCTGTATAGAATGTTACTATTTTATTATGTTAAAAGCTAGGTTGTTTGGGCTTGTTCTGTAACTAAAGTACAAGCAAAGACATTTATAAAGAGAAAACCTGGCATAAATTCATTGAAAATTGTAAATACAAATGATGAGATTTGTATCTTGCATGCATCAGATTGTGTGAGGAAATTCCCTGAAACACCATGGAAATGGGGGGTTTAGCTATTTCTGAAGAGCATGCCTGCAGTGAGTTGTCTGTGCCTGGTTGCTATTTCAAGAAGGGACAACTGCTTCAATATTTTAAGAAGGGACGTATCCTGAATCAGAGAAAAGCACTTGTCAGGAGCTTGGGAAGCTTTCACTCATTTTGGGTTTGGAAATCTACATTGATTTGCCACTTGCATCTCCATTCCTCTGTCTCAGCTCAAGCTCTGTCTGAAGTGGGAATCATTTTTCAAAAGTGTGGTATTGCAGCAGATGTAGACAGGGCCATGTGCTAAATGAAAAGGTAGTCATGTATTCAGCTCTGCAGAAAAGATTAAGAGTTTTGTGCCAAAATTATATTTTCTTGGGAAGTATCTTCACAATCAGAAAAAAAATTAGGGTCTTAAGGCCCATTATACCCATTTCTACTATTCCTTAGGTTTTATAGGGGAGGGAAAAAAGGGAACAGGGAGTGTAAGAAAAAATAAGCTAAAAATACTCAGTATTCTCCGGTCCACTTTTATTTATAAGAGTTTAGATTCTAGATTAGATATACCTGTTCTCATGGCACAATTAGGCAGAAGTTGTATCAGTAGACTGATCATCTATTCTTCACAGATATGAAAAAGTAAGATGTACCTGAGAACATCTTTTAGATGTACCTGAGAACCTTCAGACAGGCAAAGGTTTCTGAGAGATTCTACTGATTCTGAGAGATGCTACTGAACCCGTGTTCCTGAAATAATTTGCATTAATGCAATGGAAGTTTACAAGCATATGTTTTAAAGAATTACAGCTTTGCATTGCCATATTGATGAGGTCTACTGCCAAGAAAGGAACTGTATACACATGTGCCTTTATTAAATTGGGCTATTGATATAAACTCATATACATGCAAATCTTTAGCTAATTAAAACCTTGCCTGGAAGACGTTTAATAGCAGCTCCCTGGATTTGCATATCAAAACTGCATCCTCACAAGCACCAAACTAATGCTGCCTGCCACCCCGGCCTTGGGGTCTTGCTGTGACTTGACCCCAGTGCCCAAAGGAAGCTTTCCCTGCAACGGGAGGGTTCACACGGACACTCTCCCTCGTGGATAGTCTCCTCTTTAATAAACGGAGAGGTCGCACCGCCTCTGCCCGGACAACTCTATCTTCTTGGCTTTGTGGTGCGTGCAGAGAACTGAATACGTGAGATACCTGCTGGACCGTGCGCCTGAACCAGGGGCTCCAGCGGGCTCCCAGGAGCCCCGCAAGGGCCACAGGCAGGGTTACCCCGCAGGGAGCTCCGCGTGGGCTGGGACCCGGCAGGGGCTCCGGGCCGGGGGCAGGGCACCGAGGCGTGACGCGACTGCGGGGCCGTCGGGAGCGGGGCGGGGGCGCTGCGGGAGGCGGCGGCGGCCGCGGAAGGGCGCGGCGGGAGCGGCGCTGCGGGCGCTGCCGCAGAAGATGTCGGCGCGGCGGCCGTGGCCGTGCTGGCTGCTGCCGGCGCTGCTGTGCGGCGGCGCGGGGGGGTACGTGGTGGTCAGCTCGGTGTCGTGGCCGCTGCCCGAGGCGGGGGCGGCGGCGGACGAGCTGCACAGCTCCTCCACGGAGGAGGCGCTGCCCGCGCTGCTGGAGGAGGCGGGCGGCCTGTGGAAGCAGAGCTACCCGGCCTCGGCGTACCGCGAGGATGCGGCGCTGGGCCCGGGGCCGGCGGCGCGGCGGCCGGGGCAGGGGCAGGGCGCCGCCCCGTCCAGGATGTTCTCCTACCGGCGGGAGGGCGGCGCGGCGCCGGGCCGGGCCGGGACCGCCCGCTTCCTCGCCCGACACAACGCCTGGGGCTTCGTGGCGACGCGGGCCGCCCGAGGAAAGGTACGGAGCCCGCGGCGGCCGCGGCACCCGGTACCCGCCCCACCACGGAGCGGCGCAAACTGCGGAGGAGAGAGAAATCCTGCTCGGAGCTCAGGCAGGGAGGATGCACGCGAAAACCGCACCAGAGAGACACCTAAAATAGCAAAATGTCAAGGCCAGAAAGCAGAGTTGCATCGCAGGGTTTGGAAAGGGGCTGTTTCAGGAGGATGAGGAGGAGAAGGAGGAGAGCCTGCTGGGCTACCACAAAACCTGCCCGTCCGTCCAGCTATACCAGCTTAAGGGAGGATTTCTCTGTCAGGAACAATAAACAAAATAGCTGGGCTGCTATTGGGGTCATTCTTTTCTTCAGCTTTAAAATATTTCCTTTTTTTAAAGTGAAACGTTCGGATGAGACACAGCATCCAGTACCACTCAGACAAAAGGGGGGAAAAGAGAAATTAAAAAAAAAAAATTAAAAATACATTCTTAACTTTCTGTTGAAAGTATTCACAGATTAATTAGCTTGTGATTTTGAATTAAATTTAGAAGCACGTAAGTCTTCAGGAAGCTCGGCTGAGTTAGTGGCAGTTAATGTTATTGTGAAATACAAAGTAACAGATTGACAAAAAGATACTACTAAATTAATTTGTAGGCAGACAGAAAAGGCCTGTAATTCTACATCAGCTTTTGGAAATCCTATTAAACCATATGATCGTAACTCTTGGTTTATGCTCTCACCAGAAACCCTCAGTGGAATTATAGCCATAATATAGTCTGCAGTTATCTGCCTCCAGACAGAACACAGAAGTAATACAGAAAAATCTGATTCATAATAAAATTTGAAATTTGGAGGGTGGTGTTTGCTGCTTTGAATGCTGAACTATGCTGCCTGTGATCACAATTATTTTTGAGAATCCAGAGTAACATTAACCTTGCATGACAGACTGAATATTTTAAGCAATGGGAACACATCCTGCAATATTACTGAGAGCTTCTTTTTAAATCGTAACTCTTAATAATAAACAAGGATTTGTATTTTCTAAGTTATGTAATATCATTAAAGCATTATTTCTAAGGGAAGCCAACAAAGACCATTTATAAGCGCTATAAGCATTAAAATTTTAAAGGCATCTAAACATTAAAAATCAGAAAGCATGCTACCCAGGTAACAACATCATCCCGGATTTTCTTACTAACTATTCATATTTAATTTGATTTTGTTGTAAAAGATTTAATGTATTGACAGATAATTTTACTGTTTAACATTTAATAAACCATGATGAAAAAAATATCTGAACACATGAAAAAAGGAGCAATTAACTGAATATCTGTCATTGCTATTTATAATGGGATGAAAAGCATAGTAGGAGTATATGTCATTCTGAAGCATATTAATGAGTGTCACTACTGGGCAAGGACATTTTTGCATGCATTATAACCACTGTGTGTACATAGGGCAGTGTATGGGAGAAAATATTTTTGAAAACTTGGCTCCTTGGTATCCCTTCTCTGCCATGAGAGGAGGTTCTACTTAGGCTGGCTTGGTAGTTGAGACACACCCCCCCATCACGAACTTGATGTTCCTGCCCAGGAAGCTGAGCTGATGTCCAGTTTGACTCAAACACAACTCTAACTCAAATGCTTTCTTGTTTTTGCAAACGGATGCAATCACACTGCAAGTCAAAACTAAAAGAGGAGGCACTATTAGAGTAAAAAGCAGGCTAAATAAGGCTCTGTATCCTTTTGGGTTTAAGGAAAGATACCAGCAGTGGTTTAGAATAAACATTTCCTGGCATGAATGACAGCAAAAAAAGAAATTCATGCGCTTAAATATTTTTAATTTGGTAGTTCCTTTAAGCTTAGTGTAAGAGAAGATGTTCCTGACAGTGTCATGGACAGGACCAGAGAGAAGAAATAAAAGAGAGATCTGTTTTCATAGAAGCATGACAGATCTAAATTAGAAGAAATGCTCTCATGATGATAGCAGAAAGTGGGAGCAATGGGGCTGGCTGTCCTCTCTGCTAGAGCCCTTGAGGGAATCCCCCCCTTGAGAGCTGTCTATGTGCAAAGAGGTAACCAGCTGCTTATTTGGATTTTGCAGATCCAAGGTATGCCCTACGGGAACTGTTTACTTCTCAGCGATGGTCCCATCAATAACAGCACTGGAATCCCTTTCTTTTACGTGACACCAAAGGACAACACTGTGACAGACCTTCTGAAGAATCCCATGGCTTCTCTGACCCTTCCAGAGGCAGATGGAAATTTCTGCAGGTAAGTTTTATCTGCCTCCTACCACCTTCAGTGAGAACAGAGACCTCAGAGCAGAATGCTGGGTCCCCACCTTCAATGTCCTGCATTTATTTTTGACTCTCAGAATCAGCTACATTGGTTGGGGGTTTTTTGGATTTTTTTTCCCAGTAAATTCCCCTGGTAAAGCATAGTAGAGAAAAGCAGATGTGTCACTGAAGTATATTGTAGCATCAACAGCTGGAGTGGCTTTCAGCTTGAACATTAACATACCTAAATTTTAATCTCTTCTTGGACGTGCCTACGTAAAATCTAGGTGTTCAAGATCCTATAATAGTCTATAGTTATCTAGCCAATAAAATCCACAGAGTTTTAGAGGCTATCCAATTCACATCTTCCCTCTGCTGAAAACTCTGGTGGCCCTGTTAAATGCCTTGACAGGGCTCCAGCTCTCTGGGTTCTGTAAGAGGATCTCAGGCCTATGACATTCTGTCTGATTTCCACCCCTTCAGAGAATATGATGGAATGTGATATCTTTGCAACTTTTTTACACCTTGTATGTCACGAACAGTCAGTAAATGACCCCCCAAATAGAGAAATCCATGTCTGAGGTTTAGCAATCCACATCCAATCCCCAGTGCTTCTCTCCAGAGACAGCAGTGAGTTGACTTCTTCTTAATCATATCGTACAATCTTAGATGGCCTGTGACAGTGGTCACAGGGGTTTTCAGGTGAAGGTAAAGACAAGAATGTTGACTCCATATTCAGAAGGCTTGATTTATTATTTTATTATATATATATTACATTATAACTATACTAAAAAGAAAAAGAAGGAAAGATTTCCTCAGAAGCTAGCTAACCTAAGAATAGAAAAGAATGAATAACAAAGATCTGTGTCTTGGACAGAGAAAGAGACCCAGCTCTGCCATGAGTGGTCACTAAATCAAAACATCCACACAAGACCAATCACGGACCCACCTGTTGCATTCCACAGCAGCAGATAACCATTGTTTACATTTTGTCTCTGAGGCCTCTTAGCTTCTCAGAAGGAAAAATCCTAAAGAAAAGGATTTTCACAAATGATGTCTGTGACAATGGCCCTTACGGTTTCTTCCAACACAAGCCATTCTGTCATTCTAAGTCCAACCCCCTGCCACAGACAGGGACACTTTCCACTATGCCAGGTTGCTCAAAGCTGCATCCAGCCTGGCCTTGGGCACTTCCCAGGATGGAGCATCCACAGCTTCTCTGGACAACCTGCTCCAGGGTCCCATCACCCTCACAGCAAAGAATTATTTCCTATCATCTAACCAAAACCTACTCACTCTCTTTTAGTTCAAATCCATTATCCCTACATGCCCTTGTGAGAAGTCCCTCCCCAGCTTCCTTGCAGGCTCCCTTCAGGTACTGGAAGTTTGCTTATAAGGTCTCCCTGGAGCCTTCTCAAGGCTGAACAACCCAAAATGCTCAGCCTGTGTTTGTAGGAGAGGTGCTCCAACCCTATGATCATCTTCATGGCCTCCTCTGGACTTGCTCCAACAGCTCCATTCCGTTCTTTGCATATAATGAATAACTTCAGATCCCCAAAGCCTTACATGTGTAAAATATATCTATGTAACCTCAAAGATGACTCAATTTCCCCCTCCATTTTTGTCTCCTTGAAAAAGACATATCTCTACCATATGTTTGTTTACAGTCAATCATGTGGCAAACTTGGCTGGGTCAGCCTTGTGTGAAATGTTATTTACAAAGGCCTCTTTACGTGAGGAGGTACATGACACCGAAATTGTGTCAGACAGAACTCTGTTACCAAAGCAGGTCTTAGCTGACATTCCAAGCAGAGAACTGGTAAGAACAGACTCCTTCAGAAAGAAATGGCATTAACAGTTTTTATTCCACCTTAAGATCATCTTTGGGGAAGGAGAGGTTTTATCTTAAGACTAGATTTCCCCAGCTGAGGATTGCCTTGAGTATCATCCCACCTCTCAAGCCTGCTAGCTGAGAAGAACCCTGGGAAAAGCAGTGAATGGCAAATATAAAACATTACTGTTCCACTTATCTGTATTTGTGTTCAGAATATATTGTTTTCTAGAGAGTTATATGGTGGAAAAATGAAATGTTTCTTAGTCTGAAACAGTACAAGTAATTTCAGGCTGACATCCTGTTCACAAGGAATAGAAATCATGGCTTCCTCTTACAATGTCAAACACCTAACAGGAAACTGCTATCACCAACATTTGTTAAGGTAATTCAGTCTTGAATGCTTGAGGAGGTCAGTGAAGTAGTGAAGTTAACACTGGAATGATTCTGCTTATTGCTTAAATATTTTCATTAAATTTCATTTTTGATTAATAATTTAGAAAATAAACATATCCGTTCTTTCACTGCAGGCTTAATGGCACATTCCTGCTTTCTGAGCTTTTTCATTCAGTCTAATAGTTAACTTACTATCCAGACCAAGTGCTTAAAAATGTATTTTAAGTCCTATGTCCTACTACCTAATGCCCTATTTTCAGAGGCCCAAGACTCAGAGCAGCTTCCATTGATGATGTGTTAATGTTGAGCACTTCTGAAAACCACACACCCACTTAGGCACTTAAGTGTGGCCTTTGATCCCTAACTTTAAACAGCCACTCTTGAAAGTCTTTGCCTCTTATGGCTTAGCAACATCACTGTCCTATTTACCTGTTTGGGAAGTGCCAATTCACAACAAAAGAGAAATGCTGCATGATATTACAGAAATATGAAATCCGTATACACCGCAAACCTTTGAGGATATTTATTTGATGTCTTTTTATTACATCACTATTAATTTCCAAATCCCTACTCTTTTGATCAGTATCCCACATATTTGCTGCTGCTTGTTTTGCAGCCAGGGAACCCTGAATTCTGTCACCTGACTCTCCCGTCCCCTCTGCAGCCTGAGACTGGGCTCTCTGGTGAGAAGAGCTCTCTGGGCCAAGAAGCTAAACCTGGATTTCCAAAACAGCTTAGTCCAAACTAATTACCATTTGCCACATCCCTGCTCTCCCTCCCTACCACCAGTCATGTGCTACCCTGCCCCCCATCACTTCTGTGTTTGCCTCAGCCTGAGCTGAAACATAAATGTGAAGAAAATTATCCTGACAGCAAGAATAAGTTTTTCTGCTGATCCTTCTTCTTTTCATCCTGTGGCCAGTACTGCTCCTGGCCTTGGAATCCCATCCCCACCCTCCAGCTGACCATATGGTGGGCCTATTTTTGCTCAGCAACCCAGTGGAAACCTCTTGGTTTTTTTTTTTTTTTTTTTTTTTTTTTTTTTTTTTTTTTTTTTTTTCTGGATGAGATTTCTACTGTCTTAGTGACTTGAATCAGCTCTTCAAGAGCCAGAGAAGAACAAAGGAGAGGCGAAAGAAAAAGAGAAGGTGGTGGAAAATAGAATATTCGAATATTCTCACTTTAGCATGTAACCATACTCCAAAAATTGAGCTTACTACTGAATTGAGTACACAGGTTCAGAGTTTGATCACTGTTCCATGCATTATTTATTTTACCTTCAGTTTCTTTTTCATTATTTCTGAAGTTCTCATCTGGAACAGATGTTGGCTTGCATTAGTGCAAAGACAAGCAATACAGACAATGAAAAGCTGTGTCTTTACATGAGCTACAGTTTTTGGTTTTGGTGGTATGAAAATGTGAGCAAGCTTTGAGGCTGTCTCTCAGCAAGGAAGGGTATAGGCAATGGAGTTTACCTTTCTTCTCTCCCCTTCCCCTATAACCAGGGTCAGAAATTAATGTATATATTAAACTAGGAAACCATGAGTGATTTTTGCATTTGAAAGCAGCACCCTCTGAAATGGCAGCCCAGCACAGCACCCCACTGTTACCCCTCTCAAAGGGCCTCTGTGAGCAGTGTGACACTGAAGAAAACAGCAAGGTGTCCAGGCCCTACTGCCAGTGCTGGGGGTGGCCTGTCCCCAGCTTCAGTGTGCACTTGACCAGCTGAGATAGGCTGTGCCATGCAAACAGCACACAGCAGCCTCAGTGCAGAGCTTTATGTGATGGCTCAAGTTTGGTGCAGCAAAAGTCTTCTTTACTAGCACTGTATGAGAGGCAAGACCTTTCCCTCTGTGAGACCTCAGGTCCTGCTAGTATTAAAATGGTATCTGTGAGGTCTTCTTGGCAAAGGAAAGTGTCATTCTTGTCAGACATTCTCTTCAATTGCATCAATAATTGTTTTGGTTTCAAAATAATTATGTAAAATAGCTAAATGAGTAATATTCTATGTGAGAAAGTTCATGTCCTTGCATACTGGCAATGCATTTGTAGCTTGGTTTCACGTGGAACTTCATTAGAATTCCATTATTAATCTACTCTGAGTTGCAAGAATCAAAATAAATGTGAGAGCTGATGGGTGCCTGTAGCCAATGCTCCTGGGAGTATTTGGCACTCTCCTGAAAAATGCTCCTGACCTATTGCATGCAAAAGAAATCTCTGGCCTTTAGAAAGAAAACATAGCTGACATTTCAATGTCTTCGTGTACCTAATGAGTTTCAAGTGACTTGTGTACACCAATTTGATATTAAATTTATTTAGTAGCAAATTTCATTTGTTTTGTTTCAGAACCGACTCAAGTTCCAAACCCCGACAGTGAATATTTTCCCTTTCAAGGATGTGAGGAATACAGACTGGCCTTTATGGTGCTCCAGCCTCAATATTTAATCAGCTGGAGAGAAAATTTGAAAACCCTAAACTAATAAGAAAAATAACATTTAATATTGAAAGAAAGAGAGCTGCAATGCATCTGACTAGGCACTAATTGCAAGACATTTTAGTATTGCAGCTACAGTTTGGATTCCTCATCTCTGACCTAGAGATTACCATTTCCCAGAGGGAGATGGGCTGCCCCTCTCTGAGAAGGCTCTGATGGCCAGGATAGAGACAGCATTTGTTAGTAACTACACAGCATTTTATCTGAAGGCTGATAAATGGATAGTAGAGGCAAGAAAAATTAAATGGTTCAGGGCTATAAATAGACTGGTATGTCTATGCCACTGACAAGCTGAAAAGATTGAGTTCCATTCGTGCAGCTTTCAGAGGGAGCAAGACCAAGCCCGACATTAAAGCATAGAGCAGCTATTGTTCTAAACACATTTCACAACACACAGGCTGCTCAGAGGATTCCTCTTTCCAAGTAAGCTCCTCAGTCTGCCTCATTACAGCTGCAGCCTGGAAAACAGGCAATTAATTTTAAACGTGTGTCACCTCCTTGACATCAGGTTCAGCGCATTCACAGGGACACACTGCAGCTTTCTTAGAGAAGGAGTGGTTACATGGCTGCCATGAACTGGTTTTCATACAAGGGAAAAGCAGCGAGCTTTGGAGTCAGTCCACCTTTGGTTTTTTTCCTGCTATTAGTTCAGGATGGTGTTTCAAATCCACACTGCAGACCATGAGTGATTTTCATGAATTCACATTCCCCTCCTGATTTATGATCTCCATCAGAGCCGTTTTACCCACCATGCTCATCTGGTGCTGGAAGTAGCAGATTGACATGATCAGGCAGATGTCTTCAGTGGACGTAAGCTGACTCTGTAGGTTTCCTAAATGCTGCATGGAAAATGTTGGCAGGAAGTGCTGAGCCACCAAGCCATGGGAAGTAAAGAGGAATTTTGTGGGTCTGGGTTCCTGCTATGTGGTGGATCAGCAGCATGCAAAATATCCAGCTTCATTCCCTGGGCAATTCTGGGGCACAATAAAGCTGCCATGGGTGGAAGGCACAACCTTTGAGATATCATATGGCCACTCAACACTCAACTCCTGCTAGGTTTGTAGATCCTGTTGTTAATACGAGGATTAATATAACAAAGAAATCTGGTACTGTACCTTCACACAATGAGAAATTACGCATGCAGAAGACAAAGGCTGAATTCAGACATCCATTATTTTTTGAGATCCACCTCCTGATTCTGTGGCACAGATATATTTCTAGTTCTGGTATTTGTATTGGCCCTTTTTAGTCATATGCAAATAATTATGTCAGTAGTTGTTCCTAAAAATCTGTACTTAAAAAAATCTGTATTTCAAAAAAATTTAAAATGCATGTACCAAATTAGAAAGTCAAACATGAAACCTTCTATCATCATGACCCAATGCACACAATACAGCTCTAAATTACTGTTTTCCCGTATTCTTAAATAGCCAACTTCCTAAAATCCCTTTTCTAGTGAAATAGCGTTTCTCTGATTCTGTTTACAGAAATAGTTCATGCTGTGATTCTTTTTTTTTCTGCATGAATTGTCTATGGTTAAACTATATAAAAGCTTCCTGTCTGAAACACAGAGTTCAGCTGAAGAAATGCAGATGTTATTGTCAATGGAGAGAGGCAAACAGACTGGCTTCACATAACACATTGTAATTAAACCATTTTACAAAGGATTATCTTCTAGAAAGAATGAAATTATTTAAAACATATTAACTATTATTAACATTATCACATTAAATACATTAACATATTAAAACACATATACTAGGAGCACAGGCTCACTTAGATGAATAGAATAGCCACTACACCAATACACTTTAGCTCCCTGACTTGACTTCAGATTCAGAACAGAAGACTTCTTCCAAAAGCAAAGATGTTCTAACTAACTTTGCTGGCTCCCAAACAGGGCTGTTAGAGAAATTCTTGTGAAAATCAGAGCAGGGCAGATCTGCCTAGCCATATCCGGTTGAAGGCCAGCAACAGCTTTTCAGATTATGAAATTGCTTTCAGTGGAGATTTTGTTTGACGTTCATGCCATGCAGATTAGCAGCACCAATACATTCTTTCTGCTTCAGAGACTCTGGTAGTTAGTGGTGAACAGATGAAATGAATGAGAAGTGCAACTTACTTTTCAAAATTAATCACATTTATGAATCAAAACTATATGCACTTTACAGTAATTCTCTAAGGAATGAACATTCCCTCCCTTCCTTTTTGTAGATTTTAGGGGACAAAAATCCTATGATGCATTTTATATAGCAGAAAATAACTGCCTTTTCACCTTGTGCCCAGTTTGAGGCCATGTGAAGAGGAGCCCGGTGCAGGGTATGACAGAGTCACCTACCTTGCATCCATGGGAGGTGACAGGCATGAGCTGTGTCAGCAGCCAGTCCCCATCTCCTAATTACATAGGTTTTCATGACTGCTACCATTATAGGAGAGCTTAGAATGTGTGGAAGCAATCATTGCCTTTATGCCACTCATGAGCTGTGTGCTTTAAAGTAGGAAAAAAATGTAGGGAAATTGTTTCCTGGGGCTTTCTTCTTGGATTTCTGTCTCTTCTTTTCTGCAATAGGAGAAAGCTCTTTCTTTCCCAACTTCTTTTCTCTTCAACTCTGAAGAAGTAGAGGGATAAGAACAGTGATTTCTCACATGGCAGTGAGAAATGTGTTCAGGGGACATATGTGTATCCTCCCAGGGAGGATGGAAGGTCTTGTTTCACTGGGGAGTGGAGGAGAAGGATGTCAGCTCCTTTGTGGGAAAAGAAGTCTGGGAAAGAAGAAAAAGAGAAGGATTCCTCTGCATAGACCCCTGCTTCCACACCCATACTGGAACAGTACTTAACCCTCCTGCCTTTCTCCTGCCAGTTCTACTTCTTGGGAGTACCTGGCTTTCCTTCCTAAGTGCCTTCCAAACTCTTAATTTGCTTTTCCTGTTGATCTGTGGCAGATCAGTGCCACCTCACTAATGGATTGCAGAGGCTGAGAATGAAGATAATACTCAGGGATACTTTGGTCAGAAACCAGCAGACAGACCACCGTCAGTCAAAGCAGAGATCTCAGCTGTGAAAGGGAATCCTAACCAATTCCCAACATCATCATCTTATGGGCCAATATAACCACAGCAGCTTGAAGTATAAGTTCATAACACCTAGACTTGGATAGTTGCTGCATAAAAACCTTCTAATTAAACTCCAAGAGATGGCTAGTGCAGTAAACAATTTAATGAGTAGGTGGCACTCTTTACTCTGAGCCACTCTTGAACCAGGACCCAGAAACTGCGGAAGTGTTACACAGTAAAATAAGTGGGACACGGTCATTAGCAGTGTGCTCTGCAGCATTGCATTTCTGTTGGGAAATACTTTTTACTTGGATCCTGGCCTCTCCTTAAGCTCAGTAAAGCTGGCACCTTTGTAGGTGATATCTTCTCACACACTTGGAAGAAAACTGCCTGGACTGGGTCAAACTCTGCATACCTACTTTGCTCACTGTAAGCAGAGGAACAGCAACAATCAATTTTCTGTCTTCACAGATCAGATGAATAATTAAGATGATATCTCTTAATGCACTGTTTTCTCATAAAATGCATAAGCTGAATCTTCTTCCATTTTAATCTGGCCTTCCTAATTTTTTGCAACAAAACCTATGTATTTGAAATAAGCATGAAAAAAAAGAATGTGTTCTCTATTGCTTGGTTTTGTTTCACAGTTACCTGCTTTCTCTTTCCCTCAGTTCATATTTTACCATGGCATTCATGAAGTCCTCTCTATGGAGACAGAGGGCTTGATTCTGGTAAAGACAAACCACCTGAGAAACCACCTTGGGTTTCCTCAACAGAGCAACAGTGTCACCATCTCTACCCCTGACTCTGCCTCCCCCTCACACCCAGTCAGCAGCACACAAACGTTACATAAAGCTGCTCCTCTGCATCTACTTGTGCTGGTGCCAGCAAAGATGAGAGGAACTCAGGGACTGAGAGCTGAATATGTATTTATACAGAGGCAAGAAATGTCTATTAAATGCATGATTTGACCTCTAGAAATGAAAATGAGGAATGTTTAAGTAAATTATTTATTATCTTTAGTAAAAATATGACATAAATCCCTGACTATATCACCTTGCTCCAAGGAAGCAAATCCTGCATTTGTATTAGTTGTGCTGGCAACAACACTGAAAACTGAAGACCCATTCACAACATTTAGAAATGGTAGCTGTAAGTTTAGTGGGTTTTAATGGTTTAAGAAGTATAAAAGTAATCAAACATCATTAGGGAAATACTATGCCAAAAAAAGAAATGTAGAAGCAGATTCACTTCAGAATATGAAGGGTTTCTTTGAAAAAGAAAATATTAATGCTAATGTCAGATTAGAATACAAGGTTCCAAGATTTCCTGAAACAAAAAACCTATGATAAGAGGCAGAACTGAAGGCAAAATCAAGAAAGCAATAACAGTGTGCTGAACTCAGATGTATCATTGCCCTGTTCAGCTCTTCCAAAACTTCACCTAACACAATCTCAACAAATAATTTGTTTGAGTCTTTTCCCAGGAAAACAAACTGACCCTCCAGAATATTATTCCAATATGCAGAATTCAGATTGAATAATTTTTACTGAGAAGATAGTATTATGTGTGTCAATTAGTGTAGCACCTTCATGAGAATGTACAGAAAACTGTTAACAAGAAGAAACCAGGGTGGAAAAAATCAAAACATAAAAAACCTATTCAAGCTATGGATGCACAGTGTGTAGGCTTTGTTGCCAGCCAAATATGTGGAGAGCAGGTTTTCATGTCAATTGTGGAAGAGTCACATCAGACACTACTCCTATTAGGCAAAACTTTCTCAGCAAAGGCAGGCAGGGTTCACTGCTTAACCACAGCTACATCAGCTCTATTGCCTACTCAAAATCAAATATTATGCTTTCAGAATAAACATGGACTTGCACAAAAACACCAAATAATTGTAATCTGAGTAGGTCAGATGAAAACTTCTCACTGCTCCTGATTACATCCAAAATCACCTCAATCTGCTCTGTGAAACACAGACATATTTTTATAACAATCTCTTTCAAAATCCCCTTTTTATGTAATTAACCACGTATTACCTAGGAGCTGTGTGCAAGAAGGACACTTGCAAATATTCCTGCTTTTCCTGGCTCTTCAGTTGTTCTATGATACTGTTTGGCTGTGGAGGAAATTATATCATATATTCAAATGCACAGTTGTTTTAAAGCAATTTTCTGAACTCAATTTCTGAATACAAAAACATATGCAGAGGGCTTTGGATACAGTATTAGGATTAAGCATAAAAGATAACAATAGATCAGGAGATTGCTTCAAATGGACTTGAACACTTCACCATCCAGGGCAAGAGCGTGAATGTGCACTGCCCTGGCTGCTGGACACAGACCCTCAGCTGACACCCTCTGCATGTAGGATTGGCTCCTTTCTCTTCAGCTGTATTCACTGTATTTGCCTTAATTTATTTGTGTTTTGGTGGGTGAGCATCTCACAGGGCCATGGATGATGGGCAGCCACACAACATCCAAAGCCCATACAAAAGAAACACCAGGAGCTACAGGTGTCCCTGGGGCATGGAGCTGTGCTCCTTAGGGAACCCCAGGAGCTACAGGTGTCCCTGGGGCATGGAGCTGTGCTCCTTAGGGAACCCCAAGAGTTATGGGTGTCCCTGGAGCTGTGTTCCTTAGGGAAAGAGCACTTTCAGGACACTGGAACCCAGACATGAAGTGACATCTTCAGCAGGCAGTAGGAGTCAGTGCTGAGGATCTAGGGTGTACCAAGGTGATCAGGTAGACAAGTTTGTACTCTGCATACACACTGATAGAAATAAACCCAAGTGCCTGGGCAGACAATGCAGATTTTTGAGTTCTCAGAACAGCACTTCTATAATTTAAAAGATTTTAGTACAGAAAATTAGACCATTATAAGTTGATGTGGACAGAAAGTTTGAGCGTGATCTTTGGCCTTGACCCTTCCTCCCATCAGTAAGCACAGGAGAGGAAAACAAGTGGAATTTGTCCAAAAGTTGTTAAACTGAAAATCCCCTTCAGACAACTGCTGCTCCAGACTGAACATGTCACTGAAATAGTGTCCCTGAGATGATGTGACTGCAAATGGCACTTTGGGGGTCAGGCTGCAGACAGTGGCAAGTGTTTATCGGACACAGTCAAGGATCAATCAGCCTCCTGTACTTCCTTACATATCTCTGCTCATGACCCTCTTTAGAAAAGCAGCTATTTTATCTAGTGAGCTACACAGTCTCTCATAACCATCTGTGGAGAATCTGCAGGTGTTAAATTAGCTGCAGGAGGATGCCCATATGTTTCCTGCATACACTAGACACACATTGAGAAATATAACCAAAAATGAAGCCATTGCAGACTGCACACACTTAAGGCTAAAGGGCTCAAGCCAAGATCTTTAAGTAAAAATGTACATGGATGAGATGTAATTTTCTGTGATTAAGACCCAGCAAAGAAGAAATGCAGCTTTCATTTCCTAATGTAGTTTCTTGGGCTGATATGGGAACATGGTTCCCTGAGACACTGAGCAGTCTCAAACTGCTGGCAACAGGACTTTGGGCTGCTCAGTATTTGCCAGGATCAAGCCTTTGCATTCATTTCATACACTATTGTTTTTTGCAATTGGTAGATTTAGTTATGATTTATATCCTTGTATTGTATATGTCAGAGTCAGCAATTGCATTGCAGTTACTAATGGGACTTATTTATCATTACTATATACAAAGAGTCAAAAAGTAGCAAATACCTTCCCTGGCTTGGTCTGAACACAATTGGAGAACTTTTCTATTTGGTATAAAACACTTGAAAAATGGGTAAAAAATGAACAAGGATTGATTTTCTAGGATAAGCACAATGAAAAGACCTTATGTTTTACATACAGATAGACATATTCATACTCTTTTCTGTAGGCATAGACACAGACTAACTATCTCACTACTTCTTCTCAGAATCCTGAATATAGGGCTGTACATCTGCCTGGGAATACTGCCATTTTCACATTTTTTTACAATCCAATATATACTAATCCAATTTTTGTGAGTATAAATTAAGATTAATCAATCTTAATCTGCTGTCTACAGCAGAGCTATGTGTCAGTTGAGTGTTCCTTCCAGACTTCCCCCCTCCACCAAACAGTATAGCTGGGAGTAGAGAATACCCTCCCTCAAGGCTTGACAAAGCTTTTTATATGTGAGCAAGAGTCCACACTTCTCCAAAAACCCTTAAGAAAGCAAGCAAGCTGTTACTCATGAGCAATTTTCTCTGTGCACAGAAAAAACGTGATTGATCCAGAGGATCCAAGGTGCGCCAGGCTGACTCTCACGGGACAGATGGTCATGGTGCCTCCAGAGGAAGTAGAATTTGCCAAGCAAGCAATGTTTTCCAGGTCTGTATCTAACATACGCATAGAAGAGAGCAACCCATGGGTTTGAGACAAATACACAAATGTGGCCTTTTGGTACAGAAAATCTGAGAAATAACAAGCCTGACCTTTGCTTTGGGGCCATGAATCATTTTGGCTTCTGCGTGGCTTGGAATGACAGACCTTTTAACTCTTGAGGAAATTAAATATGGAAATGCAATTAGTTAGAGTTGGACTCTGGTAAGGCACATGTCTTATAATCTGGGGATTATGAAGATATGTCACCTGGTTTCAAGGAGAGATTCCATAATTCCATGGTGTATTTGTTATCTTTAAAGATTCTACCCCACTTTATGACAGGTAGTGGACTCAGAGACAGAGCAGAGGTCTGCTGCCTTTGGGTTTACAAACATTTTCAGGGTGGAGCTTACCAGTTTAATTACATCTCCTAATGTCCCAACTGCTTCAAAGCCATAGTACTGACTGAACAGTCTCCTTTGAACAGATGCAAGCATAACCCAGATGTGTAGCACACACACAGGGTGTGCCCCCATGCCCTTCAGTGGGTTTCCAGAATTACAGCGTGAAAAGCCTAAACCTTACCTGGAGCACACACCTCCCACACAGGCTGCCAGGGATTGTCCTCCAGGTGCACCTTGCCTGGTCAATCAAATACTGCTGGGAAACTGGGATGAGCTTGGATCCAAAACAGCCCAGAGATGATATTCCTTCTGATCTACAGGATGGGGTCAGAGTGGGACTCTGTCAGTGTGTGCCACCAATAGCAAAAATGGGACCATGAACAGATGGAGCCACATTGACACCCAAGCCTTCTTTACAAACTTCACAGGAATTAGACTTCCATGTGATCCAGAGTCTACCAGCACCTCAGCAGAGGATGCTCTGCTGTCAGGGTGCAAGAGTCAGAATGATAAAGTGAGGGCTGTTGGGGCACATCCAGTGCCAGCAGCATCTGATGCCACTTACCAACCCCAGAATCATACGTGCTCAAAGGGACAACTCAGAAAATGGTAGGAAACACCATTTTCCCAAGGAGAGGGAAACCAAGAGGTTGCCAAACCAAGCACCTCTGCTGAAGGGTCCTCTGCGGGAGCAGAGGGCAGTGAGCCAACCCTGCCCAGATTTGCAGCACTTCCCACCCATGTTCCTGTGAACACTGACTTGAACTGTGGTATCCACTCTGTGCATCACTGCTGAGCTTCCCACAGCTACACCTGCTGGGGTTTGGGGAGCAGACATCTGCACCCAGTCAGGAAGAATCTGTGTGACCTAGCTGTAAGGGAGACCAGAGAAATGAGAGAAAAATACAGGATGAGAAGGCTGTCGGAGGTGACAGCTTGCAGAGACAATGCTCTGCCCAGTTTTATTAGCCTCCCTCTGTACCACAATTGCTACCAAAGATGTAGTATTTTCAGGATGCTCTTTCCTTTAAACAGATACAAGCACAACCCTGACATACATTCAAAGAGTCTTCCCTAACTATTTTTCACTTACTCAGAGACCAAACAACATCTATGTTTAGAGACAGAGTTCTGCAGTGGGGGAAGGTGGTGATGGCTGGCTGCCTGAGTGGCAGTTCTCCCCTGACTGGGGTGAGGAAGATCATAAAGCTTACAGCAAGGAAGGGCCAAAAAGATGAATGGTGGCTCTCATATCTCAGGTTTCACTCTAGCTGAGCACACCAGGCTGAAGATAAAAGCAGACTATGCATATGTTTCGGCACATCTTCTAATATTTTTTTTGCTTTTCTTTGTCCCTCCAGGCACCCAGTGGTAAGAAAGTGGCCTCGTAGCTATGAGTGGTTCTTCATGAAAATGAACATTGAACACATCTGGCTTCAAAGCTGGTATGGAGAAGTTTCTCCCATTGCAGTAGAAGAGTATTTAAAAGCAGTTCCAAATAAAGGATGATTGAATGGGCTTTGAGATAAAAATCTCCTGAGTTTCCTTTCCAAACACTTTTAAAATTTCATGGTAGATGGTTTCTTTACAGTGAAATTTTTCTTCTTCTCCCAAAAGGCTTTAAAATAGCCCTGTGTCACATGGAGTGGAGTGAAAATAAATCAACACAGACTTTCAAATTATAAAGGAGAGGTGGATATTAGCCCTACCCTGCAATGTACAGACTTGTCATTTCAAGCAGGCAATGCGTCATCTGAAATGCTGTTTTTAAAACGCTTTGTATCTGTTTGTTTTGACTTCTATTGCTGTGCACCCACAGGGAAACTACACTATGTGCTAAATATAATGTTCTGAATTGCAGAAAATGCAAATTGCCTACTCAGAACCCTCTATGCATTGTGGAGGTATTACTGTTGCTTGGTCTCTCTTGATTTGTAAGTACTATAAGAGAATTTAATAGCGGCAAATTTGGGTATTTAAGTTTAAAAACAAATTATTTGCTAAAGCTGTCCTCATTTGCTAACTTCTCTTTTCTATATGTGCTTTTCCCTAATTAGATAGTTTGGTGTTTCACTTGGAAATTGAGTGAAACTTCTCTCTTTAGCAGAAAAAATTGCAATCAGTTCAAAAAACACAGCTCCATATAACTTGTCTCTGACACAAAGCTGGTTAAACACATTAAAGGCCAAAATCAAATCAGCCCCACGAGGATTATCTCAATACAAGTATAAACATTCTCCTAAGAAGAATTTAAGTAAATGTTCTCAGCTAGCCTGTTCCTGTTGAGACAGGGAAAGTATTTTTAATAGCCTGTAGTCCCAATTCTTTTTTGCCTCCCTGCTCCAGCCACTGCTTTATTTTTAACTGGTTTGTGCAACTGATTTTTTGTAAGCCCTCACTAACTCACTGAGGGGTGGAGTCTGTTCCTTAATTCTGTTTCCTCACCAAGATTTAAAGGGCTGATTCACGCATTTATTTTTTAAAGAAGCCCAAAGTTGGTAGGTATTTCAGGTCATGAAAACTGCTTTTCTTGGTGTGGAAAGTGCAAACTTTGTTGCAAACACATTATGTGTGGGCTTCTCATGTGGTAATACTAAAAGAGTTCAAAGGTATTTTAATTACTGTCAGCTCTTTCTCTAGATGTCCTCCTGGTAAACTTATTCTGCAGTTCTTAAGGGTATCACAGAAAGAAAATTCCCATGGCTAACCAAGTCACCAGACAGTTTGAAAATTATGTGGCTGCTCTCCCTGTTACATTAGGAAGGAGACACATTGAGATGGGGTTTATGTGCCTGTGGGAAAGGTCTTCCAGCATCCTTGGGAGAGCACCTGAGCTCTGGTCATCCACCTGCACCACATCCGGGCTGGGGAGGAGCCTGGGTGAGTGCCCTGAGCTTGCACAGGTTAATCCCTGGGCAGAGCTCAGAGGCACCTACATGAGCTATGATCAGCTGGAAGCCAATTAAGTGTAGCTGAGCTTATTTTGGCTCGGGCATGGAGAGAGAGACAGCCATTCCCTGAAGAGCTGGGCACCGTGCTGGTGTAACTGCAAGGGGCCCCAGAGTGCCCAACTTAGCCCTAGGGTGAGTCCCAGCCCCCCAGGTATCACTACTATTCCTGATATTCTGTAAGAAGCCAAGGCAAATGAGGGGGGAAACCTTGTTTAGACACTCACTAAGCTTTTTTGTTCTTGTCTCATTGCCAGAGACTTTGTTAGCTGTGCAGATTTTTTGCCGAGGTAATTACACAAAAGGAGGAAGTGTCCTGCCTGAATCTATTTCCTTTTTTTTTTTTTTCTTGGCAGATGAGCTGCATTTTCACATTTGAGTTCGCCCCTTAATCTTGCATTGTGTAATACTGAAGCAAGATGGCCTGTTCTATACAGATTTATAGAATACCATCAAGTGAAAACCTCCTTGATTCCTATAATTTTGCCATGGAGATCTTTGTCCACTATGGATTTGATGACTTTGTCCATTAGGATTAATGGGATTTTAAAACTGTGTTCAACAGGAAGAATATCAGTCCTTGTAAGAGAATTTCAGAGGTGTAACATTCCTGTAAAAGTATAATTACATATTTCCTTATCCCAGTTCACCACTATTCCCAGAGAAACCTGAAACCCCCATTCTGCCCCCCACTCCTACATACACATAGATTAAGCAAATCCAGAGTACAATCTTAATGTTTAAACAAGCTGAAGAAGTGAGGAAGAATTTTAGAAGTGCTACTGTTACTATACTCTCAATTTCCCATTCACATCCCCTGGCAACAGTGACATGGTCCTATGTCCAATCCATTACCTTATTAACAAGCCTTGAAGCAGTAAGGGGTTGTGTCAAGAAGGTTAGAAGAGCTTTAATAGTTTAAGAAGTCAGTGTGTACTAAAAAAGGTTTTGAATTTACAACACACTACTTGTTATAGGCTGCCTCCCTGCACACACAGATTAATTGGAGTCCCTTCTGTATTGTAAAATGACACATTCATCAAGATGATTTTCTGTATGGACCTGCTGTGAGGCTCTTGACAGAACCTTAAAAATTGAAATGCTTGTGACATGTAATGTGACAAAAGGGGCCCATGAAGAAATACTGTCTTATATCACCTGTTCTCATTTCATGCTTCTTTAACCCAAGGAATAACTACCATGTGAGTCCTTGAAAGTCTGCAGAAATTCATAGAAATTCATCAAAAATACGACCTGCAGATTTTGAGTGGAATTTTA
Source organism: Melospiza georgiana (assembly GCF_028018845.1). NCBI lineage: Eukaryota > Metazoa > Chordata > Aves > Passeriformes > Passerellidae > Melospiza > Melospiza georgiana. The sequence continues at coordinate 22,142,040 of NC_080431.1, forward strand.
CAGACCAAAAAAAAGGGAGGTGACAGTAGTTTGCTTGTTTGAGCTTTATATTATTATTTATAGGCTAGTTTTAACTTTTCTTCAAACAGACAAATGTCTCAAGTAATACTGGTCATCATGTGGTAAGTGGTGTTTATTGAAGCTTTTAACCCAGAGTTTTATCTCAAATACAACAATAAAAACTTCCTTAAGACTGTAGAGTCTGATTTTGCTTCAGTTCAATATCAAAAATCCCATTTATTTATTGAGCTTTAATTACTGGATCAAACAAGCATTTTTTAAAATCTTGATAAGCTCTTCTGTATTTATTAAGCATTTCAACTAGCTGATGTGTAATTTCCATGTGTTCTGTATTTTCCCTATTTCTGTAGCTTCACAAAAAAAAGGCTGTGCAACATGGTTAAAATTTTACCTGTGGTATTGGAATATTTAAAAGATGTATTTAGTAATTTCTGTATACTTGAAAAAAGAAAAATGATGTTGAAAAGTTGAGTTCTCACTTCTTGCTAATTTGGGCAAAAGAAATGCAGGTACAGGATTTAGGCACAGATATTTTGAACTGGTGTTCTTACTTAATCAAAGAATGTTGTTTCTGATGAAATTTTCATCACTTCAGTGGTTGAAATGCAACCTGACTCATTTCTGGATGTGTATTGCAATTTGCAATGTACTTTGATTTCTAAAAATATTGAAAGTTGTTAACAAAATGGCCATGAAGAAATATAAATAAAACAAATTTCAAAGCAGAAACTGTATAAGGATATTCTTCAGTGTAGCATTTGCCAGAGTAACCCACATTGTGCAAACAATCATTACAATTTCTGTCTGATCTGAACATCTGTTTTGGTTTTTTCTCCCTGTGTTTTCCTGGACCAAGTTAATTTCTCTCAAAATATTTGTGGGAACTGAGACTCCAATTTGCCTTTTCTCTAGGGAGAAAAGTCTAGTCAAGCACCTATCGTTCCTTCATCTTCTCATTTATTGTGTTCTTTGCTTTCACTGTGGCACTTAAATGTCACTCTTAAAGTTCACTCTTCTTTTTTGCATGTAGGAACTGAGCACTCATCTCTTCGGTGTGCATTAATAGTGTTTTGGAAGTTTCCTCAGTGCTATTTCTTCCCTTGCCAGCCCAGCTCTTACAAGTTCTTGTTACAGCTTGTTCTCTCCACTTTCCTCTGATGCATTTTCTTAAGCCAAGTCTGACAATTTACCTTCTCATCTTGTTTTCTTATACCATCTCCTTTCAACAAAATTCAAGCTCTCATACTAAAATTCATATCCAATAAAGAATAGAATAGAATAGAATAGAATAGAATAGAATAGAATAGAATAGAATAGAATAGAATAGAATAGAATAGAATAGAAGCCTATGTTAGGATCAAATAACAGCCTGTGTTTCCTATTTACACTTTAAATCTTTCTCTTGCCACTAGTTGGACTGCATTTACTGTAAGAACTGTGACCACAGTTCCCTACCCTACACAAATCTCAGTCAACACTAGCTTCTTATTTCCAGTAATCTGTATTTTTAAAAGAACACTTCCTGCAGCTGGTTTCTTCCTTTTTACTTACTGTTTTTACATTTAACTCATTTCTGGAGTGATGTTGATTCTGACTAAACTATGTGTCTTTAATTTACTTACAAAAAACCAACCAAACAAAAATCAAAACAAAACAAAAAATCAACAAACCCCAACCAAACCCTAATTTGAACATTTTTGGAATCACTGAAGTACTTTGAGATTTTAATCTTCTTTTTGCTAAATACTGAATTTGTGCTTCTTGCAAATTGTGTTGCTTGTCATCGTTCAATAAAGCTCACCTTTTACCTGCCTTTTCACTGCTACCGCCTCCACATGCCTTCTCCCATCTAACATCTTGCTAGATGCTCCTGTTTCCTTCTCCTCTTTTCCCTAACTTTTTACATTAACTCTAATTTTTCTATCTTCTTCCCTCAGCTTCTAAGTTCTCCACAGCCCGTTCCACATTACTTTGTCTGCTCAGTCTCATCTGTCTTCTTGATTTTGCTACTTTAATCTTCTTGTCACTATGCTCAGTGCCTTTGGAGAGGATCCTAACACTGACAAGTCTTATTTTGAGAGAATGCTAGAGAGTAGCTTCAAGGAATACTTTGGGTTTGAAGGTATTTGTTTCTTTGTTGGTTGAAACACTGCCTCTGGAACAGAAATGGGAACATATTGGCCTTGATGCTGACACAGAACAGGGCAGTTCATCAAGCTTGTGGCTTTTCCCTGTGATATCTTCTGCACAAACTACTCCAGGCTCTATTAGGCCCTGCCTGTGTCAGCAACCACAACATATAATCATGATTAGGAAGGACATCAACAAAGTTTGACAATGTTGTTCGACAACATAGGTAACAGTGCAGGAGCACACAGCTGTTGTCTTCTGAAGGAAAACAACCACTGAAAAAAGGCTGGTAGCTGGTGGAAACAAGTGATTTGTTTTAAAAGCTGGGAAAAGATACAGATGAGTTCAATGAAAAAAACAGGGGAGACTCTGTGTTTATTCAAGAAGAGGCATATGTCAAATACTCCTATTTAAGGGAAAACAAGTCCATAGAACGATCATGTCTATTCGGTACTTTAATACCTTAATTGTAGTTTTCCCTCCAGACACGGTACAGACCCTGTCACCATTTTTCATGGCTCTGGAACGAATGTTCATTTCCCTCAGCGCGGGCACCGTGTGTATCTGGCCGCGCGTAGCTCCGTTCCCTTTCCCCGGCATGTCTGTGCACCGCTGTGTTCTTTGCTGGCTTCCGGCCACCTCTTGTTCCCTTGTGTCCTTGCTTCTGGCGCTCCAGCCTCCCTCCACGCCTCAGGAAGCCATGCTGCACCCTCGAATAGGGCGAGGTGTGCCCCGGAGGGTGCGGTGGTGACTCATGTAGCTTGACGCGTGTGTCACTGCCGGGGCTGCTGTGCCGGACCCGGGGCCGCCCCATGGCGGGGTCCGAGGCCGAGCAGCCCCCGAGGGCTCGGTGGCGGGGGCAGGCGGGTGCGGGCAGGGGCAGTGGCCGCTCCGGGCAGGAGCCGCCTCAGGGTGATCCCCTTGGGCACCGGTTGCGTGCAGGAGGCCGGGGCCGAGCTGTGCTTCTTAAGCAGCCCCAGCAGACCGGGGACAATGGCCACCCTGGCGTGTATTAGAAATAGAGTGGCCAGTAGGGCTGGGGAAGTAATTCTCTTCTTGTACTCAGCACTGGTGAGGGCACGCCTTGACGCTGTGTCCAGTTCTGGGCCCCTCAATTCAAGGATATGGAGGTGCTGGAATTGGTCCAGAGAAGGGCAGTGGAGCTGGTGAAGGGGCTGGAGCACACGTCCCATAAGAAGCAGCTGTGGAAGCTGGGTTTATTTAGCCTGGAGAAAAGGAGGCTCAGGGGAGACCTTGCCATTCTACAACCACATGAAAGGAGGCTGTAGCCAGATGGGGGTCGGCCTCTTCTCCCAGGCAACCAGCGACAGTACGGGAGGACACAGCCTCCAATTGCACCAGGGTAGGTTCAGGTTGGATACTAGGAGGAATTTCTTTACAGAAAAGGTGTAAAACATTGAAGTGAGCTGCTCAGGGAAGCGGTGGAGTCACCTGGCCTAGGAGTGTTTAAGGAAAGACTAGACGTGGAACTGAGTGCCAGTGTCTAGCCGACATGGCGGTGCTCGATCACATGTTGAATTCGATTATTTCAGAGGTCTTTTCCAACCCAATTGATTTCAGAGTCTGTAGCTGACGCCGGGGCGGCCCCGAGCCCCGCGCCGCCATTCGCCCCGCCCGCCTACCTAGTGTGCCGCCCCCCCCTCTCCCGGCATGCCGCGGGGCGGGGCGGCCTGGCCCGGCCCCCTGCTCGCCCTCAGCCGCGGCGGGCGGGCTCCGCCCCGGGCGGCACCGCGGGTACCTGCGCGGCGCGGGGCGGCCGCGGGGCAGAGTGCGCCGACGGCGGTGGTGGCCGAGCGACCTGCGCACGCTTCTCCTGTCCGCGGCGGGGGCGGCCGGGCCATGGTGCGTCGCGCCCGGCTGGCGCTGGTGGCGGCGGCGCTGGTGGCGCTGGGGGTGCCGCCGCCGCCGTGCGCGGGCGCCCGGGCGCTGGAGTGGTACACGGCGTGGGTGAGCACGGCCTACGTGGAGCCGCTCAGCAACCGCACGGTGCACGGCAGCACGGAGAGCGGCCGCTACGGGGACAGCTCGCCCAAGGAGAGCGCTCGGGGCCATGTGGGCATTCCCCGCGGCGCCTCGCCCCGCCACATGGAGGGCTGCGCCCCCGACACCGACTACGACGTGCCGCTGCCTCCCGGTGGCCGCGGGACCCCCGAGGGCGACCCACCGACCTGGATCGCCCTGGTGGCCCGCGGCGGCTGCACTTTCAAGGACAAGGTCACCAACGCGGCGCGGAAGCGGGCGGCCGCTGTGGTCATCTACAACGAGGCCCGGTTCGGCAACAGCACCGTCTCCATGTCCCACCTGGGTGAGCTCCCCGCGCCCGCCGAGGGGTCCGGGGGATCGCTTTGTCTAACGCCGGCCCGCATCGCTGATGCGGCTCTGCGCGGTGAGGAGTGGGGATGTAGGGAGGCAGAAATCCCTGTAAAAACGGTACAGAAAACCGGGATTTTGTTTTCTCTTTCTGTAAGCCACGCTAGGGAAAAAGCCGGGACCGTCTTCTGTCTCCCAAGTTACGGGCCGGTGTCAGGGAGGAAATGCGGCACAGCCATCGGGACCGGCAGCCGTGTGGCACGCTGGGGTGGGAGGCTTGGATTTCCTTTAGCGGCACCTTCTTGCCTGGTACCCTCTGGCAGAATGGCTCCAGCCGTCACAGGTAGGCCGCTTTCTGCAGGCCGTGTGGAAACGCAGCAGATATCCCGGAGATGCCTTCAGGTGCTTTTGAAGGTACAGCTGTAGCTATTTGAAGATAGCTTTAGAACAGGCTTTGTTGTATTAGCCTCATCGTCCTCTCCTGCGCAGGTCTGTTGCGAGTGAGAGCGGTAAGCATCAGGTAATCCTTAAACACTCGCAAATGCATTAGGAAAACTGAATCCTGGAGAAGGATGTTGGCTTGTCTCAGCGTACCACTCTTGCTGTGTAGCCTGCAGAAAGGTTCTGTGATTTTTGCTGAGATAGGAATCCAGATGTTTTGTCACCACAGTCCCCGCTTGGGCTATGACACAAAAGACTTGCTGAGTTTTTATGGTTATGACAATATTAAATGCTTAAATCAAGAGGTGAAAAAACTTGGCAGTTAAATCTATTTGCTTTTGTAGATTTTTGAAAAACTAGGAGGTCCTCAGAGGAGGATATGAAGACAAGGCAAATTAAGTAAAAAATTCTGTCAATATGTGCTTGACATGGTTTTGCTACAATGAGTTTATTAGTGCCCGGCCTCTCATTGCTAGTTGTGAGGAAGGGAAGGGCCAGGGACTTGGGTGAAGTAAAGCCATAATGTGATTCTAAAGGAAACAAACTTATTTTCCTAGTGTAGTAAGCTGAACATCTCAGCTAGGGAGCTGTTGCTGTATTGCACGTGTGATTTATCTATTGGAAAACACATCTCTCCTCTTGGGATACCCAGTGGCACCAATTAGGGGGTTAGAATCATGATTATTGTTCTTAGCCTGCTGCTTGCTTGAGATCAGCCTGGCCCATTTCGTATTCTTAGTTCACTGAGAACGTGGAGGTGAGATGCTAGATAAAATGAACCTGTGGTTTTGATCCTAGGTGGTGATTAAGATACTTTGTTGTGTAATACTGCTTTCATCCGAAACAGTTTCTTTTTTGTTTTCACCCTATATTGGCCGATCAGTACAAATTTTTTTTCCTCATTCTTCGTTATTCCCCATTGTAACATCTCATAAATATTATTTGCTCTTTTGTTTAATTTTTTTCTGCTTCTCCCATTTTGCTTATTTTACAATTAAAAAAAAATTCCCTTTTCTGCTGTCATCTTTGTGCTACAGAAGACCTTCTTGGGCTTAATACTCAGTTTTGGACTTCACAGTGCAGTTACATCTGCCAGTGGTGTAAAGAGAAGTGCTCTCTGACTGCTTGTTGGGTTTTTTTTTCCTTGAATTGGCAGAATGGTGCTGATGAAAGTTCCACCTATGTAGACAGTGTGATCTAGTATAGTGCAATGTACAATAATTTAGTATAGTACAAATGTACAATAATACATTTGTATTTATACTGACTTCATAAATGCAGGTTGGACCTTAGGATTGTTTGAATGGGATTATAATATATTGCAATATAATTACGAGTTGTGATGTAGTCATAAATGCTTGTTTCATGGCTGACACTTTCAGACATGCAAATGTTTAAACACTTTCAGTGCACTTTGGGAATAAAGGGAAGAGGTGCTCTTGGTGTTTTAAGTCTTAGGTTATTTGAAGGGAGATGATGGAATGGTCTATGGAAGACTGGCAGGGAAGATTGTGTGAAGTAAAGCTATAGTTAACAGGATCTACATTTTCATTTCTGTGAAGGGATTTGTGAACTGGCACATAAGGAAGCAAGCTTTCCTTCTGGGAGGAGTGCTGAGGATAAATACTCTGGGAAATCTGCAGTGCAGTTACCAAGGAGTGGAGTTACATGCATAAGTAAAATCCGCTTAATGCGTTTGCAATTAGTGGCTCTGAAAATGATGTGAGATGGAACAGTGGTTATGGCTGGTAGAGATGCAGCCCAAATTATGTGAAGGTGATAGACAGCTTTTGTGATCTCAGTGCCATCTTTTCATTCTCCTCCTGGAAAACCTGCACTTTGAATTTTCTGGGATGTATGTGATACATGTGTGCTATTTTTTGATTGTCTTTTGGTGTTTTTAGGCATGTTTCACCCTGAGTAAAAAGAAAGGTTTTTGATTAGGTGAAGAAATGATTTCTTATAGCTAGTGTTGAAGTATTTAAAAAAGGACAAATGTTCCAAATAATCTGTATTTTTCCCCTTGTAATCTTCATGAGTGCAGTGAGTGGGGATTCTAACTAAAGTTTTGGAATAAGAGAGTCGAGAATTTCAATGTGTAGCCTTGAAATCCTGCCCCTTCTTCCAAAAGAAAATTCTGCAAATGTGACTCTACTGATGCATCTCATTTCAAGCCTTTGCTCTCTGTCCAAATTACATTGTTCAAAATGCTGGATGACTCCTCTCCTCGAGGAAAGTAATAGTGACACAATTTCATGTGTGGCTGAGAAGATTTTTCCATTGAAAACCTCTCACTTTACCCAAATTACTTGAGCAGTTGCACTTCATTTACTGAATCTGAACGACATAAATTCAGACTTCAGTTTCACAGACTTGGCAGGCAGTCCTAACCCTGTTCATTTTTGGTGATGATGGTGAACTTAATACAATACAGAAGCTTCAAATTGCTTTCCAAAGCCAAAATAAATATTGCACCTAAATATTAGCTGGGAGTGGGTTGGAGAGGAATCTGGAGAGGCAAAGTGTGGAGTGTTGTAGAGACCAGACTAAGGCGAGCCAGAGGCTCAGTTCTGGTTCAGAAGTTGTGGGGAGCAGAGGTATATTGCAATGGAAAGAAAACAGGGTCTTCTGGCTCTGTAGTTTTCCTGTTATACTTCATGCTGGGCACCCAACCATCTCTGTGTCCCCCCCAAGCTAGGAATTGGTGGTCCTGACCAGAACATGTTACCTTATTGCATGGAATGAAATGAGGTTTTGCTTGACACGCAGGGATGGGAGGCAGTGGCTGTAATAGTCTGAGGTAGGTCTGGATTAGGACTTTAATTCATGGTTTGTGGATTTAAGGGAGGCTTGGGACTTAATTTGAGTGTATGACTGGCTACATAATGAAAATGGTCTTTGATTTGCCAACATACATCCAAATAGTTCTTTCCTCCATTGTCATGTTTTTTTTTAATGCACATGTATTGGACAAAACAGATGTAAATTACCTTGTGCTCATGATTCTGTAAGTCCTTGGCATCTCCAAAGCAGCAGAGTTAGAGTTTTTTTGGCATGTAGTTCAACTCTTACACTGCTTGCAGCACTACGCAGGATTCTCAAATGGTGCATAATCTCTGTATTACTGCTGTTTTCTGCTGAAAGTTTCTGCTACTGGAACTGCTGAAAGGACAGTGGCTAACTTTAGTAACACGTGACTGTGTGATGTTGAGCTAGTAATGCTGTTCTGAAGAAGCAGGAGTAACTGCTTATATCTGTCTTGTAGGTAACATGCATATGTGTTGGAACTCAGGTGGAAAGAGTATGTGTACCAGTGGTTAAAAATCCTCCTTGGGGCAGGTGAAAATACAACATGAACCAGGGATTAGGTGAGATGAGTTTGGGGGAGATGGTTAAGACAAAGCTTGTTATGAGATTGTTAAGAGTACTGTTAGCATTTGTTTGGAACAGGGGCTAAAAAGAATATTTGGTGTTAGCTGTGGCAGTATTAGTAGAGTGCCTATGTTTAAATAAAGCAATAGACTGACCTTAAACATTTTTACTGAGATGGTGGAACTCTGGGAGCTTTCTGACATTGCTCAGGAGGACAAAAAGAAGGGTGTGTCTGTGATCAGTTTCCGGATGACAGAAAAATATTTTCTTCATCTCTATGCATGAATGGGAATAAATGTAGTTTGGTGTGCCTGCAATAAGCATCTGTACCTGTCCTACTTCTTCCTCATCAGTAGAGTTCTGGTTTTCTTTTGCAAGAAAATACTGGGAGTCATAGCAGTAAAACTGTCTGCAATGGCAGGAAACATACCTTCATCTTCAGACTTCCAAATTTGCCCGTTTTTGCAAGTATCCCAAGGATCTGCCAGCCCTGATAATGTTAAAAAGCACAGACCAAATTTTAAGTGGACCAAATTTCACTGAAGCATCAATCAAATCTAGAAAAAAATTGTTTACTCTAGCAGAGTAAAGATGTGATTATTTATTGTAAAACTAGGAGGTTATAGAAAGGCAAAGCCAATACAAAACGCTTTGAGTAAAGGCATATATGTGACACTTGAAGTTTTCTTTATAAATGTGATTTGAGGTGTCTGAGTTGTGTGGCAGTTGAAGAAGTTGATGGAATGACTCACCATCATTTCAGTCTTTGAATAATGAGTTTCAGAACAGCAGGCTAAAATTAGCAAGGAATGAGTTAAAACCCTTAGTGTTACAGGCTGCTCAGGGCAACTGCTTCTCTGGGACTGCTCTTGTTCCTTTTGTAATCATGGATTGCAATTATTCTTCTCTTCTTCCCCTTCTGTCTCATGACCTTCAAGGCTTCTGTGTTTAGTTGCATGCATTTTATATGGCAGGTTCATCACCAAATCTTTAAAACTGTTAAAATACTTTTAATGGGTATTTATTTTAAAATGTTAATTTGAAAAGTGGAAGGTTCACACTGTCCAGCAGCTATTGTGCAAAAGTAGCCTGACTTTCATTTCAAGGAAATAACTGTCTGATAGTTGGGCATTCTGGTGACAAAGCAGAGAAGGACTACACTTATTGTTGTGGGGATTTTTAAATACTTCATCATTAGAAATAGTGCAGAGAATGAAGTGCAAGATTAAACTGATTTAAGATTTCAGGACTGAGGTGGGAATTTACTGATTAAAAATCGAGGCTGCCTCTAATCTTGAAATTTCCTTTTTTTCCTTAAGCTTGGATGAAACCACAGAAATCTTTCCAACACATTGGTACCGTTCCCTGGCCATCCGTAGGCACCCCTCCTGTTATTTGTAACTCTTAAAATTGATGAAGGACAGGGGACCTAATTTCTTGATTTAGGTATGGGGATAGCAGTTCTTAGCAATGTAAGATAAATTCCCACTTTCAGATGTTTTTCTCTTGCTAACTCCTTGTGGAGTTGTGCAGGGTCAGAGAGCAGAGAGTGTTTCACACTCCTCTCTGAGTTTCATGAGGCTCTCTGGTCGTGCTTTTGGTGTAACTGTAACTCTGTTAGGAAAAAAAACACTTTTTTGCTGGGTCTGGATCTGGCAGACACGGGTGTAATGGTTCTGGGATGGTTGTGTGAAGGTGAAGTTGAGAAGGGAGGTTTCTTCAGCTAATGCTTGGAACCTTTAGTTTTCATCCAGACCTAACTATATATGCCTTATGGGGGAAGAGTTCTACATACACAAGTGAAACTTCTGCAAACTTCTTGGTAGCAGAGTGGCCAGACTGAAAAGCTGTCACAGCCTGACAGCTTTTTTCCTTCCTCAAATAAATGAATTTGGTTTAAATAGTTCAGGCAAATAACTTTGTCTTAGTAGGCAGAGGTGGCTGAGGCCAGAATGCAGCTTTGAGTTTTGAAAATCCCCATTTGATGTGATGCTATAAATAAGGAAGCCATTTCTTCTGGCATAGCTTCTCTGTAAGGAATCTAACACAGCCAGAAGGAAAAAAGGCTTTAACCCTTCACGGGGAGGTTTTGTTGCAGGTAGGTAGTCTTTTGTGAATCTAGAAAAGGTAGCTGTAACATTACAGCTTTAGATTTTCAGCTAGGAAAACCCCTCTCAATTTCTTCCTTTCTCTCTGAATCAAGACTAGTCTCACTTTTTCTGAGAGGTAGGAGAGCAAAGTATGAAGCTGTGACTTACCAAGGTGGCAGCAGTGTTGGTACACACAAAGAACTATTCAAATAGAAATAGAACAGTGAAAATGTGACACTTTTAATCGGTACATTTGTTTGTAATTTGTTTTGTAATACTTGGGCTAGCTATTTCTGAGAATACTGGGTATTTTTTTTCTTCCAGAAAAAAAATGGAATAGAACACTAGTCACAGAGGCCTTTGGATTTTGCTAGTTGGTCTTGGTAGTATCTTACTAATTTTGGTGGCAGTGTGTTGCCTAAAGGTTTTGGTTTTTTTTTTTTTTTTTTTAAATTAGGTTTCTTTCATATGAATTGAGAGCTCTAGACTTCTAATAAGTTAGAAAAATCCTTTTGTTCACTGCCCCCAAAAGAGTCACAAAGTATTTCTTGACAAGTCCTTGTCATGAAGTCTCATTACATTTTGAATATTTAGTATTAAAGAATCTGTATTTCAATGTTTAAAATGATTTCTTATTCAATTTATTATTCAATATATGAATATTTTTCTCTTTTGTTTATATATCCAGTGTAATTGGGCTATAGATTCAGATTCAAACTAAATTGAAGTGTCTCACTGTGATGCTCACATACTGTCTCCATCTGCAACTAAAATTCCCCCTCTGACAAATGAAAGACCAGCTGTTCCTGAGCTGCAAGCTAGAACTGAAACTGCTTTGAGATGGCTTGTGTGTGACTCGTGAGGTTTTTTGCATGGTTCCACATCTTACCTCGCTGTGGAATGATGACTATAGGCCTTGAATAGTTAAGATGCATCTGTTGAGCTTCATCTTGTGTTTGAGAATTTTGGAAAGTAAATAAAGGATTCTTTATCGATAAACTTTCTATCAGTTCTGCTATGTCTGAAAATAAGCACAGGAGGCTTTCCTATAACTTTTCTTGCTGATCTTAACTGAAGAGGCCAAATTACCCTCAAGCAAGAACACCTACATTTTTACTGTGACTACTGACATTTTTTCTCTTTTTATTCCCTCCCACAGGAACAGGAAATACAGTGGTGATAATGGTTGGCTATCCAAAAGGAATAGAGATACTAGAGCCAGTCCGAAGAGGGATTCCAGTGACAATGAGCATTGTTGTTGGCACACGACACGTGCAGGAATACATTAGTGGGCAGTCAGTTGTGTTTGTAGCCATTGCCTTCATCACCATGATGATTATATCCCTTGCCTGGCTCATCTTTTACTACATACAGCGTTTCCTCTATACGGGATCACAGTTTGGAAACCAGGTAAATGGAGCTAATGGCACTTTAGAGTATTTGCCTCCTTCTTGTGTCAAATCAGTTGCCTAACTCTGATTGTTTATTGGAGTGTTCCTGAAGATCTGTGCCTTCTTCCTCTTTTGCTAACTGTGAATGCTGCTCAGCAACAGTCAGTAAGGCTAATAAGCACTATGCTAATTGGCATCACAAGTTTGACTAGTTATAATTATTAGATGCTCATATGAAGTAATGAGAAATACATTTAGCCACTTGTCAACAACAGCTTCTTATGTGATCTGTCACCTAACTGAACTTCCTTCCTTTTGGCATGAAAAGTTATTTTCATTCTTCCATAATTTTCATTTTGAAAGTACTAACTTCACTAACCAGACTTTTTTAATGGAAGGAGACCATGGTAAGTTTTTCTTTTTTAATTTTCTTATAAAACCCACAAGTTCTTCAGGGTAGAATTTTTAGTTCTAAAGTTTTCATAAAACTACTTTTGGTACTTGTAATTCTACAACTCCACTGTAGAGTTATTGAATTACAGCAGCCTAGAAGGTGTATGTGTGGTAAGATTCAGCTCTCTTGGGCTACTCAAGGTACTGAGAACAGTGAGAATACTGAGGAGGTTTGGAAGGAGTAATTCTGCTCCTTATTTGCCCTTCTCACATTTCTGTACTTAGAAGAAAAAAAAAAAAGCCAGCTTTACTTTTTTTCCCTGAGGAAAGTACTTCATCATAGAACTGCTTAGGCTGGAAGGGACATTTGGACTCCTACAATCAGGAGACCAACTTATATGGAGTTGTTGAGGATGCAAATCCATCTGAATTTTGGAAATACCTTAGACTGGTACTTACCTCTGCTTTTCACCTACTGCAGATAGGTTCCTCCATGATCAGCAGCTCTACCGTTTGCAGTTTTTTTTTTTTTTTAGCCTCAGTTCAGGAAAAAAATATTGCTTCAACTAGTGCTTAGCATGTGGACTTCTCCTGCCTTTTCCTTGATGATGTAAATTCTAGCTTTGGGGGAGGAAGGAAGGGATTTTTGTTCACTTTCATAAGTCTGAACTCTGTTTAGGACTTAGAGGACTCTTCTAGGAAAATACGTAATTTCTCTTTTCAATAACTGAGGATAACACACAGGACTTCTGTATTGGTTAACCTTGTGGTCTCCCTGAAATTTTGGTTTCCTAGAGTCTTTTTTACTAAGCTTTAAATCTTAGCATTTACTTTCTGACAATACTTTTGGGAAAAGAAAATTTTTGAGAAGCATTTATAGAAAAGGGATGTGTTTCTGTGTTGTAATGGTTACTTGGTGAAGAAAGTTGCTTCTTCCTGTTGCCTTTTAAATAGTTCACACAGAGGAAACTTCGTGTGCTTTATGAAGCATCATATTGTGTACTTTAGTTTTAAGGATGTGAATGTGATGTTTCTAAGAAACTTGTGCTACAGACTCTTAATAGAATTTTGCTGTTGTCATCCAAATGCCAGTAGATTTTGCCAGTGCTTGTCATCTGAGTGCCTCTTAAACAAATGAAACTGTCTAGCATTAGAATGTTATGCCCTTTTCTCAATTCTTTCTCTTCTAAAATAGCCATCAAAACTAAAAATGATGCAAAGTTGGAAAGTTTTGACTGTATTAGTAGAGATGTATCATTAAGAGTCTTAAAGGAATTTTGGAAACAAAAAGCCACTTTCTAACCCAAATACTGTTTTGCTTGGCTTATGGACTCAATTAAAACTAAAACTTGTTAGTTAAATATGTTGTGCTTTAAAGCAAGCTGCAGTGTAACTGCTAACTGAAGATGGGTATCTTAAGATTTATTCTAATATCAGTTTAGCAGTAAAATTATAGAAGATCTTCTTGGTACTGAAGATGAAAACAGGACTGTGCAGAAAACCCTGAAGAGGTGAAATAGGCTTCTGCTGCTGGTTTCGTCCATTTGTGGGAGACCTTTCAGACTACTTATCTTTAACACCATAAAAATTTTTTAAAAAATCACAATTTTCAGAGCTATACATTTGCGAAATTATATATGTCATCATAATTCTTACAGAGTGCCATTGTGGGTCTGGGGTTTTTATTCCTTTGTGCTATTTCTTTACTGAGGGCTGCTGCTAGACAGGTCAGCATCTGTCAACTGGGAGTGTTTAGTTTCTCAGTTCCTTGCAGTAGCTAGCATTTTGTCTTGGATTACAGTACTGCTTTCTTATCTTGCTTCCCCTCTAAGCATAATTATACTGCATGGAAGTCCAGTATGGTGCATCATGTCTGTAAAGCCTTTCTTGTCACCTCCTTTGCATAATGTGTCCTTTGAGTGCAAAGCTTTGTCCAGTGCAGGAGACAGTGTTTAACTGAGTGGAAGTATTAATAGCTACAAGCAGCCTTTTGACCTGGTGGTCAGCTGTAGGCTGCCTGGCAGGATTCCACCTTCTCCCAGGCTGCTGCAAAACGCACGGTGTGCTTGCTCATGGGCTTGCCTAACTGGAAGGTCTGGTTACGTGGCTGTTGCTACAGCTCTGCTTGCCTCTGAAGCCTGCACGGGTTTGAGCTTTGCTGTGTGGGAAGGGCCTTAGTGCCGGCAGGGCAGTCGGGATGCGGGACTGTGACCGCCGGTGTGCTCGGCTAACCCGCGCGGCTGGGGCTGCTCCCGCCAGCAGGGCGCTCACAGAGCCTCTGGGCTGCAGCTTACTGCTGCCTGCAAGTGTTTATAAACTAATTCATCCCCCAGAGATCAATTCGGTTTTTTACATGCATTTAGTAATCCACCTGGAAAGTATTTAAAAACTTGGAAATATAATTCCTGAAACTACTGTCTATACTAACACTTAAAATCTTATTTCAAGGGGCATAGAAAAGAAACCAAGAGAGCCATCAGCCAGCTTCAGCTGCATACAGTGAAACGTGGAGAAAAGGTAATTCAGTGTTTCTGGTTATTGCTGCAAGTTTTAAAATGGTTGTAATGTTTTCAAAGAATTTAAACTAAAATTAGCACAACGTAATTACACTGTGACATACAATTCTAGGCTTATGTCAGGGCCTGTGCTTAAAAGGCAGAATTTAAAATGAAGGAGTCAAATTTGAACTACTCATGAAATTAAGGCTACTTTGTTGCAAATAATACCTGGTTATCCAGAATGATAGGGGACTGGTACTGTAGAGATGAGGAAACATTTGTTATCTTTTCAGCACTTGAAAACATCAACAAGTGGATTGCAAAATACTTCCTCACAGTTCTTAGAGCTGATGTAATGTTCTGTGTTCTTAAAAGAACATTCATCACCTTATTGATCAGAAGGCTGTAAAAATATAAAAAGCTTTTAAAAATAAAACACTTGTTTCATCTTTTGACATATAATATGTTAAGGAGCTGTGTAGGCTTAACCTGAAGCAGAAATTTTTTAAAATATATTTCTATGTTATGAAATATAGCTAATCTAAAAATTAAAGCAGTTTTCAGGAAGTTGGCTTTGACAGCATATGGCCTTAACTCAGCTGTATTAGAATAACTGAAGTAGAAAAGCCAACATTTTGAAAGAAAATATTTTAGTTGGAGTTTCAGGAGTGCTGATCCTAGATGCAAAATTAGCTTCTGACTAGATTTCTGCTGCTACATAGGAATTTTTTCCCCCTCAACCCTTGTTTTACTTGATGAGTTTTTATTTAAGGACTGATTTATTTGGAGGTGAAAAACAAGGATTAGGTTATTTTTAAGTCTATGAATAAAATCAAAGCGAGAAAGGACATTGATATGTAAAAACTTTAAAAGAAGGAGTCTAGCAGAAGCTGTTCTGTTCAGGTCATGTGCTACAGAGGATATGTCCTTCATTTAGTAAATCAGTTTTGAAACTTAAAAAAATGTAAAAGGATCTTTGAACTTCCTTGCCTTTTCCTTCTATGCTTTCAACATGCTTAAATAGTGTTTTACAAATATTTCTTACTTTTTATTAGATTATTTTTTGATGGAGTTTAGCATATATTTCAAGCTGTGAACAGAGGGATATTCATACTTCAATTCATACAATAGTGACATTAGAGATCAAGAAAGACAGAATTGAACCCAAACTTGTGTGAAGCACTATCAAAGCACAATGTCAGCGTGGGAAGAAAGGGACATAGAAGGCTCATGATGTATGTTAAAAACCACACAGAAGATGTTAAGAGCTTTTAAAATTGATGTTCAGTAAGATCCTCCAAATAAGATTTGTATTGTGTGATTTTTGCATTATACAGGGAGTTCCTTCCAATGAATAGAGCCTTGACTAAAGTAAATAAAATGGGGGAATTTGTTGTTACACCTTATGCTGATTATTCCTATGAGTGCCACATTCATTAAGAAGAGTAGAATGAGATAAGGTTAGAATCTCTCTGTTAAAATAGAGCTTTTGTGTGTGGTAGATCTCATTAATTTGAATGATTTGAAATCAACCTGCTATCAGCAAATTTATGTAACTTACTGATGCAGAGGTATTTTCGTGAACTAGTATAAATTTGTCTGGACATTTGTCCTGTCTTACTCTGTAAATGCACATTTTTTCTTTAAATATTTCCTTTCAGACATTTAAAAAGAGTCTGTTTCTTTTGTTGTGATGCAGTACAGTTATCCCCACTTGAGGTTGAGATATTTAACTAAAAATAGGTCATATATTAAAAGTGTATTTACTAGCATGTAGATTTTTCCTGAGAAGCTTATGGGATTATTGTAAAATGGACACTCATTTGAGTATGTGCCACATATGGTGTGCTTGGATTTTGCCTCTTGTACAGAATGAAAGATAACTTGTTATAGAATAAGCACTTAACTTTGCTTACATAAAAAAACAGTCTTAATGTGATTTATTTGGGAATTTAAGGCATTAATTGTGTAAATTGATAGCATGCAAAGGAGGGAAATATTGGCCTTGAACTTTAAAGTTTCCTTGCAGAACTAATTAGTTTAAATGTTTGTGTTGAAACTGAAGTACTTTAGTAAGTTGTAAATCAAAAATACTAATTTTTTTGGGGATGAAAGCAAAGGAGTTTTCTTTTTCCCACTGTCTGTTCTTCTAATACTTAGAATTTATGCAGCCCAATTAAAATTGGATTATTTTTCTTGTATTTGGAGCTATCCCTCATATTTACACTGCAATTCTAAGCATGGCTTCAAGAAGACAGTGAGACCTTTTAGAAAAGATATTTAACCCTTAGATAAAAGTAGAAGTGGGGAAATTATGTTCTGTCTAGTGTGAACTTGGAGATTTTAAACCCAAATTGCATACTTGTGTTCTCTTCTGGCTATGTAAGAATATCTGCTAGGATGTGGTAGAAGAAGGAAAAAGGTGAAGAAGAGGTTTGTGGGATTCAACCCCCAAAATCTCTTCCTGCTCTTGGAAATCTTTGGGGACTGCTAATTCAGGATTAGGTTGCACACTTTGATTTGTGCTGATCTCTTAAAGTGTTTTCAACTTATACCAACCTTCAACTGAAACATTCCTGTGCTGCCATGAACAAAGCCAATGTGTGAGACTTAGTGAGTTACTTAGGATGCTATGTATAGTTATTTAAATTAGAAAATCTGGGTTTGGCTGCTTATAGTATTTGATAACTTGATCAAATCACCTCTTGATAGAATCTCAAATTAAATGAGGTAGATTTTTTTTTATTTGCTATACCCTTTGATATATTTTGCATTCTTTGAAGCTAGCTATTACATAAAGCTTGTTCTGTAATGAGTGTGAATGTTATACACTTAAATGTGTTGTCATATTTAGGGTTTAGATGTTGATGTGGAAAACTGTGCTGTGTGTATTGAGAACTACAAACTGAAGGACACAGTCCGAATTCTGCCATGCAAGTAAGTTGTCATAGTTATTCTTTACTCTTTAGCATGTTTTTCTGAAGAAATGGGATGAATTTCCTATAAATTCTTCTGAACCTCTGGTGCCAGAGCTGAAGCTGCAATTTGTATGGCCTGTTAAACGTTGAAGGGCACTGTGAGACCTTGTAGCACTTCATATGTATGTGGGGACAAGGGAGCAATTGGGATAACTGTAGGGGTGAAGTAGAGCTTGCTTAAATTAGAACTGCACACTGTTGAACTGATACCTGCATGGTGTCTTTGTGGTTATTAGCATCTCCTCTTCAGAAAGCTGGCATGAACCAAAGGTTTCCAGAAACATGTCTGTACTAGTAAATTGAGCAGCAGCTAATTGTCAAGATTATAAAGGAAAGGTTTATTTTTAATGTGTTAACTTGCACACTGTTTGAAGGAAGGGATGTGTGGCTTTCATGATAAGTTCTAAAGAGCATTTCTTTTCTTTAGGCACATCTTCCATAGAACATGCATTGATCCTTGGCTTTTGGACCACCGAACGTGTCCAATGTGTAAACTTGATGTTATCAAAGCTCTGGGATACTGGGTATGTTGCACACTACTTTAATCTTCAAAGCAGAAGTACAGTCTAGGAAGCAAACTTCATGTAACTGTTCAGAATGAGAGCAGCTGTTATTTGACAAGACTTGAGAAGCTGGGCAAAGATGCAAAGAGTAATTGAATGAGAACCAGAAAATAAGGGAATTTTATGGGCAAGAGCTTAAATATATTGAGCAGCTTATGAGTCTTCTTTGATAACCAGTATTTTCTATCTCCAGCTGATGATGTTAAGGAATTTGAAGCAGAGGTGATGCTGTTTGCTCAGGCTGCAAAAATATAACTGAATTAAATAAATCTAGAACATATATTTGATGTTGTTGAGAATGTGATTCAGAGGCAGAAGTTATAGTTTTTCTACATAGAATGTTTGTATACTTCCACATATGCCCCATGATTTATCCCTGTAAATGAGCTGGTACTTAAAACCTTCCTAAAGACATTCACCAGTAATTGGTTAAGTAGAGAAAATGATGTGCTCTCATTTCTTTCTGACAGCACCAGAAAAGAGAGATGAAGACACATGCGGTAGGTTACTCAGTCACTGTTGATAAATAGTCTTGAGTTCCACTAAAATGCCATAGGCAAAAATATACCTCTTATCTCCTACTGATCTACAGAGATCTCTAGAAAACAGAGATGGCTTTTTGCTTTCAGGGCCTTTCCTTTCATACACTAGGTCTGTGTTTTGACTACCTTTTCTCTTCATTGCAGAGACTTACCAGATCTGTGGAAGAATGTTAGGAGTTACTATTTTGTTTTGGTAAATGGGGCTAATACTCTTGCTATGTAATATGTATATACCAGATTTTGATGCTTCTGTGCGTTAAGTCAAACTTTACCTGGGAGTTGCAATCTCGTTGTCATGTGGAATAGCTATTGCTGCTTTAAGATTGTTATATTAGCAGCTTGGTTTCTGCCCACATTGAATTCTTGGGGTTGATGTATCTTGTGTTATATGCAGAAGGACTTATCTTTTTGAATACAGGCTGGAAACTGAAATACTGACACCTTCAGAATAATTATATTCCCTGAATTTGTGCTGTTGCAGAGGATACTGGTACTAAGCCCAACCAGGAGCTGTAATAACTCCTCTGCTTTTTGGCTAAAATGATTTTTGGAAAGCAGATTGAATGGGATTATGTTAAATAGAGAATCCAGTTCATTTTTCTAATGAAATGAGGCAAATGGATCCTGTGTTTGCATCAGTTGTTCAAGTCTCACTGAAGCTAATAATGTGGGAAACCATTCAGGAATTTTCTTTGAGCTTAGTTTTCAGTTTGATCCAGGTTGCCCAGTCTAGTCTGTGGAGCGATTGCCTGAATTTTTTACTGATGTGAAGAAAAGAAGTGCAAAGAGCAAGGCAGCTTCTCTCAGCACTGTGCTCTGAACCTACAGAAAAGAATGTGCAGCCTTATAGAAATATACTAAACCTTCTGCAGAGAGGCTCAAGGCTCAGTTCAGTTATGGACAACAAATACTTCAGATGCTTTCACGTTTTTAAAGGCTTGAAGTAGAAAAAAGTCACTAAGTTCCACGATGTGGCTTTTGTAAAGAGCAGACTTCAGTGATGTAGTTCTTCATTATGCTATTTTTTATGAGAGAAAGAACTGCATTTCAGCATGTCTGAGTGATTTTGTAGAGCATTACTTAATTTTGTAGTTTCAGTTCTTATTTAACTGCTTAAGTTTTGGAAACTAAATCATTAATGCCCCCTCCCGTCTGCAAATGTAAAGATTGTGTTCAATTGTATCATGTCTGTAGCTCATTAAAATTCAGTGTGTTTTAAATTATGCTGATTTGATGCTAAAGAAAGAATCAGCCCAGAATTTCTTAAATTTTAAGATGGGCCTTTGCTAGTTGTTTGAAGAAGGAAAAAATACTTGCTAGTAAGCAAAAAGAATAGCTATTTAAACTGCAATATAATTGCTTATGTATAATTAACATCAGTATATCTATGGCAATGAAGGTAGTCTGTTTAATTGTAGAAAGAGAACTGTATGTATAGAACTTTGATCCATTCTGAAAATTAATTCAGAGTTGTATAGCTTGTGCTATGCTATAGGTGAAATAGATTCCTTTGCCTGTGATGCAGATGTTGCATTCCTGTAAAGTGACAAGCCAGTGTTTTTGGAACAGACTTAAAGTTAGGTTGGAGATAGAGGAGGACAGAATTTGGTTCTGATGTAAATGTTTGTTCAACCTAGTAAAAAAAAAAAACCTGGCCAACTACTATAGTGAAAAAACAGGTCTTGGAGACTTCTGCAAACTCAAAGAATCAATAGGTTTCCTTGGTGGGGACTTTGTATGTGCTGAGCCTGCTCCTAGCCTTCAGCAATACTGTTGCCTCAGTGTTGAAGTAATCCATCCAAAAGGCTGACTGTGTGGACTTTTCCTGTTTCTGCTCTTGGCTTTGTGGTGGCTTTGGAGAAATGGCTTCTCTTTTGGTTGGCTTTCCTTCTTGCAGTCAGACAATAACCTTGAAAGTGGACAATATCAACACTATTCCCAGGAGTGCACATGTAATAGCTAAAAAATGGTCTTTTTTCCAATAAGGTGAGGTTACAAAAGGTGACACGGAGGAATGTTGAAGTCTAATGGTAGGCATAAGTGACAGTTAAATATGTTTACTTTTGAAGGGGGACCCTGAAGATGTACTTGAAGTCCCAATACCTGAATCCATAAGTGGCAGCGTTTCAGTCGGAAGTCTGAGTATTGCTTTGCAAGATGATGACAGAAACGAAGTGAGCGAATTGTCAGCTTCCTCCACTAATGAGTCTGTACTGCAGTGTACCAGCTTAAAAGAGGATGCAGGGGAAACCACAGCATTGCTTGGTAAGTAATGCAGTGTTTCACTGCACAAATCTTAGCACTAGGCATTGCATTAGAAGCCCTTCTCTAGCTGGTGTGAGCAGTTAGTACTGCAGTGCAGAGCAGACTGAGTGGTGTCACTACTGGTCCTCAAAAAATACAAGCAGATTTTCAAGGAACTCTGTCAAGCAGCAAATAACTGGACTTAGGGGAAAGAAAGATGTGAGCAGTGTCTTGAGAGGATTACCCAGAGAATCTCAAGAACCTGAGGTATATATGAGTATGAAGTTTTTAGCCAGATTAGATTAATGTAACAGATAAAGCATATTAAAATGGTAAAACAACAAACAATTTTTCTTTTAATTCCTGATTTCTAGATGTGGATGCCAGTAATAACCGGCATGGAGAACATCTATCTAATGGAAATTCCCACTGAACTGCTTCATGGAAGATATCTTGAATAGACTGTTGAAGAACTATTATTTTTTATTTAATTAGTATGGACTTTTGTCTAGTGAACAGAAAAAATAACAATGTAAATTATTTTACCTTTCAAACTTTTCTAGCTGGTGTTCCAAAAGGGCTAATAACTAAGAATTTTGTACACAGGAGGATTTTATAAAATCTCCTCTGGATGTCTCATCCTAAAAAAAAATGCAATAACCCTTTTTCTGTAAGCATTGTTGCAATGTCATTGTGTTCCAGAGGGCTGTAACAAAGATGAAGACTAGGCAGTGAAAATAATGTAGACTGTGTAATGGTTAAATATTTTGGATGCACTATTTACATTCAGTATGTACACATGAAGAACACTTACAACCTACGACTATTAAAATGTTCTGAAAGTTCTGAACTGTTGTAATTGGAGATGAATATTCTCAGAAAAGACATTAACCTTGAAGGAATCAAATAACTTTATGGATATGCTGCATATCCTTTTCTTGTGATGGAAAAATTGCTGGTTGCAACATGTAACAAATACTTATTCTATCTTGTAATGTGTTCTACTCAGAGTGGATGCTGAGAAAAGGAAACCTCCATCTTGCTAGCTTTCTCTACTGAATTTGGCAGTAATAGGTTGTGCTAGGTGGTCTTCACGTGCTGAGCATGTAGACATTTAGTATATGCACACTGGTTACCTCTTTCAATCTTAAAACAGAGGTAAAGGGCTAATTATGGCTAAAATATATTTATTAGTCTATTTATAAGAATTTACATAATTTCTTCTTGCTCCTGTTCCCATCCTGACCCACTTTATGTACAAATGGAAATGGTTTCTTAAGAAATACAAAGGTTGGGTTTGTTTTGCTTTTATTTTCCTTTGCATAGAGATGCTGGAATTCTCTTGGATATTCCACATTAGGAGTTTTGACTGGGTTTGCCATTAGCTTTTATTCCTTTCTTTTAGATTAGCAGTACTGTGCCTTATAGTAAAACACTTAAGAAATCTGAAGCATCTGAGAGTAAATATAAACCCTGGCATTTCCCATTATGACCTCTTATTCAAATATTTATATACTGTAAGTGGTATAAGGAATTGCTAAACTGTTTTGTAAAGAAATGTGTATATTTAAAACATTACTTAAGGGTGTTAAGTGAATTGTTTAGGATTTTAGCATTGTCATATTATAAATAATATGCTACATTCCTCAGTTTTCTTTTGTAAAGCTGTTGCTACAGATTGCTTAAAACAGTGTCTTTCACTAGACATTTGTTTTAGAGTGCATTTTGTTTTTAAAATGTATATTTGGAATGTTTTTAAGAAAATATGCAATTCTTTTTCTAACTTACATTGAGCTTCAATAGAAGCAATAACTTTTTTTTTTTTTAGTTTTAAAATGAATGTTCCAGAAATGACAGAGGGGAAGATATAATCTGAACTTCTACTTTGCAGAGCAGATGTTTCACCCTAAATTTCCTTCAAAAAAATTCCTGTTAATGCCTACTTTAAAAAAATCTGCCTCTTCCCTGTAGGAGTATAACTTTTAGGTTTACTGGAAAACTGTCAGGTTGTAGTTCTGATGTCACCAGCAGGTGCAAGTTTTTGTGATGCCTTTATCTTACAAGAAGCACATGAGAATGGAATATGACTGACCAGCCATCTCCAAAACTGAACAAATAAATAAACAACCCACAACTAAAGCAGACAATGTGTAGGGACACTTACGTCTCCAAAAGAAGCTTATCAGCATTTCCAGAACTGCCTTTTTAACTATCTCTTCAATATTAAAACTAAGTCTTCTCCCTCTTCTTTAACACAAAACTGAACATTGATGTAGTAAATGTTGAGAGGGTTTAAATTCTAGCTCAAGGAGGAACCAAAAGAGAAGTTATCAAGAGAAGTGTTGTCAGTCTGTGGATTGTGTCTTGCTGATACCTACAGCACAGTATTCATTCTGGAGAGGAGAATTGTGGTAAGTACTTGAGCTTTTATGTAATACCTATAAAACCAAAAGCTTTTCTTAAGAATTAAATCTGAGATCTGGCAGAAAGATGGAAGCAAAGCTAAGGCACCTGCAAACTGAAAAGTGTGCTTATAAAATCTGGTGCATGCTGACTTAAAAAAATATCCAAGTGTGAAGACTCCTGAGGTCTGTTTCACATGCTGGCACTGCACCTGTTTCATTTCAGTCATTCACAAAAATAGTTACAGTTGTTTCAGTCAAATAGGTTTGCACATAGTTGATCTTTGGTACAGTTAAGTGTGGTGGGGCCAGCTGTGCTGCTGAGGAGTGATGACAAAAGGCCGAATTGCAGTGCCTCCAGCAAGCAGTTTGCTCTCCTTGGAAGCACAATGACAAAACTCATCCGAAGCGAATCACTAGTCTGACCTCAGTCAAAGAGCTGACATGCATTAGTAAAAAGAGAGGTGGGATGAAAGGTACAGGGCAGGAAAAAGGCAATCCAGGGAGCTTAAAACAGTAGCAAGAGAAGCTTAGAATCAAGAAGCGTAGGACCTGCTGTTCCAGCTTATCTGTTATGTTGAGTAAACGGGTGTGGGCTGCTGTGGGTAAATACAGGTGCACAGACTTTGCTGATCTGGATCCCCACTATTGGATCAAACTGGTATTGCTAGTTTCTAACACTTAACCTACCAAAAGCTTGTATGAAGATCAGAACTAATGAGTGATTTTTTTTCACCCTCTCACTCCTTTTCATAGGGTAGGTGCCTCCTGACTTGCTTCTCTTCCATTTGGGGAAGCTATAATCTGCCTCTGCTGCTTCAGCCATATCCTGCCTAGTGTGGGAGCTGCAGCTGTGTGTGTTGTGGGCTCCTGCTGCCTCCCCCCGCCCTCATCACTTTTCCTAGCTGCACAGTTTACATAAAACATGCAGGAACTTGTCTTGGACACTTCTGTCCCTTTGTTAGATTTTGCTGTAATCAGGCAGAGTGCTGCTTATTGGAGGCATTCCTGTGGTATCATTATACAAAAATCTAAATTGCAGAGCTCACAGGAAGTCTAAAGCCCCTCAATGGTGATCCTGAATAAATCACTTGGGAAAAATCCCTAGCAGGACTAGGGGATGCTGATTTTTGTTAGTGTTGTGTTAATTGGTATGGCTTTGCTACTGCTGCTCTTTCTGTTAGGGAGAAATTTAGTGAAGTTAAGTGATTTAATTTTTTTTTTTTTTTTTTTTTACCAAGGGAGCTATGAACATGTTGAAATGAGTTGCTGTCTTAAAGAAAAAACTGGAGGCCCCTCTTTGTTTAGAAATTTTAGTTTATTAATAATAATCTACATATGAGAAACTGGAAAAAACTTGGTAGTAAATAATTGTCTAAACTGTGTTTCAGACTTGATAGCAAGCAAAAATGAACCATAGACATTTCAGATCTAAAAGCATGTTCATGGTTTAATTACTTGCAGTACCAACTTGACTGGAAAGTCTGGATTTTCTTTTACTAATGACTGCTAGACTGGATTCTTCTTTGGCTCTAAGCAGCGCTTGGAGGGGATTCTTGGCATGTACTAGACAAGTTTGATAGGATAGCAGTAACTCCTTTTCCCTGCTTCTTACCCCCCACATTGCATGTGAATGTAGTCCAGTAGCCTGTTGCCAGTAATTAGGACTAGATTTTGGAGGTCTGCTGGAGGAGTTGTAGGATAATTTGCCTACAGTGGAAATGCCTTTAATCCACGCTGACTTAATAAAGTGCATACCAGTATATTCCTGCCAAAGCTGACCTGTTAGGAATTCTGGTCCACTTTAGGTTGTAACTGGCACAGAGAAACACCATTGCACCTTTGTCAAGTGTTGCAAAGCTGTTTTTTAATTACCTATTGGTTTGGGAATGGTCATTCAGGTTTTTTGGCCATCCTGCAAGATTCCTCTACAACCAGCCTGTTGTAGTTGGGCAGAGTCCAATGAGACTGTCCCCTTGGGTAAGTTGAAAGGATGCAGTTTTACAATAGGGCCATGGTGGAATTACAGTTCCTGAAATGGAGTATGTCAACTTAATTTTTTTTTAACTGAATGCCTGTAAAAAATTGTAACATGTCTTTAAGACTGATCTTTACTGGATGTGCTCTTTTCTCTCACAGGTGATATGTGAAGATTTGAGAATTGGAATTGATTAAAAGTGCACAAATCAAGCTGAAGGCTTTTGGTTTTGTTCAGTATGGGTCCTGATCTCTCCTCAGATATCCTACTGTATTGCAAAACTTAAGAAAGTTTTTAAAATAGAATGCCTTTATAATTGCATGTATTTGTGTGAAGAGTGCATTGCCTGAGACTGTCCATTATACTTCCATGGAACCTGAAGTTCCTTTTCACCATCTGAAACATGGTAATGTTACTGCATTTTTAAATGGGCATATCCTTAATTCAGAAGAGTAGAGTAAGTTTCCATCATTTTGTTAGTCTGAAGCTTAACTCCAAAACTTTGAAGCCACCTACTTCTACTATAAACATATACCTGCAGAGAACTATTTGAATTTGCTAGTCTGTAAAAAACTATTCACAGCAGTCTTTTATTGTAACCTTGAACTAATTTGGTTGCATTGTTTGGATTAAGCACTTGTCTTTTCCATTGTGTATGTACAGTTGTAAGAATGTCAAGTTATGCATTGTTGTTGTAACTTAATGGCTAAAAGTTCAAATTCCATAATAAATTATACAGACCTTTTAAAAGCAATGTCTGATAAGGTGGAGGGTTTTGTGTTCTGTGGTACACTTAGGATATGGATCTGAAACACACCCCACTAGCACAGCACAAAACAAGAGTAACTTGGTGCTGGGTAGCTATGGGGGAGCCCCTTTCAGCATGTGGTGCTCTCCCCATGTCACCAGTACCTGGCAGGGCTGGGCTAACCCTGGCTGGCTCCTTTGTGAGGAGGGGAAAAATTGATGGAAGAACGTAAGGTAAGAAACAGTTACCAATTGCCATCACAGGCACAAGAGATGTGACCGTGAGACTGATGGAGATTACTTTGAAATGGCAATAAATTAGTTTGAGAGTAGGGTAGTAGAGGACTAAATCTACCCCTGTGTAAGCTGACACTTCTGTCTTCCATGGTGGCAGGATTGGGGTGGTGGGGGGATGAGCCTGTTACAGGTGATCGCTGCTGGTCCCTCCTCACCCTTTGGCCCTGCTCCATCCTGAGCTCATTCCAAGGAGTTCTGCAGTTCTTTAGGAACTCCTTCAGTGTGGATCTTCTCCATCAGGTATGGACCACTCCAGGGTTATCACTGAGCTGCCACCAGCCTGGCTGAGGGGCTCTGCTGTGCCAGCTTGTCCTGGCTGGGCCTGGAACAGGGCAGCCTTCTTCTCACAAAGGCCACCCTGCACTTCCCCAGTACCACAGGACTCTGAAATGAATATGGCTCAGGCAAATCTATGATAAAATCATAAAATTTCTTGGTAAGTCCCTAATCCATGGATTTGTCACAGAACTAGAAAAATTACATGTATCTGTGTAACTCAAGCAAATACAGTGAAGATGCAGAACAGCTAGACTTTGGCTGTAATATCATAGTATCACTATACTGGTCTATGACACTAGTCTAAAATGTATGTATGTGTAGCAGTACCCCTCTTAAACACAATTATAGTCAAATTTGGCTTCAGCTTTAGTAGATAGAAAACATTAAGGTATGATTTTAAACCTGCTTGTGCTCTAAGTGTTGCCACGAAAAATGCCTGATATCAAATATATTGGGTTTGGAAGTAATGTCAAGAATTAGAACAGATCTTAAATAAGTGTTACTTTATACTTTACTTTTACTTTTTTTTACACTTTAACTGGAAAGCTGCACAAGTCTAAGCCCTAGTGACTACAGAACATTTCTTGCAGGACTTTTTACTGAAAGACTGTATTAAATGAGACAACAGACTGCAAATCCTATCAATCCAAGCACTTTCACATCCTAAATTCCTTGGAAAGAAAAAGCCAAAAGACTGTATTTACTTTGCATTATTGATGTTGTAGTTCCTAAAAATCTGAGAAGCAGATGCAGATTTAAAACAACTTTCATTTAGCAAGCAGTATTAAAATAGAACTTGTTACTTTCCAAGTTACTTTCCTTTTCAATCTCAGGGCTTAAATATAACAGCAGGTACTCTGCTATCAGCTTAAAATTTTAGTTTAGCAGACTTGCTCCCCAGTTTCCCCAATAGCTGGGATCTAACATGAAAGCCACTCTGTCTCTGTGCTCTAGAAGGAAGAGGCTGTTTAATTTTGGAATACACACAGCAACTGACTTCTGAATTTGCACAGTGATAAGTGACTGGAATTCTTTTGATTTTTATGGAAGAAATGTGACCCTCTTTCCTAAGTGAAAGATTTTTACAAGCATGTAAGGTATGGTATTTCAACTGCTGCTGGCATGATTCTGAAAATACTCAGTGGTCGTGATAGGAGAGAATATTTCTGTGAGCCTACAACACCCAACTTCATTTCTGCCTTGTGAACATAAGCCTGTAGCTGTTTCTCTATATCAAGACAGACTTTCCCTTACTCACTAGAACACATTGTTAGAAGTTCTATCCAGCTCCTAGAAGGTCATACACAGTGAACAAAAGGTAAACCAAGGAACTAACTTACCTTGATACAAGTTGACTTCAGTTATATACAAGTAATTTTGGACTCAAAGACAGCGAGTGCCAGATTAATACCTAAATTTGCTGTGAATGCTAAGTATCCTTTATATTATCTCTGGAACTAGAGCCTGAATTTCAGAATATGTATATAACATTCAAATTTTAGCCATAGTGAAAAACAGTGTAAGGCCTAACACATTTCACAATATCAAACATGTATCAGAAAAAGCCTTATTTATTGTTCAAATGCATAAAATGCTATTTATAATGTAATTAACATAATACATAATTAATCCAGGGATTTAAGTTTAAAATGTACAATTAATTGGTATAGAACACTAGCAAGAGGGGTTTTTTTGCCACTGACAGTCACTTTATTTTGATGCTTTTGTTTCTGATGGATTTTCCCCAGTGTCCAGTGTCTTCAGCAATCTGAAAAGGCCAGCTGCTTCTCGTATCCGACTGAACTCAATGCAGAATGCTTGCACTTCTATAAACAAGTCCTGTACATTAATAATTTTGTTTCTGATTAAAGACTGAAGAAAGACACAAACAAGACGGACCAGGCGGTTCTGAAACATAAGAGAGATGGTTTAATAATCTAAATAAATGTTTGCAACCAAGTCAGTTAAAGGACTGTTGTTCCTCAGCAGTACTAGTGAGGTGCTTTAGCTTCAGCAGTTATTGTGTTCCCAAGCTTTGTACATGCTGCCCCTTCTCTTCCATTTCCCACACTACTATATTTAAAATATTGACAGCTTTATAGTTCTTGTACTTCTGGATGCAGGAGCCTTCTCAGGATTAATCCCATGCACAAATGAAGCACCAGATCTACCCATCCACCATACTTAGCTTATTACATAATAATCTCTGAATAAAGGCAAAGAAGACATAAAAGCTGAAGATGATGTCAACATTTGAGTCTTGTTTAGTCTTATTTTCTACAATAGTACCATAAAGAAAATTGAACAAGTTTCACATCTTAAAATCTCTTATGACCACATCATCAAGGAAGTCCAGATAAGAAGTGACATCAACCAAACTGATTCCAAACTTCCTTCATGGACTGTGCTCTGTTGCTGAATCAGCAGCCCTTTTGCTGCTAACCCTTTTGCTCTATGTTAGAAGGAAAAAAATTCCAGGGACACCTAATCCAAGAACTCATGGCTCATTTCCTGCCTGATCCAGAGAAAAGACAGGATCTTAAAAGTGTTCCTCATTCTTAAGAGCTACTTAGGTAACACCTTGAAGAGCAGATGGGAATTGCAAGTGAAAGCTTAGGAACTGGCACTTTAAATCTGTCATACATAGATCCAGTCACCAACCATCTGTTTAACACAGAGCACATTCTTCCCCAAGGGCAAAACCATGTCTTTATCACTAAAGTGCTCTCATACTTCACATTGTGAAAAAGACTTGAACCCAAACCTTTCTCTAAAAGCACTTATGTATGTGAACAATGTTTATCAGACAGAACTAAGGGATATGACAGATTAAGTGTCTAAAGCATTTCAGATTATTTGACACTGAAAATCAGATAGCAGCTATTTTTCCAGGAACTGATCTTACTACTGCAAAATTTGCTACTTGTAATGAGACAATTCAGAGACTAAACAACTTATTTCCTTCATTGTGATCAAAAGACATCACATGCTTTCTCTGCAACACAAATTAGTTACATGAGTAATTTTAATAATCCAGGAGCATGAAACTCAGCAAAAGAACAAATGCAAGATTACTGGCTGACTCCAACAGTAATTTTGTACCATGCTTTTTAAACAAAACATCTTGTGTCTCAGCTGCTGTGAGGCCCCATACACATTAAAAAATGTTAGATCTCAAGCTCTGCATGCTGCTTAGTAATCAGTGTATGTTCCTTGACCCTCAGAGCTCTTTTTTTGTTCCCTGTGTGCCTGAAGCACAGCTGGTCTGTGCCCTCAGCAGCCCCTCTGAGCACAGTGTCCCATTCTGGGCATATTCTCAGCTGCAGCCCAAATCTGCTGCTATTTTCCTACTCCACTACCAAATGTAATAGGCACAGCTACTCAGCAGGTCACAGATCAAGTTACCCATGTGTGTCTGGCAGAACCACAAAGCAGAGAAGCATCAGCAGCCACCAAAAGACAACACATGGTCAGTCATCATCAGAATGGGATTGAGAACGAGATGGGAGGATTGCTGCTGTCTAAAACCACATTGCAACCCTATCCTGTGCACTGCACACAGCTTTCATTTCTGTAGCTGAAGGATACAATAGAGCTGGAGAAGGTACTAGAGTACACCAAAAAAGCTTAATGGGAAAGGAACAGTTGTCTTGCTGCAAGAGACTCAGGACACTGCAGTCCTTCAGTTTCAAGAGGAAAAAGCTAAGGCAGGACTTGGGATGCAAAAAGCCTTGGAGAAACTGAACACAGAAATGTTTTTCACCAATGACATACCCAAGAAAAGTTCTACTGGGCACCTGTGAAACCAACAGATCAGTTTAGGAGAGAAGGAAGTACCTCCCACAGCATGTGGAAAACACTGAATCCCACAAGTGTGTAAACCTCCTCAGGTTTCCCCTGGCCCTCCCTAGCCAGGGATCCTTGGAGTGGCTACAACTTCCTCAGTACCAGCATGCAAGTATGACAGGCTTGGAAAGCAGAGAGTGTTAGGAGAAAAAAAAAAAGTGCCTTTGAAATAAAAAAAAGCAGTAAAACAGAGGAACTTGATGCTATCAGCCTTATTAAAATCATAGCACATATTTCACAGAGCAATATATGGGATACTTTTTCCTAACCAATTTATCGAAGCACTTACCTGCATATATTTGTCTTTAATCTGTTCACAGGTGGAGATACAATTGGAGATATAAAGATGAATAAATTCAGGTGGGAGATCAACTGCAGTAGTAAGCCTGTTCAAATAAAATATATTCAGTGGTTTATGAAGCCATAAATCTAGTGTTTCTGTGGCAAAACAAATCATATCAGTTAGACCTGTTATATGAGTTTATTCCAAATTTTGTAATACAGAACTAATTTTTCACAGCTTCCAGATGTGTTTCTTCTCATTTAAATTTCTAAATTAAGAGTAAAACTTTTTTAAATTCTGACAGTACAGCAGCTAAGTTAGACTTGT
Source organism: Melospiza georgiana (assembly GCF_028018845.1). Classification (NCBI taxonomy): domain Eukaryota; kingdom Metazoa; phylum Chordata; class Aves; order Passeriformes; family Passerellidae; genus Melospiza; species Melospiza georgiana. The sequence goes on from NC_080431.1 coordinate 22,173,193, forward strand.
TTCTAGTACATCTGACATTTGAGTTGCCACTGTTAACTGAAAGAGCAATACAGCTCTCTTAAGGTACCAACATGCACTAAATGGAGAACTGCCACAAGGTTACAACACATTCTGACCAAAGTAACTCAAATCAATCCTACCTCAAATAGTGAAATGGGGGCAAAAGGGAGAAAGGTGAAGGTTTAAGTTTCAATTTTTTGTCTTATTTCCCTTAACAATCAGTGTCTGCCCCTGTTTGCAATGACAGTCACTTTGCAGTTTGAGGGAAGTTGTTCCTGTGGTAGCTATGCTGTGGGAGAGCCACATTCCTGACTGGTGGTGTACTCTCCTGGACACAGTTTTGTAAAAGCTCTACTCTCACCACTCTTTCTCCATGTTGCAATCATTAGCTCCACTTCAGGGCAGTAACAGCTGTCAGTCTGCACCAGTAGGGGGGCATTTATTTTGGAACTGTTTCTTTAATCAGAAGATATTTAAGGTGCAATTCAACTCTGCTTCAAAGGGGCTGCTGATTGAGGCTTTTTTGGTAGCTCACATTCAGTAATTGTCAAGAAATGGAAGAAACTAGTGGGAGAGATGTATTTCTGTAAATTTGTGGGAATTAGCTGTCTGAAAAGTATTCCCATTTAAAGGGCTAGCATTCTGTTAAGAAAATGGGTGGTACCTATCTGCAGAAATTATTCTCAATGAAAACAGAACATGAACCTACAGCAGGGCAGCTGTTTAACAACAGCACCTTTTGTTCATTTAAGCTGCATCAAGAATACAAATTGCAATTAAGCAGATTAGGCATGTGGCATTAACTGTTTGTGAAGGATTCTCACAATAAATGCCCTTTGTCCCACTGTAGTCTTTTATCTCTCACACTGACATGCCTCAAGAAGGATCAAAATAACATTTCCAGATATCCTGATAAAACAGAACTGCTCATTTTACACACTCAGTGAAACCTTACTAGATTTGAGATTGTACTCACCGATTTACAACTTCCATTGAATGTAAGGACATGTCCATGTTGACCAAGACAGAAAAATACTCTGTTATTTGACTAGACTGCATTAGTTTCAGCAGCATTTCTATAGCTACTAAGGGATTGTTTTCAACCAGGTCTGGCAATTTAGCAGGAGTGAGACCGATATGGTAAACAAGCTTGGGGTCCTTTTCCAGTTCTCCAAGGAGCTGTGAAGAAGAAAAAAAAAATCCTTATTTGATTTTTTCTCAACTATTCATGTTACTGCTTGAAAAAACTGTTATAACACATCTAAGATCCAAGAGAATGATAGCCCTTGAGATTTAGGCTTCTCTATTGAAAAGCAGTGAGGGCTACTTTAAAATTTTTACTTTAAGTCTTTAAAGACTTAAAGTGTGTCCATAAAACTAATGCATTTAGGAGTCTTTCATCCGTGGATGGCAAAGAAGGGAGTTAAAAAAATCCATGATGATTTTTTTTAATGAAAAAAAAAAAAAAAAATGAAAGAAAAGTTTCAGCCTCCTTTAGTTTCCTGTCCAGTAGAAGGAAATCTCGATTTCAAGTTCACTTGGCAGAAGGAATAGTGCAAATAAAGCTAATTTTATAGTGCCAGCATAATGATTATGAAAAAAGCCCACTGAAATCAGGGGTAATACTATCAAATTGAGGGGGAAAAAATGTTGTTGATATTTCTGAAGTAATTATTTATCAAAAACTTTTACAGAAGCACAAACAACTTAGTTATACAAAGATTTTTCCATGCAAAAACATGTTAGTGCCACTCCTGTTCACCTGTAGCTACATCAAGTCAATGGTATGAACATTATTTTCCTTATTCAGAAAAACCCAAGTCAAAATTTTTGGATTTTTACTATTTAAAGTTTTCTGAAGGCAAACACAGATCAATTAAAGTGCTCAAACTTTTATAAAACACAGCAGTTAATAGCTTCTTAGAGAATCATTTTAGACAGGAAAGCACATCATCCTTACCTGTGTTTGCTGTGGGGAAGTCAAAGGACTTTTAAAAGCTTTTGCCATTATTCTTTTTATCTCAACCCCAGTGCTGTTCTTAACACACATTGACTTATCCCACTGAATTGTGTGATCTGGTTCAATGGGATTTAGCCATGCCAATTCATCCTCACATATGTGGAGTGGAGGTGGTGGTCGGATAAACTCTGGTCGAAAGTGACCTAAAAAGGCAACAATAGGAGAGGTTTTCTTAAGCTTTGGGGATTCAGTTCTGTATCAGTAAAAAAGAAGACACCCCAAAAGCCCCTATTTCTTTAAGCTATTATAACACTGAGAACAGCATTACAATCCTATTTGCCTCCCAGAAAAACATTTATTTCTGATTTTTAGTGATACCATTGCATCCACCTGTTTTTCTTCTTGATTCAGATCACTTTGTTCCTGATACTGTGGTCTTTTTCCCTTCCACAGTAACAGCTTCCTTGGGAAGTGCTACCAGCCAATGCAGATCTCAGTGCAGGGACTAGTGTCTTGTTCAACAGATGACATGGGGAAGGGCTTGAAGACAAGTCCACAAATGTGAACACTAGAATCTGATCTAGAAACAACCTGATGCAATTTTGCACTTCCATTCACCTTAATTTCCATTTCATGCCTTGAAAATATTTCTGAATTCCATTACATTTTATCTGAATTATAATAACACAGTACGTAGTGAGTTACAGAAACAAAGATGTGAAAATGCACCTACTTTCTATAGGAGGCTTTAGTCCACTCACTAATGCTTCTGTGATCTGGGAAGCAACAGAGCTGTCAAAACCAGAGTTGGAAGAATCTGGGTCAGGATCGCTGAGAATGCTGGGGAAGCTGGCCTTGCTCTGTGTTGGCAACTCAGACTGACGTTCTGAAAGAGGAATATTAAACCATAAAATTGGAACAGAGATGCCCAGAATACAAAAAGTAGTGAGAAACAAGCAGCTTTAGAAAAGAATTGGCTTAAAAAAAACTGAACAGATAATATCAACATGAAATTTAGTACAGTTGGGCAGTCAGCAGTCTGAGTGCCAGCTGACAGGCAAGCACAGAGGGTATGCAGCAAGGAGAAAGAAGAAATAGATGTTAATCTTAAATGTAGTCTTGGCTTTAGAACAGGCACGTAACTGATGTAATCTACATCTACAAGCAGCACATTAGTAGGTTCCCATGCTACTCCTCGCAGGGTTCATGTGCTGTATCTGGTTTGTAATCACTTCTCAGAGAAGGAAAGTGAAAGATCTACACGGATCCATTTACAGACCTGCTGGTCATACTAGATAATGGTCATACTAGACCTGAAGTCAGCTATTCAAATTTACGTATTTCTGTGGCATTGCCTGAGCTCCTGGTACATTTGCTGTCAAGCCAGAACCAGTGCTTTAGTGGTAAACAATGGAGTTTTAATGGTTACATGATTCTACAGACATCATCATTAAAGCAAACCTGAAAGGAGCTAAAATCATCCCATTAGAGGTCAAATTACAGAGCATAAACAAGTTACAGAAAAACAACATTAAGGCTAGTGTATATACAGCTGAAGACTTAAACAAAAGGGAAATATGGACCTCGCTGCTTGTATGATCAGATTTTTATGTGCCCTTCTCTCAATAATCTATTGCTCTTCTGTATCTGGAGACTTAATGGCTGATCTTCTGTGTTCTCTGTACTATTTTGAGAAATCCTGTTTTCCATTGCTTTGGCAAAGAAAACTCCAAAGGACAAAAAGCAGAAAAACCCCCACTACAGAATACCACTTAACATTCCTCTCCCCACCCTGTTAACAGAGAACACTAAGCAGCAGATTATGCCTTAAGCAATCTGAAGTCCAAAACTGCTGGTATCACAGAAGAAATCCCTTGAAGAAGTTCCAGATGAAACTAAACACCACTCAATTTCCTGGCTAATTGAGTGAGTGCTGTTATATTTTGTGTACCCTAACACTTCTAAGCAAAGTGTGCTGGCTCCTTTTTGTGCAATCACGTTGACCCTTTCCAGCTGCCCACACACACAAACTATTTCATATGACTCCAAACAAATCTGCAAGGGATGCCCAAAACTGTGAGACAAGAGCATCATGAGAACAAAGTTGTTAATATTTCTGGCTTTCTGTCCTCCTTTATCCAGCTACTTCAGATAATGCAAACATGTGCATATATGCTCACTGAAGCACCACAGCAGGGTATATTTTTCTATTAAAGGCAACAACTACAATACTTTTAATCTTAAAAAAATCCCCATTTTAAAGGCAAAGTCCGAATTAGATGGTTTATAAAACATATTTTCTACTTCAGCAACTTCTTCAAACTTCATCCCATGAGTATTTTCATTTAGCCCCTGAACAGAAGGGTTGATTTAACAAAAGAAGTACAGGAGTGGGGAAGAGGCATTGGGTGTCCTTTTTTTATCTTTTCATCAATAGCCTAGGACTTAAATCCATCAGTCAGTAAATCATGGATTTGTTAGTAACCTCATAATCTGAAATTGCTGGTGATGTTAGATAAGATGATTACTGATATCTCACTTCACTGATTTGAGAAGCCTGGCTGAGCCCTCAGTTGTATGCATTGAAGCTCAGAAGTTCAACCTCACTGCTTCAAGAATAAGGGCTGAATCAACAGCTTCAGGTAAGCAGAAGTAAGAATTACAACACAGTGATTTAACAGAAACTAATACAGCATCTTCAACTAATACATTTACATTTTACAAAACTAACCTGAAAACAAAAAGGGTTTTTTAGGGAGCTTATTATTTTATTTTTACAGGTAAAAAGAAAGTTTCTTTGATTCTTATATAAAGCTTGACAATGTATTAAAATGTATTCAATGTATTACTTTCATCCAGTCAATTACTCCCCCATCAAATAGGGCTTAGCAGACAAACAATGAGGAACACTTTGCCAGGAGACCCATCCCAGCAACTAGGAGAAAATTACTTTTTTGATACAGTAGCACACCAGGTGAACAAACACATATTGTAGGGCAGTACCAACATTTGAATTAGCTCTCTGCAGACGAAAGGGAAAAGAGAACAGAACAAAAGTTAATACTCATGCCCAAGATGCTCGATTCCAGCATTCTTTTTTTTTTTTTTAATTTGTTTGTTTGGTTTTTTTGGGGAGTGGTGGTGGAAAAACCTTAAACCAAAAAAGAAAATCAAAATCAGAAAATCCACCTTAAGAGCTGCAAATAAACTGTCACAGTGAGCTTAGATTCAGAGGATAAGTGTTTTTATTTTTTTTACAAAAAAAGGATTGGGAGAGATAAACTGATAGAAAAAATTGAATGCTTTCTGAATTATTTCATTTGAGTTTGCAAGTATGTGCTAAAGCAAGCAAAAATCATCCTGCTCTGAGCAACTCTAAACTCATATGAAGGACCATACTTCTGAAGAGCTACCCAGTGTTACAGCTGTGCCATTCTGTACATCCTAGGGAAAGGGTGTAAACAAAACACCTCAAACATTGCATCTTAGTGTCATCCTGCACCAGCTTCATCCTGCATATTGAATCATTAGGAGAAATATACTGAAGACTAGTGAAAAAATCATAGGCTCTCCAAAACACAACAAAGAGAAGAAGCATTATGATTTTAAAACAAGTAAAAGATGTATATTGTAAGAAAGTGATTAGAAAGCAGACAGTTATTCTGGGGACCTACAGCAAGAATTCTGAGAAAGACAGCACAGAGCTTTTTCAGATGCAGCTGCTTTTGTTACATAACTTCCACAACTGCTTGTAAGCAACTGTGCACTTTCACTGGATTATGTAAACAATAATAAAAATTTTATACAAGCACCATTAATGTCTTTGTATTCTACTTTCAGCCATCATTATCTTCTATTTTAAAATAAAGCATGTGGCCTAGAGCACACATTCACCCAACCACAGTTTTGAGGTTGCCCAGAGAAGCTGTGGATCCCCATCCATGGAAATGTCCAAGTCCAGGCTGGATGGGGCTTTGAGCAACCTGGTCTGTTGGAAGTGTCCAGTCTACAGTGGGTGAAGGAGGAAGTAGATGATTTTTATGGTCTTTTCCAGCCCAACAGATTCTGTGATTCAATTATTTCATATTTAATGAGAACGAACTATTCTGAAGGCAAACAATACCAAGGGGAAAACAAATAAAAGCACCTTGAGGTTTCTTAAGGCATCACATATGCCTTGCACTAAAAACAACAAGTTACCTGAGCAAAATTTTAATTTGCTAAGCTATTCCACAAAATGCAGACAGGATGAACATAAGAAGGACCAGAAAAGTTTGTCTCACCCACAATGGCATGTTAGGGTGTTCAATTTGCATTTTCAAATTACTCTGGAAACAGCAGCTAAGCAGGACCCCACAAGATATTAGTTAGTGAACAAGGGACAGTATACCACAGCTTTACCAGTCAATGTCAGAGTCCACAGAGAAGAAAAAAAAAAAAAAAAAAAAAGACAACACCAAGATACAAGTGCAGGACACAGAAAATTTAAATGGTGCCCAACCTCAGAGCAATAAATCACATTGCACAGATACAGAACTGGGATGGTCAGTTTTTAAGCAAGCAGGTCTACTGCAACATACCAAGGGAAAAAGGATTTTTTTGTTTTTAGACTGGTTCCTTGTTCCCAACAACATATGATATTTCGTCTTCACTCCAGATGTGACATGAACAGTCATGTCCCTCCTTCTGTTCTTCTGTCAAAGGATAAGCATCACACTGCTTTTCTTTTCAATCTAGTAAAACTGGATCTCTTCCCAACTGTTGAGCTAACACCAAGGCCTAACTTTGCAATAGTCTAAAGATATAATAGTAATACTCAATTTTCCAGGTACAGCTGAAGTACTGGCATGTAACAGTAGTATTACAGTTCTGCTGGTTCTCTCATAAAAGAAATACTGCAAAAGGTGAAAAGGGATGAAAATACAAAAAAAATCACCCACAAATAACTAAAGCAAAGCAACCAAATGAAAAAACCCACCAAAAACATCCCTCTCAAAAAACCCATCCCTAAAAAAACCACAAACTGTCATAGCTTTAGATTAAAATCTTCCTATACTTGCAAAATATTCTTGTATTTAAGGCAATTACATACATGCTTCAAAAATTACTTGTTAAGGAGGATAAAAGAGTTAGGATGTAATCTCTGCCTGAAGTTTCTTTAAGTGCTTGAGCACAGGTTTGAAGACCTTAAAGCACAGCTTAAACTTTTCCATACTGAGGACAGACAGGTGTTTCCCAGGTAGCCCACAGCCACGTTCCAACGAGAGCTTCCACCCCCAAGGGCAGCACAGGGACAAGCCTTCCTCACCTGCTAGTGCCAGCTGCAGCCCACTGATGTCCACTGACTGGGCCATGTTCCCCACATCCATGGCAGCAATCTGCCGAGGAGTCTTCTTGAACAGCTCTCTAGGAGGGGCCAGCATCAGTTGTGAAAGGAAGAATTTTTCTGGAGGAGTTATGGGAGGTAAGAAGCCTGTGGAGACACAATGAAAAACAATCCACGCTTTTTAATGTGGGAGCATTAACAGTTTCCATGCTCTTCCTGTATAATAAGCAAAACTAAGAGAAACTGATCTGTTATTTACAGCCAGGTAGGTGCAGCTGAAGAGTCTGTGCTGTGTGACACATACAGAACTGTTTTAATGCAAAATACAGCCTATGTGATCAGTGTTATACAGCTGATGCTAAGTCACTCACACTAGTTCATTCACACTATTTCCCATCCAGACAAAAAGTGAGCTATTTAGTGTGACCTGAATTTACAGAATTAGAGAATGACCTGGGTTGGAAAGGACCTGAAAGACCATCTAGTTCCCACCCCCGGCCACGGGCAGGGACACCTGTTCCTAGGCCAGGTAGCTCTGAGCTCCATCCAGCCTGGCCTTGAACGCTTGCAGGGATGGGGCACCCACACCTTCTCTGGAGCCTGTTCCAGTGCTCCAGCCCTCTAACCAACTTGGTGGTCCTCCCTGTAGTCTCTCCAACAGGTTATTTTTTTAGAAAGAGATTTACTCAACACTGGTAGCGTCATATTTACTGAAGAGGAAAAAAGCGCTCCACTCTCATGTATTTCTCTCCAACAGTTTTGTTTCACAGCTTTAAGGCTGTCAGAAGCCTCCAATCACCTCCAGCTTTTTGTGACGGCTTTCTCCCCAAAAATTCCGTGTTATCACAGACTCAATTAGGCTGAAAAATACCTCCGAGATCATCGAGTCTGATCTGTGACTGAACACCACCATGTCAACTACACCAGGGCACTGAGCGCCACGTCCAATCTTTCCTTAAACACTTCCAGGGATAGTGAGTGACTCTGCCACCTCCCTGGGCAGCCCACTCCAATGTCTAATCACCCTTTTTGTGAAGAACTCCCTAATCCAACCTAAAGCTCCCGTGGCTCCGTTTTACTCTATCTCCTCTTGTCCTGTCGCTGGTTGATCGGGAGGCCGGCCCCCAGCTGGCTACAGCCTCCTCCCTTCAGGCGGCTGTAGAGAGCGAAAAGCCGCCGAGCCTGCTCTTCTCCAGGCCAAAGATCCCCAGCCCCCTGGGGCAGCTGCAGAGCGCTCTGAGCTCCCAGCAAGCGGCCCGGCTGACCCAAGCCCAGAGGCGCCGGCCGTGCGGGTTCCCCACCGCTCTGTCCAGGAGGGCTCCGGTGCCGCCCGGCCGGGCCCGCTCCCCGCCGCCCCGGACACACCTGAGAGCGGGGTGCGCTCCGCCTCGTCGCCGCCGCGCTCGGGCGCGGGGTTGAGGAGGTGGGCGAAGACGGCGGCGAAGGGGTTGGCGGCGAGGGGCTCGGTGCGGTACATCTCCCACAGGAGGTAGAGCGCGGTGAGGCGCTGCGCGGGGCTGGGCAGCAGGTCGGGCTGCTGCAGCAGCAGGACGAGCACGGAGCCCAGCCGGAAGTGCTCGGCCTTCCCGAAGTAGTGGTGGAAGGCGCTGGAGAGCCCCTCGAAGGTGCTGCCGCCCGCCTCCTCCGACACGATGCTCAGCAGGCTCGACAGCTCCTTCGGCGACAGGCTCATCCTGCCGCCCGCCGCCGCCTCGCCCGCCTCCGCCGCCCCCTGCGTGCCGGGCGCCGGGCTGCCCCCGCCCCCGGGCATCCGACCGCGACCGCCGCCGCTCCGGCCCCGGCGCTCCCCGCCGGCCGCGCTTTACGGCGCTGCCGCGAAACGCGCCGGGGGCGTTCCGGCCCGGGCTGCGGGGCGGCGCGCGCGCGGCCGGGCGGGCCGCGATTGGTCGGAGCCGCCCGGCGGGGGCGGGGCATCGGTCCGGGCAGCGGCCGCGCGCGCTCCCGCGGGGGCCGGCAGGGGGCGCGCGGCGCCGTGCCCGTGCCGGGCGGGGGCAGCGCCATGGCGGCGGCGGCGGGGGCGCGCCGGGAACCTGCGCATCCCCGGCCCGGGCTGCTCCCGGCCTGCGCCGCCCGGGCCCGCGCCGCCTCCCGCGCCCCGCCCGGCTGCGGGCCGGGGGAGTTCTCTGCGCCGAGGAACACCTCGTGGCCGCGCCGTTTAACGGCGGAGCAGTTACGCCATGGACTGGGCCCATTGAAGGGTCTGGAGCACAAGTTCTGTGAGGGGCTGCTGGGGCTGTTGGACCTGGAGAAAAGGAGGCTCAGCGGGGATCTTAACACTCTACAACCGCCTGAAAGGAGGTTGTGTCGGGTGGGGTCAGGCTGTTCTCCCAAGCAACCAGCGGCAGGACAAGAGGACACCGCCTCAGGATGCACAAGGGGAAGTTTAGGTTGGACATTAGGGATTTCCTCACAAAAAGTGTGATGAGACATTGGAATGGGCTGCCCAGGGAGGTGGCAGTGTCACTATCCCTGGAAATGTTTAAGGAAAGACTGGAAATGGCCTTTGGTGCTCCAGTGTAGTTGACAAAGTGATGAGCAGTCACAGGTTGGACTCTGATCTCAGAAATCTTTTCCAGTCTAATTGATTCTGTGATTCTGAAGGGCTGATGTCCATCTGTATCTTCCATGGTCCAGTGCAGTTGAGAATACCCACTTTGCTGCAGCAGAGCAGGAGGGTGGTGAGCTGCAGTAATGTGTGGGAGTCAGGGATTGAAGCACATCCCTGTTAAGTGTGATGATCTGTTTCATTGGCTTATCCTCTGGAAGTGCATCTCATGGGACTGCAAGTCACTGCCTTAATCTGAAGAAGTGCTGAGATCATGGCCTGAAGGAAAGGCTTTCTGTGGAATATGCTGAGAGGAGAAGAGCTTAGAAAGTCCTGAGAGCAGGCACTGATCCTTCTAGCAGCAGTACTCCTCCCAAGACACCCAGCCCTAAGGATCTTAGCTTTCCAGACAGCAATGCATGTGTAAGAGATGGGATTCTGTTTCTAAAGTAACATAAATTGAAGGCTTGTGTTCCACGTACAGACCAAGTAATGGAGATGTTCCCTATTTCACATTTCCGATGGCAAAGAAACCCAGATCCCAGAGGTGTGAAGGATTCATGTACATACAGAGCTGTTAAAAAAGGATGGGTCTGTGAGGAAAACAAGGTCTACAGCCAGGTGAGGCAAGATCTGAAAGCCTTGTTGATAAAGCAGTTACCAGCGACGTGTGCTTGCAACATACCCTGCTAGAAGAGTAAAGCAGGTGGAAGATGATGCCAGTGAGCTCCCTGACCTGGCCAGGGCATTCAAGGAAATAAAGCATTATTTGGAAGTTTAGGCCAATTTAGAGTTTACTAACAACTGCAACAAGGACTTTAACAGTAAGATTTAGGAAGAAGATGAAAGCATTGCAAATAGCTGAGGAAGTAAACTATGTATGTGTGTGGTAGAGATAGATGGAAGCGTTGGGAGAGCACAGGCCTCAGACCAACCAGCAGGTTTTCTGTTTCAGGTGTGCTGACAAAAGTCACACTTGTTCATTTTTGGCATGAAGTTTATGGTTAGAAATTATTGCATCTGAAGTTGTGCCTTATATTGAGGGATGGCTTGCTGGATGGATTAGTACCCAAACAAACCTTTGATGCTTTTATCCAGGTGGTCTTTTGTGTACAGCCTCCTCCTAATAACAAACTGCTGAAGACAGCACAGTTAAAAGAAGAAACATATTTAGAAAGAGAAAGCTGCTGCTTCTTTTCCTATAGATTTCAGAATCATAATTTAGTCTTTGATATTGTACTTACTGGAATAATGGATGCAGAACTGCAGAAATGGACTTTAGAGAAATAAAAAGTTTTCCTGATGACTGAGAGAGCAAGAATAATGTATTACTCATATGTGGTCACTAATGCAGCCATATGAAAGCATTCAATGCAAAATAAAAGGTTTCATCAGAACAGGAAAGCTAACAGTTTAGAAGATGGAATGCTTATTAGGAAGTGGGGTGGGTGGACCCAACCATCAGTTGACAAAGGGAATTTGGAAGTCACAAAGATTTTAAAACAGATCACCAGTTCAGGGTAGGAAAAATCTTAATCTAAAAAAAAAAATAAAAGATGAGGGTAAAATGCTTTTGGGACAGAAAATGTAGTAAGCAAAATAAATGTTTCTGTGACTGCACAGGGCACTGTATTTTGTGTACACATGAGTGTGTTGGACATTCTTGGGCTCAAAACTTGTGTAATGAAGAAGCAAGAGTGTGTGGTGCTAGTGCAGACTCAAATAAAAGGAGTTCTTGGCTGGATCTGAAATGGATTGCGTTACTCTCAGGGAGGAAGGCTGGGACCCCAGCTCCCTTGGTGGGCCAGGGAGGTCAGTTCTACAGGAGATGCCCCAATGCAGCACAGTCTCATGGTATGAAAGGAAGACTTCAGTTTTCTCCCTTTACAGAGCTACACCTCTGGGAGCAAGCTGAGCATATTCCATTCTTTTAGATGGCCTATGGAATAGCTTCTAAATGGTCAATACAAGCAGATAATACACCTGTTATTTTTCATGCTTGACTTTAAGGGAGAACCTCAGTAAAAATCATATTTGAGTTCCTAAAGAGGGATAAAGAGATTGAGGCTGTACTTAAATTCCTGATTCTCAGCCCCCTTGTGTAACCCTGTCCTGTTGGCTCAAACATGGTAATACATATCAGCCCAGACACAGAGATTGCAGACTAAAAGTGACACAGGCAATCTAGTTTGGCAGGTTACCCTTTGCAAATACAAATAAGCTTTAAAAATGATTTGGCTGTTAGAATGCAATTGGTGTAGTATTTGAAAGAACATCAGCTTTTGATGAATTGTAATTGTTACTGGAAAATTAGATTCACAACCAAAGGAGAGCAGAATCAGATATGATTTCCTGAGCTAAGGGCAAGGCTATGCAATTTAACTGTAGGAGTTCTCTTTCCTTCTTAAAATTTATTAGGTTATTGACTATTGTATTTTGTATTGTTTACTGTTGTATTTTAGATGACGCAAAAGAAACACAGACTACATTGCAGGTACTATAAAAATAATCCTAATGAAGGATGGATGGAAAAAGACAACATTTGGAAGAAGCAATAAAAGTATTAAAGTATTTTAGTTTCTTCTAGCAAACAGGCTGAATACTCAGGAAACAACTCCCAACAGCCTATCTTTTATCCCCACAGTTCATTTAGGAAGGACACAGTAGGAAGGAATTAAATCACACCTTAAAGTCAAAGGATGAATTAAAGCACTTCCATATTGTTCTGTTTATTCTCCTGAGAATTCTCTCTTGGACACAAATTCCTTTCCATAGTAATTAAAGTGACCCATCCTGTCCACAGTGTATTTTAAATAGCAGCATATCAGAGAAAGGAAGGAGAAGATGCATTTTGTATACATCTCTTCATGTGTGTCTTTCTAGCAACAGTTAAATGTTTTCTCCCTAGTTCATCTTTTCAATTCAAAATACAAGACAGGACCACCAATACAGAAACAGATTTTGTTATTTCTGGAGTAATCAACAATATTGGCATGCTAACAATGCCTAAAAGTCTTCCTGAGTAACTGTATGAGAACACATCTTCACTTGTTAGTCAGTTCTCTAAGCTGCCAAGGTTTCTTGGATACAGCTTGAAAAGCACTTAAGAAACACCAAAAATATCATTGCATGAATGGCTTCATAAGTGCTGAATACTGAGTGGGTTAGAAATAAACATGGTCATTGCTGAATTCTTTAACTACTGTGAGTTTTAGTGATGTCTCCGCATTTCAAGCCACACATGATCACACCTGTAAATTAATGTTAGTCCACTCTCTTGATTCTTTGACTTTTGGATGTTCCCAGAAGAGGCAGAGCTTTGGCCCTGTTAGATTTATGGTGAAAATAAATGCCCAGTGGGACATATTGGCACATAAAAGGAGCATACAGTATAGCTATTTGCATATGTGTCTTTGGATAGGCTCTTCTTCTGACAAGGAAACCCTGTATTGATTGCTCAGAAACACTTTTTTCTCCAAAAACCAAAAGCAAAATAATATTTTCATTTGTCCTTTTTTTCTTGCTCTTTTTTTCAGAGCGGATTTCTTTTTTTTAAATCTATTTGTAATTTAAAAATATCTAAGCATATGTTATATGTAGAAACATTCAGTCTGTGCATTGCTCGGGAAGTCTTCACTGTGAACTTTAATTTGAGCACTCAGCATTTTTAATTTCAGCTATGCAATTGCATATCTGATACAAATGGAACTATTTCCGTTCCCTGGCTCCATGACTTGATTTATGCTTTATGGTTCTGTTTTCATCCAAAATCAATTCCAGTAGGATCTTTACCTATGCAGATAAAATTACAGGAGGAAGTGCTTTATGTTTAAGCTACAAATTTGAAATCCACCTTCTGAAAAAATATTCAATAATTCTGAGCTGATTAGAAAGCTCTTATCCAGGAAGTGGCAGATTCAGGTTTTCTTCATCTCCCTGCAGGGATTTAAACTCCAGCCCAGATTATGGCTATTAGGAGTAGAGAGGAGTGTTTATCTCCTTTGACTAAAGTTATTTTGCTTTGTTTGCAGGCATTAAAGATTCACCATAAGAGGAAGGGAGAAAAAGCAGGATCTGATGGATTTAATGGAGTGTGACATTCAGGATGGTGGGTGGTCTGTGTTGTAGTCCTGCTCCAGGAACAAGGCAAATGTGCACTATAGCAATCAGGTGTAAAAGCATAAAAATACATGTGTGAAGGGATTAGAAATCTGTTGCCCCTCTTGCCCACTTAAATTCCCAGTCATTGGGAGAGTCACTTCTTCCCAGGCTTTCTCTTCAGAAAGAAAATTTAAAAATATAGTAAGGAATCTCTCTTAGTCTCATATTCATACTTTCATATGGTAATATACTTTCAGTGTAAATGTGTGTACAGCTTCACACGTTTGCCTGTATCCTGAGTTCCATATCATTCATTTTCTCATGTTCCTGTATGTTTCTAACACCCAGTGAGCTCTTTCAAGGGCTTTCTATCCCAGTGCCTACAAAGTTTCTCTTTTGCCTCTTAATTTACTTTTAAGTATGTTGCACATTCTCAAAGTGTCTTGTTATTCATCCCATCTCCTGGTTTATGCTGAAAGCTTTTAAATGTGTTTTAATGATGCATAACAGTAATATAATGAGCCTAATAGCATGCTATTGATTTTCATTTGAAACACTGACATTTGAACATTTCAATAGCCTTTTAACAGTGTGTATATTTAATGTGATTCAAAGACAAGGCAAATGCAACACAATATGTCTCTACTAAAAAAAGTCCCATTTTCTATTTCCTGACCCTCTTTCCTCCCTCTTCTGCAATCTTTTTGGCAATCAGCCATATTGGAAATATATAATTTTTAGTGTTTTAAAAAAAGTAATAATACTACTAATAATTTTATTTTCTCATACCGTATGAGAAAATAAAAGGGAAAACCACAAAATTTCAGTATTCAGGCACAGCTTTGCTTATCTGTTCTGATCACAATGAAGATATTAATGATCCACATCCAGTGAGTGCTGCCAGAGAATGCAATGAGTTAGCTCTGGAGTGAACTGCCCAAGGATGCCCTCTAGACAGTTCTCACGCTCACTTGGTGAACTAACAAACACAAAGAGAAAAATGCCATCAGCAAACACACACATCAGCATAAGATAGCAGCTGCCTTTTGATGAATAACTCAGTAGTTAAATCATATGAAGAGCTTTGTTTCCAGGAGAGGTTTCTGAGAAGCCAACAAGCGAGATGTGAAGCAACCATACACTGTCCTGACCACCCTGTGTGTGTGGTACCTGGACATAAAACTAACAGCAGCATTGCCTGGCTTTACTGGCAATATGTTTTCCTAGTGTTATGTGTAAATACCTTCATTTTCCAGTACTGTGACATATTTTTTTCAGAGAGTGTTTATCAAAAATGAATACAGGTCAAGCTTACGTCATCACACCTTTCCCTTCTGTCTTTTCACAGCATCATTCATTTTCTTTGCCCATCAGTCATCTGCACAGCACCATAAATGTGCATGACACTGTCAAGATTTTAGGAAATACAACTTCTGCTCTGTGGGTTGGTTGAACATAAGGTAATACATAAAGAAAGAGAGAAAAGCAAAGGACCAGGGAAACAAGGAAGGCCTGTGCTTTTGTGAGGTCTTCAGTTTGCTTGCCTTCCCAGTGTATATCTTTTGGTTTTCTAGCCACATCAAATAAGAGGATCATCTGACAAGTCATGACTCAGACCTCATTGCAATTGCATATAATTAGACAGGGGTTTTGCTATCAAGCTTGAAAAAAATCAGCTGCTTTCATTATCATTTGGTTCAGATGTTTTTTCAATCCTGTGGTTTTCTTTCAAGAAGATGATGCAAGTAAGATCAGGAGCAAATTTTCTGAGACTATGTAAGTGATTTTGATGTCTGAGATGCTTTTTGAATCATTAGTAATTCACACAATGCACCTTAGACTGAAATTACGATACAAATTTTTCAGAGGTTACCTAAAAATTTAAAACTGTTTATCAAATAAGGTACCTAAGACAGGCATATTCATGTTTTGTTGTTAAAATGTAAGTTAAGCTCTATTTCTGCCCATACCAGAGACTATTCTAAACAGAAAAAGAAATTAACAAGAAAACCATCTTAGTGTACCTTGCATAGGTGGTGATATTAGTAAGTAACTCTGCTAAAAGCTGTGGAGTGGGGCATGGATATTAAACCAGTCAGAGAAGAAATCTCTTATGCATATAGTTGAAAACAGAAGAAATTACTTTTTATTTAAGATAAGTCACATGAACAGTCTCCAGAAGAAACTAATTCTCTTGGCTGATGGTGGAGGGACTGTAGAATGATGACCTCAGACATCTCATTTTTGACCTCTAAGTTAGGAGATCAGTCTCATCCCCTGGAGAAGCAAGATCAAGTTTGACAGCAAGGTGAGGTTTAACTCCTGGTCAGAGCTCCAGTCATACCTGCAGGCAAGGTACTCACTCCATTTCTAATTTTCCAATGCTGTGCTGCATCCCTTTTCCCCAGACTGTGCTGGTTTTTCATATTTAAACATAAATTCTCCAGGATGAGGACTGCCTCTAGTGACAGTCCTCAGTACAGCAATTTCTGGGACTGTAATTGCAGCATCCCTGCAATGGAAATTCTGGCATACCTCAGGAAGAAGGGGCTTCTATGCATAGGCAGTTGAAGCAAAAACAAATGGGCAGTGGAAAACCAAAGGGGTTGTACAGTACAAATGCTTCTTTCTGCCCACCTGCCCTGGGGGAAGTCTCCTGTGGCTCCTACTTGTTGGCACTTGTGTCTTGCAACAATGAGAATTTCTAGAGGATGTGGAACTACTTTGTTCCTTGTCTATTAAGTATGACTATAAAAGCCCAAGTTCTCAGTGCTGCCAGTTCAGTGAAACTGAAAGGTAGTAAATTCAAATCTCATAAACGAAAAGCATTTTATATACAGCATGCTTATAAAGAATTTACTATTACAGACTGTAACAGAGGCCATGGTTGTAAGGAGGCCTATGACATTTTCAAAGATAACAAAATATCGAGAGTAAATTCAGGAAAGGAGAAATTTAGAAGGTGCATAAGTGCTTCTTCATCTTACACAATCTCTTAATGATGGATGAGACCTTTTTGGGGATTATTTTCTCTGTTGTAACTTGTCTTGGTCACCATGAGACAGGAATTTCTAGACCATAAATCTGAACAAATATAGCAATTTCCGTGTTGCTCACTTACACCCGAGAGAATCTGCTGACCATAAAGTGCACCAAGGGCTTGATCTAAAGCACATCATCCATCACTGATGCAGTAAAGCTGCATGCATTCTGAGGGGCTCTGAAAAATTGCCCAATGGGCAGTTGGTTTGCAGGGCAGAGATTGTACTCTTGGCTAGTGTGGCATTGGTGTACAAGGCCCTGCATTCATTGCTCTGCCTAAAAGAATCTCAGATTGTGCAACTCACGCACCTCCTGCTCTTCCTTTTAATTCTTTGCTCAAAATCCAGTGCAAACTTCCTCTCTCATCCTGACTATTTATAAGTATACATAGAAACAAATGTTTTGTAAAGATGTAAGAGACATTCTTCTTTATTCCCGGGGGCAAATAAAACCTTTTATTTTTAGTCCAGTTTCCTAAGGAAATGAGACTGATGCAATCACATTGTCTATTTATCTGTCTATCAAATTGGCCCCCTTCCCCCCTTCCCTCCCCCATCAACTTCTCACCATTAATTTCTTTCAGCCAGATCTGAAAGAAACGCAAAATTCTTTCAAAAGTTTTAAATGCACACGAGTTTTATGAAAATCAGTGGGTGGGCCAGAGGAGAGATCTTATCGGTTCCCTCATGGGAGAAGCCAGTTCTGGCTGAATTCAGTGGGTGGGCAGCAAAGGGCTGTCACCTTAGGCATAGCTGTAACACCACATGATGCCCATCGTCCCCTGAAGGTAGAAGAACTGGAATCACTGGGCTGGGAGTTCAGAGGTACTTCTGGAGAGGCTCTCCTGGGTACTTGGCAGTATTTCAGGGGTGGGGAGACAGAGGTGTGACATCCTTGATTTCTCTTGCTGTCCCTCTCTGTCTCCAAAGATTGACATTCTTAACTGATGCTCTCACTGAAGGTGTTGAAGGTGCAGAGTGCTGTTAATACAAATGTTTCAGAACACATAGACTTCCAAACAAGTTTGAAGGCTGAGCAATTTTGCCTTCAGCAACTGAATTAATTTTGCAAATATTTAATATATAATTAAACCTTCTTTTCCTATCAGGTGATCCATCCTCACCATATAACTTTACATGCCAGGATAGAAGATGATGGTGAGGTGGGTAAAATAAAGAAATAATAGGTAGAGTCTTTCTATTTGTAAATATACTGTCAGAAATAACCTGAGTCCCTTCTCCAAAAGGGAAACCCTAGATTTTTTCAGGATCCTTGTTTCATGCTGTATGCATCCCATGCTCGTGTCCATAAATGTTTCCCTGTGATCAGCCACCATCTGCAGATCTGTGTCCCTGGATGACAGTTGTTGTTGCTGCATTTCTTGCAGAGATCACACCAAGGACAGACACATGCAGTCAGTGTAGCTGGAGAAGTGCACTCTCTCAGCCAGCTACTATTTCACATGTATTAGCTGCCGGAGCCTGTGGTTTGGCATCAGCACAAACTTCTTCCTATCACAGCATTAGAAGTTGTCTAATCAAAACAAAAATGGTTACCTAAGCCTGTCACAGCCACCTCCTGGTTAGCAGTGGTGACCTGTTTGTGCACCAGGTCCTGTCTCTGTTTTTTTACAGCAGTTTTGGGTCAAAGGAAGCTCTTCAGAGGACTCCAAGAGGTCAGAGTTCCCTATGCAATAACTCTGTAGCTGCTGCTTATCACCCCTGCTCTAGATCTTGATGCAGTTTCACAACCCTGCAGCACCAGAAACCTCAACTGGCAAGGCCTGATGTAAACAACAGCTGTCAACATTCAGCAGCGTAAGCAGCATCATTTCTTTGCCAGGACCCATCACTGTCAAGTAAGGGTTAAAAAAGACCACTGCTGAAATGCCCTTCATGGTCAGAGCCTTGTGTGTGCATCCTTCTGAAATAACATCACAGTCCAAAACAGGAACAGCTCTTTCAATGGTGCAGGATCCATGCCTGGGCAGCAGCTGGAGAGGACAGGAGAGAAAAAGCTGAATCAGAAGTACTTTATTTTTAGTAGTTTAATAGTGGACTAGGATAGTTTGTGAGCTGGAGTTGAGGAAAAACAAACACATCTTTCCACAGCACATGGTTAAAACATTTCCTTAGGTATTCCATGTTGGTGATAATTTGAAGTCCTAGCCACCCTCCCAGAACTCCTCATGTGGACTTGCATCTGTAACTGTGAATTAAATGTGTGCATTTGGGCGTGTTTGGTTTGTCTGGATATCCACATCCACATATGTAAGCCAGGGTAAATCTTACAGCAAGAAATGGGCAGAAGTATAACTTGGCAAAACTTGTGTGGCAGAACTGAAAGCAAATCATCAAGTTTGCCAAGTCCCAGGGCTGCTTTGCAGTGAGAAAAGGGCAAAGCAATAACACTACCACCTTGATTTCAGTTTCTCCAGTAAGTCACTGGTTTCACCTTGCAGGGATATAAAGGACCTGTATGTGCATATCCCTGTATTTTTGTAGGTAGGGTTTTCATCTTTAGAAGATGACATGCCCTAGAGCCGGCTCCTCAGTTTGCAACATCCTTCATCTGGCCAGAAGCAGCTGCTGCAGCTTCCACAGACCATGTCAGGTCAGAGTAAACTCTATGTCCCATTGGCATAGGGCACATGGGCTGAGAGCTACTTTAAGACAGTCTGATAGCAGGGCAATACTTCAGGAAATGCTGTTTTGTTGAGGTCCTGAGTCTTGTTCCTGGACAACATAGACACTTGTGTCACAAGCCACGGTGTCCTTCAGAAGACTTAATCTGTACCATGAATGGAGCAACTCTCATATATCGACCAAGGTGAGTATAACCTTGTAAAAAACAAGCATGGAGAAATGTCAATAGTGTGCTTACATAAATGGTTTCAGCTGGAAAAATTGAGTTTGCTCAGTGTAGTTTATTTATGATCTGAATATCAAGAGCATTTCAAACATCTACTTGATCAACAAAAGAAGAAACGACTCTGTATTTACACAGTCTTGTACCAACCTCCCCTTTCCCACTAAGTCTTAAACCTGTGGCTATTTTCAACCAAAGGAGAGAGAGGGATAGAGGCCTGGAAGAGATGGAGCTGTAAAATCTCCATCTGCTGGAGACCTGGTGGAGGGGAAGGGCTCTGCCATGGAGGCTGCTGTCAGTTTTGCTGCCCGCTCTCTCGGCTCTAACCAATTTTCCTGCTCTCACTTCTTGGCCATTTTGCAGCTGTGTCAGAGCAGCTGGCCCCAGCAGGGAGGCTTTGGGAGAGAGTCTGAACCACGCTGGGAGGAGGGGAAACAGGAAGCATTGCAGGAAGGGGGGACTGAAGATGTAAAGGCAACCATGGGGACATGGAGAGAGAGTACAGGGAGACCATTACAGTAAGGGAGGGGCAGGAGAGCAGAGAATGTTACAGGTTTTGTTGGTTTTGCTGGCTGCTAAATACTCTTCTTTGACATGTGAAAGGACTGTGAAGCTGCAATTAATAAATAAGCAGTAGTTATCAGTGCTTTTCAATTCCAAGGGGTTTATAAACATTAATGAACCTTCATGAGCTGTTGGACAGGTATTCAAGCTGTATTCCATTTTCACAGATAAGGAGATGAAAGCTCTGGCTCAAGTCCAAAGTTTTCAAAAGCAGCAACTACTTTTAAGAACCCTCCTTGACGCTCAACACCAAACCTCTGAAGGGATTGATTTCACGGTTGTCATCAATGTTGATTATATTTAATCAACATTGCTATTTACTTTCCTTCTGCAAAGCTAGGTCTAAACACTCAGAAGCAGCAATATCTTTTAAAAATTCAGGCTCTGTAGGTCTTTTGGGTTCTCCCAAGGAGAAACTGGTTTATGAGAGAAATAGATATGCAAAAATTGCACCATGACAAGAATGGAAACAAAGACTTTGCTGGCCTACAACAGTTAGAGAAAGGGCAAAGTAAAACAAAGATTTAAAAAAAACCAGAGTTCAAGAAGATCCATTCCCCTGTGCAAATGGGAAAGGAAGCAGAGCATGTTTTCAAATCTTTCTACATCTCCCATAAAGACTAGGCAGATGGTTTGGGTGCATTTCTGTAAGTATGTGATGAATATTTTATCCCTGAAAGGAATATGAATATACCACATGAATGTGTATGTATCACCAGCTTCACTGAGTGAAGAAACAACAGGACTTCATCAGCAACCATGTGACTTGGTAGTCTAGAAAAGAAAAAAAAAATAGCAGTATAATAAAAAAGGGGAAGAGAGTTGTAGTTATTTTCTTTGAAATCATGCATTCCCAATTTGAATTGTTCTGTGGCCATGCAAAGACTAACATCTTGTTTGCCTACCTGCAAAAACATAGGTGGTGAAAAAGCCTCCAAATTCTGTTAGAATGGCAGGTGTCACATTTAAATTAGCCAGCAGGCAAAACAAAAGGAGATCATGGAGCTTTCAGACAGAATATGGCAGCCAGGTAAAAGCAGAAATGCAATGCTGATCAAAGACAGCAAGTTCAAACCCAGTCCTAGGCATGTGCAGCACGATTCCTACCCAGCAATATCAGCTATGTACGAGCTCAGCTAGCATAGCTTTGAGTGTCATGGTGGGAAGATGTAAGAATCACAACAGAAATGCTCCTTTGGGGATCCCCAGTGCATAAAAAAGAGGAAAAGGTTGTCAGAAAAGATATGTTAAAGTGTGCCTCAAAGGCACTCACATACACGCTTTAAAACTTGTCTCAATGCGCTGACACTTCTGCAACAACTAAGCTTGTGCTGTGACACAGTTTTGCCACTCCTGCAGCTGAAGCTCCCCACAGGTATTTTGAGATGCTCAGAAGGTGAGCAGAGGTGGTGGCTCCTCCCTACACCTTCTGCTGCACCACCACGCCCAGCACAGGCAGCACTGGCAGTCCCAGCACGCTCACCCTGAGCACTTGGGTGATAATGTGACGCTTCCACCCTTGGTGGAAGGTGCCAACTGTCTGCAGCTGCCAGACAGGCAGGATTCACAAAAAATGGAAAACACTAGAGCTTTATGTAGCTTCAAACTGGCTGTAGGGTCCCTGTGTGCACAGGGTTATGACAAATCCCATATGGGGTCAGACCTTGTGGCATACAGGTGGGATAGAGACCATCATGACTTCAAGGGACATAATGTGCTTTCACGTGTTTCTGTTATGCAGCTCTTGTGAGGCATCTCTGACTGAGAAAAAGGCACAAGTGATTCATGATTTTAAAAGGCCTTACTGTCCACACAAGTTGATATCCCAGGGGATCAAAAGAAGAACAGGGTAAGCACCTAACAAGAACCTCTGCAGCCAAGAAAAATGGAAATTCTTCCAGTTTTCTAGGCCATACTTTTAGCTAAGGCCAATTGTACCCAAATCCAGCAAAAGACAGCTATGGTAGGAAAACCACTGCCCATCTCCATGCAGAAACAAGATAGGGCACTATAAACAATGCTGGCATACTTTTGAAGGTGGTTTAGGTTTGGGATTTTTTATTCCCCAAATCATTAAAGTATTGCTGAACTCCTGAAGACTTTTGATCTTGGAAGATAAATTGGTATGGGAATTTTGAATCAGGAAACAGTGCCGGAGGAAGCTGCTGCTAACAGAAGCCATTCCACTTCAGGCTTCCTTTGAGACTGCCTGGCACAAGTGAATGCCAGCAGCTGCATTTTTGGTAGCATGTTAGGGCAGCAAGACCTTTTTCCTGTCAAGGTAATTTGCTATTGCTGCTGAAAGACCACTGCTCTACAGAAAACTGCAATTAGAAAGGGGGCAGGCTGCAACCTCTGTTCAGGAGCTGTTGTCCTCTCTGCCCTGGGCTTTTAACCTTGTCACAACTTACGGAGCCTTTGCACCTTTGCTTTTGATTCTGCCTCCTTTGTTCCTGGCTCTGCTAATTTGCTCTATTGTTTAAGGTCTTGTATGTACCAAAAGGTAGAAAAATCACTGATTGCTTGATTCATTCTCCCTAAAGAGCAGAAATGCATTTTAGGAGGCCAACTCTTCCATTCCCACTGCAGTGACTTATGCCAAGCCAGAAATAAATTGTATTCTTGGAATGCAGTTTTTTATACAGGGTTGGCCACTCCTCTTCTTTTGTACCAGAATAATTTTAGTGTCTTATCTCAGTGTCAGATAGGGTTGTATATAAGAATCCTGAGAGGATGGGGTCTACCCACTGCCATATCTTGAGAATGAAAATGAGGATGGGCAGGGAGGGTATCCTGGGCAGTGACTTGAGAAATACCTTTTTCTTTCCATCATAACTGAAATAATCGACATCATCTCCTCCCAGCTTCCTGAGGTCACTGCCACTGTGCTCAACAGAGGTCTTCTGCACCTGCTGAAGGTGGGGAGGAAAGCTGGTGTGGCTGAGCTCTGGCAGAGTGCAGACACATTCTTAAGCACTGGTGGAGAGGGTGTTAAGTAGTGGGCAGGCAAGACAAGGCCTCACTCCCCTGCTGTCCTTTGGAAAAACGGTGGCCATGGAAGCCCCTGCCTTGGTTTCCTCTCTATTACCTGTGTGCTCTGCAGGCATCCTCTATCTATAGGCTAAGGGATTGTTTTTCTCATCCAGCGTTTTGGAGAGCTGGAAGCTTAGTGAGACAAGAAAAAGCTGGAGTTTACTGCCTTAAACCACATGTATGTATTATTTTAATCATGTGTCCTGAGAGAGGCTGTTTTCATAGGAAATGTTTGTTAAACGCCTTGAAATGTGATGACCTTTCCAGTGTCACAGTAATTGTGTGGTTCCCAGAAGAGCTTTGACAGTGCTAAATTGCAGAAGTGGGTTTTACAACTGGAAGTGAGGAAATTATGCTGGAAGTAAAATAAGAAGTGGAATCAGGCACATAATCATTTTGGATATTGCTGTTCTATTGCTGGTACTTGAAATATAAAAATGCACATTATAATGTTATTGACAGGGAAAAAGCCAGAAAATATCATTGCATAAAACTGTGAGTCAAGACTTCTAATGTGTTTTCCCAGTGTTGCCTACAACTTAATTACACTTGCTCCTGACAGTGTATTGTATCTTCTTATATCTTCTTTATTGCACAGGCATTAATTTAATCAGAGATAATGAATGAAACCTCTGGAATTAATTACAGGTTGTAACAGTTTTGTTACTTTGCTAGAACAGGCAGGAAGACAAAAACATATGGACCCATAAACATTAACTGGCTTTTGCAATCCAGCCATTACAGGAGAAAGACAATGAAGATTAAATTACTTGGAGATGAAGCAGAGAATGTTCAGGCAGTTTCAGTGTTCCTGAAACTCAGCAGTTCTTGGTGTGGAAGACCTTGACTACTACATTTCTGTGACCCTTTCAAAGCAAAAACCACCTTGTGTTTGAATCTATTCAAAAGATCTAATCTTAAGAACTGCTTTTACAGATTCCCAGGATCTGATCTGTCTGGCAGGAGGGGTCTTTGCAGTTCTGTTTCAATGGAGGCATGCTGCCAGGATTCGGGATCTGCGTGTGAGCTACCATGATTTCCCTTCGGGCCCTCTCATCTCTGCCAAACTTGAAGTGGACTTTCTGTGAGTGAGAAGCAAACATGGCTCCATTCCAACAGCACAATATCTGGGAGGGTGTCTGACAGGAAAAAACCTTGCAGAAGAGCCTTTCAAAGCATCTTTAAAAAAATCCCCTCTTGTAGGGGATTTCTTGTGGAGAAAAAAAGTCATTACCTGTGCTTAAAAGGCAGAGGGTATCTTGCTTGGTTGCCTAATTTTTCTGATCACAAAGTTAACATCACAGAGTAACTCCATCATACATGAAATTATTTATCTTATACTATTTCTAAAATGCCTCTAGTCTGGTCCTTGATGTGCTATTCACAGAAAAATACTTTCAGATCAATCTGATTTGCTTAGTAAGCTTAGTACTTAATCTTAACTTCCATTTTTTTAAAAAAGCAAAAAATCCAAACCTCTCATGCTGCATTTAGTGAATCACTTTTTTTAATGCAATAAATACATCATCTTCTTTGTATTTAACACACAGGTTCCTGTAGGCAGCTATTTTGTTCTTTACTTCAGTTGTCACTTCCAGCCGAGCTCCACATATATCACACCAGTGCAGTGTGAGCTCACAAGTCAGCTTTAAACCCTTAATAATTCCCATTGTTCTTGTCTTTTCTCCACTACATCTACATTTTTCAAATACTGAAGTAGTCTGAAATTAATATGATACATCAAGAATGGTCCCATCAGATTTTTGTAGAGGAGAATTATTATCTACCTGGTCTGTGAAGGGGATTTGTCTATTCCATGCAGGAAATATAATCCTATGTTGTGTGGAAAGCCTGGCAGTGTGAGCAGTGGGGTATTTTGGATCTTGAGAGTTCTTTCAAGAGTGAGCCAGCGCCTGGAGCAGCGTGCTGAGGGCTTAGGGCTGCCACTGGGCACTGACCCAATGTGTCACTACATCTCTCCTTTGTCAGGTGTAGGTGGGAGATAAAGTCTTTTCAATATGGTGACTCTGAAGACTTGTAGCTTCATTTCCTCAGCAAAATCCCTTCCCTGCTCTGAGAGTGCTCAGTGGTTTTCAGCCGGGGGGCTGTGGATCTCTGCATTGGCAGATGGCTTCAAGGGGACATGCCACAAAGAAAAGTAAATTTCCTGATGCCTGTTGTCATCTGATCTACAGGAGGCTGAAGCTGCAGTGGAATATTTTTGGGTCTGCAGAACATAAAGGGTTGAAAACAGCAGCTGTTGATTAATCTCTGCGAGGTGTGGGTTTGTTTTTTTGTTTTGTTTTGTTTTTGTTCCCTGAAAGAAGTATGTTTTAGTTATTTTCTCCTAGATGCATTAGCCAATAGTTTGAATTTCCAGTGTTATATTCACTAATGTGTATTATTTCTCTAGCACCCTAAACATTATTTCTCTGTACTAACTGCTGTCTCTATGTCCAAACTCAGGATCATCTCACAGTTTCAGCAACTCTGTCTTGGGAATTGAATCAGGGTTTTTCAGACACTAATAAACATACAAGTTAAAGAATCAAAACTGGACACATGGAAATGATTGGACTGTGCACCTGCAGAATTATAACCAAATTCCAGCAGTCACAATATGACTAAGGGACTAACTTAAAAAACACATTAATAACTTTAAGTTTTCAACTAGTTTAACTAGTTAAAGCCATTCACTACTAAGTCTGACAGGAGTCAGGGAGGGAGCATGGACAGCCTGTTTTTGTGGCAGCCCATATGTGCATCAGCTGCAATCATGCACCTGCAAGCCCTGGAGCCTATCCTGGAGCACTGCACACTCACAGTCTCCCAAGTTTGTTCATGTGTTGCCAGTCCCCTCTGAAGGTTTGGCACCCTCTGCAGAGGGCCAGCCAGGCAGGAGGACAGAGCACCACGGCTGCCTCTTTCCTGCCATCATTCATTTTATGCACAGGAGGAATTTGCCTTCCTTGAGCACCTCAATGACAACCAGAATAAAAATTATATATCTGTTTGATGGATGAAGAAGGTGAAGTCGTGTGAAGTTAAAGGGCATGACTAGTGCTGGGAAGGCAGCCAGTGACAAAGGTAAGAAGGAAAAGCAAAGTTTTCCCTGTGAGTGTTCCCTATGCTGTCCATTTCATGGATGCTCAGGATCCCTGCAGTTTATTCTGGGTATGACTGATGCTCCAACATAATCTGAATGGCAGACTGCCTTGTGCTACTAGTACTGAAATTAAAAAAAGATAGATAGCATCATAAATAACACAAACACAGTCATTTCAGAGTGTGTGCTAAGGGTGCTATAAGGCCAGAAACCTCATTTTCTTTCTGTTCTTTCCTTTCAAATATATCTTTATTTTTTAAAGCTCTTTTTCTTCAGTCTAGTAACCTTAAGTACCTTCAAAAAATGAGTAAGATAGTCCTATCTTTTCTAGATTTTATCAGAGAATAAATGAAAAGGTATATAACTTCTCACAGCACTCTGATTTTTGTCTCATAATCTACTAGATTCCCATCCTCCCTGGTTCTATGTACCTCTCTAGACATCAGCATTTTAAAACTATTGCTTTACAGGAGACTTCGTAAGATCCTCATGTCATCCAAATCCTGTTCAAATACTGGTTGTGAAAATAATCAGTACATTACTGTAGGGCTTTCTTCATGAAATAAACTTACTCTTAGCTGTTGCCAAAGACTGTCTAGTTTTCAGGTAGAAGCTGTGCCTCAGGATGTCAGGGACTGCCACGTGCAATGCCGTATTGGGAAAGAAGTAGATGCATTCAGAAGATGCATTTATTACAGTATATATTACAAAATGCTTTGTTTTACTCTGTCATCCCGAATAAGTTTTCTCTCATCCATCCCCCTTTTGCTTCTCTGAAGCCATTTCTCAGAGATTCATTGCTAATTATCTGCCACCAGTTCTATGTGTTGGAAAAGCTGCTTAAAAAGCATGAGCACTCCCATTTTGATTGAACAGCTGCTGGGCCAACTTGGATGTGGTTCCAAAGCCCATGGCTCTGAAGGAGTACTGTTGGTGGGGCCCAAGAGAAGCTTGTCTCAGGGTGTAAGTAACACAGGCAGGAATGCATGACACTGGATCCTCAACTGCTTTACTCTTTTGCTAACTCTCAAGCTCAAAAGGAAGTCAAAGGTCAGCAACTTGTTTGGTTCTCTTCTAAATTATGTCTCAAATCAGCTGCCAAAAACCCAAGACTGAATGTAAAAAAAGCCCCAAAACCAATAACCGAAATCAATATTTAAGTATCTGCAAAGGGAAGAAATATTCACCATCTCACTTCACTCACTCACTTTCAAGCATTTAAATTTTCAATACTTACATATCTTCGGGATAGTTTTGGGGGCGGGGGAAATCTCTGAGCTATTCTTCTCCTGCAAGAGCATTTAAAGTAATTTCTCCTTAAGTTCTCATTAATTTTTAATACATTATTATGTCGATGTCCATCTTCTCCTTTTGACAGTTTTATTTTTATATCAGACAAAGTGCTTGCTCGCTATTCTATGTATGGAAATGAAGTTGTTGCTTTACACAGAAATTGTAAAGAACACAGATCACACAGTGTTTACCAGATTGCAGCTGAATACAGAATTTTGACTATTAAATGATCCCACTAGCAACTCAGAAGCAGTGCACATGGCCACCTTCCAATTCCCAGCTAATAATTACTGCTGGCTGTGCTGAGTAGCGCACTGCAGCACTGGTACCTTTCAAAAAGCTGGTACACAACTCTTGTAACCATAGGCAGAGGTTGGGGAAGTGAAGCTCAGGTCTTTATCCCTAATTGAAGTTCTCTACTTAGAGGCATCTTGGCTGAAATTTAGGTGTGATTTAACCCACAGTGACTCAGGTCTTTAATCTAGAAGAGAGAGGTTTTGCAGGCTGCTAATTCAGTTGTTGTAAAGTAATTATTCAATATTTGCAGTTAACTGGAAAAGGAATGTGACAGGAAGTAAGTACAGTGGTCATGTTTTAATCATAGAATAATAGAAAGAGTTGTGTTGTGAGGGACCTTAAAAGATCTAGTTCCAGCCCCCTTGCCATGGGCAGGGATACCTATTAGATCGCGTTCAGAGCTCCATCCAACCTATCCTTGAACACTTGCAGGGATGAGGCACCCTCAGCTTCTCTGGGCAACCTGTACTAGTGTCTCACCACCCTCATTAATGACAACCTGTGCTAATAAAAATGTAAAATACAGTGTCAGAGGTTTTGAAACATGACGTGCTGCAGCAGTAACCATTGTGCAGGTTCACAAACGGTCCTGTCAGTAGCTCAACCGCAAGCAGTGACAGATTATTTCTTAAAACGAGAAAAAAACCCGAACTGTAAAATTTAGATTCTGACTTTTTAGTCAGATACGAGGTTTCAAGCATCGGCCTTTAAATACTAAAGCAGCTGCGGGTTCACGCTTTAGGCTTAGCTCTAGAAGGAAACAGGAAGGCAGAGACACCCCCATCCCCCCAAGCTCTCTCCAAGCCCAGGACACCCTTTCCTTCCCGCACTGCTGACGGATCCGCAGGGGGACCCGCGGGGCGCACGCCGGGGTGCGGGGACTGCCCCAGCCGCGGGAGAACACGGCGGGAGCGGCCCGGCTGCGGTCCCGGCGGCACGGCATCCTCCAGGACCCCGCGGTACCGCGGCGGCCCGAGCGGGCTCTGTGTGGGGCTCAGGGCGCCACGGGACCCCCGAAAGGGCGAACCTGGCCCTCTCTCCCTCCGGCCCGAGCGCCCCGCCGTCCCCGCTGACGGTGCGAAGCAGCAGAGCCCCGCCGCACAAAGCCCCCGGCTCCGCGGGAAGGGCGGCCCGTGCCCGGGCTCCTCCCCCGGCCCCTCCCCGGCGGCCGGGCCCGTGCCGAGGGAGCCGGAGCCGGCGCCGCGCAGCCCGCGGGGGGCGATGTGACCCGGGCGGCCGGGTGCGGTGCCGTGCGGGGCAGGCGGGCTCGGAGGGGGCACAGAGCGGGACTTCGAGCCGGGGGAAGATGTGGCTGAAGCCCGAGGAGGTGCTGCTAAAGAACGCCCTCAAGCTGTGGGTCACGCAGAAGAGCAGCGGCTACTTCATCCTGCAGCGGCGTCGGGGCCACGGAGACGGCGGCGGCCGCTTCACGGGTACCTGCGGGCGCGGGGGTCGGCGGGGCGCCAGGCCGGACCGGACCGGGCCGAGTGGCAGATCCCCCCTGCGTCTGCCCCACGGGAACTTGGCCGCGCCGGGGCACCCGCCGGCGGGTCGGGCTGCGGGAAGCGGGAGCGGCCTCTTTGTTCGGGCCGGGCACGGGTGGCCCGGCTCGGCGATAGCGGGGGCGCCGCGGGTCCCCCGCCGCGGGCGGTGCGGAGGCAGCCGCCGGCCGGGAGGTGCGGGCCGCCCCGGCTCCCCTCCAGCTGCCTGGGGAGCAGCTTCGCGTTTCTGTAGCCTTGAGCACCCCTGAAGCCACTTTTATTGTTACTTCCCCGCTCTCCCCTCCCGATGGGTTTCTCGGCGTGACTGAGGGCGGGCGCGGAGCCCGTCAGGAGGCGCGGAGCCGGTGCCTGTGGCCGGAGGATGCGGCCGGGGAGAGCCGCCCGGGGCTGCAGCCCGCGGGGCGCGGCGGAGGTCCCTGGGGCCGGCGTGAGAGGTGCAGGGATGGTGCCGGGACACACAGTGGGATGTGGTACCCGTGCCCCTCCAGGACCGTCCGCGACCTGCCGCTCGCCTCCCCTTTCTGTAACGAGAGCTGTATAAGCACACATAGGACTCCTGGCTTTTGCGCGATACATGACATTACGGGGCGGGGGTTGTGAATTCACTGTTGTGTAAAGTGCATTCTGTCTTATTTTTTGCATTAATTCTGCTCCCGGTTATGGTGGCTGTAGATCGGGCACGTTATATCCATGTGGCGCTCCAGATGCGTGTAGTGAAGGATATGCACGGAGTTATTCACGCTCTACCCTCGCAGCAGTGTGGATCCGTGAATAACTCTGGCGAGAATGAGGTGTTAGGCTGCGCTGACGTTGTAGCGTAGGGAATTCGGGCCAAACTTTTAGTTCAAACACAGCAGCAAATGAATTCAAATAAACAATGCTTTGGAGAAGTAATATCGTTTATCAGTGCAGTTCTTACTGAAAAGCATACGAGGCTGTTTTGAATATTATAAAGTGAGAAGTTTTAATGGTAGCTTATATATGTGAAAAAATTGTCAAATATTTTCAAAATCAGTATTTTCTATAGATTTTAAGAAGCTGCATTACTACATTCGGTATTTATTTTATTAAAATCTTTTTTTTCCTGAACTATTGACCCTTTCCATTTGATAATACTGCTTTCTGCATTGTTGCCTTTTTTAATTGGATCTTATCCTACCTGTCCATAAAGTGCACAAAACTTGAACTGTGGCTTGGTAGATTGCATGCCGTCAATGTATCACTAGTGAAATGGAAGTTTTGCCAGTGAGTTAAAACACTTAACCTCCTATTTTCTTCTGCCCGCCTGTTTGGAAGTCAGGCCGCTCTTTTGTGACAGTAAAGACGATGTGGATTAATTTTCAGAGTTAAAAATAGCCGTTTACAGCTGCTTGATTTTGGTCCAGGACAATCATGAGGTTCAGTTTCACAAATGTTAATGCCTTGTGCCTGAGCTTTTCACTACAGAAATTTGCAAGCTTAAACTAAACAAACTGCTTTTCTCTCTGGTTCAGTTTCAGGTGAATCATTTTGCTGAATCTACAGTGCACAGGCTTGCTCAAATCTCTTTTGGCTGGCAAAGGAAAGCCACTCCTGTCTTGCACATTTTCCAAGGGAACTGTAGGTTCTGACTGTCTCTTAAACCATTTGGAAATGTTTATATTTAAAGGGCTTAGGAATTTGAATCCTAAAACCAAAATGCAGGAGTTACAGAGCATTAGATATGGCTAGGGTTAGATAGTGTAATTTTTTTTTTCAGTTTTTACTTGCAGTGAAGGAAATGGAGATGGGTGCTGAGAAACAGCAAGGCTTTGCTGGTGTGTGTTTGCTTTCAGTGCAAATCTTATCTCCTGATTCTTGCTTTACATGACTGTAGAGACACTCAATTAGTACCTGTCTTTCCCAGACTGGCAGAAGGGCAGTAAAGCTCTGCCACATTTCAGAGTATGATTTACCAAGTGGCAAAGCCAAAAGCTAGAAATTTTTGTCTATTTTACTGGGGAAGCAAAGCTTAAGTGAGAACAATATCCAAATCTCTTTTCCCTTTAATAACTTGATCCCTGGGCAATTGCAGTTACATTTTATGAAAAGGAAGAAGTTTCAAAGAAGTGAAGATTCGGTACATGAGAGCAGGTGCCACAGCAGAAGAGAATCTCAGCTCCTGCAGGGAGGAGGAGGCTGCGTATCCTGAGGCTGTGTTAGACCTGTGTAGGATCTGCAGAACAAAGCTCTGAGAATGTTAGATTTCATACAGGTGTAGATGGAGCAGCTGACCACCTGTGACATGATTTGCTTTCAGCAGGGTGGAAAGGTGTGATGCCTGAGTTGTCCTTGTGCATGTTGCCACAACGTGGTGTTTGCACTGAACCTGTGTGAGGACATCTGTTTTATGGCCCAGTTCTCATATTTGCCTGTCTCTTTCTTCTAGGACTCTTCTTTGTTCTTACCAGGGCATTTTAACTATTAGGTAAGAGTAAGTTAGCACAGCTGGAGGGTGTATTTTATGTGGATTTAATTCCTGAAGAATGCACTGAAGACAGTGTCTTGCACAAAAGTGCTTTTCCCCCATATCTGTGTTTCTTTGTGTACTGTGTTTTTGTCAGACGCTGAGCAGATGTTTGTGAGTGAGACTCTATTTCCTACTGTTATTTAATTTGTGTCCTAGGGCAGTTCCCAAATGCACACTGGGCTTGCAAGCAGAGGGTACAAACAATGATGGGGGTTGTATTTAACTCTTCATTGCTTCACCAGTCTCATTCTGGTTTTTGTCTTTCTTAGGAATATGCTTTTTCAAGTAAATATTTAACTTGCTCCTTTACCTGGATCTCTTCTTGACAGCTCTGCTGGTTAGAGACTTAAAAAGAAAATTGAAAATGTTTAGAAATACTTTAAGAATATTAGTCGTAATTTTTAATTTAATGACTAATTTTAAGTTACAGATTTAAACAATTATTTAGCTCATCAATATCTGTTGATTTTGGGGTTTTCTTTGCCTAATTGGAGAGCACAGAAAAAGATTTGTGATGTAGCCATGATTAACAGATCAGAGTTAGTTGGATTTAATACTTAGTGATGTCTTTGGTACTGAGATTACATATTAATGATAAGCCTGATATGACAGTAGTAAAAATACTGTTAAATGCCTTGTGGTAAATACTGCAAGATGGTTTAGCCTTTAAATGAATCACTACTTCAGTTTTCAGGAATGGATATTGAAACCTTCATGCACCTTCCTGTTTGATTAGTTTTCTGCATTTTGACAGCAACACTGCTTGTTCTGGGATAAGTTGGGAAGGATTTTATCACGAGTGCTGCACTGAGCAGTCTTTCACCCTTCCTAAGCAGTTAGTGCTGCAGTTTTTGTTTACACAGTGCTTCACATTGCACACTCTTAGCATATAAAAACCCACTTAGCAACACTTGTGAATCTTTCCTTTTATAAATAAGATTAAATAAGACCTTAAAATGAACTCTTGTTTCAAGCAGCTTTTTGTCTGGTTGAGATACAGTGTGCTTTAACTTTGCGCTTGAACTAGATCAGTAAAAAATTATGTTTTGTTCTTGTTTTACCCATGTTTGTAATTTAGCTATGATATTTTCCCCTACTCTTCTAGCTTCCATTTTCAGCTCAGGGCACTTTCCAGGCTGGATATAGTTTTGCATTATTTGAAACTTGCAGAGGACTAACATTTTAAAAGGAAATTAATTTATTTTTTAGTTCTTACAAAACTTTTTGGTTCACAACTTTGAATATAATAGACTGGCAGAAAAAACATCTTCTGTATATGAATCTAAGCTTTATTATTGATTTAATAAATATAAACGTGGTAGGCATGGTAAATACATTTCCAAGTTCCATCTTTAATGGAGCTTGGAGGATTTAAATTTTTCTCTTAAATAATTTTTTTGTAGGGCAGTAGCTTTTGAAATCACCTACCAACTACCTCTTGAGTGGAGAACTGTCTAGTTTGTGTGATAAGACCTTTCTTCCTTATTTTCACTTTGCTTGGGTGTTAGTTTTTATAAGGCATACAGAGAAATGGCTACGGATAAGCTCTGGAAAATTTTCCTGGAAATGAAAAATTAAAAGATCTTTTGCTGCTCCTTCATACTCTACTGTCCAAGCAGTCCTGTAATCATTGTCAATAGCTCAGCTTTTAGTGGCCCTGCACATCTCCCAGGGTCTGAAGGAAATAACTTCATAATGGAGTCTATTTCTGGGGAAGGCAGTAAGAGGACCTCAGTGGATGAAGATTGCTGCAGCTCAGATGGGGAATTCATCTAGATTGCCCCTGTTCATTACATTGCAGCAGAAGAGGGTCCAAAATACCTGAAGACTTGGATTTTTACTAGGTAATGCAAATAAGAATCCCCATCCTACTTTTTTTATTTTCTGGAGAGGCAAAAGGTGGAATTAGTAGCCTTTCATATTAAATGAATTATTCATTATCAAAAATCATAATATTAATTATAAAAATATCATAATTAGTCATTATCAAATAGAATCATATTAAAAGGCCTATCCCAATACAGTTTTCAGAAAAGTGTTCCTTTTTGTCTTAATATATGTTCAGGATACCAAAATACGTTAGGCTCAATCTCGGCACAAATGAAAAAACCCCAAACCCAACAGTACACTTTCATTTTAAATTAAGCAGTTTGAGGAGAGGAAGGTGCTACAATACTGATGTTAATAGAGGATATTGGTAATGGTTACTGTCAGTATTCATGGTTTTGTTTCCTTAAGGAACAGCTCTCTGAAGCCTTGCACAGGAGAAGGAGAAATATGCATACTTTATTGAAAGCTTGGACTCTTGTCAAAACATTATCTAGCCTTGCCCACAACTGGAATTCAGATCAGCAGGTTTTTTTTCCCTTTTTTCCTCTCTTTATTTTACTGTAACATTTTTTTAAGGAGAATGCACACTTACAAGTGCTTTCCCAAGAGGATGGCTTCTCCGTTAGTGTTTGGCCAGGAGGCATGAGCTGGAAGGAAGGATAGGAGCAGGGTGCCAAGCTGCCCCCTGCAGAGCTGGGCACCCCAGTTCCTGACCTCTGAGCCCCCTGAGCTGTGTGTGCCACTCTGGCCCCTCTGCTTGCCTTTCTGGGGTGAGTTACCTGCTCCTGAGCACTGCTGTGGTGCTGGGATGGCTGAGGTGAAATGCAGGTGCTTGTGTTGAAATAAATGTTAGCAGTGTGTTAAGTGCCAGTATTAAAGGTGAGGAAATACCTGTGCTTGGAAAGGAGGGGCTGGGTAGTGTCTGCACAGGGACTGACCACCACCTTGTGCAAGACTAATCCAGTAAACCCTGCAGTGGCTTTTTATTTTCATGATGTGGAGGCCAAATGGCACAGAAACAGGCAGGAAAATCCTAGAATGATTTGGGCTGGAAGGACCTGGAACACCATCTAGTTCCAACCCCCCTGGAGCAGGGACTGCTCCCACTAGAGCAGGTTGCTCAGAGCCCCATCCAGCCTGGCCTTCAACACTTCCAGCACAGGGCATCCACAGCTTCTCTGGGCATCCTGATTCAGTGTCTCACCACCCTTGCAGGAAAAAATGTCTTCCGTATAAAATAAATGAACATGTCAGTGATGGGTGAGTTAATGTAGCACTAGTTTGGTCTATTCAGCATTATTTACAGAACCCACCTAAAAAGAGACTTTTTTATATTCCCCTGAGTAGTGGTGCATGTCTGAATAATTTACAGGGCTGCAGCAGCACCTGGTATTTCCCATCTTCTTGTCCATTTTCAGGTGGAAAACAGTTTCAGGTATTTTTACTTGTAACATGAGAACCAAAGCATTTGGCTCAGTGGCCTTCAGGGTTATAAAAATAGGCTTGGCTCGAGCTGGACTGATGGCAGAGGACTGAGATAAGCAGCTGTGAGTGCTTTGCCATGGCAGCATGCCCACCTGGGGAAACAGCCCGTGGGGAAGCTGTGCTGGGGAGAAATAATCGGTGCTCCAGCGTGGGGAGGCCATTTCCACCATTCCAGGAGAGACAGTGCATAATTCATCTCACTTCTTCCTCCTGTGTGGTCTCTCCCTCTGCGTGTGGTGGTCTGACACAAGCACTTAGCATCACATCCAGGGATAGGGGAGTCATGGGGACCATGGGACACAGCTTGAATTCCCCACATTTCTCATATCCACCTTCCCTCCATAGCATGGGGACCTAGGCATAATGATTCAGTATTTTGTTACAATTTGTTTCTACATACCAGGCTGAAAAAAGTCCCAATTAAACAGAAACCAATTTACCCAGTGGCAGTGTTTGATCTGGCAAGGTCTGTGCTGGAAGTAATGCAAGGGCTTGGATGTTGGGTATTTTCCTGGGTGAATAAATACTTGGAGCATTAGGTCTTTGTGCTGAAATCTAATGTTGTCTGTGCTTATCTCTCAGTGTGGTGAGCCCTTATCATTTCAGAGGAAACAGAGCCTTCCTACAGCCGTTGCAGGAGTTCTCCTTCATCCTTTTTCTTATGTACTTACCCAAATAAGTTTTGCAACTCCTTTTTTCTGGTGGTAGAAGTGTAATGAATACTTTTGAATGGGCACTGTATTGGATCTAAACCTGTTTATAGAGTTTTGCAGAATTCAACGAAGACAGTGTGCTTGCATTAAGCTGTTGTTATTAGCAGCTTTGCATAACTGATGGTGTTATTATCCATCAAAAACATGGATTTTAGCATGGCCTGAGTGAAACCAACAACCCACTAAACATGTGAGTTCTGAACTTTTAGAGAAATAAATGATATGAAGGATCTAGAGATGTTCCCAATGATTTATGCTGGGGGCCACCACTGGCCAGCAGTAGCTTCATGACCACTGCCCTGGGCTGTATCCTACCTTGGTGCAGCTCAAAAGCTTCCACCTTAGCCTGGGATGCCCAGGGCTGGCACTCCCTGGGTGAGGATAGAGGCTGCAGGGGTCCTCACTGCATCTCAGCCCTGGGTCTTGCTTTGGGCCACCCATGGGTCATGGTCACAAGTTAGAGCTCCTGCATGGTGGATGGTTGAGGCCTGATGAAAATCAGCTTCATGGTCCTGCCATCCCTCTCTCAGCAAGGACATTGGTCTTAGGGAGAGCTTCTGAGATGCCTTGCAGAGCCAGACAAGCAGTCTGTGCTATTTGGTGCTGTCCCAGGAGTGCTCTTTGGCCAGGCTGAGCTTATCCTGGTTGGTGTGAAAAGCAGCTTTCTGTTCCAGCTGGAGCCCAGGATGGCAGGGCTAGGGAATGGGTACTTCCACGTGTCCCTCCCTGTGTTCTGCCGGGAGATGGGCTGTTCCTTCAGGCAGTTTGCTTGCCTCCCCTAGCATGGCTAATTGCTGCCCACCACGGCTCTTCTGAGACACTAATTGTTTGTAAATCATTGCAGGATGGAGGAAGCTATGTGGAGAAGTGTAATTAGGATTCAGGGTATGAAGTGCTTCTCTGCCTCAAAAAGCCAAGATTAATTCTGCTTTATTGAAGCTGTTCAATTTCACTGTCCTTAAAAAAATCCCCACCTTTATTTTTATGATCATGTGAATTGTTTGATTTTTTTTCTTTTCTCCCAATTCACATGCCTAAACAGCTTAGAGTGATTCTTGCAGCTATTAACTCTCCTTGTAAAACTGCAGCCACTGGGAAGCAGCCTGTTCCTTCCACTTCCTGGAAGAGCTTTCTCCTTTCCAGTAAGAGTACAGCTTTTTTCAGACAACTGGGCTTATTTTTCTTTCTTCCCCCTTCTTTCTCTGGTGCAGCAGATATAGCAAGCAGCAGTGAGCTCCCAAGGATGAATTCGAAGGCATGCTTTTTCCTTCATGGTTTTGCACTGGAGCAATGCTGCTCTGTGACTGTAATTGTAAATACCCCAATTTGCTGGTTTTGTCTTACTAAAATAACCTAGTCTGCCTGAAAAAAAGAGGGTATGAGTACTTAAAACATGGCTTTGGCATGATATGAGTGAGCATAGCCACCAAGTGCTCATTTTCATGTCCCTACAGATCAGTCACTGCAGTCCCTAGAGACCATGTGGTGCCATAATTTTATTGACTTTGGAAGTGCCAGGTTCCTGCAGCTGAGGGAAACCTCAGCTTTGGAGTCCCCGAACATCTTGGCTATCTGGTTTGGGTCCTTGTGTGGTGGTGGTCCTGTGCCTGTTTTTTGGAAGGGCTATATGTGGCAAATACTCTTCAGTCAGGCATTGTTGCACATCTGTCTCAGGTGCAGTGGAAATCTCAAGTGTTTTTTTGGTTTTTTTTTTTTTTTTCAAAGTAGACTTAGAAGAGGAAGGACAGTTTTCTCTCTGCTTCAAACTTCTGCAGCAGTCACTTTGTTTGTACAGTGACTAAAGGTGTTCTCCAGGATGCTGGAGATGCAGGCTGGGCTCTGTCTTCTCTGTCACCCCTTTCATTTTGTAGAGAGGGTGTAAGTGCTTGATTTGGGAAGTTCATGGCTGTGTGGGAACAGGTGCCTCTGTGCATCTGACCCTCTGTTCCCCAGATTTTAAATTTGCCATCAGAATTTCTTACTGACCAATTGCAGATACCACATGTAATTGCTTCTTGGAACTACATTGGCTTTCATTCCCCACTTTGTAATGGATGGATGAGTTCGTGTTAATCAAAAGATCCTGGCTGTGGTGACTAAGTGTCTTACTTAAAAACCAAGGAGAACTGAAAGGGTAACAATGCTGAGTGTTGTGACACCGCAGGCTTCCTTGTCACTTAGATTTAAATCTCCTTTTTTATCTTCTCCCTCTCCTTCTTTCCCCAGTGCCCCTCTTCACTCCCTCCCCCGCCCCCACAAAAAAAAAAAAAATGCAAGCAGTTTTGGTCTTTTCCCTTTTTGTTTTATTTTTTTGGGAAGGGTTTTATTAACTTGTTAGTCCCGGACTCCCAAGTCCCTCTGTCTTGCAGCATGGTTTAGCTGCTGAAGTGGCCACCCCATTTTTGAGAAGTTCTCAAAAATTTCCCTTTAAGGCCTTTCATATATGATGGAGGTAGGTAGAAATCATCTTGCTGTTTGTAGAGGCTATCTTGGACTGCCTCTTGAATATTGTCTTAAAAGGTGAAAATAGCAGATAGTTTTTCAGTTTGAGTTTCTAGTTTGAGTTCAGCTTTACTCACCCTCTGGCCCATGTATTGGAAGTTTAAAATGATTTAAAAAATCCCATATAGATGATTAACAGTGATTGGGGAAAGGAGCCTGCATTCTTTAGTTTGAAAGATATGGAACATTTAGTAGAAGTTGGTGTAAAGTTAACTTAATATAAACATGTTCCTTTTACTACATTAGTTGTGAACATGACACAAGAGACATTGTAAGGCAATCTTTTATCTTTAAATGGGAGGAGAAACCATATCTTTAAAGATGAAGAGTAGTTCACTTTTGATAGTTCATTTGAGAACCTGATCCTTACAGAAATATCCTTGATTAATTTTTTTGTGTGTGAAGAAATGCTCAGCAAATTCATAGTGCATGATGTCCTGTTTGTGTTCTGTGTGGTTACAGGTTGACCTCTGTAAAGGAGAGACTGTACCTACCTGTTGTAGAATTTGAATTGTTTCATGCTAATTTTAAACTTAAATTTATTTCGTCTATTGTATCCAAAGTATGCACATACATTTGATACAAATAGATGTATTTTACTTGAAAGTGTTTTCTTTAGTCAAGCAACCAAATATGCATGAAAGTTGATGTTTCAGTGAAATAAAAACTACCAAATAGAGCATGGGATTTCTAGTGAGTTTTCCAGATATGTTTTATAAATATACTTCTGAAAAATATAGATAGATGTTGCCTCTATCTGAAATCCACCTTCCAGCTAAAGTGTTTAGATTTATTGAGAAGCATATAACTTCAGTAGAAAAGTGTCTTTCCACTTCTCTTTCTTCTCCATATGTGTCAAAAGTATGTATATTACACCAGACATCTGCCTATGAATTTTAGCCTAAAAATATTCCTTCTGCATGAAGAAACTTGCACCTTTTGAGGAACCTGCCACGTTCTGTCAGTGGTCTTTCGTGAGAGGCTTTGTAAACCAATGTCTGCAGCTTTCCATAGTACAGTTACTGTATGGTAAATTGCTTTTCCTGAAATATTTCTGTGTCTTGGGAGGTCAGTAAATGGACAAGAAGCTGGAAAGGTGGCTCATCAAAGGGGAAGAGCTACTCTGAATTTTAAGTTCCTCCCAAAAATCTTGTCTCATATAGGGTGGGAAAAAAAAAAAAAGGGAGTTTTGGGAAGAAAACCAGGGGTTCTCTTTCCCTCTTCTGCTTCTGTTTCCTTTTCATTTTTTGCAATGTTGAATTATAAATGGTTTCACTTTCATCTATGATGTGGAAGAGGTTTGCATCACCCTAACTGAAGGCAAGCTGATACATCAATATGTGAGCCAGAGACTCTTAATGTAATTTATCTTACTAGCCAGATACCCTTCTGTTTTTTAAACAGATTCTGTTTTATAAGAGACCCTTCCATGAAACCAGCTGTTTGGACACGTTATGAGGAAGGTGTTTGCTCACAAACTGGGTATTTTTCATAGCATAAGTTTCAACATCAGTATACTGTTGTTTGTTTCTTCACTCAGGAATCTTTAGGTTGGTTGTTTTTCAATGTTATGATGCAAAAGTTACCCCAAATGAATTATGAGGAAACTTACCCTGGAAAAAAATTTGCCTCTAGTTTTTGTAATTTTCTTGCTACCACAGTTTCAACTAAATTATCATATTGGCCAGGGTGTGTATATTAATGTTGAATCCTTTTCATCCCTCTGCAAATGCACTCTTAGTAATCTCTTTTCTCTGTTCTCTATCTCTGTCAGTCTCTCAGCCAAAAAACAAAGGAGCTCCAAACACGGGGATGGGACCCACTCTTTGTGCTTGCTCAACTTTAGCAGTTTTCTAAAGTGCTCTGATTTTCCTTTGCTCCCCTTGTGACCCCACTGCAGCCCCTCCTGGCAGCGGTGGGGCAGGACAGGACTCCCTGTGGATGGCTCGGGATTTGTGTGTGGGGTTGCTGTTCCCTTGTAAAGCACTGCTAGAGGGGCCAGGCCACCTGGGCTTTATTCTGGCATGTATCCTGATGGCCACGCTCTTTTTCTTCTCTTTGTGTCTTAGTTCTGGCTCCTCTTTGTCATCCTGAGCTAATATTTTAGCTATGAGTAGTTTAGAAAAGGGAGGTGATTATTTCTTTGTACAGTTGAAGGAGGAGTGGGTTTCTTTTTAATAGTTTGTAAGCAAAATGGAAATTGTAAGCAGAAGTAAACAGTGAGAAGAGGAATTGGGTTTTCTGGTCTGTTATTCAGGAAGAGAAAAAGGAATTAATTTTGCACAGGCTAAGAATTAGTAAGGCAAAACTTTGCAGCTACTTCTGTGCTGTCATGTGTTTTTTTTCATGGTTTCTGAAAGGAAAAAAAGATATTTCACAAATCAGATTTTCATTAAGCATTCTCTAGGGATTTTGGTAGCACTTGCTGTTAGTTGACTTTTTTCTATGACTTTAGTGAAATGAAAAAGAATCTTTCTCCTAGGCCTATCATCAATTCTGAAATTTGGAAGTTAAACTCTATTTCTGTTCTCTGCATCATTAAATGCTCTCTTACTGGCTTTAATCCAATGTTTTGAAGACTGCACACTAAAGTTTTCTGCATACTGTTTTCTGTGAACACAGATAATTTGGTACCTTTTATACTAGGATGAGTTTTTATGCTTTTTTCTTGTAGTTATAGGAGAGCATGTAGCAATTTCAGATATTATACATGTCATCAGTCTGCAAATTCAGATCTCCATTTTAAATAGATGGGTGTAATATCTGGTCACATATTTAAGTGAGAAGCACACTGCTGTTGAAGAGTTTTTCACTGAACAGTTTTAAAACATTGCATCCAGCTTCTGCTTGGCTTTGAAAGCATCGTTGATGTTTTGTGTGTGTGCAAGGAGGAAGTATTTAATGTAATTTTCTTTGCTCTCAGGTTATTGATGCTGTTCCATGTGAGCTTCTTACAGCTCCTGGACTCGAAAGTGGTTCGAATGCTGTTTGGTTGTGTTATGCTCAAATTAATTAGCTGTCATTTGTTATCCAAGTGAGAAGGCAATTAGGACTTTGTAGGTCTCTATTATTTCCATTAATCACTTGGGTGATGGACTGGAGAATGCTATATTTAAAACAGTATGTGGTGCCAAGAGCTGGCAAACCTTTTGGAGATGGAGATTAGTTCCTTTTGTGTTGGGTTAATGGTGAAGAAACAAAAATACTACAGGTTTAAAAAGTTACAAAGCGAAAAAAAGTATTACGGAAAACTTCCTAGATACTGTAGGGATAAAACAAACATGGTAAAGCTGTTCCTCACTCTCTGCCACCCCTCTCCTTAGGAGATTGTGTCTCTGCAGAATGCTTGGGAAAATTGAGTATAAAGCTGCCCTGAATTGCTATTTGTAGGCACCATAAACCAATTTTGCGTTACTTTAATATGCCAGCTTGCATATGCAAATCATGACATTCAGATAACTTTTTCATGGATAGCTTGGTTTTACCTGCTCAGAGGAATGGATAGCAAGAAACTCCAGGAACTCCAGGTATCCTCTAGACTGGAAAGTCATTTTGGGGTCAGCAATTGCTGCAGCTCTTCAAAATGAATTTGTCTGTACTGAAATCAAGTGGTGATTTGCAGTGGAATACTTCTGCAAGCTTTCTTGGATACAGTGGTAGGGGTGCAAGATACAGGAGGTGATCTTCCCTTCTGCCAGTGGCTGAGCCTTCAGTAGCAGTGAGCATCAGGTCCAGTTGAGCGTCATTCTTGAAGATAAGCTGGAGAGATTCCAGTGTAAGTTCAAGAGCAGTGAGCTGTTTGAAAAACATGACCAAAAAGGAATAGATGAGATGATTTGGATTTCTTTAGAAATAGAGAGAAATCATTAAACCATGATAATTTTTGTTATGTTGAACATTAGTATCAGAAGTGCCTGTGGCCAGTTACTCTGCACGTTCCAGGGAGCAAGATTAATTTCCAGCAGGAAAGTTTAAGATTGTAGTAGTTGACTTGTTTGTTTAGGGCAGGGTTATTTGTTAGGGTTTTTGTTTGGTTTTGTTTTGTATTTTGTTTGGTTGGTTTTTGTCATTTTGTTTGTTTGTTTGGTTTGGTTTTTGTGTTTTTTTTTTTTTTTCTTTGGTAAGAATATTTAATAAAAATAGTGGAAGAGGCTACCTGGAGAAATTGTTGCATCTCGATTGTGGTGGGTTTTGAAGAACAGGTTAGACAAACACCACTTAGAGCATAGGTGTATTTATCCAACTTCGGAGCAGGGCTGGAACAGTAACTTCTTAAGATGCCCTCAGGTCTTTCCACTTTAGTTATGTGGTTATATTCATATATATGAGGCAAAACCAGAAATGCAGATAATTCTATATGCTTTTGATCTTCTAATCTGGTTTGCCTTTTGCCTTCTGAGCACCTTAAATTAGAAGATAAAACTGGGGAAGAATCGTTATCGTTACATTCTGTATTTTAGTTTTATGGCTGTAACTGTGAAACAGCTTGCAGGCTACAGAAGTAAGAACTGGCATTAATCCTCTTTTCCCCTTTTTTTCTTGGCAGGTCGCTTGGTTGGTGCCCTGGACGCCGTGTTAGACTCCAATGCCCGCGTTGCTCCATTTCGAATTTTACTCCAAGTTCCAGGCTCTCAGGTTTACTCTGCCATTGCATGTGGTGAGTTATTGAATGGATCAGAAGTTTACTGGGCCATAGCTATTGGTGAGTCACAGACGGAAAACCCCAAACTGATTCTGAGCATGGTCAGTGTCTGCATGCCCAGGAAGCTCAAGGTAACCCCAGCTAGCTGTGTGTGTGTGGAAAGCTTGTTTAACAACCTAATTAACCTCTGGTTAAAATCACTGAAAAAGTGTTGCCTAGGAACATTAAG
The DNA here is from genome assembly GCF_028018845.1 of Melospiza georgiana. Taxonomy (NCBI): domain Eukaryota; kingdom Metazoa; phylum Chordata; class Aves; order Passeriformes; family Passerellidae; genus Melospiza; species Melospiza georgiana. The sequence goes on from NC_080431.1 coordinate 22,216,740, forward strand.
TTTCAATGGAAAACTTGTTTAGCTGAGGGTGGTTTGCTGCTTTAATTTTCTCTGCTGCAAAGTAGTGTGGTTCTGTTCCTATGCGTATCTTTTCCTACAGTAGTGGTCGTCCCTTACAGCAAGAAGCTACTTAGTCTAGGCTTTCACCAGCCTAGTCTTTCACTTGCTTACTGTGAAATGTCTTCACACACTTTGCTATAATGAAATATAACTGGAACATTTGGAAGATTTAGGAGATGAAGTTGTTGGAGAGGGAGAGAATGTCAAATTGCTGATCTGTTACGCACTAATCCCTTTTGCAATGTTTCTGCAACTTCTGAAAGTCAAGCTCATCTTCAGGAACGTGATATTAACATGAATTGCAGCCTTGCCATGACCCAGTAAAAGCCATCTGAAGTTCCATTCATCCCACTGTTGCTTGGCCAGTGTGTAGGACTGTTCTTTTCTCTTCTGCTCCCATCTAAAAAATCCTAGCACTGAAATTTACAGCAGTTTTCTTTTCAGAATGGTTCAAAGCTGTGGCTGGGGAGCATTAGGAAGCATCTCTTTAATGAAAGGATGGCCAGATGCTGGAACAGGATTCCTTCTGAGAGGTGGCTGTTGTCCCACCAGACCTGCCAGTGTTTAAGAGGCATTTGGACAATGTCCTTATTAACTTCAGCTTTTGGTCTGTCCTGAAGCGGTCAGGCAGTTGGACTAGATGATTCCCAGCATTTCAAAGAAAACAAGAAGAGCTTCTTGAAATGCATCAATAACAAAAGGAAAACAAAGAATAATGTGGGCCTGTTACTAAATGAACAGATTGCCCAGAGTGGTTGTGGCGTGTCCCTTACTGGGGACTTCCAAGAGCCATTTGGAAACAATCTTGTGCAATGTGTTCTGGGATAACCTTGCTTGACCAGGGAGGTTGAACCTCATGACCCATTGGGGTCCTTTCCAAACTTTCCCCTTCTGTAATTGCTGTAGATCCCTTCCAAGTGACAATATGCTATCCTGTTCTGTTCTTTCTTATACAGATCAAGCCATGAAATAGTTAGGTAATGTAAATATTGATATGTCATTGATACTGTTTGACATAGTAGTCCCTTAAGTGGAAGAGTCATAAGTTTATATATTCACTCTAACCCTTTCCTCTCTACATGCTCATCCAGCAATTTTTCCTTGGTTCAGCAGAGATTCCTCTGCATGTTCCCCATTAATACTGGGAATTTTTCCCTGGGCCAGATGTGTGTGTGAAGAAGCTTGCATAAAGTCCATTTGGGCTATTTTTGTTTTGGCTAGGTTTTCTTTGTTTTACAATTGCTCTGTGCTTTCTATCCCTCCTCCCCTCCTTTTTGTATTTAAGTAATGCCCTCTCATGGAGAAATTTAAGAGCTTCATGCTGGTACAGTCCTGTGATGAAACCAGGTAGCTTTCACTGGAAAAGCTTTCATGGCTTCTTGGTTATTTGAACATATGCAATGCTACTCTCTGGGGGCAGATCCTTGCCCCACCCACACTCTTACTGCACACAGAAGTTGGTGTGATTTTTTGATTTTGGTTTTTTATTTTTTGAAGGAACTACAAATGACAAACTTGCTCTGTTGGAATGGATGAGGATTTTGCTGAGACAAACTTACATGAGTAATGTTCTCTAAAATTCTCTTTGGCTCTTCTGAATGGATGCTCATCCCTGAGAAAATGAGATTTATAGTAATAGAGCGGAAAGCAGAGGGGTCTGTTTTGTGCGCTACATGGGTAGAACATGCACAGTTGCCAGAGCTGCACAGAACTAAACCATGGAGCAGAAGCTGTTTGTGAATAATATTGCTGCTGTGAAACCCTGACATGAGTGTCCAGGGGAGAGCTGGCAATGGGAGGCAGAGGAGCATCACCCCAGCCCCTTCCTGGAAAGCTGGAGAAGGACATTCCCCACACAGAAGTGACCAGTTCCTGCTGCTGTACAGTGAGGGCAAGGAGCAGTTCCAGGAACTCCTTCCAGTCTCTCCTCTGCAGTGGAACTTAATTGTGGACAGCCATCATGTCATCAGGCAGTTAATTAAAATGACATTTTGCATTGTATGTTGGCAGCCCTCTGTTCCAGGAGCTGTAGGTTTAAATGATAATATATGCATAAGGGTCAGGTCTGTTACAGACATTTGCAAATCTCAGAGGGGTGCTAGGAAATCTGATCCCTGCACGGCTGTTCTGGCAGAGATGTTTTAATCCAGATGGTTAATCGTGTTATACCAGTACAGGAAAAAAAAAAGTCTAACCTCACCCCTTGTGTAGAGCCACTTGAATTTTCCTTTCAGAAGGCTCATGGGCAAAAAAGAAACTCAAGGCTCAGTCAAGCAAAGTTGGTTTTAGGAGAGGGAGAGCAAAGGATTTGGTGAGAAGTGGGTTTAAAGAAAAGATTCTGAGGAATGAGGCAGTGGTTTGCCAAAACACTTGACATGAGCAGATGAAGAAGGTGGTAAAAGGTGGAATGAAATTCTGTGCCGAACATCAGCACAAGAAGAGGAAATAAGAGATTGGCAGTGCTTGGGTCAAATCACAGAACAACTTTAAACTATGAAATAGAGATTATAAATAAAGAAGGGACTCAAAAAATTGAGTTGGCCTGACCAAATGAAAGGGCCAAAATGATCTTTTGATATTTGAGCAGAAATCCTGGGGCAGGCAGGAGATACTGCAGGAGTCCCTGTGGAGTATAGCTGCTGCCTGGGCTCAGAACAGTCCCAGCAGTGGGGATGCTACTATGAAAGGGATCTTGCTCTCAGCTTATTTCACAAGAGGCAGCCTGACAGCTTGCCCATACACTTGGTACCTTGTAGGTTACTCAGAAATAAAAAGTCAACTCAGTATTTGCTTTGTGCAGCCATTTCAATATAAAATTACTGTTATTTCTGGTGTTCTTAAGCATTTATATAATTTGTTTTCTTGACCTAAAGGGCTTTTAAGTGTCTCTAATTGTATGATTTTTTAATTTAAATTTAACCTTGATTAATGATATTTAAGAAGTTCCATTACAAGACCTTCCTGTCAGGGAAGTTAAAGCATGGAAGGTTTCCCTGCCAGCTGGCATTCTGCATGGAAAACAGAGCAGAGGGAAATGGAAAATCCTCACCTAAATTTAGTATTTTTTGTTGTTGTGAGGCAACATGATGCATCACTAATGTACACACAAAATAAATCTTGAGATAATGGGTCTTCTATTTGAGATTAATTTTATTATTATATTCATGTGTGATTTGTATTTCTCTTACATACAGCTATTTCTCTTCTTTCTTCCACAAGCAAGGCACTTAGAGAAGCGCCTATTACTGCCTTTACTTTTTTACCTATAATGTCTAATTACTGACCAGTAGGATCTGGAGGGCTCAGATTTTCCCATGTTGGCCCTGTATGGTGCCCATCTTGCTATGACTTTTCTGTCCTTGTGTCATGCAGAGACAATTCAGTTTCAAGCAGAAGGAGCCAAAGCAGATCAGTAATGAGGGAAATATTATTTCTGGAGTTAGTGTGAACAGATTAGATTTAAAGAACCAGCAAACCCCTCAGGTGTTTAGAGAAAGAGGCTTTAAAGATTTGAAAAGCTGTATTAGTCAGAGATTGCTGTTTGCTTTATTTCTTCCCCAAACTGTAGAAATGTTCTCTTGTAGAACCTTTAGGTGCTGCTGAACCAAACTCTTTTTTAGGTACTTCATTTATTGTGGAGGGGCTTGTATTCCTCTCAAAGGGTGTGCATGTGTTTGTGTGTGGGGTGTGTGTGTGCATGTGTGTATTGAGGGAGGGAGAGAGGAAGATCAGGGACTTCTGGGAACAGGGCATAAATCAAGTGGCCACTTAGAGAATGTCATGCTAGAATAAGCTGCAGTCTGGCAGCTCAGGATGAAGTTTTGATGTTTTTTCTGCTTTGACTTTTAGTGCAGCATTTGCTGGCTGAGAGCATTTGAGAAGATAAAACTAAAAGCCCTAAAACTAATTCTCTAAAACAATGAGGGTTTTGTTTTTCTCTAAGTATGCTGCTATGAATGAGACCTTTTTGACCTGTTTGCTACTAAGAATTCTGAGACTGAAAGTTCAATTTCTCCAAATGAATTTATGAAATAGTGCATTTTATTACTTTTTTCCTCCCTTCCTTTCAATTTTATATTGCAGGATTAGTTTTAATATACTATTTTTTGCTTTTCTAGGTGCCACTGCAGAGGAAATAAATCAGCACTGGGAATGGCTGGAACAAAACTTGCTCCATACTTTGTCTGTGTTTGACAATAAAGAAGATATTGTTAGTTTTGTCAAAGGGAAAGTCAAGGTAAGGAAACTGTCTCACTTGCACCCTCCCCTGTCCAATTACATGTGATTTATTAGAAGAATGTCATGAAGCTGTTGTCAGTCATCCTTGGTTTTGACCAAATAAACATGACTTGTTTTCTATGTGGCTCTTGCACCTGATGTGGCCAGCACATGATGCTGCTGGCTCACCACAGGGTTGGAGAAATGAGCATCCTGTTGGAAGGTTAAAGAATTTTAAAAGGAAAGGAATTTTGTGACCATAAATCAGATTTAAAAAAAAACAATGGCATGTGGGGAGTAACTTAGAAAGCCTGGAGTCCTGAACTCTGCTTTTAATGAAATAAAAACTCTAAGAGGAGCTTGGTGATGTCTGGGTGGGAGCGTGGGTTCACTGGTGGCTGCTGTACCTCAGGTCCTGCTACAAGCTTTTTCTTGCTAAGAGTTTTAATGGGATGCTCTTCCCTCCATAGCCTCTTTTTCAGTTTGGAAATTTTGTAGGAACATAATGTATTTGTTGAATTTCAGCCTTGCTGCTGTGAGCTCTGTGGGCTCTGAATCTGGGGAAGAAGAGGACAAAACCAAAACTTCACTGTACAAATCCTAGTTTTTTCCTGCTTTCTTTAAAAAAAAGGCATATTGTCTTAAGTGCACTGAAACACCAAATACAGTTAATCTCTCTTGATAACACAGTGACAGCCTGTTACCTAGCAGAATACATATCTAAAATTCTTCAGGTTTCATTAGTTAATGTTAAATCCAGATGTTGGACTCTTGCACCTGCTGAAGACTTTTAGCATGTTAGGATTGCTTGGTAACTACAAACTAATAGCAGGTGCTGTAACATATGGATTATTTGTCTGCCTGGTGCAATGCATACTTTGTTGTAATACCACTATTAAAAATCTGAAATCTTAATTACATTTATGTAGATGTTCTTGAAATGGTGTTTGTAATGGTTCCAAGCATGTCTCAAGTTGTTGACACATCTGACTGCTTTGCTTCTTCATAGGTAAATAGTACTGGTCAGGAGCCACAACTGTTACTCTATTTTTACTCTGTGTATACAAAATAAGAGCACTCATAAGCCATAGTGAAAGTGCAGAGATACAGTTCTGCCAGACTTGTTGAAAAAACTATGAATAAGGTAAAGAAGGCCCCAGAAGTCTTGCTTTGGGAGCATTCAAGATGTGTGAGAGATGCAAGCGCCAGAGAAATTTCTCCGTTTGTGAAAACTGCAAATTGACTGGAATTTCTTTGTAATAAAGTGTTGCATTATTAGAATTTGAATGGGCAGCTTGTAGCAGCTTGCCTGAGTGTGCCATAGCTTTATGCTGACATATGGTCTTGTTCTGGGCTCAGGCACTGATTGCAGAGGAAACGAGCAGCAAACTCGCTGAGCAGGAGGAGGACCCCGAGAAGTTCCGAGAAGCCCTGGTGAAATTTGAATCCAGATTTAATTTTCCTGAAGCAGAGAAGTTGATCACCTATTATTCCTGTTGCTGTTGGAAAGGAAAAGTTCCTCGGCAAGGCTGGCTTTATTTGAGCATCAATCATCTCTGTTTTTATTCCTTCTTCCTGGGCAAAGAATGTAAGTGTAAATGCATAAGGAATCTTATGCTGGGGAGAAATATAAATACATTTAAAAGCAAGAATAGCCAGGGTTCTCATGAAAAGCCTAGCTGACCTCTGAAGTTTAGTTTCTGAGTTTTTAGTTATTGGGTGAAAAATCCTGTTTAAATAAATTTTCACTTCAGCCCTTGTGTTTTAATATGAATCCAGTAATTAAAATAACACTGCAAGAGCACACAGACATAGTTGTTACCTGTTTTTTCTTTTTGCCATGGTGAAGCAACCTTAAGATGTAGCGGACCTCCTACAAGTTCTAAAATGAGGAGTTTTAGTGCTGAAAATGGTGAGTAAGGATGGGTCCCTCCCACAGGTAGGAGAGCAGAGTCACCAGATTGCAGCAGGGTGGTAGGGGAGGGGCTCCTGGGGCCAGGGGTGCCTGAGTCAAGCTGCCTGCCTGAAGAAATCCCAGGACAAATAGAAGGAATGTGTCCTGGAGAACCAGGTGAAAATTCAGAGCTTTTAAGCAAGAACAACAGCAATTTAGGGATTTGTTTGTGTTTCTGAATAGCAGTGCAGTAAGGTCAAAAGAGGCATATCCTGAGGCTTTTTGGCCCTTCAGATGGTTCAGCAAGTTCTGAGGATTTAGTTGTGGTGTTCTTCTACAGAGAAAGAACTGTGAGAATGGAAAGCCTGACAGAAGAGATATTAGAAAGTAAAAATAAAAGTAACAGATGTAAGATGTAATAATGAATGTAGCCATCTCTGTTTAGTAAAATTGTGCATAAACCTCTGGCCTTTTAAGGCCTGTTTATCCTGCTGGAACTTAAACAAAGTCAGCAATAGAAACCTATACTGCTGTAAATATAGCAATGTTTGTCAGATCAGTTAGGAAAACTTTGCCATATTCTAACTGGATTTAATATTGAGACATAGCTGTAGATTTAGAAATGAAGTTCATCTTAAGAAAGATAGTAACTTGTAATTTCTAAGACTGGAAACATACAAAGACATTCTTAAAGCTGGAGGTCGTTTCTTCCCTTAGATTATTTCAAGCTACTTATTTTGTCATATCACTAAAGATGGGAGAATTATATTTGAATATATTTGAAGTGCAGCTTAGTTTGGGAGAATTATATTTGAAGTGCAGCTAAGTTTGTTATTCACTATAAAAACAAAAGTTGAGTTATGCTGGGAAGAACAGAATGGAATTTCTTCATTTACTAGGTATGTGAGTTCTTGTTTAATCCCCTTGTTTTCTGGTTAGTATTAAATTTTTTGTCAATCATTTCTTCTTATTATCATTGCAGGTTTTCTCTTATTAAATCTGAGATAGCCAGTCTGCCAGAGCACACAAAGCAGAAATTATACTTATTAATGATAGATAACAGTAGAAGGAGGAGGGAGAGTGAAAAACCCTTTATATGGTTCCAAAAATTTTGTTTATGCAATACCACAGATTGTTAAATGATAATGGAAATAAAATATCATGTTGTATTGTTTAAGAAGAGATTTATTCTCATATATTTAATGATATTCATTATGAAAATCACACAAAAAACAAACAAACAAACAATTATGCGTTTGCAACTTTTATTTTGACCATGGAAAATGCACTGTTCATTCATCAGTGCAGTCAGTCACATTGTCTTCCCATTTGCATGGAAATGTGAGAAAACCCCCTGAATTTTCTTTTGGTTAAACAAACTTCCCTAGCTCCGTGGGAAGCAGCATTTATGATTCCCACTTCCTTGATTGTGATAAAGAAGATTACTTCTGTTTCTAGGCTAGTGTTTTGTCATGTTTATGAAATATTTGTTTTACAGGGAATAATCCAGATTTAATACTGTTCTGGTTGTTACTGTTTGAGAAGCTGATGCTGATTACATGCAGAACAAGTGATTCATTGCCTTTGTCTTTTTCAGGCAGCAATCGCAAATGAAATCTGGTTAAATCTGGTCTTGAAAATATTGCTAAGAAATCACATTTATTGTATTCTTCAATACTACACAGAAAAACCCCCTCAATATATGAGTTGCAATAAAATTAGTTCTCAATTGTGTTTTACCTCTATAAAAATTCCCCCAAATCATAGACTGAAATCTCTTTATAGGCAGAGTGTTACGTCTTCTGCTTCTGGCAAGTCTTTTCCCTTCTTTTGTTTCATTTTGTGTTGAAGTGACCTGGAATGTGATATTAGAACCTGTTTTCAACTTCTCATAAAATTAATTTACGATTTATGTGAATATAAATTCCATGGAAAATTTTTTTCCAGGACAAGTCCCCTTTTATCTAAACTTCCAAGTGTTTGTAGGATTTCAGAGGTTTAGATCATCAGATAGCTTGGAAGGGTGTGCCAAGGTTTCTTCACATTTTTAATTAAATTTGTGTTTTTCTGCAACTTCCAAGATTTTGTACCTTTTATCAGTGGCTTGAGTCCTGTACAGGCTGTTGTGCTTTTTCTGTAACCAGCACTGTAGAGCCTGTGTGACTCTGACCTGCCTGAACAGCAGTGCTGTTGCTACAGCAGTATTTAATCTTTCTTCCCTTGGCTGGGCTGGTGCAGTTGATTTTATGATCATTTGCAACAGTCTCTGCATGTTGATGCAGCTGTGCTTTATTTAAGTAAGAAAAAACGCAATCTGTAAATAATCTTGACAGCTGTGGTTCATGTAGTACAGAAAACTTGCTGAGGGTAGCTCCTTAGGTAATGAATGATCTTTGATAAATGTCATATATATATGACAGTGTTTGTTATTACTGCCTTTTTATTGCTTTATTGGCATCAGGAGACCAGCTAGGGATGTTAAGGGGTGTAGCCTTGATGTTATTGGCACAGAGAAATCTGGGAAGCTTACAATTGTTAAGAAGAAATTGAATCTGTTTTAAAGTCCTTTCCAGCCTAATTTCTACCCAGAGATTCCTGTGAGAGGCGAGTAACATCCTGCAATAATTATCTAAAGTAAGCTGATTGTTTGCCACTTGTATTTATATGATTCAACAGCTTTAAGTATAGAGAACAGTGTCCTACACTTCTTGTTCTCTATAAACAAGCCTGACTATAGTTAATGTTTAGGGCAAGATGTGCCCTGTGCATCTTTTCAGTAAAAAGTAACCAAATGGAAAGATCCCAAAGGCTAGGCAGCTTTTTTAATGTCTTGTTTATAGTCGTAATTATACTTTATAGCAGTCTCCAAAAAAAGCTTTCTTTTGGAGGGGAGCTAGCTTTATTTTAAAACCTAAAGTAACTGTGCATGTAATTGGTTTTCCACCTGCCTAGTCTTTTGTTTCTAGGAGATAACAAAGCTTTTCCCTCTCATCTTTGTATTCTGGAGATGAACTGCTTCTTCTGGTGGTGAAGAAGCAGGCTGCAGGAATGACTTGTAAAGGAATTAGGAGCACAGGGTATGGCAGATGTTCTGCAAAGGTACTACCCCAGTCTAGCATTTCTTGTGAAGATAGTTGAAATTTTGGGGGAGAGATTCTGAAAAAGGAGTGGGTGAGATTGAATGCAGAGCCATAACAGACATTTCTGCATGTGCTTGGTCTTGCTCATAAAAATTTCTCTCTCCTCTCTTTGGTTTGCTTTTCATTCTGAATTTGATTGTTTCCCAAATCTGAAAGATGGAAGCAAAGTTTCCAACCCACTTTTGCTCTTCTCTTGGATTGCAGTGAAACTTATCATCCCTTGGGTTGAGGTCCAGAAGCTGGAAAGAACCTCCAATGTCTTCATGACGGACACAGTCCGTGTCACCACAGCAAACAAGGAGCGCGACTTCTCCACCTTCCTCAATATTGCTGAGGCTTTCAGGATCATGGAGCAGCTGGCAGATGTGACACTCCGAAGGCTACTGGATAATGAAATCTTTGAACTGGATCCAGGCCTGCAGGATCCTACTCAGATTACTAAGAGGTAAATAGCTCAACTGTCATATGAGCAATAGTGGGATTCATGGTTTGGTGTGTTAGCTGGCTAAGATTTCAAAGCTTTGTTGGATTGGATGCAAAAGAGGCTTCATAGTGTGTTATGGTGTATCCAAAAGATGCATTTTAACTTTATGCAAGATGCATTTATTGACTTTATATTCTTCCCTTAAACAGCATAAAGTTTCAAAAATACTGTTCCCATAGAAGGGAAGATTGCAGCAAGGGATATTTGTCATCTTCCCTGAAGAGCAGCATTATTTTGCTTAAATTTTTGGTAATATGTAGGCTTTCCTAGTACCTTCAGTTCTCTGGAAGTTACTGCTTTTGATCCCATCTGAAACATGGAATTCTCACTAGTGTGATTGCCATAGCCAATTTAGCAAGTAGTTACAGGACTTAAAAAACACAGTTGTGGTATTGCTATTGTCAGCTCTACCCCTCGAATCCCTGAAATGCATCCCTGCATTCCTCTCCCACTACAGAAATGCATCACAGGAAAAGATTGATGGCTGTTTCTCTGCTGGTAGCACAACACACAACTCTGTGTTTTATTTGCTGCTTCGAGAAAGGGGGAGGGAAGCTGCCCTGAGGAATTTTAGGTGGGCAGGATGGAATAGCCCTAACTGGAATTTGCCTGGGGCATCAAGGTTAAGGTGGTGATTTAAAATACTTCTTTTCTGAATGGGATGTTTGTGGAGCAGTTATCTTCTCTTGAATCATGCTCTTTCCTGCTCTTCCTTCCTCTCCCTCTGCCAGGGTTTGAAGGGAATCACCTAGGTGTTGCTTCCTGACTAAAACATGAGGAATGCATGGTATCATTTCCCAAAAAGAGAAACCAGTAGCCATTTTATTGTTTCTGAGGGACATTTTTACAGTGGTGGTGGGCCTATATCTCAGCTAAACACTTCTGCAAAGTTTCATAGTGGAGTTTAAAACAATAAAATGGACTTCCTCTGCAATTTCATATGTACACACAGTAAGGAAAATCAGTGACACCAGGATTTCATCATTGAAGAATTCACTTGAGGTAACACAGTGGTGAGCAGCCATAAACATCTTTGTAGGCTTTTTTAATAATCAAGGTTCCTTGGATACAAGAGCTGCCATTGTTTTTACACTATCTGTGTAACTTGGTTTTTTAACATTGGAGGCTTTTGGCTCAAGAGATGTAGGGATGTTTGTGCTTTAGCTAATGCAGAACATGGCTGTGGTAGGTTGTATCTCAGCCCCTTTCCATGGTTTACCATTTTAAGTTCCTCCTGCTTTTGGGCTGAAAAGTTAGATGCAAGAAGAGAAATCCAGAGATGTAACAAAAACCTGGGGGGAGATATTTTTCAGCATCTACCAATTTTTGTCATTGTCATTTCCCAAAATAGTCTTTGAATCAGGGATACTAACTGAATGGAAAGAAAATAAAATTATAGTTTTAAAGAAAAGCATAAGCTTAGTAATATGCTATAAAAAGGGGCTCTCAGGGAATCATCTTGTGAGTACCTTGTGGCATTTTTGAAGAGCAGTGTGCCCATTAGCGGTCAAGCAAGAGAAACCATCTCACACACTTATTCAAACTGATTCTCTCTCTCCTTCCCTCCAACTAAAGAAGAAAAAAAAGAAAGTAAAAGGAGCACAGGGAGAAGGAAGGATAAAAATATATTTACTGGAGATTTCCTGGTCAAGATGTTCTCTGACTTGTACTGTGACTTGGGATGGCATGGATGATACCAAAATCCCATTTCCTGTGCATGAATTAGGTAGTGGTTGGATAAGTTGCTGTTTCTGGTGCCCTTTGTCCCACTTCAGCAACCACTTTGATGTAAGGTGATTAAGCAAGACTGTAGTTTGAACAGTGGATAAACTGGTTTTTAGTGTTAACATGTTTTGGGGGGAATGTTTTTCTTTTTTGGTGTATGAAGTTCTGATTGCTGCTTTTTTTCTTGAAGCCATTTTAGTACTACAAGAACAATTACTTTCCTCTCAACACGTTCCTTCTAATTGTCATTGTTAGTTCTTGTACATGATTTGGAAGCAAATAATAATCTATGAAAATGAAAGCAGACATATATATCATTTGAACTATTCCAGCTCTGACAAATTAATGAAGTTGTAGGTGTCTTGTGTTTGCTAGACTTTCTTTTGTGAGAGGCTTGTTTCAATATATTTATTTTTATAGAAATACATTTTCAGTGCTGTCACGATCTGTTTATTCTACAGTCTGAAAACCATAAACCTTTGCCATTCCTGAGGCTCTTGGAGTCATCTTACTGAGCAGTGGAGGGATGGGACTCAGAGGGGCCGTGGGATTAGGCACACAGCCTGTGACATAAATTATATCATGGCCAGAGTCAAATAAGTCAGTATGCAATTTTTTGTGCTGTCTAATGAAATTATTATGCACAGAACAATGAATTATGAAGGGATTAATGGCAATGGAGGTAATTGCCATAAAAAGCAAAATAAAGCTGATGTGTTTGGTACCTACAATTGCCATTTTTTGTAGGCATATGTGTGTGCCATAGAATTTTACTGGAACACATATGGTAACTATTTTTTCTTTTTTTTTTTTTTTTTTAAAGGCTGCAGCGGTTTCTGGTATAGGTTTCTTGTACTTCTAATTTCCATCTCTTTCAGGATGTAAAAGTACCCATTTCATTTCTCAAATGTAGTGAGAAATTCTCCAGAGCAGAACCCACAATTTCAAAGCTTTAGTGCTGGTATAAGTAAGGTTTCAACAGTGTGATATGTTTTCCCAGGCTCTAACCACATCAGGTTTTTTTCTTCATGTTTAACTGTGAGTTACCAGTGAGAATGACTTTGCTTCATGTGAAGGCAAAGAAGTTTGTTAACAGTGATCTAAGCTCAATGGAAACTGTTTGAAGTGTCCTGAGTCATAAATGTCACTTCAATCTGCATTTATTCCTTCAGAGACAGAATCTGAGAATGCTTTAAACCTTGAGCAACAAGTAGAATGTGACTAGAAAAAAGTTCCTTTTATTGCATCTCTGTAGCAAAAGGTAGGGTTTGGGTTATCTCTTTGTGATTACCAATGTGATTTTTAGGTTTTGCAGTAAAGGGCATATCAGGATCCATACCAGTACTTCACTGTTCTGTCATTTAGAAGTCTGAAGTCTAACTTGAATCTGCCACACTTTTTGGGTCTGTCACTTTTTGTTCTACTCAGTACTATTGAAGAGATCAGAAGTGCTCACTTTCATTAGAGCATTTTGTGCTCACTTAGAGCAATCATTTGTGTGTTTGGGGGTTGATGTGTATCTTCTTTCTTTTTTTTTTTTTTTTTTTTTTTAAACCTGTACTGCCCTACTTCCACCAGGGTTTTCTTATCAGTGGATTTTAGCCATTCTGGTCACTCTTCCTTGGACATTCATCACTGATGCCATGTGGGGGCAGGTGCATGGTGGTGGGATATAGAATTGCCCCAGTAACCTTGCCAGTTCTGGGACTGCCATGCTGCATCTTGGTGGCCATGAACTTCTGCAGCCCAGCCAGTGTTCCTCTTCCTCCTGTGAGCATGAGGCTGTTGGCTCTTGTTCAGCGTGTGTTCCTTTGTAACATCCAGGGATGGCTCCTGGTGGAGTTCATCTCCGTGCTGCATTTGTGAAGCTTATGATGTACAGCTGAAAATATTTGTAATTTTTTTTTTCCACAACATCCCCTAAATTTATGACTATAAATCTGAATTTCATCCTTTTGTTATGTTCATTAGCCTCTACCTGCCTTGCATCAAGTGCAGGTTTAATGACAGTCTCTTGATCTATCATACAGGTTGCTAATGAAGACATTGAACAGAAGCTAATCTAGGACAGATTCCCAAGGGGGTCCTCTTGATACAACCTTCTAATTTATTAGGAAGCCCTGAAGGGCTGTGTTTTGAGGCACTCTTTTGCAGCTGTCTTGGTCCAACAGTTTACCAGTTCGAGTTTAATTAGTTCCATGAGAGGCTATATCAAGACTTTCATAAATTTTGGCTAAAACATTCATTGCAACTCCTTCATCTACAAGTCTAGTGTTCCTGCTGTGTAAGGGAATGGTGTTCAGTTTACATGTGTCCTGACAAGTCCATGTTGGCTCTTCTCAGATAACATCTCCTGACTTGCTTATAAGAAGCCTTTCTTCCCACATAAATTTAGCAGTTCTTTTAAAAAACAAGACATATATTGTTGGATGTATTATTTCCAAAGTATCTTACTTTCTGGAGTCTTAATAGTAAGAAGAATGTAGTAATCTGTCTCTTGAAGCAAGAGGTCAGCAAGGCTGTTTAGATTTTAGACCGGCTACAAGTGACTCAGCAGAGCTAAAATCTTGCCAAGTTGGCTTCTGCTGGATTTAAAGCACAGAAAAACATTTGCCAGTGAGGACAGCATTTGAAGCATCCTGATGGTTTTAGGCATTTTGTTAGACCTGTGTGTGTTATTGCCTTTAATTTAAAGCTCTTGGAAGGTAATGTGGGGATCATGCACAAGGAGTTATTGCAGTTCAGGCTTGCCTTTCACTTTGAAGTGCTGGAGTTGGAGGCAGTCCACGATCCCATAACACACAGGTTGGGAGCTGCACTCAGAAGGAATTGCTGAGTTTTTTGAAAAGTAGGGAACAAGGCAGTTGCATCTTGTTGCCTTTTATTCTTCTGATGCTTGTGTAAATACTCAATAAACATTATTTTAACATAATGATAGCTTTCCTTTTTTTATTTAAGTACCACTGCAGTATCCTGCATTTGCTTAAAAACCAAACTGACTTGGAAATAGTTAAGCAAGAGTAGAAATTTTAGAACAGGTAGGGGTGCAAGTAGAAAGATTGCATTTCTGTTTGGTGTTGGAGGTCTTGTGAAACTCTAAATGGAAGCTGTGGAACTCGGTGATGTGGCCCATCTTTGTTGTATTATATTTAAAAAATTGCCTGTCTTATTTTAGGAGCTAAATTTGTTTGTGGGTTTTTTAGAGTTGTAGGGTTGGGGTTTTTTTTAACAAAGTCTAATTTTGTTTGGCTGTGTTTATGAAGGGAGACCTTTAAGCCCTAGAATTTGCTTGCTTAACAGGAAATATATTCTTGGTATTCAACTTTAGAATAAAACCTCTTGTTTGAGCCCACAGTGGTAGGTGCTGACAGGATCTTGTCCCTCTGCTACCACGTTTTATTCCGGGATCCCTGTCCCAAGCAGGCTGGCCCATTTCAGCACTTGTGTCTGGGCAGCCCTGGCTGTGGTGTGTTCCCTGTGGTGTCCCTGTGTGAGTCATGGGGGGACAGGCAGTTCCAGGGATGTTGGGATTGGCAGCCTTCCACGGGTGAGTGGGGGTGGATACAGTGCTGGTGAATTTACTTGGTTTCAGATGTGACTGTCATTCTTCTTCAGCTTAGAATCCTGTGGTTTGTTGTCTGAAAGTCCCTGCATGTGGAGCCCACAGCCCCAGGAAATGCAGGAAAATCCTGAAAACTCAGAAACTTCAGATTTTGGAGCATAGGAAACAGTCAGCTCTTAAGTAACAGACATGCATGCCTCAGTAGAGGGCCCACTCTTCAGTGTGAGGCCTCTTTTCACATAAAGGTCAAGAAATCTCCACAACCAAGTAGATGCTGGGGGGCTCTTACCTTGCAGCACAATAGCAGGAGAGCAGAGCTCTACCAGACCTGACTGCAGATGCTATCAGCAGCATTCATCTGTGCTGTGCAGAAATGGAAAATATTTTAGTGGTGAGTTAACTAGGAGGCATATCCTGATCCAGCTTTGTCACAATGGTAGATCGCTGCAGGCACTTATCAGAGTTACTCTCGCTGTGGAATTTCAGCTCAGGAGCAACCTTTTTGTCTTTCTTCACAAAGAGGGTTTCTCTTTGTTCTCTGTGAAAAAACAGGAGACTATTTGCTTTCTTTGGATAATATTATTAAGGAAGATAATGCTTGAGAAGGAAGCAGAAGCTGAATGCTGGTTGAGTGCATTCTGTCTTTTCTGTTGCTTGCAGATCCAGATCCTCCCTTCTCAGGTCTCTGTTCTGGATTGTCTTCCTCCCTGTTTCTTGTGGCTAAGTCTTTTTCTATGGATTAAACTAAACTAAAAAACCCCAAACCCAAACAAATAATTTATTTACTTATTGAGCCAGTGTCTTCATTTGTCTCAACATATATTTTAACAGGGAACAGGGCTGGGGCAGAGGGAAGGTGTCTGCAGAAGGAGGTGGGTGAAGGAGGGAGTGGAGAGGGGATTTACAGCACCAAGGTACCACTCCCTGTTGTGCTTCAGCCCACGCTTTAAATTCTTTCAGTGGCACAAAATCAATTTTTTTTTCCTTTTCCCTAAGGTGAATCATGCTAGGAAAAATTTACTTGTAATAAAGAAAATAATAGAATTTGAGCCCTAATGTTTCTGGAGCTGCTGTTGGTGAGCTAATAGCCATGGCCTGTTCATAATGTAATTGCGTAGTTCTCTAATTTACTGCAGGCTTCTTCATTAAGAAAGGAGACGAAAAATAAGTCCCCAAAGCCAAGTCTGTATAACCATGGCTCAGTAATGAAAGTTTCATTTATTTAAACTTTTCTCTTCACTTAAATGTGGATGGGTGGCTGGAAGGAGGCCAAGTTCAAACTGAGTGTGGCTGGTGCTGTTAATCCCAGCTGAGTCTGTAAGTGACCTGAAACTGTTCTGCATTTTGAAACTGTTCTGAGGGCTCTCTTGCTGATACCTCTGCAAGTTAAGGATTCCATCATGTAAATGCCACCATCATTAACACTTCTGTTACTGACCACTTTGGAAGTAGTCATTGAGCAAATGCATTACTTTTGGGCGCAGGTGCAAGTCCCTGGGGTGATGCTGGTAATGCTACTGTGAAGGGAAACAAGGAACATTAGGCTAATCTCCCTTGCTCAATATGTGTTCATCAGATTAAAGATTTAGTTGTCTCCTGGGCACTGAAATTTGTAACTCTTCGAGTCTGTAAAGTCATACAGCAGCCATAGAAAATGTGTGGTTAAAAAATAATGTAAAATCCCCCAAACCAGCAAAACAGCTGATTCAAATTAGTGTCCTTTCCCTTCCTAGTCACTATACTAGTTGCTTTTGACCTTATTGTTGAACAAGCAGTTATTGAGAATGTTTTCCTTTTAACTTATTTCACAGTTGCTTGCAGAGTGCTCTGTTCACATAGGCACTGAAGATTGCTGTGCATGGTGCTTTTATTCTGTATTCCTTGCTCTTGGTGAGGCCCACAAGAAAAGTTAACCTCACACTGCATGTCCTGACTTTCGGGATCTTGTGATTCGTTCTTGCTGCTTTTTCTTAAGGGATCTTGAAGCCAGAGCACAGAATGAATTCTTTCGGGCCTTCTTCAGATTGCCCAGGAAGGAGAAGCTGCACGAGGTTGTGGACTGCTCTCTCTGGACGCCCTTCAGTCGCTGTCACACAGCAGGGACAATGTATACTTCAGACAGTTACATCTGTTTTGCCAGTAAAGAAAATGGCTGCTGCACTGTGATCATCCCACTTAGAGAGGTAGAGGTTTTTGTTTGTTTAATTTTGGATCCTTATCTGCCTTTTCTACCCTAAGCCTCCACTGCCACTTGACTTACCTTGACAAAGTGTTGTTTGATGAAAAAGAGCAGAATGTTTGTGTGTATCCTGCCTACAGGATGGTTGTACAGCTTGTTCTGGGACTCCTTAGGGCCTGAGCTCCTAAAAATATGGGTGATTCAAAACTATCCTCAAAGTGAAGTATGGACAGGTAATGCAGCAGGACAGAACACTGCAAAACAGAGTCTGCTTGGCCCAAGACTTGGACAGGGCTCCTCTCCCAGCTCCACAAACACATACATCCATCTTGATGTTGATGGAGACTGGCCTGGACCTATTCCAGCAATGCAAAAGCATCCTTGCCTGGGATCAGCACAAGTGTTGAGCTTTCCCTCCATAGACAGCCTTTAACAAACCTATGGGTACTTTTCCAGGCTGTAGGGCAGAGAGAAAGAGGGGATGTTATGCATGCAGTGATGCGCCAACAAGTTTCCATGAAATCAATAGATGAGTTTAAATGAGGGAGAGCACAAGGGAAGGTGGTGGGAGTAGAACAGGAGAAGGAAGATGTCAGCTAACACCTGCCTTATCTGCTGTGGATACAAGGCTGTTATGATCTCTTAATTAAAGCTTTCCTTTCATCCTGGACTAATAATAGAGTAACATCCAAATCATATTGTAACTGTAGCTACTTACCTTCCACTGTTGCAGAAACAGAAAACAATATGAGAACAGTGTTGTATACATAATGAAAATTAGCAAAACAACTGTTTTTTCCCATCTTCAAAGGTGGGAAAGTAAATTTCCTCCTCCACACCCAGAATTCGATCAAGTTGATCCTTTTATAAATATTTTTTTTAATCATACACTCCTTTCTTATCTTTCCCCTCAGTCTGCTGTTTAGAATTGGGCTGCAAAGTAAATTAGGAAAAATAAAAAGCATCTGGGATACTTTTTGGCATCTGCTTTGAGCTTCTGGAGAGACCATGAACTTCAGGCAGTTGGATGTGTTTGATCAAAGAAAGCCAATATGAATAACCACATTTAAAGCATGCATATGAGATGCTGTGTTTTGGTACATGTAGAAGATTTGAATATGTTTTTGTGGATGTGGTGCCTAATATGTTTTCTGTAATGTCTCTGGGAAAGGTAATCAGTATAGAGAAGATGGAGGACACAAGCCTTCTCCCTAATCCCATCATTATTAGCATAAGGAGTAAGACAGCTTTTCAGTTCATTGAGCTGAAGGACCGAGATACTTTGGTGGAGAACCTGCTCCAGAGGTTCAAAGAGGTGAACTCCAGCAACACATTGCACTGCAACAACTTGCAAAATAACAATCAGGTACTGAGCTTTTATTTTATTAATAATTTAATATCCATTATTCCAGTGTCCTGCCTTCTTTGGGAGGCCCCCAAATTGATCTTGAGCCAATGCTTATCTGATGCCACCTTTGAAGACCTAGCTGGTGGGATAGAGGACACTCACAGCATAGTTGTGATTGACATGCTGGGGAGAGCAGGGACTGGGATGAGCAGCTGGGTTGCCCTTCACAGAGACCTTCATAGTTTGGGGGAATGGGCTGATAGAGACCTCACGAAGTTCAACAAAGCAAATGTGAAACCTGGCAAAACAAGCCCATGTGACAGGAGAGGCTGGGAACCGGCTGGTTGGAGAACAGCTGTGTGGGAAAGGAGGAGGAGTCATGAACAAGTTGAGCCTGTAAGTCAGCTGTGTGCTCTTACAATGCTGAGGGACAACCCCATATCAGGTTGTACTAGCAGGATTGTAACCAGCAGGCCATGGGATGTTGCTATTCCCTTTTATTCAGCACTTACAAGCCTGATAAGGAGTACTGTGTCCAGGTTTGACTCTGCTTGATGACACATGAAAAGCATTGATAATTTGGAGTAAGTCTAGTGGAGGGCTATAGGATGGTCAGCGGCTGGAACACATGCTTTATAAGGAGAGGTGGAGGGAGCAGGGCTTCCTCAGCCAAATAGTGGCCAGCTGGAAGATAAAGGCACACTCTCCTTCCATATGCCAGTGGAAAGAGAAGCAGCCACAGCTTCAAGGTTTAGCAAGGAAAAATCTAAACAGATAAAGAGAGATTTCCCGTCATGGTTAGGCAGAACTGAACCAGGCTGCCCAGAGCAGCAGTGCTCTCTGCTTTCTTGGAGCTACTCAGCTTGACTGGGCACAGACTCCAGCAACTAGGGCTGAGGGCTCCTGCTTTGAGCAGGGCATTGAAAATGATAGACCTCTCCAACCTAAATTGTTTTGTGATTTTGTCTTTCAAATCATAACAGTAGAAGACTGTTGGGTATCTTGTCATCAAGGACACTTAGAATTGGCTAACAACTTTTGTTTTAAAGTAACAACCCTTTTCCTGACATGCAAATGAATGACAATTTGTATAAAGTCTTGAGTAAGACCTTTCTTCCTGAAAGGTGTTAAAGGTTTTGATGCAAAAGGCAAAGGGTAACCCAGCTCTGTCTTGAGGAGAGTTGAGGATGTAGTTCTTAGCCTTTTCAGTCATTACCACTTTGATTTGGCATTGCAGAATAGCCTTGCCTTTGGATCCATGTGCACGCTGGGGGATGATGAGCCTGCATGTCTGGGAACAGAGGCTTCACATGGGAAAGAGAGAAGTGAATGTGAAAAGGAGAACAATTACTTGCTCAATGCAGAAGCACTAAGGTCAGACTTTCATCAGTCAGGAATGCCAGGCCTTGATTTTGGAAAGGTATGTAACATTTGGGGAAAGCTGTAGGAGATATAGGTTTTGTTTTTAAAAAGCTAGGGTTATATTCAGACAGATGTTTTTAGTAAAATGGATTCTGTATTGGTTGGAGAAGTTAGATACAGGGCAACTTTTTTATTTGGTTGGATTTTTTTCTTCTCCCTTCATTTCATTCTGGTAAATATTTCTAATTTTTATCGCTGTGTGGTGAATGAAATATGCAAAGTGGGGAAAGTCAAAGTCCCTGGAGCAGACTTCCCATTTCCATTGGTAGTGGAATTTCTAATATGTGAAATGCTTTTGTTTACCAGTTCTCACATGATGTTTTTTATTTTTAATGTATGTTCTTGTTCCCAGTCTAGGGAGCAAATCAAAGAGAGCCTGTGGGATGACCATTTTGTGGAGTATGGCAGAACCGTGTGCATGTTTCGCACAGAGAAAATCAGAAAACTTGTTGCTATGGGAATTCCCGAGTCCTTAAGAGGCAAACTCTGGCTGCTTTTCTCAGGTGGGCATGCTTAGAAATATTGCTGTAGGCATCATCTGATTCTGGAGATGGCAAAACATTTAGGCAAGAAATTTCTCAAGGGCAATTAATGTCCTTTACATGGGACCTGTGATACTGCTTAAGGAAAAGACATGATCTGAACTGAACTAATAAATGCGAGGAAGTACCTGGGTAGATGTGTAAAAGTTTTACCTCAGGATGATATCATATGACATACAGAAGAATCAAAAGAACATCTTTGTAATCTATGTAATTTAAAATTAGCATCATGTTTTCATAAAACAGTGTTAATCTTCAAGCAGCAATTAGATTGTAGCATAAATACTGAGTTAGCCCTAGACAAATCAGATTATTGCAAAATAATGACAGTCTCAAAGTTGGCAGACCTACTCCTGCTTCTTGTTGAATGCTGGCAGGGCTTACAGAAACTGGAGATGGAAAAAACAGCTCATTTCATTGACAGATATGGCAGAGCCAGAATGGGCCTACAGTGTGATCTCAAGTTTAGTCCTTAATCCAATATATGGCATACTCAGACATTTGTAAATGTGGAGCTTTTCCTCCTTGAAGGATATGAGCAGTGCTGAGTACATTTCTCCCAGTAACATGTGAGGGTGGTGAGATACTTGGAAGGAGTTTCCCAGAGAATCTGTGGATGCCCCATCCCTGGAAGTGTTCAAGGCCAGGCTGGATGAGGCTTTGAGCAGCCTGGTCTGGTGAAAGGTGTCCCTGCCCACAGCAGGGGGGTTGGAATGAGATGATCTTTAACCAATACTTTCAACCCAAACCAATACTTCCTGCTGGAGACATCTTTCGCTCAATCAGGGTGTTCTGAATGATGTTGTGTCATGTGATGTCGCTGTCTCAGCTGTTTTATGGCCTGGAAAGGCTCGGGGATGGCCTTGGGCAGCCCGCGCTTCAAAGGACGAGAAGAGGCTTCAGGTTTTTTCTCGGTCTTCAGTGTTTATTAGTTATTTATCTAAAAGATTTTCTCTTGGCCCGACAGAGGTCTGCACAGCAAGTCAGCCATGAGCACACTGAGAGCCCCCGGGGCGGTCACCTATCTTTATACTCAAAATTATGTATACAATATTTATCTATTTCCCCCAATACCTTTTACCCTTATTGACCAGTGCACTTTTAGTAATAACCAATCCCAAAGTGCCACCATCACCACAGAAGATGGAGGCCAAGAAGAAGAAGAAGAAGGACAGGACACGCCCCAATTCCTCCATCTTACTTCTTTCGACCCCCCTGTACAGAAATCTTAAACCCTGTGTTTCACACTCTAATTAACTTATCCCTTCACCATTCACCCAGTGAAATCCTCCCATCCTCATACAGGTGTCATCTCCTGTGTAGGATCAAAGTCCAGCCACCAGACACTTCTGGCAACATTCCAGGACTCCCGAGCCCCCCAAGGGTGGTCTCGGTCTCTCTGCACATCAGTCCTGAGGTGCTGAGATCCCACAATGTGAGCTTTGCTAATACTTAGTTTTTAAGACGTATGTTCTGCTAGGGCTTTGTCTTTTAGGCCTGGATATTCGCAGATCTTGGGGAAAGCCACCTTGCTTATACCCTTCTGAGCAGTAATTCCCTCAACACTTGGGAGTGGATAAGGACGATGCTGAACCCATCTTCCTCTTTCTCCCTTCCTGCCGGCTGCAGACGCGCAGACGGATCTGGCCTCGCACCCTGGCTACTACGTGCACTTGGTGGAGGCCTCCATGGGCAGGTGCTGCATGGCCAGGGAGGAGATCGAGCGCGACCTGCACCGCTCGCTGCCCGAGCACCCGGCCTTCCAGAGCGAGACTGGGATCGCCGCCCTCCGGAGGGTGCTCACCGCCTACGCGCACAGGAACCCCAAAATAGGATACTGCCAGGTGGGGCATGCCCGAGGGATTGTGCTCCCTGCTGCTTCCTCCCCTTCTGGTGCTCTCTCAAGAGTGCTTTTAGTGGTGCTTTTTATAAATAAAGACCTTTTAGTTGGAAAAGTAGATATTTAAATGTTATTTTTAGATATTTAAATGTCATTTTTCCTTGGAAAACAACTACATAGTCTCACCAAAAGGCTCTGTTCTACCAATGATATTTCTTCAGCATTTTGCAAACTGCATTTATAGTTACAGGAAGGGAAAAAATTGTTTCTGATGCTTCTGTTTGTTGAAAAGGGCATTTCTTGGACAATACTTGGCAGCAGTGCAGGGTGAATTGGCCTGCACAGATGAGATTTTATGTAGTGCACTGGGGCACAGGTTTAATGAAGCTTTCTGCCACTTTATTCCAAAACTGATGATAAATGATGAAAGTCATTTGTCTAGCTGGTCAGCTCCCTGAATTCTGATTAACATCAGAGTGGTCCTGATACTGGAATAAGGGGCAGTGAAAGCAGCCCCAAAACATCTTGCACTATCAGTTACCCACTTTGTATCTTGGCAAATCCAGTACTGTGCTTTTCTCCATTGTTTCCTATTGCTCTTACGAATAAGCTTGGAAAACTTGCTGTGCCTGTGGGTTGCAATTATGTATTTGTTGTGTATTTTCTCTTTTTCTTGCTTTTTTTGTTTCCTTAGTTCTTTACATCCTGTTACGCTACTTTTCTTTCTATAAAAATAGCCACAGTTGAGCTCTTGTCAGTAGGATTTGCTGTCACTAACAAATCCCATTTTCTTCTTTGCCCTTGTAAGTCTATGAACATTTTGACCTCCGTGTTGCTCCTGTATGCCAAAGAGGAAGAAGCCTTTTGGCTGCTGGTTGCTGTGTGTGAGCGGATGCTGCCGGATTACTTCAACCACCGAGTGATAGGTGAGCCTGTGTTCCCTGTCCTGCAGGCTGGGAAGGGGCAGCCATGTGGCACAGGGCTGGGGAAATGCTCAGGGTCAGCTGGGGCCCAGACCCCATGGATGAGGTGCTCCTTCTACTTGTGTGCTGTGCAGGGACAGCAGCAGTGGCTGCTCAGATTCCAGCCAGGGCTGGTTTGGTCTGAAGAGTTTGAGCTGCATGATCTGTAAATGCTCAGCTTCACAGTTGGTTTTTTTCTTTCCTGTTGGTTAGAAGGTGGGGACACTTTTGGCTGTTACATAAATAGAAGAGCTTGTGGGTCTTGGCTAGGGGTATGCAGTGTTAGAGACTCAGACTGTTTAAGATGAACATAGGAAAGATCTGCTTTGTGATCTGAACTCTCTGAATTGCCTGGCTGCTGGAGCAGTGCAGGCTTGCATCTGCACTAGCCCTTTGTAATGAGAGCTGGTACAAGTCCCTGTGCCATGCACTGTGTGTGCTGTGTAGTGCTGTATAGTGCTCCTGCATAGTGCCATTATTTTAAAGATCATTGTGCAGACTGCCTAATGCACTGAAAGAGAGGGGCTAAGCAGCATATGTTCTTTGCAATCACTTCCTTCCCTTAAAGAAATGTTTGGTAGCTTTTCCCTTTTTATTGCTAACCTTAGTCTGTAGCTGCAGCATCTGCTGTTACACCCTTGCTGTGGCAGGAGAGGGACCAGGGTCACGTGTGACAAAGTGAGATAGGAGCAAGTCCCTGGCAGTAGAGGTTCTGGGAGCTAGGAATGGTCTGGGCACTCTTGTGCTGTCTGTGGAGTGGAAGAGACACTTGAGAAGATTTCCAGTCTTTTCCTTGAAGGATGGGGTTGTCATATCTCCCTCTAGACACTGTGCTCAGTTTCTGTCTTGTCACTGAACTGGCAAGAAGGTAAGTTAAAGCTGAGTTACTCCAAAGTTTAGCTGGATGCTTAGAATGTTTTGTGGTGCTTTGAATGCCATTGGTATTTTCTGAGCATTGTAACTGTCCCACTTGTCAGAATTTTTCTTGTCTCCAGATATGACTTTAAACTCCTATTTTGATTACTGACTTCCATGTTTGTCTGTCTCCTTCCCTGATTAAAGGAGAGAAACACAGCTCTATCAGTACTCAAGCATTTCTAGATATCAGCAGTGTGCTTTGGATTACTCATAACTTTTTGATGCTTGCTGGGTTATTGTCCTTAAGTGGCATTCTCTGCTACTCATCTGAGTTGTCTCACCTGGCCAGCCATATCCCTGCCTTGAGTTGTTCTTGATTTGTGCTTTGTATCTTGCCTGTCACTTGCCATGGCTACAGCCTACATTGTGTAAGTGCTGAAAGTTTTGGTTGTCCTGTCTCTCTGTTTTCTGGCCCTCTTTATCCCAAGGAAGAAGTGCTGTGTCTCTCTGCTGCCATAGCTCATAGTTCACAGTGTGAAGAGCCAGGAATTCAGTTTGGAAGCTGCCCTGCTCTCCCTGGCTGAGTGGCACTGGTGCAGTTTTACAGCATAGTTCCTTCACTGAGCACAATTTCTGCAGCTCTGCTTTACCCTAGAACTTAATGTGCCCAAATTTGTGCTACTGATTTTCTCCACGCTGCCCCTCCTCTGGTTCCTGTTGCTTGAGTTAGTGTTCTTGGCTCTGCATTTCAGTCGACCTTCTTTTTGATTTGCAACCAGCTCTTGTCTAAACTTTGTGTTGTTTCTTCCTGCATAACACTTCCAAGACCAAACTTTTCCTCTTTGTGCACCCTGCCAATACGGTTTGTCCAAATTTTGATCTCTCAATAACTTTGGTGATCTCTGACCTTGCTACTCGTCACTGTGCTTTTCCTCTGCAGTGTCAGCCTGTAATCTCTGCACTCCAAACAGCTACCAAATTAATGACCTTGGTTATACAGGCCTTCTTAGCTTCCTTTTGTCTCAGACCTTTTCTTTATAACTTTCAAAATCTTCTATTTATTTATATGTGTGTTTAGTTAGTTAGAATTTTTGCTTTCAAAACTTAGGTCCTACTCAGCCTTCTTAGTTTTATCTCCCTCCTTCAGCCTTGCCAGCTCTGACACCTTTCATAAGCTTTTTCATTATTTCACTGCTTGCAAATGGGAAAAGCCTGCAGGGAGGGCTCCTTCTTCAGGAATTCCCTCCATCCTTCTTGTCTCTGCAATGCATAGAGGAAATTATAGGCAGATAGGTGCAAGATACAAACAGGTTGTGTATGGGTTAAGAGTGGTGGCAAGGGTCAGGCATATCCTATTCTCAATTACCATGACTTTTTCATCTCCTGCATAAACCAGCAGGGCATCTTACCCCACTTTACCTGTTAGACTGTCATCAACTTGACACTGTATTTCTTGAACCACTGAAAACCTTATTTCATTTCTCTGATTTGCCTTTTCAGTCCTGAAGATGTCATTTATCTTGCATCTAAGGTCATCATTTTTCAAATGCATGCCCTGGTATTTTCCTACCTCATTATGGTCTCATGCTGTAATACAGATTCATTTGTTCAGATTTCATGAAAAATGAAAACATATGAAAAAATAGAAAAGTCCATTTAAATACAACTGTTTCACTTTCATCTACAGTGGCAGCACTTTTTATAAGAAGGTCTGTGAAAGATCTGGGCAGTGTTGCATGTTCCTTTTAAAGCTCTGGTTTTGCTCGTGCTGTCTCTAAGTCTGGAATGATCTATTTATATATGTCTTGCCTATCTGTCTCTGGCTTCCTTCAAATACCTCTAAATCCAGCTCTGTTTTTTGGGTCTGTGTTAACTATGGCTATTAAATTGTTTGCATTAAGCTTATTAAAAAACCCAAACAAAAATTGCCCTCTGTTGAGTAACTCTAGTCTGTTTTTCTCCTTTTCTTCAATCTTATGGGAAACTTTTTCTTCAAAACATCATGCTTGATGTGTTTCTTAGAAGCTTTTTGGATGACCATGGGCTTTTATTTTTGATTTGTGGTGCTGTAATGTTTGTTCAGTCACCAGCAGAAGCTCTTTTGGCCTGATGTGAAAGGTTCTAAGACAGAGAAATGTCTTAGCTATTTTTTTCCCTATGAATTGGATGCAAAGCCAAAAGATGCTGGCTCTCTGCCACAAATTGTTCAGGTTATATTCTGCTTTTGAGCAAGAGAAGTTTTGAGTGCTAGGGATATATATGTTTCAGCAATTAAAATTGTGTCCTAATATTAGCAGAATATGGACTGTAAGAAAGAAATTAAAAAACTTGAAAAGAAAGACAAAATAATTGAAAATCTAACTCCATTTTGTATTCAGGAGTATTTTTAACTTGCAGTGTCTTTGGTCAAAGCCCTGATGTGGCAGATTTGGTTTGTAGACACAGTCTACTTCATTGAGAAGAAACGACATTGATTCTGTAACAGCTGCTGACAAAGCAGAACTGAACTAGTAGCTAAACCAGAGCCCAGATCTGCTCCTTTGGAAAAACTGGTTGGGACAGTTAGGAAATCTTTTAGCTGGGCATTGCAGAAATCTTTTGTTCTTTATGTGTAGATACATATGCTTGTAAGTATATATTTGTATGTGTGCATGTACTTTCCTGTAAATACTATTCTTCCTGCCTGGTGTGTGTAGGTATATCTGGACTTCCATCCTACATTTTCTCATTCAGAGCAAAACCTTTCCTGCCCACTTCCTTGAGTACATACATCAGAGAGGAATGTGTACTGTCTTATTTTTACTGCATACATCCCAAGTGGAGCAATAAAATGCTTTAAGATTGCTTTTGCTAGCACTTAATTATTATGTGCTTTTGTAGCCAAGACCAACAGCTGCTGCTATTGCTGTTTCATTGCACCCTAAAGGCACTTAGGAGAATTAACACACTTTTTGCAGAAAGTTGTACAGTAAGGTTTATGGACACAAGGGTTGGGCAGCAGGAGGATAATGGCATTTTTCATTGTAGATGTGTGTGTACCTTTCATGTTTAAATTTTAAGAAAGTCTTGCAGTTTACAGTTGACAGCAGTGATTAACTTAAAAATAATTTTTTCCTGTGTCAGTCCTGGCTAATGCTGTTCCTTTATAACTTGTAGGTGCTCAGGTAGACCAGTCAGTGTTTGAAGAGCTTATAAAAGAGCAACTTCCAGAGCTGGCTGAACATATGAAGGATCTGACAGCCCTAGCTTCCATCTCTCTTTCCTGGTTCCTTACCCTTTTCCTCAGCATCATGCCCCTGGAAAGTGCTGTGAATGTTGTGGACTGCTTCTTCTATGATGGCATCAAAGCCATTTTCCAGCTGGGCTTGGCCATACTGGAAGCCAACGCTGTGGATCTGTGTAACAGCAAGGATGATGGGCAGGCCCTGATGATCCTGAGCAGGTATGGCCACACAGGAGTGCTGCTTTCACCTCAGGCCCTTCTGCCCTAAAACAAAGGCATTGCTCAGTAGGCACCAGGGCCCTTGTGTGTCACCCTGCTGCTGCTGCTGTCGCAGTGTCTGCCTCAAACAATGGCTTTGCACGTCGGACGAGATGTCCTGTGAAATTTCCTGGCACTCCGAGAGCTGCATCGCCTGCGTCAGCGTGCAATATTTACTGCTGCTCTCCGTGCCTTCCCTGGACTGACAGGCTTCCTGCTCCAGACTTCAAGGAGACAGGAGTTTTCTTCCTTGGGCAGCATTTAGTCATTTGGCTGGCTTACTGTTCCTCAGATGAGTAATCACAAGGGCATTTTTGAAAAGTCTAGCTTGCCCAAAACTCAATTTATTTCTAACTCTGAGCCATAAGGCCTACTGCATGTTTGAATTGAGAAGAGCACAGTGCAATGTGATCTGTGTTCTTATACATTTCCTCTCTTCAGGTTTTTAGAGCATGTCAAAAACGAGGAAAGCCCTCTGCCACCTATTGGTAATCACCATGCATTCTTCAGTGATGACCAGGAACCCTCTCCAGTGACTGAAATAGCAAACCTGATTCATGACTCCTATGAGGTAAAAGAATTCTTTGTATCTTCTAGTCAGTTAAGTTAGAATTTTAAAGAAGAAGGTTTGATTCACTTTAGATGCTTTGAAAGTTAATACACAACTTTACAGATTCCATGACTGAAGTGCTCTCATGCACAAGACTAGGTGTGGTATGGGTACCTAGATGAAATATAGACTGTGTATGCTTTTTCTTCAAGGTCTCACTGCACTTTAATATAAGTATATTTCCAATTAATACAGGAAATAATAATAATACAGGAAAAAATAATACAACACAACACAAATAATAAACTTCTGTTCCTGTCTTACAGAAATTTGGAGACCACTCTGTGGAACAGATAGAGCACATGCGCTACAAACACCGCATCCGTGTCCTGCAGAGCCACGAAGATACCACCAAGCAGAACGTGGTGAGCAGGCTGTTGCTCTGACTGAGGTAGCTCAGCATTGCCTCTGGAGACACAGGTTTAGTTTATAAAAAGGGGCCACCAGGTCTTGAAAGATCATTGCTGACTCTGCAAAAAGCTCTGTCCTGGGATGCTGAGGGTTTTCCTTTGGCAGCCATGTGCATTATTGTAGTTTAGGGTGGCTTTAAAGTTCTGAACAGCTGCAGGACTGTCCAGCCCAGCACCTTATCTGACTGTGGCCAGCCCTTGGCGGATGCCTGGGGAAGAGGAGAGACAGCACCATGCCATGCCTCCCTGGCCTCTGTGACCTGTAGCTTAGGGACTTCCTGTCTTTGTTTCTAATGGCCCTTGAGGGATTTCTCTTTTCATGGATCTGTCCAACTGGTGCACCTAAAGAAGGAGGAAACAGCACAAAGATTTTTTTAATAGTGGTTTTCAGCTAAGGACAGCTCGTGAGTCTGCCTGTGTCGGTGATGTCACTAACATGATTTTCTTTCTTTTTAAGCTCCGAGTTGTCATCCCAGACGTTTCAATTCTTCCTGAAGATTTAGAGGAATTGTATGACTTGTTCAAGGTTGGTCTCCCTGAAAAGCAGGGGATGCACCTCATTGAGGCTTCTTTGGGCATAACTTCCAGCTGTTGCTTGGCAGTGCATCAGTACCTCGTATCCTCTGCCTGGGCTGTGCTCCCTGGGTGGGATCCTGCCATTTTGTCCTTTCTGTGGTTGTGCAGTTCTTAAAGAGGAACAGCAATGTACTGATTGTTCAGAGAACTGCTCCTGAGAGCCTTTCTAACTTTCTGCTTGGAAATGGTCCCTGACAAGCTAGCTTCTGTTAACTTTCACATGCAGAATAAATTAAATATTATGTAGCTGTGCTCATTGGGAACTTGGCAGTGCTTTTAAATCTTGTTCTCTAAATGCTCTTTAAAGGCAGACTCTCTTCTCCACGGGGGGGAAAAATCCTAAACCCCACAACCTTGTGTCCTTGCCATTTGTTCCAAATTTTCTCACAGGTTTGTTTTTCTTTTTTTTTTTTTTTTAACTAAAAGCAGTTTCAGTTCCTTTCTGTCAAGCTGATATTTGATAAAACACACAATAAAGTTGGAGACAGGGACATCTATGCTTGTAGAACTATACTTGATTTAGAGGTTCAAGTTGTAATTATTTCCCTTAATGGACCATTTCTTCTGTGTTCATAGCCATAAATACTGAGAAAATGGCTGTGGTATGTTGTTAGTGTTGCACAGCTTTGTCACCAAGAGCAGCTGTATCCTGCCTCCATTAGTGGTTGTAAGATGATGCTGCTGGGGCTTGTTCTTCAGTGGTTTTGATCTTTGACTAGCTTCCCCTAATTTCATTTTCTGCTAGTGGTTCCTTTTTTATTTCCCTTGCACTCCCAGGGACACAGCTTGCTTAATTGGGACTCTTTATTTTGCCTGTCCCTAACAGAAGACTAATGCTACAGTATCCATATGGAGAGGAGTGAGAGAGAATAAATGAGCAGGCCAAGCCTGCGCTTACTCCACATTTTTTACAGAGGTGACCCTCTGTACCTTTGGCTGCTAAGGAACATCCTGGGTCAGATGTGATAAAACAGTTTCAGTAGCCCACTGATTTTTTTTTCAAGAATCTGCCCTGTCTCCCTTCATATTTATTAATTATCCCCTGGAAATTGTGAGAGGGGCTGGCTGCTCGGGTGAAAGATTTGCTTTTTCTCACAAGAATGGTCTTGGTATCACGATGACATCTTGCAGAGCAATTTTTGAGCATGTTCCAGTGCAGTTTGGTGTGAATGCCTTTTCCTGCTGCCCTGCCCCACAACAAGCGCTGTGTGTGTCCCTCTCTCCTAGAGGGAGCACTTGCTGAGGTGCTACTGGGCCGGCGGCAGCGCGGTGCCGGAGCGGCACGACCCGAGCCGGCCGTACGCCGAGCAGTACCGCATCGACGCCCAGCAGTTTGCCGGCCTGTTCCGCCTGCTCTCGCCCTGGACCTGCGGGGAGCACACCGAGCTGCTGGCCCACAGGACCTTCCGCCTGCTGGACGACAACATGGACCAGCTCATCGAGTTCAAGGCGCTCGCCAGCTGCTTGGGTACCGGCTGGGCCGGGGGCAGAGCTGGGGTTGGCACAGGGGTAGACAGCAGTGGTAAAATGCCATGTAACTGGCACAGAAAATGGTTTTTACGGCTTGTATTGTTGTCATCTTACAGCAGGGGTTCCATACTGTTGACTCCTTATTGCAAAGGTTTCATACATTCTTGGTGTTTCTTGTGGGCAGTTCCTCCAAGCACTGATTCTTTCTTCTTCACAAAGGTAGCCAAGTGACTCCATTTCCCTTCTCAGCCAGCCACCCCACTCTTTTATAGCACTCTTCTTCTCATTGGTTACAGCTGTGGCCTGTTAAAGTCAGGCCTCTTCCTTATCTTTGTTAATTGGCCCAGCTGCAACTCCTTTAGGGGTAAGATTACTTTCTACACTGTCTTTATTTTCTTATATTCGATCCCCCTACGTGTAATTCCTTGCATCAGTGACCTTTACTGATTCTTTTTGTGTTTCAATCATCTGAAGTCAATTGGATTTAAAAGACAGCCTGAAGACGTGATTGAATGTTGTATTAGAATATTTGATTTCTCAGACAATAGTAATTTTATTGAAAATCTTGTATGAGTGAAGAATTATATTTGGGTCTGTGCAGAATGCTGGTAAATCCTCTCTACTGAGCTGTTGCTCTGAGTATACCTCTGAAATCTCAATGTAGCTCTTTGAAACTGCTTCTTGCAGACTTAACCTTACACAGCTGACTGCTGCCTGCTGTGCATGTTGGCAGTAAGCAGAACACAAAAAATCGGGCCAGCAGTGACTGAGGGCTATGCTAGGGTTGGTCTTGAGACCACCAGCTGTCCTGATAGGTAAAACTGCCTGTCCAAAATCTGGCTGAGGAGAAAGTGGCAGATCTCAACGGATGTCTGACCTCATGTGGAGAAAAATGAAATTCAAAGCTTCAGTAAAAATCAGTGATTTTGTATTCTTTGCACTTAGGATTTTTAGATTTTTTAATGTGAACACTAAAACACCCTGTATTCTCTTTTTATTTGATTCTTAGAGGGATACAACTTTTAATTTAAAGTTCTCCACAGTATTTGAGTGCATTTGAAAGTTTAGAATCTAATTTTTACTGGTCATTGAAAATGTGAATTATATTACATGTGAAATAGTTACCTCCTTTGGGTTTACCCTATAGAACAGCAGTGAGGGCTGAAGGGGAGAAATACTATGTAAGAATATCATACATATGAATATGTATGATGTCCCCAACATGATCTGTCTCCTCCCTCGCATTTCTGTAAACCTGTGGCAGCAAACAGCCTTTCCTAGATTTCCCTGCCACCCTCCTTGATATTTTTAAATGATGCTGAAGCTCCACAGGGTGAGGTGCTCCCAGTCTGTTTCACAAGAACAAAGACCAAACAGATGGCTGTCACCTGCTGTTCCTCATTGACAGGCACAACATGAAGTTAAACACTGGCCATATGTTTATTGTCCATGTAAACAATAGTCCTTTGTGCACAGAGACATACCTGATTTATTTTAAACTGTGGAAGTAAATGCTCCAGTTCACTTCCTCCTTGTTCTTTACTTTCCTTGCAGATGTTATGTATAATGGAGAAATGAATGAAAAGATAAAGTTACTCTATAAGCTGCATATCCCACCAGGTAAGAAATCTTTCTTACCCATCAGGTAAGAAAGAAAATTAATAACTCAGTTTCCCAAAAAAATCTCTTGTTTTGGGGAAAAAGCTGCTTAACTTAATGAACAACCCCATCTTGCTTCCTTCCAGCTTGGAGCATACAGGATGTGCATTTGTAGTTACACTCGCTGCATTTTACAAATTACTCTGTTAATTACAAATGGAACCTTTTTGGATGAAATGTATAGATTACAATGTCAAAGCTCACACATCTGCTGCATTCAGAGATCTTCTGCAGTCAATTCTGTGGTTACTTCCAGACAAAATACAAACTGAAATAATGTTTTTGAGTGGCTTGTACTCCATGTACACTAGACATCTCCTTGTATATCCTGATCCAGTTTTGATTAGGTGACAAAATTCTGTGGTAGTTCCTCTGTGCAAAGTTTTTAATTAAATGTGCAGTTCTTGGCAAGCTTCCAAGTGCAGCACCTCATCTTACAGGAACATTTTACAGCATGATTCAATGATGTTCCTTGATGTTCCTTGCACAATTACTTCGCTTTCATCAAGTATGCAAAATATAGAAAAATAAATTACCGTTATGTCTAATTCAAAGGATTAAATTTGTCACATTACTTGGATAGCTCTCACAGAAAATGAACGAGACAGCCAGTCACCATTAAAGAATCCTTTGCTGTCAACATCAAGACCACTGATCATTGGAAAATCAAACGGTATGTCCAGAATGGCTCTCTCACGTGAGTGCATGAGATAACCAACTTTCCACTTGTGATCCCTACCATGTTATCTCTGCTCTCTGGGGTTTATTTGGAAATGTAAATTTACTCCATGACTTGAAAATTAATTATCCTTTTTATGTCTGCTCCAAAAAAGGTGATGCAGTAGATTACCAAAAGCAACTGAAGCAGATGCTGAAGGATCTAGCCAAAGAAAAGGATACTAAAACTGAAAAGGAATTGCCAAAAATGAGCCAGGTATGTACCTCAGAGGCTGTACTGTTTTTAAAGAAGTGTACTGAAAATGAAATTATTGAATTCAACAGTTAGGCTCTCTCTCATGAAGTATAACTGCAGTACAACTGAACTTGGATTCAGTCCTTCAAGCATTGAGGATCGGGCTCCTCTGATTGAGAGCAGGTGCTTAAAAACTTTCAAAAAACTACCTTCCTAACAGTTCCCTCTGTTCAGACTGGCTGGTGAATAGAATTTCAGTCACCCTCACCTGCAGCAGAACATGCAAGCAAACAGGCTTATGCAGGCTGGAAAAAGGTTTCCTCCTAAGCCAAAGAATTCCTTGGAATGCACATTTTTATTCTGTTTTCCCATACCTTCTCTCCACCAAAGCAGTAACTTCTTAGTCCACCACACCTGGAACTTGCCCTGTCTTAGCCAAACACTGAGTAGAACTGCAGGAAGACAGCTGAAGGCTGTCACAGTCTTACCATCTGTTTCCTAATGCCAGTAGCTCAGCAGCTTTCTGCGTTGATGGCATAAGGAAAGCTACTGGAGGGAAAAGGCCCCATGCTAATAGTACAAATGTACAGATGTGCAAAGAAAGATGGAACTGCCCCCAGAATCCCTTCTGTGCTTGTGCTGCCAAATGAAGCTTTAAATGGGTGGCATGTACCTAGCCTGTCAGCTCTGCAGGGGCTCATGATCTCATCATGGCATCATTTCACTGAGGGCTCTCAGCTCTCCTGACAGGATCCATGGAGACTCCTCTGATAACCACCTGAAATGGGTGAGCAAGGCAGAGACAAAAGGAGCTGGGCGGGGAAGATCTCTGAATTGTTTTAGAAGAGCTGGGAAGAGGGGAGACAAACAGAAGGGAAGCTTGCCTGCAGGCCTGTGGATGGCTACTTTGGTTGTAACCCACTGCGTCGCAGCCACCAATAAGGGATTTTCCCTTGCCTTGTCTCTCACTCGCCCGTAGATCATCTGGCAGGTCCTGATTTCCTTCATCAGGGCATCAGAACACTTCACTGCCCTCTTCCCTTTTTGTTTTCAGCACAGGGTTTCCTAGCACCACTGGGGGTTGAAATCCTTTCTCTAACAGCTTTTTAAAGCAGGCAGAAGTTATAAAAGAACATATAAATGTACACAGCACTCCCGTGCCCTGCCTGACTCCTGCAGTGATCCTTAGCGTGGCTGTTCGGGACTTTGATGCTGGTTTTTCATCCCTTTACAGAAGGAGTTCATTCAGTTCTGCAAAACGTTGTATAGCATGTTTCATGAAGATCCAGAGGAGAACGATTTGTATCAAGCCATTGCCACTGTGACCACACTGTTACTTCAGATTGGAGAGGTAGGACAGAGGAGCCTCAGCCTGGGGAGCGGCTCAGACGAGTTCAGCGAGGACTTGCAGCCCGAGGCCTCTGCTTCAGAGCAGGATGCTGTTTTTACTGACACTGTGAAGAGCCCTCACAAAGACTCTCAACCTTCACCTGTGACTGAAGGGGACTGGACTGTCTCTTTTGAACATATTTTAGCATCCCTCTTGACTGAACAATCATTAGTTAACTTCTTTGAAAAACCCTTAGAACTGAAACCAAAGCTTGAGAATGCAAAGCTAAACCAATACAGTCTCAGAACAAATGGAATGAGCTGCCAGTCACGGAGTGAACATGCAAAACCAAACAT
The DNA here is from genome assembly GCF_028018845.1 of Melospiza georgiana. Taxonomy (NCBI): domain Eukaryota; kingdom Metazoa; phylum Chordata; class Aves; order Passeriformes; family Passerellidae; genus Melospiza; species Melospiza georgiana. The sequence continues at coordinate 22,251,779 of NC_080431.1, forward strand.
GCAGTAGCAGCAAATATATCAAAAATGAAATGCACTGAAATTATGCCAAAGGACATACTGTAAAAGGCTTGCTGTTGGCAGTGGACTTCTGGGATCCAATTTGTTGGTCTGTGGTTTTCAGTTTAAGAGCTTTAAAAGCTAAAAGGGTGTGTAGGTTTGTTTTGTGCCATTGATTTATTATGTTCTTGTTCTGAATGTAAAAGGAAACATCTGTCTACAGTGTGAAGAACTGAAGCCCTCTTCTGCATTGGGAGAGCAGAGGCTGGCTCCAGTTCTTTCTTTTTTTTAAGCAGGGGACAACACTCCTCATCCGCTGTCCAGTTTGTTTCGGTTGCCTTTTTTTGCACTAATACTGAAAACTGTTTCAATGCTGGTAATTGAAACTATGTTAATATATTTGATTGTATTCCAATTTTTATGTCTTGCTGAAATGTTAAGTGTACATGGACTGTGCTTCTGATGTTGGTCTGTGAAAACATGCACTTTTCAATAAACCCTTTTTGTACAAAAGTGGCATTGACAGTATTTACTGGTTTAGGGAAGCTAAGTGCCTTTAGTCCCTGCAGCTTTAAACAAATCCCCTGGGGTAGCATGATCACAGTTATTTCACTAATCAAAACCCTGTTTCTGTGTTGTACACAGAGCTGCTTTGGGAGAAGCCTACTGAGTCTGCCTAAGAGGCCAGTGGGGCACATCATTCACATGAGATTACATACATGAAATACTGATCTAGCAGTTTTGGTTGAGTTTTTCTTACCTTGTTTTTAAACAAACTGAACTTGAAATACCTGTGTAAAGGCTCTTTAATACCCAGAACAAAACAAACCCAGCACAACTCTGCCACCCACAAAGAACATTTGAATCTCCTCCTTATTCCATTCCCATGTAAGAGAAGTCTAGTGTATCTTTAAGAAAATTACACCTTTGTGTTCAAACTCAAAGAAAGCAAGATATTTTAAAGACTGGTACCTGTTCAACTCAGTGCTTCACGGTTGAGAGCTTGAAAAGACTGGACAATAAAAAAAACAACTGAAGAATATATTTTATATTTTTATTGTAATGGAAATCCATTTAATTTTCATCCACATTGACTGTCTGTAGACCTGCAAAACAAGACCACCACCTGTCATGTATATTGAAGTCTTCCCAAGAAAGTACACCTACATTTTCAAGGGTAGTCTGCTGACCTACTTCTGGAAGAGCAAACTCTATAGACAACTATTTCTGCAAAGGCTAAAACAAAAACTTAGTTGCATTTACAGAATTGATTTTTATCAGATGACAAGCAGAGAAGGCTTAACCTGCCTGAGCTTTTAACAGCAGAGGATGGGCTTAGGGACTTCCCTAGTGACCATGGCCTGTGTTTTTCAATCTCTCAAAATGTACATGATCATTTCACTCCTTTTTGATGTGGATCAGGGAGCCCTGTTCCCTACAGCAAAGCCAGGTTAAGCCCGTGGTTTGACTCCTGCAGCGTGCTTTTCATCTGAATTTTGCACTGCAGGAGGAGCTGTCCTGCTTTGCTTCTTGTTCAGACACATGGCATGGGAGATGCCTGGACACCTTCCTTACCTTTGAATGTTGTGACTGGTACGTAGGTAACCAGGGTGTACAGCTTGTTGGGTGAATCCTCGTCCTCGTTGCGCTTTCTGGACAAACGCACACGGATACGGTAAGGAACATTCCTGAAATGAAGATGGCAGATTAATTTGCAGTCAAGTGTGTACTGAAAGCCATGAATTCATAGCAGAATTCTTTCTCAGCAGCATACCAAGAGCAAAATCTTGTACCATAAGAGACTGTATTGTTTGCCTTAGAGGAGTTTTTGTTTGTTTTCCTTGGTTTTATTTAAGTTTAGCAGGTAAGATTTAACTGAGGAAATACACCTTGAAGATGATCAAGTGAACATGAACCAGCAAGCAGCTGTTCATAACAAGCATTTCTTCCTACAATATAAAATAGTAAGGAAGAACCCCAACAATCTACCCTGAAAGCCCAAGGCTTCTGTAAAAACTCAGAGTAATGCCTATCTTTATGCCAGAAGCTGTGGAAATTCTAGTGAGCATCATGCCTGAACCAAGATCTTACTTAAGGGCACAAAATGATCATCATTTCTTCCTCACAAATACCATGGAATTGTTAACTAAATTGTTTAATAATTTTATTTGTAATAGGCAAATCACAGCTTAGTTTCCTTGCCTAGTAATGCCCAAAATACGCTGCTGAGGGGAGGCACAGAATTTTTTCTCTACACAATTTTCCACATAACCTGCCACCCTGAACTCAAGATTTTAGGAGACTCCTGCTCAGAGTACTATGTGAAGGAACCTGCTTCTCCTCCCTGCTGCAAGAACAGCCTTTTAAAAAACATTACATCAGGTGGACATAGCACTTAGACACAGCAACTGGCTTTGCTTTGTTCCGTTCCTGTCAAAATCAAAATGCATTTTTCACTAATTTATGTAGATTACTGACTACCATACCAGCCAACATGGTGATTTTAGCCTCTGCAGATCCTTCCAGAGGAAGATACCTTACTTTGCATACATCATGTATTCTAACTAGTAAAAACTGCAGATTCACACTGGAAAGACTGATGTGGTGACATCTTGCTCCACAGACTGCACCTGCACCAGTCAATACGAGGCAGCCTTGGTTAGCAGCCTCACTGCAAAGCCCTGGGGTTACGTGTGCTGTCTCCTGGTTCCACTGTCACTCCCCATGAACTGGGCAGTTTAACAGGGAGGACACAGAACCCCTGGCAGTAATACCCAGTCTCATCCTCCCACTCTGCTATTCAAGGAATGGTTGGCCACAGGATGCCAGGCAAAGCACTCTATGGATGTCATAGACCAGACTTAGGGATCTAACTCCCAGAAGACATGGTTTAAACCCATGTGCATGTCTCAGAGCATCAATCCCAACCAGTTAACCTTTTATTACAGTTTAAAAGGTCCCACTCCCCACAGGAGTTCTGCTGGACCATCTTAAAACATATCATATCAGCTGCCTTGGTAGCAGTGATTTAACACAAGTAGTTTTTTAACACAAGGTCCCCAAACTACTTATTTGTACTGTCAAGAAAAGATTAATGGTCCTGTTGAAAATACACCTCCTTTTGTGCAGCATTTGTTCAGCATGCTTCAAAACCTAATCCTGTTTAGACACACTGCACAATCCCACTCAGCCTGGGACTGTAGCTATCACTGCAAAGTCAGGTTTATAAAAACTATCTGCTGCAACAGGGATCGAGGTACTACAGTATTACCATACCCCAATCCTTTCTCTTCCCTGCCCTCAACCCCCAAACCTGCCCTCCCTCTTTCCCTTGCTTTATTTTTATTAAAAGTAGAAGGAAATTTTTTCAATCTCAGAGTTTACCAAAGCTTTGTTATAAATATGCCAGGACAGCTGACCAGAACACAGAGGTGACAGATTAGGTTGGTGTGTACACCACAAGAGGAAGGCACTTGCAAAGAAAATGCAAATACTGCAAGAAATTTACAATTTTTTCCTAATCCTTCATGTTGTTTTTTTCCTCAGCCGGTAAAGAAAATTGCAAAACCCACCTTATTCCCTTTGCCCAGACTGCCTTGTTGAGTCTGGTATCAATGCGGACGTCAGGAGTACCCATCTCCTTCATGGCAAACTTCCGGATTTCCTTGAGGGCGCGAGGTGCTCGCTTCTTGAAGCCTCTGGACAAACACAAGAGCCACTTCTTTAACTTCAGGACACTGTCAGCACTAGACACTTGTTCCATGTGTTCTCCCAACAGAAAACCCCCCAAAGCACTGTGCTGAACAGCAAACAGCTGCACCAGCCTGAGCAGACCTTCACCCTGGCAGGCAGATGCTAACTTTAATAGAAACCACTTAGGGAGAATAATTTCAGTAAAATTTTGCAACCACAAAAATCTCCTGGATCTTAAGCCTTCATTTTAATGTCAACACTTTTGAGTATCTCAGTAACACTGAAGAGCTCAGAGGTGTCACAGACACTCTGAATAAAACCCCTATGAGCAAAGCAGTGCAACAACAGTATCATAAACATAACCATGACAGAACTGTATCAGTATTGAAATAAGCAGCAGAAGAACAAAACTGATGTTATTCTGAATATCAGCTTTTGCCAAACAGTACCTGATAGTTACCTTCTTTTACACTATCAGGACTGCACCAACACCACCACCAGAACTGTTTTTCTCCCCCAGTACAGCCTGTTCCATGCCCATTATGGGCAGGTCCTGCAGGACTGGGCATCCACAGCAGAACTAAGAGCTGCAGCATGAGTGTTCTGCCATGTTTATTAAACCCACACTGTGACAGGGGCTGTGCCAGTAGTGCCTGAGGTCCCACAGTGGGTTATATCCAGTTATATTATGTGCACACTGCTGTTGATACTTTGAGCTAGAAATGGGAAGTGGGTACTTGATCACAAGTGAGACAAGCATTAAATAAAAAGCATTTAACTCCAGCATATCATGCCCAAAAAGAAAGGTGGACAGCACATCACCAGCATTAAAACAGAATGAAGTGCCAACCAACAGGCGAGGCCAGAACATTGTATTGCCAGAGCACCACTGCCTCCCATTCCCAGCCACGGTTCTGCAATGCTCCACTGCCTCATTTCTCTCCTATTCCATGTCAGCCACTGCACCAATTGTTTGGATTTGGATGGTGCCTTCCCTGTGCATGCAGGCACACACGGAATGCAAGGGCACTGCAGCTTCCTCTGAAGCACTTCTCCACTACAGCTTCACGAGCTTCAGCATCTGATCAAAAAGCTACTCTTACCTACACACAACAAACATCCTTTAACACAAATCATATCCCAGTTTACACCTCACACAATTCTTTGATAAGCATGAAACTAATAATTTGACTACAGCAGTATTTAATTTCTGGAACTTTCTCAGTGGGCTGAAGTTTAAGGATTTGCTTGGGAAAGAATGACAGAAGTAAACTGATCTAACCTTAGCTTAAGTCCCAGAACACTCACACTCACAGAAACAGGCTTATTCCTGAAAGCCACAAGCCAAGCCTGGGGTTGCACACGTCTGTACCTCGGGACACAACAGAGGCACAAGGGACCACAAACACAACACTCTATAGAAAGTCCTTCTCTGCTCTTTAAACCTACCGAACCTACTTCCAAACGCCACTTCACAGAAGGCAAATTTCGCTGATAAGAAGAACTTACATGCCATGGATCCGCTTGTGAATGTTGATGGTGTATTCCCGAGTTACTACTTCGTTGATGGCAGAGCGCCCCTTCTTCTTCTCGCCGCCTTTCTTTGCGGGAGCCATCTCAGCGACGCTGAAAGGCACCGCGCACACATCAGACGCACATCTCGCACCTTCCCCGTCCCCAGCCCACCGCAAACCGCACAACTCCCTCATGCAGAAACTCAAACCCAAGCTCCATTAACCCCCGGGGCCGCACCGGTCGCAGGCTTCACGCAGCAACTTCCCAGCACCACAGACGCTTTACTTCCATCTCCCCGAGAAGAGCAGGAAGCACATCCGAGACTCTCGGACCACCTCGCACTAATATCCTGGACAGCCCCAAGCCCCCTCCCTCTGCAAGGCGACCCAGGAGCGCAGCTCAGCCCGTCCCGGGATGCACATGAGGGGCCAGACCGGCTCCTTCCCGGGGCAACAGCACGGGCCGTATCCCCGTCCCATGAGTCCCGCAGGCCTCCCGGGCCAGGGGCGGGCAGGAGAGAGGCGCCATTCCCGCCGAACGCGGACGCGCCGGGACATCCCAGCCGGTGCCCCCCTTGCCGGGCCGCCCCCCCGTGCCGGGCCGAGCTGCATTGGCGCCGCGCCGCGGGCTCTGCGGGACGGATGGAGGCGGATTCGGCGGGAGCGGCCCCGGCCCACACTCACCCTGCCCGGGCACCGGCCGGAAAGGAACGCGCGGGGCACGCCGGGAAAGAGGAGCTCTTCCGGGATCGGGCCGGGAAGCGACTGCGCCGGCGGCGGGAGGGGCTGGCCCGGGGGGCGGTGCCTGGGTGTGCCCGGGCCGGGGCTGTTCTCTGGTGTCGGTGTCTGGGTGTCTGGGTGTGCCCGGGCCGGGGCTGCTCTCTGGGTGTGCCCAGGCCGGGGTGTTCTCTGGGTGTGCCCGTACCGGGGCTGTTCTCTGGTGTCAGTGTGTGCCCGTACCGGGACTGTTCTCTGGGTGTGCCCGTACCGGGGCTGTTCTCTTGGGCGGTGTCTGGGTGTGCTGGTACCGGGGCGTTCGGTGCCCACCCACCCGCTTCCTCTGTAGGATTTCTCCCTTTTCCTTGCAGTGGTGTGTGAGGAACCCAGCTTGGCACAGTGGTGCTTCCAGCAAGCACTTTGCCTCTTGCACATCTGGAGCTCTTGTTCCCGAGACAGAACCGAGGCATCCCGGCGTGGAGCAGTAGCCTGATGTAATCACCCTGCCTGCCCGGAAAACCGACCTGAGGGATTATGCTGGGACATGCTGGGTTTTGGCTATAATGAACTAGAACAGCCCAGCTCCGTCAGGAGGACTGGTGTCGCCTTGTGTGTGCAACAGAGAACAAGTACAATAATCCTAAACTGGAATGTGTGTATGGGGAAGAGCAGGAAAAAGTCTTGACGAAAATCTGCTCTTGTGAGCTGTCTGTATCCTTCCAAACAATGCATTAAACCAGCTCAGAAGATGGCAACCCCATGCTATTTACAGCATCTCCCTGTTAACAGCTTACAGCACCACTGGCTTTAGAAAGTTAAGTGTTTGCTCCAAGGCTGAGTTTGGTTTGGACATACCACTGGCAATTGGGAGAGATGTGGGTTTGTAATCCCCGAGAGTAGAGCAAATTCTTAAAGGAATTTTCCCTCCCTGTATTTCCTGTCATAGTGATTGAGATCTATCAGCTGCTGCTTCCACAGGTATTTCCTCTGAGGTGCTCATATTCCTTCATTACCTCTTCCTGAACTTTGTCCCCTCCTTTCCCAGGAGTGTCTGGGATTTATGAAGTCAGCCTCTAGCTTAGCCAACCTCTTGCTTAGGTTTGTCTACATTAATGGAAGGAGAGAAGTTCCTTCAGATACTGAGTGAAACTTTCACATCTAACTTTCTAATCTTCATCTGGTGGGGTCACTCTTGCTTCACTGAATACAAGAATTTAAAGGGATGAGCAGGCTAATTCACCCTGGTAACTAAAGTTAGCAGTAAAAACGCTTTCTTAGAGACACAGTATTTGATTCCCTCATCTTCTCTCAATGAGGGATGAAGGACTGAAATACACATGCACCCATCAGTGCTACCACCCAACCTTGCAGTTGAAGCACCAGGGTAATTCTGTCAATGAATTTTCTTTGGGACATTTTTAGCTTTTTCAGAACTCAGGGCAAATAAGCTTTTTTCCTTTCCATGAAAGCTTACTTTCACAATTTCCAGCTCCTAGCCCAGTTCTCTCTATTGTTCCTATATGGCATAGGAACCTGTGGGCCCTGCTGAATGTGATCCTTGGTGGCTGCAAGCTGCCCTGAGGGCCATCCCCTTTCAGTCTTACTGAGGAGAATGAAGACATTCCTGAGCTCAGTCACCCACCTCAGTCTGTGCTAGAGCTTCTCCCTGTCTGCAGAGGGAAAGCAAGCCTGTACCTTGGCTGCTCCATCCCGTAGTCAATTTGAATTTAACACGAAAAGAAGCCTACACAAGGATGCTAAAGTGGAAGCCAGACTGTCTACAGGGCAAGTATTCCAGAAGAGATGTGCCCCAAAACTCAGGACAGCAGTGTCTTAATACACTGAAGCTGGACATGGGTCAAAGCCCTGGCCTGTGCTGAATCAAACTGTTCTTTAAACCATCTGTTTTGTGCTAATATAAAACTCTTTGGTTGGAAGTACAAAGCTGCCTGAGGTCTTTAAAGGTGCTTAAAGTTTTAAAGGTGCTTAAAATGAGCTATCTTCACTTGCAGCTAACAAAACTTCCTGAGCTTTCATTCTCAGTGTCTATGCCATGACAAAAACTACAAGGGAAAATACTTGGTTTTTCTAACTGGGTGCCCGACACCATTCAAGTCTGTGGCTAAGATTAAAAGTCTAAAGTGAATCACATAGTTCAACAGTCACAGGAAAATGTGTGCAAGTCCTGCAATAAAGCCTTTTGGCTATTTTATTTTATTCTACAAATAAAGACAACTGTCCATCATTAAATGGAAAAAAAATAATAGTTTGAGTTGTATATAGCATGAAACAGTAGTTCCCTTCACAAAAACATTTCTAATTCATTAGTTTATTACAAAATACCCACTCACAAAAAAACACAAGCACAATCTTTATACTTGTGAAATGAGTTGATATTTCATATACAAAATAATTTCCACATAATTCCATATAATTTTATTTTATATAGAAATAGGTCATTATTACAACAGCTGTACAATACACTACTTTTTATTTAATAATTACATAAAATCTTTCTTAGAAACATATCAACGGAAAACATACAAAAAAAGCGAAAAGTGCATTTTCTTTTGTTTTTTTTCCTCCAAAGGAAAATTTAATCCTAAATGTTATAATGAAAGAGATATGTAATAGTCTGCAGCATCCCAAGTCAGAGGGCCAAAACACAGTGCATATTTCTCAGAGACTTGGAGTGGGTGAGTTTAGGTTGAAGAAGGATTCATGTTGTACTACCGGAGAATTGCATGATTGTGCTTACAATTTGAGTTCTCCTTTGCAATCACAATTCATGTAGGAAACAGTCCAGTGTGGGTTGTGGGTTTGTTTTTTTTTTTGGTTGTTTTGTTTTTAGTAATGAAGAACAGTTAGGGTAAGCTGCATAATACTTTTCAGATTCTATATCAAGGGTTATGAGCTGTAGACCATCTTCACCAATGGCTGGGCTTTTTCCTCCATTGGATGTGCTAATTTGGCCACAAGAATAAAGAAACAAACTTCTCTTTACAGAAAGTGCCTAGTTTTCTCATCTGTGCAGTTGTGCAAAATAATAACAATAATCATAATAAAAATAATCTCTTGTTCTCTCCTCGATAGACCTTTGACGCAGTGCTTTTCATACACAAAAGAAGAACTGAAACAGTGAAGGCCAAGTACCTCATGAGTCTGTTGACAGTCTTTTGCAATTGCCAGATGGCTTCCAGGGTGACAGGGCGGGCCTGACGGCCTCTTCCCGTGCTCCCAGAGGTGATGGAGGCTGCACAGGATAGTGCTCCTTGTGACTCTGCTCTGTCAGTACATCCTGTGCTCCCGACACAGCGCAAACGGAAGCCAGCGTGCCGGGAATGCGCTGTCCGTGGCAGTCTGCACTCTGGGCATACTTCTGTCACAGAGCTTGGAAAGAAATGCTTGTGCAAAAGCCAGAACAGTAAGTACAAAGTCATTCTCTTCTGCCCCATGTGCCCATTGGTTAAAGCTAATCGTGCATTGATTGTGCTGGTGGGACTCTATCGCAGTGGCTGTGGTAAATTTGATGATTCTGATAAACTATTCCTCCTTCTTGATGTTAGCTGCTGTTGCTGTTGTTGCTGCTGCTGTGTCTGATGATACCCCATATTTCCTTGCTGTGGCGAGTAAGATGGCAGGAGCAAAGAATCGGGTTGTTCATTGTGCAAAGAACTTGGTGTTTGCACCTACAGATAAAATAAAATTTATCGTGGGGTTTGATTCTTTCACGCGTTAATGTTCTTTGTCCTCAGCTTACAGGATGCTTAAAAATACAACTGGTTTGCTGGCTTCTATTTCTGGAGCTGTCTGGCATGAGATTAGCTTAACTAATGCTAGAAGGAGTGGACATAAATTGCAACAAAGAACATTGAAATGGTTTTCTCACAGTAATGCACTGCCTGGGATGTGCAGGTTATCCTGAAGAGCCTGTTTGGGAACCGTGTGGGTGAACATGTCAGAAATGACACGGATGGGTGGCAGAAATGAAACAGCATTTTCTAATGTGCCTCATGCTGTCCCTTCTAGCCCTTCCTTTTCCTGAGCTTACAGTTGGGTGTGACCTTGCAGTGTTGAAGCTGATGTGAATTTTGCAGATGCTTTATTGGAAACAGTATCTGCCAGACTTTTTTCATTAATTCTCAGGCTATGATAAGGATTTCATTTCAATAACAAGAATTTAATAATTTGAGGTTGGTTATACTCTTTGGGTGATGCCAGTGGATATGTGACCAGGTTTCAAAGACTCGGTTCAGCTCCTGTTGAACTAATACAGACACACCTCATTTCCTCCCTTTATTTTAGTATGTGTTGAATTAGGTCAAAAATAAATATTTTTACATATTCAAATCACCTGGTTCTTCCAGGCAACGTGCTCCACTTTATCTTCTTTGCCTTGTGGAGTTGAGAAAATATGTTAGTTTCCTGAAGGGATCCAGATATCTGATCCAGATCTATTTTATGTTGATGCTGGTAATTAAAAATCATCTTTTGACTTGTAAACTAAGCAAATTTTCTACTGAATAAAGAGAACAGAACAAATCCTAAGGCACTGATTTTTTCCAGCTGGAAATAAACTTTAAATATATCCAAGATAATCTGATTATGCTTTAAATGTACAGAATTAGTAATTTCCTTTTAAATATTCTGATTGTTCCCACTGCTCCCTTGCTGTACTAGTACCGGCCACCGTAGCAGTGTGTCACACGTCAGAATCTCTTAAATGGCCATTTCTGCCAGGATCAGGCTCCAGCAGAAACCTGGGCCCCATTTGCACAGCCCACTCACCTTGTTCCTCTGTGTGCACACTTTACACATCATCCTCTTTGCCCTACCTGCAGGTAGCGTTGCTGCTGATGCTGTTGGTGCTGGAGTTGCATAGGTGGCAAAGAGGATGGCTGGGAAGGAGGGGTAGTGGTGAACCCTTGGTTTAACACTGCTTGTCCCATCAGTACGATTGGAGAGCTGCTGCTGGAAGTCTGCACTTCCAAACTTTGAAACATTTGTTGGGTTTGAGAATACCTATGGAAGAAAGAAGCAAAACAATCAAGAACAAAGTGTTGGAAACAAAGGTCTTCTCTTAGAAGGGGGATATGGCAGTCCCTAGTCTTCCTAAATCATAGAATCACAGCATGCTGACCTTCTTAAAGACTGTCTAGTGCCAACCTGCCTCCATGGGCAGGGACATCTTCCACTAGATCAGGTTGCTCAGAGCCCCATCCACCAATCTGGCTTTGAACACTTCCAGGCATAGGGCACCCACCACTTCTCTGGGCAACCTGTTTCAGTGCCTCACCACCCTCACAGTAAAGAATTTCTTCCTAATATCTAATCCAAACCTGCCCTCTTTCAGTTTAAATTCACTAACTTTTTTCCTATTCCTCTATGTTCTTGTAAAAAGTCCCTCCCCTTCTCTCTTGTAGCCCCTTTTAGATAGTGGAAGGCTGCTGTAAGGTCTCCCCGTGCCTTCTCTTCTTCAGCCTAAACCCCCCAGATAATTCCCAGTAAATTATTCCAGTGCATGGGACCTGCTAATATGAACAACAGCATTACTGGCAGCACTGCTTTCCCTTACTCTGTGCATGAGCTGGGCTTGGAGGGAAGAATACATCTCACCTCAAAATCCAGATCACATTTTAGATTCATTAAGAATTCTGGTTTATGCACATCTTGTCTTCAGCCACAGCATTCACATCCCCGGCTCATTAAACCAAATGGCCTTTGATTCTGTTTTAATATGCTGAGCCCTGAACTGCAGCAAGAGAGAAGCCAATGCACCGCCTGTCCTGCTGCCTGTGCTCCCCTGTGGGGGTGGTGATCTCCTGCAGACACAAGGCTAGGGTTGATTACTTTCTAAGCTGCTCATACGCATATTGCCACTTATCAGCAGTTCCCATCACCATGAGCCCCGCTCCAGGAACAGAAGAAGCCTCTAGAAACCCTCTGGAACGAGGGATGTGACAGAACCAAAATACTCATCTCCTCTTGCCATTCTGCTTCTGCAAAGCAAAACTTAAATATGTGTTGTTTTGTGAAAGGCTGTGGGCAAAACCACAATGGAACTATTGCCAACCCAGCCTGATTCTGTTTATCCTGTAAAGGGTGATGAGATCATAGTGTGGCTTGTGTTCACTCAACAGCTGTTCAACATTAGGGTTTAGTTAGAAACGCTACAGTCTGGGTACTTGTATGAGGATGGGAGCTCCTATAAAGGGGTCCCATGAGTCAAGTCTACATGAACTGGGAGATGCATCTTTGCAAATAAGGCCTCTTTTATTCAGAGGCTTAAAGCAGAGCTACAATATTTACATTTTACAAATTAACTCAAGATAATTTTAAACAACAATAATGATGTCTAAAAAAAACCAAGTACTGAATACGTACATTCCTGAGATAACATTAGAAGAGTACTGTTTTGTAAAAAGAATTATTTTTAAAGGAATGATGTGCAAACAGTTGCTTATTATTTTATCAGTTCACAATTAAGTACAGTGACAAAAAACAGCATAACAAAGGGTATATTTTGACCAGTGTGTTCTGTCTCCTTCATCTAAGTTTTGAGGAGATAAAACAACTGAGCTGATGCTTTCTATTTTCACCAATCATTTAACTGAGCCAGTGCTGACTTTCTCACATTTACCTTTGGTGGGTCAAAAGTTCTAGTGCTGAACCAGGCAGCATGTGAGGGACAACAATTCCCCCAGCCATGGCTTGTTAAAATGCCACTGGCACTTTGTGTTTCTCTCTGTCACTCTTCCTGATATGACCAGGCAGGATAAGGCTGACCCAGATGCTGGAAGGCAGGCTCAGCACAGTAACACATTCCCAATATTTGTAACTACTTCATCATCTTACAAAAGAAGGCTACTTCCCCTCAAAAGCAACTTTGATGTTTTATCTTCAACAAGGCACGTACTTGGCCTGGGATCCCGCCATGCTGGGGTCTGAAGGGTGTCTTGCATTACAGGACCCAGGCATCATGGGCTGAATAGGCTGGCTAAGCAACAATCTGGTACACGAGGGAAAAAAAAAAACATTGCTGTAAGACAAGGACCATACAAATCCCACAGTGTGCAAAGAGAGGCGGCATTTTCACGGGCACGGCACCGGGCTGAGGAGTGTGAGGAGCTCTGACCCAGCTGCCGGCTGTGGCAGGCGCGTCCCGGGCACCGCGAGGCGGAGGCTGGGGCAGCGCCTGCCCTCTGGGGCGGTATGGGTACCGGACATCCACCTCATAAATCACATTTTTTACCATTATTATCTGCTAGGTATATGGATGCTTGAATAATATTTTACAACTTCGATTTAATTCACCTTGTGCTCTTCAAAGCCAGCAGCAAGGCATCAGTTTTCATAACGCTATTGGGTGACACAGCTACAGTTTGGGAATTTTAATCCACCCGTGCATTCCTGCAGTCCCAAAGCCGGGGTGCGCCGCGCCCGCTGTTCCCTTCGGGCGGAGCTGTACGCCCAGCCCTCAGCCCCCGAGCGCGGAGCCGGCCCGTACCTGAGCTGCTGGTCGTGGCTGCAGCCGGCGGGCGCGGGGGTGCCGCCGCGGGACAGGCCGCCAGGGGGCGCCGCGGGGCCGCCGCCTGAGGCGAACGGCGCGGGCGCGGGGCGGGGAGGGGCGCGGCCGCCGCCCGGCGCCAGCTCCGCGCTCCGCGCCGCCTTCGGGCCCTGCAAGAGAAGAGGAGAGAGCGGGGAGACAGCCCGGCTGCGACACCAGTGCCTGGCGCTGCCGCCAGCCGGCTCCTGCCACCGTACGCGAAACGACTGTCATGGCCACGGCTGCCCCGGGCCCGCTCCTGCCGGCCCGCAAACCTAAACGACCCCCCCAGTTACGGCAGGAGCAAAGTGAAGTGTGAGGAGCTGCCGCCGACCCCCGTCATAGCAAGAGATCAAAGAATAAAAAAAAGTGTTGTTTTTCCCCCCGCCCCCCCATTTCACAGAATGACAGGCCAGGTCAGGTTGGAAAGGACCACAGTGGGACATCTGGTCAGGCCTCCCTCCTCCAGCAGGGCCATCCCAGAGCACAGGCACAGGATCGTGTCCAGACGGTGATTGAGAATCTCCAGCGAGGGAGACTCCACACCCTCTAGAGGCAACCTGTTCCAGTGCTCGGTCACTTGCACAGTGACAACAAAACTTTCTGGGCATCAGTTTCTGCCCCTTGCCCTGTATTTGCTATACACTCTCTGCTTTATTAGAGTCATTATAACACAGGAATGAAGGAGGTGAAATGCTACAGCTGTGGGCTCAGAAGACAATAATGGAAATATGCTTGCCACGCAATTGGGAAGCAGAGGAGCTCAGTTTTCTGTGAAGGGAGGTACAACAGGTGGGTGGAAGAGCAAACACTGGAAATGTTGAGAAACCAGCAGTATGAACAAAAAATACAGTGCCAAACCTAATAGCTTTCACAGATCTCAGTTACTGCTCAGGCTGAACTTTATTTTGCTCTGCAGGAACCTGTTAACGTTGACAGCCTGAGGGTCTCAGAAGAATCTCAATGTATTCTGTGTGCCACCACAGCAGACAGGCTTTGTTGTGTTGGTGGTGTCCGACTGGGCTCAGGGAGCAAGTATTCTGAGAGGTCTCACTATTTCAAGTTTCCAGTGGGATCAGTCAGGTTTCTTTCAGGACCACCTGAAGACCAGTAAGTCACTGACACATTTTGCATGCTCCCCTGCTCCATTTTCAATCTGAAACAGCTGCTCAAGTAACCCTCCTGGCTGAGATCTTAAAAACAGGCTTTAAGGTAAGGTAAACGCTGTAGGGAAACCCTTTTTATAGGCTGCCCTTTTACAGAAGCATAGGAAAGGGAAGGCAAAGGCATAGTTACAGGACTGACATGATTTTACTCGCTTGCTTAAGAACAGCTCAGTGTCTCCTGTCCATCTAAATGCTTCTCTGTTCAAAGAAATGATTACCTGGCTCGATATCACGCTTGCTTCTCTCAGTGACTGCTGGTTCGGCGTTTGTGAAGATGTGATTTGCCCTTGAAGTTGAGAACTGGGTACAAGCTGCTGCTGAGAAAGGGTCCCTGACCTCTGCTGTAGCTGTTGTGGGTCCAGCTGATGAGTGTTGCTAAAGCTCAGGGACACTGTTGGCTGCTGTAAGATCATCTGGAAAAGAAGAAGGGAGGATTTATTTACATAGCCCAGATGTTTTGAATAATGAATGTGACAGAAGTAAATCCAAAAGTATATTCTAAAATAAAGTTATCACATTTCTGGAATCACAGCACGTTTACTGTTAGTTGGAAATCACCTATCATTCCTGCATTAACAGCTCTATTGTCTCTAGTTTCTTGGTTTCTTGTTCTGCAAGTGCACCCATTACTTGTGAAATGTGTCTACAAGGTGCAAGTCCTCTCTCCAAGGGGCAGGCACAACCCTCTTAAGAGCAGTTCCCAGTACATTCACTGTGTTCTGGGGCATCCTGACCAAAGAGAAGAGAGTAACTCCATGTCTTTTCAGTCCTTTCAACAAAATCCACCTGCCTTTCAGACAGAACTATCTTTGAATTTGTCTCTGGAAATTCCCAACAGTTTACACCCAGCTGAGTTGTCAAATGTTTTTAATGAGGCCACAGTCAGGCCAGAGCTCTCTAAGCTGAATGGCCTCGTCCTTATCACTGACAGGATGTGTAAACAGACAGTCACTGTCATTTATCTGATTTCCCATCAGGTAACTGTCACCTGGTGTTCTTCCTAACTGTGCCATGCATTCCACTTGTGCAAAAGAGCTAGCACCTCCTCTCTTAGTGTTTCTGTAAATGATGTCCTCTCTACTTTTGCATTTCAAGATGAAGCTTTCTTCTTTAAAAGTTACAGGACTTGGGAATTTTTGCTCTTCTAGGGGCTATTTTTTTATTACAGCTGTAAAGAGGGAAAAGTAATATTTTAAAACAATGTGTTATTAATGCCATAAGCTCTCTTTGCAGTATTTCAGACCTAGCCTTTCTGCCACCAAGGGCTGTATGGAGATACACATCCCACACTGTTGACAGAATTTTTGGATCTGATTCTGATTCCACACCACTGTTGCATGTATGGAACTTCATTAAGTGGAGCTACTTAAGTTTTAAATGAAATCAGAATCACAATTATTCTCTTTATTATTTATCCATCAGTCTCATGCCTAGCAGTACATCTGAGGTATGCCCAGTAATTAGTACACCTTTGTGCAGCTTATTGCTGTATTAACAATTCCCTAAACTATCATGTGCCCTCTCATTTTTCCTGGAAAAAGCCCATAGCTTTTCCAAAGGCCCAGCATAATGTATTGCTTTTCTTTGCAAAAGTATGGCTTGATCCATCATGGTTGTACTTATTTACCTAGCTTTAAAAACACAGCTTATTTAAATATGATAAATTTTTAATTAATTTATGCGTGCCAAGATTTTACCCAGGAAAAAAGGGACAGACAAAGCTTACATTAATCATCTGGGAGAAGGGGACAATTAAGGAAAAGCAACATCTTGTTTCAGGTGCTGTAGGCTAACCACATCTCAGAGGTGTCTGATAGGAATAAATGGGTCAAGTGACAGGGTTGGGGCTGCTGCTTGCAGCGGGTCTGAAACTAGCTCTGAGTGTTGCCTTTTAAAAACACTGCTCACTGAGTATGGAGCCATTACATATCAGAAAGACAGATGGTCTTGCAACTTCTGCCAAGTAAATAGGCCTTATTATGAATAAATCAAAGACAGATATAATGAAAATTCATTTTCTTGTTTATTTTCTGTACATAGAAGCTAAGTTTTGGACATGTTTAGTACATGAACTCCCTTGATTAGCCCTAGCCATGAGACAGGTCGCCACTGATATAAAATTTGATATAAAACTAAGAATGGGCAAAGCAAGTGGTGCATGTGACAAAAGTGATGGGAAGGGCGTGTGAGCCCACTGGTACTGGACAGATCACTGCAAATTAAGACCTTTAGGAGGATTAGCTTAGTGTCCTCCTTGTACGTGGCACACAGCACTGGAGAAACACTCAGCTCACCCAATGCAAATTCAACATCTATCAAGGTGAATGTCAGGTGGGGTGTGAACTTGCAGCAGACTACTTATTTATCAGGAACCTCCCTGTCTGCTTACTTCACTTCCAGATGAAGGCCAAGGAGTTTATCCTCCAAAGAAAGCAGAGTAACCTACTTTGCAATTATCAGAGTGTGCCACTGGGTAGGAATGTGCACAGTTAATGGTTGGCAGCTAACACACCATAAATTCAGAACCAAGTTTATCCCAGAAGGCCAATTTCATTTGTTCATGTGTTTGTACCCTGAGAGGGCTCTGAGTGCTTCATACTTGGGGACCCTCTGTTGCCATTATAATGGCCAAGGCAGCATTGTTACCCTCTGGACATAAATGACCTGGAAAAAACAAGCTTAGAGCAGGAAGCAATGGTGGTTGTGTCCCTGCAGAACTGAAAACTCAAGAGTTAACCTGACAGAGGATCAAAGCATGACATTTCCACTTGTTAGTTAAACCTAAAAGCTTAATTTGTACAAAATTAATGGTGGTTTTTCGTAATGTGCCTCTTTTGTGATAGTCTTGTCAGAATTCCCCCAAAACGCTGAAATACAGCAGCTTTAAATAACAAGAAAAACCTTTTCACAAAAAATGAAATCTTTCCCTAAGTAGATAAATTAGCAGCCCCCTAACTGTATTGCTGCTAATGATATGTCTCGTTGGTGATTTTGTGGACTGCAAGGTCAGTGAAGCATCTTACAAACATTTTTTAATTGGCCAGATTGTTAACATACACAGCAAAGCAGCAAGAGAGAGGAGGGACCCTCTGACACTGCTGCCCCCTCATTCCAAGATAGAAGAGCCCTACAGCTAATGGCTGAACCACACTGACAAGGCATCCTGAGGAAAACATCTTTTTGACTCTACCTGTCCTTTGGATAATCAGGGGATTATAGCTTTTGGGCTCATCATTACAGGCATCAAGACTCTTTCTTTATGTAAAATATATAAAGATGAGAAGCACAGCACTGGGAAGCTGAGATTCATGACTTTGAAGAGACCCTGCTTTACAAATGATGGGTGGCTGTGGATGGTCTTGATTGTAGTTCTTGCAAGCTGTTCTGGCTCAGCCTTTCTGCCTTCCTCTTGCATCTGTGAATCATTAGCTAGACTGTTCAAACTGGAGCAGACACAGCATCCTTCAGACTTCTGAGGTTACTCTTCCTGCTCTTGTCCTTCATTGTCAGGAGAAGCAGTAACAGGGATCTAATGGGTTTTTGAACACTTTTATTCAGGGCCTGCAACCCTCCCGATAGTTTCATCTTTCTCTGCACAAGGCTCCTGCAAACAGTTTCTAATGCAGACTACTGTGCTCAACATCTGTCTGTCTGGGAAAGCATTTCTTGGTGGACTGCTGTACTCAGTTTTGAAGATCTCTGAAGGAAATGGAAATCGAGCTTAATTCTCCATGGAGCTACCTGTACATTTCTATATGGAAGGGAGTGAACCAGTGGGGATGATATGCTAATAAATCAGCTAGTAGGGGAAAAGCAGGAAGCACTTCCCCCTTTTCAGACAGCCTACATCACTCCCCCACACTTACAGCTCTATTATGCAGTGTATTAAAGACACCAGAAATGTGCTTGATAGTAGCCAGTTTGTTACAATGCATTTTAGCTTTGATAGTAGACACAGATCAATGTCTGACATCCAGCTCCCTGAATGATGAAATCTGTGCAGCAAAGCACGTGGTTGGATTTCTGATTTAACAGTTTACTCCTCGCTGCTTGTGAGTCACAAAAGAGCTGCATGCAAAAGTGTGCAGCTTTCTTTCAAATTACCCCTAGCCAAGTAAGAGAAAAATTATTCCTCATGTCAATCTATCCTTGCAACAGCACAGTAATTTCTTTGTGTGTTTTTTGGTTTTTTTACCTAGAGAAAATGGGAGAAGCAAAAGGTCCTGGCCAGGAGTCAGTGTAACCACTTGCATCTCATCACCTTGTCTGATTGCTCTGAGGAGACCAAAAGGCACACAAAATACAGAGGATGTGTTCTCCATCCAGCATTGCTGGATGATCCCTGTCCAGCATTGCCATTTAAGGCAAATATGCAGCCCCCTGCATTTCCAAGCTCTTTCCATTCTCCCTGCCTCTCAGTACTGCTTCTGTAAACTGGAAATTGGTAGGTACTGACAGAAGAGAACTTGTAATGGTCTGAAAATACTTGGTCCAACCTGGTGCAGTCTTCATGCGAGAGGGCATCACCCAGATGATGTAAGTCAGAGCTACAAACTGGTAACGGGGGGGGCAATACAGATCAACTCACCATTTATTTACCCTCTGGGCTTAGGCCTGAGCTCCCTCTGAGTGTATGTGAGAATCTGTCCCGTGATCTTTGTGCTGTTAAATGCATCCTAATGCATATAGGAGATAGCTTTCTAAGAACAGAAGCTGTTTCTTGCATATAAGAATGTGCTCTGAAATTCTGTTTTTGCCTGAATGATGAAAAAAAAGAGTGTGTATGATTATTGAAGACATCACCAGGAGAGAGTAATGGTTGTCACCCAATTAAAAAGAGAGAAAGTGAGAATATAATGTCTCTTGATATTCATAATAACAATAATAGCTTTCAGACATGTGACATGATTATGAACTGAACACCTGTTAATTGCATAGAGAATTTTTCTTCCCATTAATCAAAGTCAGCAGAGAACCAATAGAAGAAACACACTGAAGCTAAACCCGGTCTCCCTGTGTGATTGTATGGCACCAGAACAGGGAGTTCTGGGTTTGGAACCCACAGCTGCTGTGTCATCTTACAGCAGTGCACATGCAGCAACTTAGGTGGCAAAGTTTCTAATTTGGCTTTGCTGATCCCTTAATTACCTAAACATACGATCGCAATTTGCTAATGTGTGAAATTGCATTTCACAGATGCTGATCATGGGTGAGAGTCTATTTCAGTGTGGAAGTTGCAAGCAAAATTCCCACTGACTTCAGTAGGTTCCGTCCTGTTTGTAAAATACTCTTGAGATGTTTGTTTCCTTGACAAAGCTTGTCTTCTAAAATCATCTTGTTAGCATAGTACTCACCAAGTCCCCAGTGCCACATTTCTAGCAAGGATCATTTAACCTGGCATTTATACTTAAATTGTGAGGAATATAGCAGTAATCACCCACATTCAGAAAACTCCATAAAACTGGATGATTTGTCCACTTGTTGTTAAAGGTAACCTGTGATCTACTAAACTTCACTTACTATTATTTCTGAGGTTTGGTAGATGGAAGGGGTACAAAGCACATACTGTATCAGAGAATTCTACCTCTGTGTAGGAGGTGTCAAAGGCAGAAGCAGAGCAGGCTCAGTCAGCTTCACCCTAAAGGCTTAAGCCTGTCTGGTGAAGAAAAAATTCAGATACCTCCAAGGTGTGAACAAATTAACATTAGCAGAATTTCAGGGGTTTTAAGGTGACAAGGAAGTCTGAACTTCAACACTCTTTCTACTACAGCTCCTCAGTCTGAAGACTTGGTAGATAAAGTAATAAAATGCTATTGTAAATGACCCTAATTATTCTTCTCCTCCTCCTAAGGCTGAGGTATTCCTTCCTTCTCTTCTTTCAGAGAGCTCTTAAACCTTTCTTAACAGAGGTTACTCGAAAGGCTTTTAGAAGGCAACATCCCTCTACAATTCAGATGAGCTACTTTCTACTTGTCCAGATATCCTGGACTCTGGAACAATTTTAATTTGCCAAGCCTATCAACAGAGAGAGGATGCTTGACTCTGTCCCTTCCAGCAGTAACGCACCTGTACGCTGGAGTCTTGGACCAGGCAGAGCTGCTCCTGGATCTTCTGGAGCTCCTCCTGCTGCCAGCGGATGTTGGCCTGCAGGATCCGTGTCCGCTGCTCCAGCTGGTCCTTGATGGTCTGGAACATGCTGAATTGTGCTGAGAACTGGGGGGAGGAAATAAAAAAAGAGGGGGGGGGGGGAAAATCAGTCATTCTAATACAAACAGCCTCAGTAGAACATTGTTCTGTAAGGAGTTACTGGTCTCTTCATTGTAAAGCACAGCTAAAAAATAAAAATGTCTTTGTAATATACTAACATGCAGACAGAGACATCTTGTCTATTTTCAGGGTTATGCACATATATTAAATTTCCTCGGCTAGAATGATCTGCTTACAGTTGACCATGTTCTGCTGTAAGGACTGATTTTGGGAGTATGCTACTTTAATATATCAAGAGCATCTTAACTGGATGGCAAATGAATGCATTATTTTCATTAGCTTGTAGTTTGGAGCCCTTAGTGTGGCATAACAGCATAATCCAGATGTGTTTTACTAATGCTTTCCTTTTTCAGATCAGAAATAGCAGTTCTGCGATGCTTTGTTCTGCTGATGATTTACTAAGGCATCACACAATAGACCAAAATAAACATTTTCTAGATTTGTACAGCTGAGTAGTACTTAAATGACAAGAAATACTCATTAAGTTATTTTTATATGTGATATAAAATGAATAGCTCAACTCAGTGGAAGAAAGGCTGTTCTAAATAATAGTAAAAAATGGAGATCGTTAATCAAGGTCAAGAAGCAGGTGCAACCTCCAATAGCAGCAATACTGGCACAAACTGAAATAATCAAGAGTTGTGGAGAGGACTAACAGCAATAAATCCCTAATATTTGGTGCTTTCAGGTACGATTCAAAGTTCACCAAAGTTAATTATTACTTTAATAGGCTTTGGAATAATTGCTTTTGATAAGCTCATATTCCAAAAGTAAAAAACAGTCTTTGAAAAAAAGAACAAAACCCTTCAAAAATCTTTTTAAGTTTTTATGTAATCAAGGCATCCAAGATCTTCTTGAAAACATGCAGGGCTGTGAGTGTACAGGCAAAAAAAATAATTGCTGTGACTGGAAAATGCTGCCCTGCCCTATATTTGTTCCAGTGGCTCTGTGCTAGTGGGTGAGCTGATGCTCGCTGCTGGAGCCTTCCTGCTCCATGGTGCACTGGCTTACATTGTTTCTGGCTTTTTAGTAGGGGAAAAAAGATAACAAGACAGGAATTAAGGAGTGCTCTGCTGCTAGCAGCACTGTACACTTCCTTAGATGAAATTTTTGGCTACTTGGAGAAGGCTAAATGTGACAGAACAGATTTGTATCAGCTAACTAGCACATCTTAAACCAGTTAAGTATGTGAAAGTACCTTTACCTTCCCTCTAGCAAAGCTGACATCTCCAAGTAAATGGCCTTTGGCAGAGAAAGAGTGAGAACTTCAGGAGGTTCATTTCCATTTATCAGGCAGAGGGAGGCTTTCCCACACAGCCTGGGAGGTCACTGCACAGAGTGATGGCCAGGTGGGGGTCAGTCTCTCAGCCAGCCCTGCTTAGGGGCAAGGAGGGCTGCTGAGGTGCTACTTGCAGCTGCTGGTGACAGAGCCCCTTGGCTGCCAGAGGCATCTGTGAGCACTCACTGCTTGCACAGTCTGCCCCAGGAGGGGAAGGGAGCCCTCGGCCCTGCTGTGACTCATGGTGCTCGTGCCTGCAAACAGCAGTGCCATCATCTGCAACCCACTCCTCCCCAGAGCAGAAACATGGTGTCAAACCTCCCAAAGGGAAGGCTGTGTTACTTGGAATTGGGGTTACAGAAGCCAGAGCAGGGTCTCCTTTTTTCTTTCTTATCCATGTATAAAGAATTAACCTGAGGAATGGCTGAGCAGAGACCTCAGATGTTTGGGAATAACAACAAGTGACTCAAAGGGGAATCCACTGCTGTTCGTTGCAGCCCAGCCTTTTGGTTCTGAAGAGTCTCAGGTATCCTGGTTTAAGGAGTGGAATGATGCTGTGAGCAACACATCATGGAGGAGATACAGCAAATTCCTGCTTTAACCTGGCCTGTACAGAAGGATCTTTCAAAAAGACAAGTCTTGTTATCTAATTATATGAATTCTTTTAGAGAGGACTGCTTTTAAGTTTTTAAAAGGATCCTTATTAGAAAGGGAATTAAAAACAGTTTTAGCAAAGAGCTTATTTTAACTGCCTGTCTTGGTGATGGCAGACTTTTGATTAATATGCAAATTCCTTGATGACCCTTTGAGAAAGGAACCTGATTTTCTTCAATTGATCAATGTAAGGAATTTTAAACTAAGTAATTTCACAATCACTTTATACTTCAAAAAGAAATAAAATCAATTTTCAGGCCTTAGTTTTAAATTTGAATTTGCTTTGCGAAGTTGCATACAAGAATGTATTGCTGTTGATTTTAAATTATTATTCCTTAATTTTTTTGTGCAGGTTCTTATATTTAGCATATTCATCTTATATTGTCTTTTTGTTCTCTCTTTTACGTGCTTTCTGTATTAAAATACTTAACATCAACAATTAGCTGGTATACTGGAGTGAAAGCTGTTATGGATGAAGACAAGGAACTTTCTCTTTTGCTTTTTTCCTTTTCCCACTCTAACCCCCAAATTGTTGATAACTCTAACCATGACCTCTGTGCTTACAGAGCTCCTACTGTTTTTGTACAATGAGACACTAACAGCAATTGACCTGCTCCAGAGAGTATTTATCTCAAGATCATTAACCTCTCTACTAATTAAGGGAGAAATCTCTACTTGTATAATAAATTAAGAGAGCTTAACTCAAAACCTTTCACAGAAAACACTGCCCAGCTTTAACTCTGCCATTGGCATCTGATGAAGTTGCTCTTCATCTCACTTAGGTATTTACAAATCCACAGAATTCTTAGATAAGTGCATGTAATACACAGAAAACTCTCATCTTCCTAGATACAAACACGGGAGACTAAACCTGTGATATCTCTATAGTTGCACCAGTTTAATCAAGGTTTGTTAATGCAGGCAAAAAAAGCCCCCAAAACAAACAAGCAAAAACCACAGCAGTAATTTTAGTCTGGTTTCTTAAAAAAAGAGTAAAATAAAGTGATGCATTTGGGATCATGTCAGCATATGTTCTGGTAGAGAGGGGCTTGATGCACTAGTGCTGGGTACGGTCCAGGGAAGCTCTACAGCCCAGGGAGAGGGACTGGCACTTCCATGCTGTGATTCCTGTCCTCCACCATGCCCAAGGAGAGGTGTTTTTCTCCACTGAGTGCTACCCCACGGTGCCAGGGTTACTCCCTCTCTCTAGGTGCTGGGGGGCTGCAGCCAGGAGCAGGGACCTGTGGCCCCTGTGTCTGTCAGGACGGTTCCTCATTTCTAATGTGATGAACAAAAAGATGGATCTCCCAAGACAATCTGTTCCTACAAGTGTCATGACAATAGGTAGCTGGGTAAAGAAAAGAGACCCTATTTGTTTTGCAGCTGAGTTTCCTTTAAAACTTTTTTTTCTGCCTGTCTTCCAACTTTCTTTCAATTCTTCTGGCCCAAGAGATGAGCCATGTTTCTTGCTGGAGACATTCAACAGAGTTGAGAGAGTGTCAAAAATAGCAGATTGCTGTAACTTCATGAAGGCTTTAGCTGAGCAAAGGAGAGAAGGATCCACTCATCCCTTGCTCCTGTGGGAAAGGCTGGCTCCATGCACCAGTCCTGCAAGGCACAGCCCCTGGGAAACTGGATTTCATTAATTTTGCAGCTCACCGAACGACTTGTTCTTTCTTCCTTCATCTGAATAACACCTGCTCAATCCCAAACGGATTATTAGTGTTAATTATTATTCAGTCATCAACATCCGCTGTGTTGCAGGGGATTTTAATTTATGACAATGAGGAAGGCAAACAAACAAATATTCTAATTGGGAGCACTTGGTTTAAAGTAAACCATTTACATTCAGGTGACATCTAGGGTGACACTGTGCTGTCTGTTCATTCACACAAGCAAGGCACAAGCTAAAATCGCATTTCAGTGGAGACAAAACCATCACAGCCTTTGCTGGAAATAAAACTACTCAAAGTTCAAGCAGATGGTGCCCGAGGCAGCAGCTAGCTGCTCACTGCAGACACAGTTGTGGCCACTTATAATGTTTTCCCTGCTGCTGCCACCCTGTAGCCAAATGTTAGCCACAAGGATACCCAGGGCCTTCCAGCTCCTGCCATCAGTCACCATCAGCTAAGGACAAGGGGCAGAAAGGCAGAAGGGACAAACCTGTGCAGCTCCTCCGGGCAGCGGGGCACCTGGCCACACCTTTTCTACAAGCTATGGGCTTGTGTTTTGCCACTAAACTGCACAACTGGAAATGGTCAGCTAGGAAGCCAAGAAAGTGTTCCTGGTAGGATGCACACGTAGCTGGTTTTGTCCCTCACTCACCTAGTGCTGCAGGCACCTTTGTCTTTTGAATAATTAATTATATTGCTGTAGGCTGACATGTTAATTATTTTAAAGTGGGACGTACAGTGTAGTATCATAACATTCATAACAGTTTATGAAAATCACACGTGTGTGGAGACTTGGTAGTCTCTACAGGAGTTTTGCTATGGAGTGTGAACATCAGCAGCCTGAGCTACAATGTCCTGGTGTTATTTTCCTGCTCCAGGTCAAGCTTCATCCTGAGCTTCACCAGGAGCACTGCTGTGACTGCTGCCAGAGGGCTGCCTGTGTAGACAGAGTCAGCCCTCTTCCTTTCACTAAGATTTCAGTGGCCCAAAGAGGCTTAATCAGTGACTGGATGGCACTCTAATTTGTCAGGAAAAAAAGAAATGTAGCTGGTGTGCCAGAAAGAGCCTTTTACTGGGAAGGGACAAGGCAGTAGGGGTCTTGGTAAACAACTGGAAAGCTTCTCTTCACAAAGAGCTTTGATGGAGAAGAAAGGGAGGTAGAAAAAAGTCAAACAAAACACACAGAGACTTATAATACATAAACTAATTGATGTTTGAAAATGCATTAATGAATAACGGGGAGAAGTATCTGCAAAAGAAAATGAATGTTCAGAGCAGATAATTGATATGCTGTTTATTCGCTGCATGCTAGCGTGGAGTCATGAAGAGAATATTAAACATGGAAGATAAATGAGAATTTGTTATTTTAAAGCCAGGATCCTCAGGACTTTATATGCTTTATGTGCTACAGAAATAAACTCTGGGGTCTTGTGAGTGAGTATGTGGTATCAATGGTAGAAGCAGTCTAGGTCCAGCAATACTCTGTCATTCCTAAAATCAGAGGATGATGGGGTGTATCATCACAGCAGAGCCACAGGAGAAAAACAATGTGCTGGGAACATGGTACGCAAATCTGCTTCTTCAAATTCCACTGCAAATGTAACCCTGAGGTGATGTTTTGGGCCATCACCCACTTTTTTAATAGACTGGAGGAATATGAAATTTGTCTTCAGTGACATCCTCACCATTACTGGCACACTCACAAAATGGGTGTTGTTGAATTTGCATGTCCTATACTGCTAGTTAGTTCTGCATCAACACAGCCAAACAGGTGTTTTTAGCGGGACTGGGTGTCTCTGTTAGTTTTTGGTTTTAATTCTCATTGTGAATTTGATCTTGAAGGGACCTGGTTCTGTAGAAGTGAAGTTGGAAATTCTTCTTCCATCTGGTTTTTGTCCTCTCATGAAACAGATGTGTGCACACCTGAACCTTCACGCACCTGGGCTTCTGAACACCTGCATGCAGTTATATGTTTAAACATACAAGTGTAAAATTCATATTACTTTTCCCACAATATTTTAAGTGGTTGAGAGTTTGGATTTGGGGATTTTAGTTACTAGAGAGGTAACTTAAAAGCCCCAAAATGAGAAAGTATCAGGAGATAAGCAAGTGACCTATTCCACTTCCAAATCCCCAACTAACCTGTGCCAGAGGTGCAGGCTGATTTTGCAGAGTTGCTTGAGGCAGCAACTGCTGTGGGAGAAGCTCACATGGAAGCTGAGAAGGCAAAGAAACCTAGGTTAAAAACAAAACAAACCAAAACTTTATTTAGAAGTTTGGCTTCTTTAAATTTTAGGTTTCTTCTAATGCCGTGGCTTCTGTGTAAGTTGTTTTTAATTGCTAAGCTGCGTATGTGGCACATGCTGTTACACCCTCTGCCTGTTTCCGTGATTCCTTGTGAAGTTACCTGAAGAGCAGTAGGCTGGCTGAGTCTGTGCACAGATAAATCCTGCTGTGCGCTCGGTGCTCTCGGCAAGGGAGTGTTGGACTCTGTAATCAGCTTTGTTGGTGTAGCTGCAAGAAAAGCACCAGTGAGATCTCTCATGCTGGAAATCAACCCTGTTTGAAGGGGGTAATACAACAAGACCTGGGTAGAAATTGTAATGGCCTGGCTAAATTCTAGTGGGAGTCAGGGCTGTTCTTGTTGACTTCAATGGCAATAAAATCAAACTGATAAGGAGGGTCTGGGCAAAGATAAAAGTAAATGAGACAGATTATGATTCTATGCTCCAATGAGCACTGCGAAAGGACCCATGAACTGTTCTAAACCAGCTGGAACCCCCTTTATATGGGCCAAATAACTGTAAATTTAGGTTAGCTCATTGGCTTTTTTTCCAGACCAGGAAGCAGAAAGAGTATACCCAAGTCAACACTGGAGCATCCTAAATCTTGGCCAGAGGAGAGTCACCCACAGGCTGTTACTACTCATGTAAGTCTAGAGAAATCTTATATTGCTCACAGAGGTGCCGTCAAATCTAAACACAAAATCCTCTTTTTTGTAACAGATTGAAACAGCACATTTCATGTCTAATCCCAGTGTTCATCTTCCAGCATTTAGGTGGCTGTGCTAGAACCTTCTCTCTTGTACATCACTATTTCAGCTTTTGCACTTCTTTGTCAGTGCATGTCATCAATACCTCATAATCTACTGTTAAATTAGCAGCTGTGGTATATAAGCACACATTCTTTAACTTGGCTAAATTAAAAATAATTCCATAACTCAGGAATGCCACTCACATGCTGGGTCTGACTTGGGTGTGTGGGAAGATTTTGGTGAGCTCCTGGATGATACTGAGGGTGTCCGACTAGCGCTGAGGATTGAGGCACCAATATCAAGTGCATTAAAGTGCTGTTCAGGATCCAAGCTGGCACCACTCTCCTAAAACAAACCAGAAAAGGAGAACAGCTATTGCATCTGTCAGAGGTAAAGCATTTTGATATTTAGTAATGGTTGCACTCCAGTTCTTTGGCAGACCTAAAATGACTTGAGCAGAAATAATCTCAGGTAGACCAGCAGACCTGGACAAAGGCATCAATGCCCCTTCCTAACAGCATCAAATGAATACATTTTACAAACAGCTATCACTGAGCTAGAAATAAACAGCAAGCTACTGCCATAGTCACTTTGTGCCTTCAGATGTTTTTCTGACTCTTTCTTTTGTGTTCAGTTGGATGTGACAGCAACTGCAACCTCTGTGAGACACTTGGCCATGCACTGAGGACCAGCTTTGTTGTCTTTCCTAAAGAGATCACTGAGATGTTGCCAAGAGGGCTGATTGCCAGAACTTGTCCAAATGCATCTTTAGACTGTAGTACCTTGCCAAGGAAAAGTGAGATATCTTACACTGTCCCTGCCCATGTTCCACTTCATTTGTGGTTGTTATTAGTCTCCAGGTTTATTCTTTCATAAACTCACCTGATTTATGTCAAAATAATTCAAATGAGCAATGAGTTCTGAAGTTAAGAGAATCCACCAACATTGCAGAAAGACAATGCTGGAGTCTTCAGTGATGTTAACACAGAACAAGTTGTGATTGCTACATAAGTTTATGAAAAAAGCTTTTCTCATTGTACCTTTAGTGCTGAGGACACCACCTCTGAGGATACTTCTTCCAAGCCCATCTCCTGTCTCCTCTCCACACGAACATCTGCATAACTGGATGGAAAACATAATTCTATGTATCAACATGGAATTGCTATATTTCTTAAAATATGCTTTAAGAGAGTGGAGGAATAAATTACTGTACATTTTACAGGTTAAATGAGCAGCTGAAAAGTGATTTAAGTCAAATGCTACTGAATAAGATTTGAGAGTGGTTTAATTTTCAAGTTTTGCTCTGTTCCTATCTTCTTGAAGTCAAGATGTATATTAAAGAACTATATAAAAAGGTCAACTTCACATCCTACAACCACTTTATGACTTCACTGGAAAGCTTCTACACATCTCTTGAAAAACAATATAAGGATTAGAGAACATGAATATTTAGGACCTGTCTATTCTCTAATTTTGTACAAAATTAAAAAATGCCATAGTTTATCTGCCCCTAAACTAAAAACAAAAAGTAAGCTCAACATAAACTAAGGTTCGGTCTGATAATTTTTCTATAATTACCCTATTTCCTTCAGAAGGTTCAGGCTTAATTTTTGTTATGTAAGTAATGTTACATTTTTAAAAGAACATTCTGGCAAATATGAGGATGCTCCTATCTTCCTGTCCTTTATGTCCTGGTGAGTTGATAGGATTTTCCATACCTTACCACCATGTGAGTGCACACAATGAACTCTGGCTTGGAGTTCCACTGGTGGTAGGTGATGTAGTAATGGGTCTGGAGCCAGATCCACTGCTGTCCTTTGGTCAGAAACCGATAGCAGCACGACTTCCCCTTGCCAAACTGCATCACTGCCAGCAGAAAATACACACAACTTGGAGCACAATTTCCCATGTGAAAATGACATGAAATGTGAAAAAAAAGTGACAAAAATATCTGTCATAGGTAGATAGGAGTATAAGCAGCAATTTTGAGTAAGTGCTCCTCTCAGCCTTCTGACAGAACAAAAATCATAATGATTAGTAGGTATCTTCTTCTGACACTTTGGATTCCTACACAGCACAATTAACCTTAAGTTTGGACACTAATGAATTAGTGTCCTCTACAATTTAAACAGAGATCTTACCCAGCTTTATGTGCTGATCACATACTGCTTAATTAGACACCTGGGATTATTTTCTAAGAATGATCATCTTAAATTCTAGAGCAGAAAAGTACAGGATAAATATGCTTGAAAAGATGAGTATTGTGTGAAGATGGATTTAGAATGAAGTAAACATATGAGATAACAGTGTGCAAAGACAAAATTTGAAAGAAAATTCCCAGATTGATAAAAATTCAAACTACAGTAAACCAGGGTGTACTGAAGGTTTTGTAGATTCAATAACCTAATTAATCTCTTCTTTTTCCCCCTGGTGATTTCAAGGGGTTCCCAAACATCCACATATTTAGCTTTTCTATATTTCAATGTCAACATATAAAAACTAATGTTGACAGGATACTTTCAAGACAGGCAGAGGTGGTAATCTGAGATGTTAAAGCCAGTTCTGTAAGCAAATATTTGAAAAGCATTGCCTTATTTTCCTTACTTAGTGAAAGAGTTTTTCA
Source organism: Melospiza georgiana (assembly GCF_028018845.1). Lineage (NCBI taxonomy): Eukaryota > Metazoa > Chordata > Aves > Passeriformes > Passerellidae > Melospiza > Melospiza georgiana. The sequence goes on from NC_080431.1 coordinate 22,281,942, forward strand.
ATTAAATCCTAGTAGACCATATTTAAATAATCACAGCTAATCCCAAATACACAGTGAACAACATTAGGGGAAATAATCCACAAGAATTGCTTGAACTATTTCTGCATATTCTTTTCTAATAGAACAGGGGTCAAATCTGACATATTTTATCCATTCAGTGAGTCTCGCTGGCTACTTTTAGGGATTTAGAAGGGAAAATTGTATTTTTCAGAGCTTGGTAAGTCTGTCCCAGATGCCAATCAGCTGCAGTGTCTGCAGTGTGCTACAGCTCTGCTAAGATATACGGGCTGAGGCAGAGTCAAACCTCCCCTTCCAAACAACCTTTCACTGAAAAGAGGAGTCCCAGTGTCCAGTGACTTCCCAGGAACCCGGGCCATGTGGTACTTACAGTGTTCATGGCACCTTGCTAGCAGCTCCAGGTCGTCTATGTGGTAATAGTCGTAGCCAGAAGTTCCCAGCACTTCAAATGGGAGGTATCCGATGATCGGCGGCGCTCTGCGGTTGGGCACGACAGGAGGCCGTGAAACACAGAAGCAGCAGTTCTGCATGCTGATGCAGAGATGCAAACAGCCCAGATCTACTTTCACTCATCAGTGTATAGCTGTTCACCTTGGGGGGCTGGATCCCCCACCTTGTGCTTGGGATACCCAGCTGGGAGCAGCAATACCGGCAGGGACTATCCCACCAGGACAAGACTATGGCAACACCCCTCCTCCAGGGAAAATGTGACTGTGGAAAGCAGTGCAGCTTCTCAGGGACCTTTATACAGGAATCTGCTGTGAGGGAGTCCTTCCTTGGCTGCTGCTTGGTCAGGGGCTCTGCGATGGCTCCTGCAGCCCTTATACAGGGAAAAATGTTAAGGAGGTGTTTGGAAGCCATCATCTGCTTGGACTGGGGGGATAAGAGAGGAAATCATCTGTGCTGCTTTCCTCTGGGTGCCTGGAGAGCTCATCTGTGGCATGCTGAGGCACTTGCTTTGTACCTTTGCCAGCACAGATGCCTCAGGCCAGCATAGACTTTCCCTCCATAACTCAGTGGGAATTGCACACACGCAATCAATGACTGGATTTGGAAGGAAGGATTTCTGCAGCTGTATAATAATTAGCTCATTTTGCCATGTGACAGACTTTGGTCTGTTGATAATTTTAAAGGAAGGAAGAACAAGCTAATCACAAATTCAGTTGAAGAAATAGAGTCCTTTTGTTTCAAAAGCCCATTAAAAATAAAAGCAAAAGTAAATGCAAAATAGTAAACATCAGCTTTTGTAGGAATTTAGTTGGCAGCCCTTCTGTTCATGAGATTTAGATGTGAAATGGAACACTACTTGAGAGAACTGTACTTGTGAAATAGTAGTAGAAAAGCACCAAACACAACCAGCAGGGCTTTTCTTGTCACCAACCTGTGATCCAGGAATAAAAATTTCCACTCCAGACTGTGTCTTGATGTGAATTCTTCTAGAGGTTCTTCTACGATGCACATCTCCTGTCCAGTGGAGAAAACTGACTTACTGAGAGTTGGAACTTCACCCCTCTGCTTCATCTAGCTTTTGTTAGCTATAAATACATGGTGCATAAGAGGAGAAAAAGGATTCACCCACTTTCTCCAGAGAGCAAACTATTGTATTTATCAAAGCCAACATTTTTTACAGGAGACAGGGAGAAGAACTTGTAATGCACACGTACTTAAGAGCTGAGACTGTGCCTCAGGGTGCCAAAAGTTTTTTGGCTTTGAAGCAGTGCCTGGGGTGTGATGGCCGTGGGCTTTCCCAGCACCCAGCCTGTGCCTGATCCCACCAGGGCTTGCCACATCTTGCTTCACTCCCTCTGTGTTACTAAAGATACCCACCACCCTTGGTCCTTTTGGATGTCTGCCCACCAAGCTCTCTGAGAAAGGGGGACACTTTCCTTCTCCCTCAGCAACTGCAGAGGAGCAAATGCCTTTTCAGGCAGCCAGCCTGCAGGGGATCTGTCCAGTGGGTTAAGGGGTCAGTGTTGCCTTGCACTTCACTGCCACAGAAACAAGCTGGCCCTCAAGATTCACAGCAGCCCCTCAGTGCTCATGAGCATGATAATTAATAAGTGAGTTATGCAAGGCAGGGTGAGGCAGGACAGCCTTGCCCCAGAGAGATGAGGAGCAGGAGGCAGTCGGTGGGGGTCACTTGCTGTGTGGAGGTGGGAAGCAGAGGGAAGGATGGCATCACAGTGCACAGCCATGCATGGGCTGGGGCTGGCCGCGTGCCCCAGGGCCACCTCACTGTGGCCATCTCTCCTCTCCTCTCCCACTGGATGCTTTCCAGGGGCAACTGCAGCTTCACAAGCTGCCTAGAGTCATCCTGGAGGCTCCTGGCCTGGGACTTCCCAGAATCAGCATTCTGGATTTGTGGCATCCGGGGTTCCTGTGTCCTTTATGTCTCTCCTGCAGGAGGGTCTCCATCCTCACTGGTCAGGACAGCCTGCCCACTGGCCCCCAGTGCTGCTATTCCCCTGCTCCCTCATGCCACACCCCCCCATGCTGTGGGCCCTTCATTTCCATTAGTGCTTCTCTCTCTGCTGTCCCTCAGGCAGAGGAGACCACTGATGTTTTAAACACTGTTGGGACCAGAGAACAAGCTGAGGTGTGCTGCAGTCAAGCAGTTCTTTGATACATATCAATGCTGACAAAGTTCTTTGAAGTCACTAGCTGCGCAGAGGCAAAAGGCTTCACAAACACCTTCAATTCCTCTCTCCCCCTCTCTCCAGTTTAGGGCAAAATACATGCTCATGCCAAGATCATACACTAAAGTTCAAGGTACAAACACTGCTGTGTGCAACCAAACTGCTGAATTCTGTCTTCCTTAGATGGTCAGATAAACATTTTACATTCATTTTACAGCAGAAAGTCAAGAGTGGGAGTTAGGTGAGTCACCCAGGTGAACTGAAGTGTGCTCAGGACTTTGTGGCAGTTAAAACCTTCTCAGGGCTGTTCAGCAGCTGCTTCCTCCCTAGCACTGGGCAGCTCATTGCCACAGGTGGCCCATTTTGTTTCCCTGTTTATTTTGAGACGCTAGCTCCCCAAAGACAAGGACTTTGCTTTTAGGGTTCTCAGAGAACCTTTAACTCCAACTCTTCTGCTAATATGCTTATTGTGGTTAAGATGCATGGGAAGTGTCCTCACTTACCTGGAAGGGACTCTACTTCCCTGCAGAGTCAGGAATCAGTCTAGAATGCCCTGCAAGTTCCAGAGCATGGAATGGAACCAGGCCAAGGGAGAAGTGTTTTCATATTGGTCACATCTCAATTACATAAAAAAAACAACCCTCTTAAACTCTGGGCACAGGATACTTGATGCAGCAGTTCACATTTGTCAATTAGGGAACAGCAGTGTTAGGCACAAGCTTGGTTTGTCTGTCCTTATAACCACATGCAGCTATCTTTGAGGATTTGTGAGAAGGGAAACAAGCAGTAATCCACCAAACACGCTGAGAAGCACAAATGGAAGTGTTGGTGGTCATCTGTATCACAAAATCACAGGATCACAGAATTAGCTAGGCTGGAAAAGACCCTTGAGACCTTTGTACATTGTCCCATTGCAGGAAAAGAAAGCAGCAACGAGGAACCAAATTTCAAAGTGACTTTGCAATTCCTACTGGAAGGAGGGCTCTGTATCCTGTGCAACACGGGCAGAAGTGACACTGCTTCCACAGATCCTGGCTTGCAGTGATAATCCTCTTCACTGGATTTTTATGCATGAAATGTGATACCTGTAATCCATTCAATTAGCAAAACTAAGAACCTTCTGTGTTGCCCCATCTGAAAGTGTTTAGTGAAGTTCTGGGATGCATGGCACCCAGGGTGAGCACTTACCTTTAAAAACTGAGGTGTTGCCAAGCGAACTGTTGCCACAAAGCAGATCTGCTTTCCTGGGGATGCTCTGTAAGCCCTTGGGACAGCCTCATCAAAGCCATTGCAAGTGGAGTTAGGCACTAGTTAGGGAAAAAAAATGGGACCTGGAGTCATGCCTCATAAAAGATTCGCTCTCCCTGAATATTTTGCACACTCCAAGTGTACTAATACTATTTTTATTCAGAGAAGAGCTCTAAAAGCTTTTAAAGCTGATATGCATATATTTAAATCCAAGTCAGTCATGTTAGGCAGAAAGGCATCAGAGCTTAACTTCAAATATGAATTTTACAGGTTAATCCTGATAAAAATAAGGCCAAACCTTATTACAGAGCATAAACCAGTTTTCTGGAAAGAAACCCCACGCATCCAATTGCTCTTTTTCACCAATCACAAGGAAAAAAAATACATTCTGCAGCATGCCTGGTGCTGTAACTTCCATGATGCAGTGAAAAAAAGTGTTGGCAAAGGAGGAAGCTCAAGAGAGTTCGTCAAGTCATCAAAGGCAGAACACTGGGGCCCACAGCCAGGGAGGCTTCATCAAACTAGCAAGAGGATGCTTGTGATTCTTGGCTGCTGAAGAATGCCTTCCCCTTCTGCATGGAAAGAACTGTCCCCAGTATGCTCAAGCTCTCCTTGTTTTAAAGAAGAAGGGACCCCATGTATGGCACTGGCCTGCAGAGATGGGCACATCTGGCGGGTCTGCAGAGGGCCTGCTGCGTCCTCCAGCACTGGGCAGGGGGAGAAACTGGATGTGATGTGGTTACACATTTTGTATATGCTTTTTGCCTGTGTCTGTCATGATTGCATGGCTTCAACTGCTTTGAGAGCCCACTAGCACCTCCTGCCACAGAGATACATTGCCAAAAGGACATGTTGCTGAAAACCAGCCCACAGTCCCATGTTAGAATGACATAATGCAAATCATTCCTCCAAGTTCAAGTTTAGAGATGGTAATCCCACTCCCACAGCTATGAAAGAAAATGGTGTGCCAGGCTGCAGTGGGAACTGGGCTGGATTCTTGCCCTGCCTGGCTGACTTCCTCCCATGGGGGCAGAGAAGGTCCTAGCTCACAGCCAGAGTTCACCAATGTGAGCTAATTTCATGCTACCAGGGATTAAAACTAACATGAAACTCTCTTTCCTTACTATTAGGTCCCTACATCCATCATGAAGTTTCAGACAGTTTAGCTCTTCTGCACAGGGCAAAGCATTACTGTGAAATTTAAGAGCTTTGTATCTATATGGGGAGAAGATAACAAGCCATTTTTATCCTGGGGTGCTTCTGCACTGGGATTTCATTCACTACCACAAATTGCAGAGATGGAAGAAGTCTCAAGTGATCACATGTGCTTTTGGAACCCAATTCAACCTATTAAAAGCCTTAGAATATTGATGCATTACTGGTAACAAGGATAACAGGGTATGAGACAGAAAAGAAAGTATTCTGAGTGGAATTCACACCTGTGATTAAATGATTTAGGCCACTGCGTGTACAATATATATTACACCAAAAAAGAAGAGAAAAGTTCTTTATCTGAGAAGACAGCACAGATGTGAACATCCCCAGAGATAAAGTCCTCTCTCATAGTTGAGACTGGAGGGCATGGCTAACTGGATATAGAGAGCAAAACTATGGGCAAAATTCTCCTCCTTTCACCAGCAGAGCACATGTGCTCTCGGGACGCCCTAGGAATATGTGTTCCCATTCTGATCCTGGAGTTATGTGTATATATGTGGGCTTCTATGTGATTATTAACACAAAAAGCTGAAAAGAAGAAGAGTTAAGTTCTACAGGACACACGAGTAGCCTAAGTAAAGAGTTATTGATCCATCTCTGATATTATAATTTTGTGCAAATCTGTTGATTTCTGTAGTTGGTCACATTTAAAAATTAATGGGAATGCTATAAACCCACATTACGGGCACTGAAAAAAGTTACTTCTGGGCTTGCTATGTAGTATGCTGAGACATTTGAAATCAGTGGGCCTGTTTCTCTCTGTAATAGCCAAGTTCAGTAGCAAATTTTTGCAGTCTGGGCTCTAAGATATGAAAACAAGATACGCACATTTAGCCTCTGAGATACAGGTATGATAAGTTAACCTAGTTAGCGAACCATGGGCTTGCAAATGACACCAGTTGTAGAAGGGAGCGGAGACTGAGTCACACGAAAGAGAGCAGATGGCTTTTTTATGTCAGCTGCTGGATGTAAACAGCCATGAGCCTGAGACATATTCCCAGAAGGCAGCAGAATACATCCCTGAATGTGGCATTTACAAAATAGGATTCTATTTCCAACAGGTAAATGCAGTAGCAAGAGGGTAATAATTATTGTGTAGGACAGCTAGGCAGTAATTTGGGATTTCCTCACAACATTTGGAAATTATGAACTTAAGCAGCAGTGAATGAATAAGCCCAAAGAGATGAGACACAGCTGGCCTGGCTGGATGTTATCCTGTCTTTGAACAGCTACTGTGCCATCTCATACTCAGCTGCCTTTGACAAAGTCCAGAGCATTAAAAGCCTCAATGAAGCAAGCAGGTAGCCACTACATTGTCAAGTACATCTCCATCTGAAAATGACAACTACAATAACTGAAAGGAAAAAACCTCTCACATTTGCTTCTGAATTATTTTGCTGCCTGACTTTGGCTGTTGGTATCTTTTCTTTCCACAGCTTTATCTGCACAGCCTGCTTTGCTCTGCTTTTGCAGCTGGTCAGTGAATTTCAACCTTTTTTGGTTGATGAATTTTGAAGTGTAGTTAAAAAAAGAGGTCATTAGATGAATTTTAAAAAAAATACAATCCTGGTATAACCTTTTAAAAAAGCCTTCTGAAAAATCATACCTTATGACTCTCCAAGTCTCTTCAAAAGAAACACAATACCTTGAGGTGGTTCAGTAGTGAACTTTCTGAAAGCACCACAGAAAAACAGTGGAACAGAAAATAGAGGATCAAGCCTGAGGCTTTGCAGATATTAAGATTTATCAGTTAAATATAGGGCTTGGAGTGTTTTTGTCAGAAGATGCCTAATGAAAAATGTTAGGCTCGCCATAAACAGGTGGGCTTGGGTAAGTGAAAGCCTGTGTGTTTCACAATTAAATAATCAGGATAAAATATCTTGAGTAAGGAATCTGAAGGTCATGTGACAAAGCTAAATACATCATCAGAAAGGTGAAGCAGTTGTCTCATATACATCAGCTAGCTGATGCTCCTTAGTGTGAATTTTAATTGTTTTTGTGGTAACCTATCATGCCTGTTGCCCCTAGAGTACCACAAAATTCTTTTGTAGAAGTACTAAATACCTGCAAGTATCTTGTAAGACACAGAGAAACTGATTTACCTATACAGAGATATTTGTTTGATTATTTTTTTGTTTATTTTTTTTAAAGACCAGGACACTTAGAACAGAAAGTTACAAATAAATAAAGTACAAAAGGAACCAAACCCTTTGCTATTACAGGCAAAAGGATTTTTACCCTTAGGGAGAGAAATCATGCCATATGAAGTGAATGAAAACATGTTTTAAAAACCCAGATGCCACTTTATTCAGTTAATAATAGTACAGCAGTCAGTTGCTCGGTCATCTTTCTTCAGCTTGGAATGTGTAAAACATAATCTTCCTAAGATAGCAAACCTCCTGCTTATGCCATTTGAAAGAAGAAATCCCTCCTTCCTCATTTGTCAAGAGATGTTAATATTTAAAGAACCAGTCTTAGTGACTGTCAAACAAACTGAACAGTGATTTCAAAAAATACAAGCCAAACAGACCAGAATAAAATCAAATTTGTTTCATATAAATTAATTCAGGCCTCAGATGAACAGAATATTTGGCAATTAACAGATATAATGAAGAAATCCAAAATGCTGGTGGCAAGCCAGACTGCTCTCAGGAGTCATGTAGATGAGTAACAGTGACACTGTCCATACATCACCTGTCCACTTTGATCTACTCTCTCCTCTTTCCTCCTCCTGTTTCTCCCCTGGCCATCCTGTGCTGAATGATATGAATGGTATGATATGTGTGATATGAATCCCAAGCAGATTCCTTAGAACAGGAATGGTGCCTTTTCTTTGCACAGAGAGCCTAGCAGGAGTGCTGCATATGGTTAACTGTAGCTTCTATGATATTGTTAATAGCAAGTAATAATATGTGGCTCTTGGTTCTGATCAAAATATTCATTTTGGATTGAGTTATTCTTGTTTCAGCACATACGTATGGAGGCTCAAGATCAATGTATCTTCTGTTTGAACTGTTTACTTCTTTTAAAAATTAATTCAGATGCAATTAATTTTTCTGGAAGTTAAGACGTTTTTCCTCCTCAACATAGTAATTTTCTTGATGCTTATTCTTATATCTGAGAGATGTATCAGCTAACAGTAGAGTATCTTCCATTATTAGCATTCAGTAACCAGATACTTCCTGAGTTTCCATGTAATTGGGAACAAAAATGCACAATTTTAAATTCCACTATAATATTACATTACTTGATTAGGAACTCTTTTCACATAATGCTTATCTACTTCTTCAAGAGAAAAGCTTCAGGGATTTTGGATGAAAGGACAGATCTATCACTTAAAAGATGCTGGTGGTCCTTTTTAATATTGATTAACTCTTTGAAAGGGAAGACTCTGGTTTTGTCCCTTTCAGGAGTTTTTAAGCAAGTGTGTCACTTCAGAAAGAGGATACCAGAGCCAATATTTGGATATATAATTACGAGAGATCTTTGTGTGTTTACAAATTACAAACAATTTTCACAGGAGGAATAAATCCAACCCATCTTATCATTTCTTATCGGAGTGAGCTATTAAGTGGCTTTGTAAAATAATGTATTCTCACTCGATCTGACATTTTATACTGGAGCTGAGCACTTCCTTGGACTTTTGGGGAGAGTTACCTTCATTACCTGCCTTCCCCCTCAGCCCTCAGGCAAGACTGGGTGAGAGCCACTGTATTATTGATTGGTGATGCTGATATGACTCTCTCTCTTACCAGGTACTACAGGTTAATAGGTACAGTGATGCACTTGGCTCCCTCAGATGTGAGCTCCCTTCATGACTCTCGTTAAAATCTGGGCTACAGACCCAGAACCTGAAATATATAAAAATATTGGACAGAGTTCCTATTTAAAAATAAACCAAAACCAACCCTGGTGATCTGACAGCAAGTAGGCATTTCTCACAGAAGCAAAAAGGAATTCCACCTTCCTCGTCTGAGTGGCCCGTGGGCCACCTCCTTTCCTCTCATGGGACTACTGAATCTTCACATCAGGTTACAGTCCTGCTTTTCTCATTGAAGCTTAATTAATGAAGATTATATAATCCTCCCAAATGGAAAATCAAATCTCTTGTATTTGATTTAGCACAGGCAGTGACTCATGCAGCAGTCTGCACAGCTTGCACTGCTGTCTCACTGGTCAGCTGCTCTCACTTGGGCACAGCCAGTGCAATGGGGATTCACTCATGTGCAGGCAGCTCATGTCACATCCCTGGTGCAGATACAGCAGCAGAAATGCTCTGCAGCAGGGTTTGCAGAGTACAGATTCCTCAGGACCAGCCAAAGTGTGCCTGCTCTTGCTAACCCTGGCCCTGGGCTGTGTAGCTCCTCTAGCCCACAGCTGTAGCTGACCCTAGGAGCTCCAGGGACAGTGATGTCCTGAAAGACAGAATGCCTGCTGTGAACTGTGAGAGCTTGCCTGGGCAATTTCTGAGCCCTGTGTATGCATGTCCCTGCCTCTTCTGGGATCAGTGAAGATGCCAGTGACTGCTCCTCTGTGGGAGTAGCATGGGTTCAATGTAGACTGTGTGTGATCTGGCTCCCTGACAGCAATTCTGGTGACAAGTCACCTTGGCAGATATCAGGTATTTGTCCTACTTCAGCATGAAAAAAATTATCTTTGGCATCTCAGTACGACGGCCTTTAAAGCCTCAGAGCTCCCATTAAAGTTAGGGAGAGAAGCTAAGCTCCTAACTGGCTTTCTAAGCTGCAATCCTTCAAATTAATCCATTCAAACCCATCCCTATATGATGTTCTCAGCCAGAAGTCAACAATGAGATTAAGGGGGAAGGTATAAAGGAGGAGGGAGGGGGGCAAGGTGACTGGGGACTCACAGGCATGACCTCCTTGCCCCAAGCACCAACACTGTATGAGTAATGAACAATAATAAAATAAGTCTAAGGAAATGATAATTCAAAAGAGGTTACATAAAAGGCTATGTGGAAGTAGAATAAAGATAGTGACATTTCTGTTAAGGAGGGTGAAGTAGGACCTACCAGTTCTTAAAAACATCAGCAAAAGTTAAATGACAAGGCATGCAGACAGATTTACTCCTGCAAGACTCTACATTAATGACAACAGAATAGCTAAGTATCCTGACAGGATATAATGTGCCCAGGGATAAAAGAACTTCCCTGGCCATAGAGGCTCTGGCATCCCTGTGGCAGGAACAGGCAGGCTGAGTGGGCTCAGAGTACGCTCAGCAAAGCATTGGAAACAAAGGCAGGAGTTTGCATTGGGTGGCTAAAAAGGAATGGCAGGATTTGTATTTAAGGAACATCCTGTATCAGTCTCCCATGTGTAAAAACATGCTCACACTTCCACTGCTGTGAAAAGCTACAGGGAAAAACATTCTTCAGTACATTCATAAGGAATGTCTCCTGCTAATTAAGCCTAATTTGCAATTTCTGTCTTTCTCCCCCAGCTAAGTCTTTTCTTATCTTTAGCTTAGAATCCCTCCTTCACAAACATCTCCAAAAAGCAGGCTTTGGGGCCAGCTGATCCTATGCATATAGGACAAATGCTGCCCTGAGTGATGTGTCTCTCCCACCACCCTTGTCACCACTTTCTCTCTTGCCCACTTGGCCTCACACCTGGAGGATGGATGACTGGAGAATGGGTATTTATTTAACAGGAGGAAAAGAGGGCAATTGCTGTCAGGCCCAACAGGTGACAGCCCTGAGGAGCATGGGCTGGGGGATGGTGCCTGGTAACTGTGGGCCACGCAGAGGCAGGAATCCAGCCCACCCCTGCACCCACCAGATGCTTGGAGTTGTTTGTGCCACAAGTCCCTGTGCCAAAGCACAGGTGCCTGCCCCCAGCCCTTGGGTGGCTTCCCCAAAGGGTGGAGCATTCCTATGGCGCTCACTTGAGCTGATTCTCCTGTGCCTTGCTCAGGGTGCAGCTGGCTGGTGCAAGGAGCCCAGTGGATCCAAGGACAGCCACTCTGGAGGTCTGCACCCTCGTCTGGCTGCTCACTCTGTAAGCCAAGGGTATCAGCTCCCAAGCAAACAGTTTGCTGCTGCTACATCTGAGTCCAGGGCACTCGCTTCCACCCTTGCTGGGAGGCAGCCATGGGAGTGACTCCCAGCCAAAGGGGAGCAGTGCTGGACATGCACTGGTGAGGCATTTCCATCAGGCTCTGCACTGAACTGGTGAAACTAAAGTCAGATGGCAAGGGGCCAGGAGGCACCATCTCACAGAGCCAGGTAAGGCTGCCCCTCCCTTCAACCAGAGGGTCAGGCTGCAGCAGAGACGGGAAGAAAGTGGAAGAGACAAAATAAAGTGAAGATTTAGAAAAAAGTGGCACAAAGGGGGAAAAATGTGAAGAAGAAAGCATGTGACTTGTTTGAAAGCTATTAAGATGGGGTCTTTGGAAAATGATTTGGTGTCTTCTGAAATCAATATGTTCCCATTTAGTTTCCATGCATTAAGCCAGGGAAGATATCTGTAATGTAAGTTTTATCATTTTTCTGAGAAATAGCCACTGATGAAATAGCTGGGATGTGAAATCCTAACGGGTAAGGGGGCAATATTAATGTCAGGCTAAAATAAAGGGCTGAAAATCCTTGAAGAAAATGGATCAGAAATTCCCCTGGTAGAAATGCATCCTTATGAGTCAGCACCTGAAATCCGGTTTCTGCTCTAGAAAACAGAACAGCTTGGTGTGCGCGTCTGTCAGGCAGGCGCATTTCACTTCATTCAAACTAGAAAGCATACAGGCAGCTACATTTTTTTATACAAATAGAGCCTCAAATCAGATGGCACCAAACAAGAAATACATATCTCCATCCTGCACGTAGGTTTCTATTCTAGTCATGTGGAGCAAAAGCAGAAAGTTAAATGGGGACAGGGACATTTTTTTTCACAGCGTGGCGTACAGTTTTTGGAAAGCACGGTGGGGAATTTTTTTGCAGAGGATGACCTATTTGGAACAATACCAGCAACTTTGGAAATGCCACTCTGGAGTTCAGTCAGGCAAGTAACTAAAGCAAACTTGGGCAGGCAGGAGAAGGAAAGAAATAAAAGAGTATTTCATTTCTGACACTAATGGCCATGCAGCAATCTGTTTGTTAGAGAATGGGTGAGGTGGAAATCTGCTCTTCACCCCTTGAAAGATGGTTTCCCTGGACTGACTGTGGTGCATTAGTGACTATGCTGACTGCATGTCTTTCCCTTTTTTTGGAGAGTAGTGGGTTCTGCAGTGCTGGAGAGAAATGCAAAATGGCAGCTGGAGAGGGAGATGGGTGGCAGTGTCCACAGCCATTCTCATGAAACGTGGCACTGCTGCCTTTCCCCAGGATTTTGCAGAGAAGGGTAAGAAGACAGATTTGGCAGGTTATCAGTTCTGGCATGGAATTTGTGTTTAAAGTAAACCAGCAGATAAGGCAGCAAGATTATAATTTTGCTAATAGGTGGGGTCTTAGCACACAGTATCAGTGAGCACAAATAAACCCTCATCTAAACCTGTCATTATTTGCAAACTTACCCAGAGTCCAGGATCACTGCAAGTGAAGGGCAGTAACAAAAGCAACTAACACAATTTCACTCATCACATGTATTCATCCAGCTACTGCAACTCAGCCATGAGATCCGTGAGAAGCAAAATTTATCCCGTAATGTAAAAATAGTTCTGTCAGTTAAAAGCCTGTCTTGTTCAATGGAGCAATACTTATATTTTATTTTACACAGCTAAAGGAACATTTATACAACAATTAAAGCTTACCATTGCTGTAAGACCGAAAATTTCCTACAAATTTTATGTATTCATATGTTGGAAATTCCTTTGGGTTCAAACTTCCTCTCAGAAGATGACAATAAAACTCTAGTTCATTGTCAGCTGGATTGTTAAAAGAAGAAGAAGAAGAAATAAATATACTATTTCAGCTAAACACAACCAATGGTGTCTTCCAACCCCAATCTTGCAACTGGCAGCACAAGATCAGCTTGCTACCTCTCAGGAGTCTCAAACACCAATGTGCTATACATTGCAAGAGCAGAGGCTCTGCAAGAAAGCCTTGCAGGGATGCAGGTTGCTCAGCACTGTGCCCAGGCGTGCCTGCAGCTCGGGGACAGCTTTGGAGACTTGCCCTTCTGTGACACGCCTCATCACAGGAGTTCCACAGCCACAGCCTCAGTGCAGCCACAGACAGAACTGGGTCCTTCACTTACGGCTTTTTTCTGCTTAGGCTCCTCACAACTCACAGCTGTTCTACATCCTGTGTTGGAAAACTATGCTTAATTACCTCAAAACATCTATTAAATTAACTTGGGCATATTAGCTTTCAGCTGCAGGTTTTGTACGATACAGTAGATTGGGCAGCTGTACATCTTACATTATTGTGTCTTTTTTGGTTTTCTGCATCTTACCTCCTAGAGTGAGTAAGGCTGAGGAAGTAAAAACATTTCCAAGGAAATCAAATTTCAATTGGAAAAAGAATTACAATAGTTTTAGAGGTATTTTTTGACTGTAAGGCAAACCAAAGTTACGCCACATTAGCTGATCTCTGAACAACATCTTACTTGAACAGGCTGAAATATCAATTAAGATGTGATTTGTCTCAGGCGAACTCTCAATTTCCATCAGCTAACCTATTTTTCTTAGCTGTCTCAAATGATATGATATTTAATAATTAACATAACTGCAAGTAGTCTTAGCCTAGTAAAATAAAGGCAAAGAGTTTCATTTAAAAATAGAACCAAAGGGTCATTCCAGGTGGCAAGATCTTTTTGAAAGGCCATGAACCTAATTTTTTACTGCACATCACATAAAAAACTCTTTCTGTGAGAAAATTTTTTATCCTGCCTGTGCTTTTTCATTTACTAGAGAAGATAAAATGAAACTTACTTTTTAGGTAATCAGATGAGGCAGAATCTGTCATAAGCATACAAGAAGATAACATCTTATAAATTTCTGAGTGTTCTTGTTCTGGGAGGAAGTTTAACAAATTCTGATCCAAGACATCACACTGCAAAGAGAAATAAGTTTTGAGACAAACAGAAATATCACAACAAGCAACACTTGCAGAGATGTGCAACAAGATGTGATACAAAGCCTGTGGCATTTGACAGGAGTTTCCTCACTGATTTCCAGGTACTCTAAAACAGAGGAGGAACCTGTTGGACAAACTGAGTGGCCACTTCCCTGTGGGCTGGTTATCAATTAAGTCTCAGCAATCAGCAATATTCAGTGTTTCTCAGAGACCATCAGATGCAGCAGGTATGTCCATGCAATTAAATGATGAGACCTGGGACAGGGCTGGAAAAGGGTGTCTGGCTCCCCATAGTGCTACTAAGCTCCATGTACAGGCCTGTTGTGGATCACTGGAATTTGTTCTCTCCCTGACAGAGCCTGACCTGCAGGAGCAGTGAGCCTGGGAGTCATCCTGAGTCAGCCAGGTCAGTCCCAGATCAAGCCCTTTCCTGGGGGGATCCCCTCAGCTCCGGGGAAATGCCCTTGGGGTGGCAGGTGTGGTTCCCCATTTCCTGCATCCTGGCAGGTGGGAGCAGGGAGAAGGGGACTTCCATGTCTGGACATGACTTCACAGCAGTTAGTCTCCAGGGAGGGGAACTTCACAGTGCCACCAAGTCCTACCTCTGGCCAGCCATGAGCTGAATGTCCATGTGCCTCCAGCCCCATGACCAGCTGGCTTGAACCTGAAATCCATCAAAAATCTAGGAACTAAGATTTGGGAATGGAAAGAGGAGATGGATTTGTGTAAAAGGCCATGGCTGGCTCAGGGTGGAGACAACAATGAGTCTGTCATGGGCTGCCGAGAGGAAGGTGTCCCTGTGCCCAGTGTGGTGACTAACCCAACTGAGTGCCTCTGAAAGGAAGCCTGAGATAAAGTGACCCTCCAATGGCATCAACTTACATCTGTCCCACTTGAGACTACCTCAGGCTGAGCTGGCACACTGACACAGCTTTGTGTGTCATCAGAGCAGCTTCTATCAGACTGTACAGTCATGCTGAAAACATGTAAGCTGTGTATGAGACTGGCAAGTTATTAACCATCATCTATTTGTGTAATATTGTGCTTTGGTTTCCATCTGCTTTCTATTCATGCTAGCTTTTCTGTGTGGAATTCCTGTTTAGAGTGGTGAAACTCACTGAGCAGACTTTAAAAACCAGAGTACTATGCTTTATACACACACCTTAACAAGAACATATCACTTTAGATGATTCAGTTGTAAGTATTATATATGGTCATTACTTGAATATTCCTGTTGTGAAGAATAATCAAAAGTTATTTTTGTGGCTTTAGTTTATATCTTATTAATGTGAATCCTACTGATACAGTATGTGATAAAGGTTTTTTATGTATGTATAAATACTTACATACACACTTCTATATACACATACTATACTTCACAAAATATACTACATTGTTTCATGTAATTTTTTTGTTGTGCATATGAAGAAAGAGCCTTTGGAAACTGCACTGGTGAGTTCTGTTCAAGGCTTAGGTGCAATTTCAGAATTTTTTTTTTCCTGTAAATGATAATGATACCACCAGGTTAATTAATCTCCCATCTACTCTGCAGTAACTGCAGGAAAACTAGATGTGAGCCATCACTACTCCTCTAACTGAAACCTTTTGTCTCCATACTGTGACCAAGCTCCAATTCCAAACTCACCTTTTGCAGAGGTCTGGCACACCAGTAAAACAGTGCACAGAACAGAACTTCTGGATCTTGTACACATCAAGACTTCAACAATGCTCTTGAATCAATATGTCAACCCAGAATACATTGCTAAGTCAAACAGAGAGATGGAAGCAAATATTCCACTGTCTCACTGGAACTGTGGAAAATGCCAAGCAAGCTGTTCATAGCTAATTCTGCACCAGACCCAAAGAGCAGACATGTGATGTCATGGCAAAAAGGTAGGTGGAGAAACAGATAAGCACTGCAAAGGGATCTGGACAGACTGGATCAAAGACCTGAGACCTGTATGAGGGTCCAACAAGGCAAAATGCCACATCCTGCCCTTGGGCCACAACAACCCCAGGCAGTGCTATAGGCTGGGACAGAGGGCTGGAAAGCTGCCCAGTGGAAAAGGACCTGGAGGTGCTGGTCCACAGCAGCTGAACATGAGCCAGCAGTGCCCAGGTGGCCAAGAAGGCCAATGGTGACCTGGCCTGGATCAGCAATGGTGTGGCCAGCAGGAGCAGGGCAGGGATTGTGCCCTGTACTCAGCACTGGTGAGGCCACACCTCGAGTGCTGCATCCAGTTCTGGGCTGCTCAATTCATCTCACTGAGGTGCTGCAGTGTTCCAGAGAAGGACAACAGAGCTGGGGAAGGGTCAGGAGCACAGGTCTTACAAGGACCAGCTGAGGGAGCTAGAATTGCTTAGCCTGGAGAAAAGGAGGCTCAGGGGAGACCTTATCATACTCTTAAAACTATCTGAAAGGAGGTTTTGGTGATGTGGAGGTTGGTCTCTTCTCCCCGGCAACCGGTGACAGGACAAGGGGAAATGGACTCAAGCTGCATCAGGGGAGGCTCAGGCTGGACATCTGAAAAAACCTCTTCATGAAAGAGTGATTAAGCATGGGAAGAGGCTGCCCAGGAGAGTTGGCAGAATCACCATCCCTGGAAGGGTTCAAAAAATGAGTGGACATTGCACTTTGGTTTAGTGGGCATGGCGGTATTAAGTCAAAGGTTGGACTTGATTTTGCAGGTCTTTTCTGACCTGATTCTACTGATAAAATTTGACCATCAGTGATAAAAATGGATCAGTTGGAGGGGAATGGTTTGCAGCTCTAATTATTCTGCAGTGAGCAGTTCTGCGCCACTGTCTGAGACAGCCAGAGTATTGCTGAATGAGATAGGCAAAGCAGACAAAAGATCAACTACAGTGACTGTGGGTAGACTTGTTAGATGAACTATGTTAATGCACAGTTATGCTGCTAAGCCTGGAATCTACTCTGCATCTTCACATCTATGGGTGCTGCTAAGCAAAGCTTTGGAGTATTTACTCCTGAAAGCTAAGGCAGGCAAAGAACACCTTTGCCTACATGGATGCTGGCCTGTTCTAAACAAAATACATCAAGTTCTGCAATAATGGGATGCATAGTTAAAATATTTCTGCAGTTTCAACAAAACAGCTGTACTCCAAAATGGAACTCCTTCCTCATAATTTCATTGCTTTTACTGTGGGATGGGGGTAGTGGTTAGGTGGAAAAATTCTTGCTGCAGGGAGAAAAAAAATCAAAGGATCTAAGCAAACATGGTGACTAGGAAAGGGGTGGTGGAGGGCTGCAAATGAGATGGGTTTCTTTCCCATCAATACAAAAAATAAAGATGGCTATGCAGTTGTGTGCTGGGATTTGGCCCCTGTATGAACCTGTATGTCCTGCACTGATTCCCACTGCTACCCTGTAACAGCCACACAGCATGATTAGCTTCTGCACACTGTAAGGTGCCATGTCCTGGATTCTTCCACCCTGAGGTTTGCCTTAAGCACCCAACACAGCAGAGCAGCTCCTTGAGTTTCACTGGGTAGCCCCTGAGGAGAAATCTCAACCCTGCCAGGGACCTTCTGGAAAAGCAGGCAAGAAGGGACAGGGAGGACCCTTCCCAAGAGATTGCATATTCTTGGAGTCATAGTGTGCCATCTGACTGGCAAATGCTGAGTTGTGATCAGATTTCAATGAGTTCACTTCAGTTAGTCATCCTTACCATGTGAGCTAGACCTCTCCATCTCAACTGACTCTACAAGTAGTCTCCAGACCTCATAAAAAAAATAATTTAGAATTACAACAGGGGAAGTTTGTGTCTGAAAATTTTCCATGGAAGTATGGGAAACTGTGTTAAAGAGAACCGGATATATTTGTTCTCAGCACTGGAACTTTCATGATTTTAATGAAAAAAGAATATACATCAGTTTTATTAACAGGAGCCCTCAGAGTGCCCGCTCTGCATTTTGCCCAGTTTTGCATTCCTTTCATTGTTCAAGGCAGAAGATTTTCAGAGTATTTTTTCCCTGTTGCCACAGAGTAGAAAGAATTGGTATTTTGTCCCTCAAACAGTGACTGAATTTAGCTTACAAATAGATCCTCAAGGTAAACAAAATGAGCCACATAGATTTTCCAGATAGCACTCTGATCAGTTTTAAAACTTAAAAAAACCAAATGACAAGGACAGAGGAAGACTAAAATACCCAGTGTGCACTAGAAGCACCCTCAGCTGGGCCCCTGCCCATGGCCATAGTGATCTGCCAACCTGGGCAGGCAGAAGCCTTTATTCCTTACTCAGTTATGGCCTCTGGATGCTCCCTCTGCATGTGTGGGCTGGTGTTAACCATTACCACTCCAGCAGCTCCAGCAAGGTCTGCTCCACCTGCAGCCTGGTCAGGCTGGTCCCTGACTTGGATTGCCATGTGCTGCTTCTGTGCAAATAAAAAGTAATGTCCATCTTTATCCTTATTTTGGGCTGGATACCATGTAAGGTTATCACACAAAACACAAAGTCTTTGGGAGAGAAAACCACTTCAGTTTCTGATGGTGCAACTCAGGAATTGTAAACCTGAATCTATCCATGCTCAGTCAGGGCTTCAGACTTCAGGCACAGGGTCTGAAATGTGTCTTCCCGAAGAGGAATACTTTCCCTCAGCAGATCTATCATCTCCACTAAGAATCAGTATTTGAAAGGGATACTAATGAAATCTCCAAATGATGAAAGACAAGGAAATTTCGTGGAGATCAGTAAGCGTATGAAAACCCCACAGCCTGTGTGTAGGACAGAGCTCTCCCCACCCTTGAAGTGAGGAAAATGTCAGAAAATAGTCAAGTACTGGTCTTCTAAACTGTTGAGGATTAAAGAAAACTGAAATAGACTCAGTTCAATCTGTTGTTGCATAGCAATATTTTTGCATTTACCAGGAGCTGCTCTTTCATCAAGTTCTTTTGTCTCAGAAGAAAATAATTTTTGTTCTTATTTCAGCAAGGTAGTGTTGTGAAATACATTTGTCTGGGTGAAAAACATAACACATATTTGGTGAAAAACTAAATGAGAGAAAGAGAATTGTAATTTTCTTAAGAACATGGCAGGGGGTAGTACAATAATGATTTGGCAGCTAATTTTTTCTCCTGGGCATGTATTTATTTGAGACCAGGGTACTAAAAATGAGTGTGAGGATTAATCCATAATTATTGTGCCATTTCTCCTAGAGCAGCCTTAGCAACAGGAGCAGGGTTTGGAGCAGTCCCTGTCCCCTGCTCCTCCAGCCCAAGCCAAAGCACAGGAGTGTCTCCTGGAGCAGCACGCAGACAAAAGAAGCTGAATGTGCTGAGCATCAGCTGCACTGGTGTAGGGCTGCACCAGCACTGGCTCCACAGCAGCTCCTGGGAGCAGTGTGCTCCCCTTGGGAAAGCACAGGGGAGCTGCAGGGAGAGCTGTCAGCAGCCTCCAGCTAACTCCAGATTCAATGGGGCTTTTGTCCTTTACCTCCCTGGGAGCAGAATAAGGCCCTTAACAAGCTCCTCACTGGGCTGCCAGCAGCACTGGTGCTATTCTCTGCTAGCTTAAAAATCAGAGATGGAAAAGATCAGCCAGGTCACCCTGTCCCTCCCCTGGCCAGACTATTCCTGCAGAGCTTTTTCCATTCAAGCTGAAGTGCCTCATAGCAACAAAAACCTGAAGGATATGAATCAGACAGAGAGAGTGCAGAGCTGAGCAACAGCAGCAGCCAGCATAATGCAGGGACAAACTCCCTCACCACATTTTCAGGAAAACACCACCCCCAGCACTGCTTTACACTGCTCCTACAAGTGCAGTGCCCAATTCTACAATGTGTAGTAGAAAAGGCAGTGCCAGAATTACTCACCGGTAAATGCCCCAGAAGAGGTGTGATGCTGTCAGACACATAGATGATGCTTCCACCTGTGGTTACTGCTATGATGAAGCCATCTAATGCCTAAGGAAAACAGACAAGTGCAGAGTGCTTTAATAGGAATGAGTGGTGTAAACAGGACATCTCATCATGTATTGATCAAAACAGTTTGACTTCGGCACCATATTGTTATCTAGTTGTAGGAATGTTATCTCAAGTTGCAGAACAGTAATTCTCTGATTTTACAGTCTGATTTAACTTTTACAAGACTCTTTGTAGTCTAGTAAAACCTACTATTGAAGCAACAAAGGGCTCACAGGAACATTTCATGTCTCAGTTTTTAAATTAATCACACATTTTAATAATGCAAAATGACTAAGACTGGATCCCTTGGAAGTTATTAAAATGAACATTTGAGCTCTGTGTAAATATCAAAGGACGATGAAAGGATGCAGTCCTATCTCAAAATGGTACTTCTCTGCAAACCCCATAAATCTCAGTTTGTATTAATGTAACATTGTATATTACTGGGCTTTCATGTAAGTAAAAGCAATGCAAATGATCAAATAATCCTTAGCCTGAGTTTTAATTGAGTGATTTATTTTAAAGGTCATGGTATTAGATTACTCATTCCAAGACAAATTCACCCTTCTGCAGAGTTTCTTCCTCACTTTGGTCCCATCTTGTGGTAAGCCCCTCCACTCCTAGGACTGAAGGGAAATGTCAGCCTTATCCCCACCCTCTGCACAGGAGCAATTTCACCTTCAAAATGAGTCTCCTCTTTAGTCTGAGCTGCCAAATTTTGAGCTAAATTTTGCTCAAAATTAAACCTAGGTGGATTTTGAGATCTAAGGCAAGATTAACTTATTTTTTTGGGGGGATTCTCCTCAGAGTGAAATAAAACTAGATGATCTTCAGATCACTGTAAGGAGAACATCTCAAAAAATTAAGACACAACAGTAGGGGCTCAGATAATATATTAAAACTTTCTCATTGTCATTAGGGAGTCACCAGTGAGGCTCCCAACCCTTCAAGTGGAGCAAGTCTGGGCCATTCCTGTCAGTTCCCCGATGTTCTGGAGTCAGTTTTGGCAGCAGTACTTGAGCAGCAAAGGCCCTGCAAGCACAGCTGAATCAGAGCAGTGTTTGACAATGCTCCAGGGGCCATACTTGCTCAGGAGACAGGTGTACTGCAAACAGCCTGACCAGAGAGCCACGGCAGCATTACTAAACCATACCACAGATCCAGGCCTGCCTCCAAGCCAGACTTGCAGTTGATCTTGTAAGCCCCAGCACATCCTTCCCCCCCGCTGACTTCAATAAGGGAAAGAATTCTGAGAATACTGGAAAATGCTAATTGTTAAGGAAAAAAAAAAGGAAAACACAAAGCCTTGAATAAAGACACAGACATATGTTCCTTTTTCCAGAGACTGCTGAGCACCCACAACTATTTAAGTCAATGGGAATCTGCTGGTGCTTCAATCCTTTGAAAAGCAAGTCAATAACTTATACCCCAGTAGAAGAGTGAGTGTTTAGCATCTCTGAAAACCCTCCAGCTGCTATAGTTAGTTTGATTTTGTTAATCTAGGTGCAGAGAATATGTTTTTCTTTGGTGCAGTACATTCAAGCTGTTTTCTAAAAAAGCATGATAGCTGTTAACCCGTAGAAGAGAGCGGTTTTACAAGGCAGTTGGATCGTGCATGTTACTATGGTGAAGGTTGTTAGTTTTTAAAAAATCAAGTCTTTATTTCATATCCAATGCAAATTACACACAGTGACTCATATCAGAGCTTTGTGGTAAAATCAAGTTAATGTGTGCATACATAACTCTGTTTTTATTTACTTGCAACTGGACATTCCAACATTAAGGGAGCATTTTCATCTTCAAAGGTTTTACTATTGCATCAGTCCTAGACAGACAAACAGAGCCTAATGCCCACTGTAATTTGGTGACAGCCTTTTCAATGTGGTAAGAAAAGGCCATTTTCAGGAAAGCTGATATATTACTGCAGTCAATTATGCCTTGAGTCTTTTGAATTAGTGCTCAGAAAAAGCCCTACCCATCTTTTAATAACAGGACAGGAAAAACTTCAAGCAGTCTTGTCCAAATGCTAATAAAATAAGATTAGTAGAAAGGCAAAATAGCAGGGAATGATGAACATCTGTCACAAGAGGACATCCCAATACCCAATTTTATCTTGAAGGGCATGGAAAATCGCAGTAGCAAGAAGGTGATTTATAAGCTGGGAAACCAAAAGTGATTGTTTTAATCTAAAATTGTGTAGCATACAAGTAGAATCAACAAAGACCCAACCTGTCAAAACAACAGTCAATTTACTGCTATCAGAGGGACATATTTCAGTGCAGACTGAAGGAGTTATGTGTGTTAAGTTCCTGTGCACAGAGATGGAAATGGGTGGTTGTCAGAGCAATGGGAGCAAAGTGTCTCATAAAACTAGTCCAGGGGAATCTCATCACAACAAATTGCAATGGCCAAAGGACTGCCAGCCTCTGGGAGCCAGCAATGTGCTCTGGCTTTATGCCACTCCTTGGTGGTGAAGTTGTTCCCCACATCCTTCCCTGCCCATCACCAGAGCCTGGATCATGTACCATGTTCACATCATTTGTGGGAGAAGAAGCTTGTTCTCAAAGGACACTGTGGGGCTATGCAACATCTGTGTGTTTAGTATAGGAGAAGACCCTGGCTAAAGGCAGTTCTAGCTATTACTGAGAGAGAAAAATGCATTCTAGCAACTCATTTGCTTTCCATTTCGAACCTACATAAACACCATTGCATTGCCTCCCTTCAAATCCCAGCTAGCATTAAAAGAACCAAGCATCAAAAGAATATGCTATAATTGAAAAACTAGGATTGGAAAATGCTAGAATAAGAGGTGTTTGATAAGGGCCTTGAAAATCTGAGTGGAAGCACCAACTGTATCAAGCCAAGAGGAGCTGTCAGGTTTTATCTGCTTGTTCAGCACCTAGCACTAGAGGGATGCGACACCACTGTGTTTCAGGTGCTAATCTTGCATAAATATTAGATGCTAACAACGCCTTCCAAGAACAGCAGAAAAACAGCCATGTGCCCTTTACCTCACCTCTGCTTATAAAAAAAAAATAAACCTGTGATTTGAATCTTTGCCCTGAACTTCTTTCCTTGGGAGTTGCTGCACAGTTCTGCAGGCTGCAGCAGCCCAGCGCAACAGTACTGCTGAGAGGGAAGAGCAACAGGTGACACCTCTGCTTGATAGTCAAATACAGCAGTTCCCAAAACCTCCTCTTCTGGAAGGGCAGATGACAGTTTGTTCTAAATGCATGGGCGTTTCCATGAGTGCTAGACAAAATTAGGAAAGGTGTATGTGCATGTTTACCTCCAACATCAGCTGGGTGAATTCTTCATTGCTGAGAAATGAAGGCTTCCAGTCCTGCTGAATTTCAGAAATCTCCGTCTGTGCTGAGACTTCTAGACAAAGAGAATATTTACATCTTTAAAATTCAAATTAACTTCTATCTTGAAATATTACATATGAGTTGCTAGGAAAAGAGAGAAATAACCTTTGTATTCAAAAATTGCAGTTTTCAAGCCTGAAATGTTTTCCTCATTTTTTACTCAAGTCAACTTGCACTGACTTCAGTGGGAGCTTGTATTCACAAGGCTATTGACCTCAAGCAGCATTACAGGGGTATTGATCAAAAGATAAAACCACTTTGCATGAAATTAAAATCAAGGCAAGGATTAGCATGTGTCCAATTGCTATTTACAATTTACAGCTTCAAAATCAGGATGCTAGAGAGGCTTCAGCCTATAGCTTCTGTGCCAAACAGAACAGCAAGAAAGCTCCTTCAGAGGAGCCCCAAAGGGCTGTGACCCCAAACTGCAGAGCTATTGCTCTGTTTTCCAGAAGGAGAGCGAATCACAAGCATTTGCAGCAGCTTTACACTGGTGCTACTGCCACCACCCTCTCCCTGCCTTCAGCCACATGGTGCAGGGCAGCCGAGGAGAAGGAATGGAGCTCCAGCATCTCATCCCAAATCCTGTCTGGAGGGCAGGGTCCCCTGTGCTGCCAGCCCAAAAGGTCCCAAGAGGAGATCTGCCCCACTGTTGTCCTTTCCTGACCACGTGGCAGAGGGCTTGTGCCTGGAGGGCTTTCCATGGAGGAGTGCAGACACACCAGGAAAACAACTCACAGCTTTGCACTGAAACTGGGACCATACTGGATTGCTGGTTTGCCTTTGGAAAACAGTCATTTATGTTAGCTCTGAGTCAAACAGGATTCTGGGGGATAGCTCTAATTTACAGAAACTTGAGCTGGTTTATAGTTTGCTTCTCTAGGAGGGCTCCCTCACTCAGGTCTAGTAGTGAGGGGATGGTGAGCACAGACTCTTCTCTTTTCAGCACCTCCTGACAATTAGCACTTTAATTAATCCTGTTGATTAACACTTCCAGAGCATGTAACACTCAATGCTCTGTATTCAGAGCACGTAGGCAAACTGGCCAGAGAAACACAAATGGACAAATGATACTAAAGACAGTAAAGTTCTACATTTTGTCACGAAGAAAGAAATCAAATCCGCTGTTCAGGCTGTATTAGTGGAGATGCAGCCATTTGCTCCTACCAGCTCATTTGAGTTGCTTTCTGCACCACTTGGGGCTGTCACTGGCAGCACAGCAACTCTCCACAGCTCCCATGGTTTTACACACAGCTTTGAAAAGCAGACTAAGGAAAAAGAGTCCATCAGATTTTTAAAGTAGTTTCAGAATATAGGATACTTTCAGCTGATCTGTAGCTTGGAAAAGCCAATGCACATGAAATGGTGAGTGTTGGGAGAATTACTTGAGATTTGGGAGATTCTGTGGATTATAATGACGGAGGCTGTTTATGAAGGAAAAAATCTGAAAATTTGCCTACTTCTCTGTTATGACTAAAATCTTGGTTTAGCCTACCAAACAGAGGGGGAACATGACTCAATAAACCAGATCCAAAGTACACTGAGGATAATCAACACTTTTAAATGCTGATGCTTTGTATTATATTCTGACTACTAATCTGCTTTAAAAATAGATAACATTTGCTTTTTTTAGCAAGTGCACAAACCCCAGTCACATTTTGACCCAATTGCTGTGGAAAGATTTGTGACTGTTAGCTTTCCTTCATCTAGCTGTTTTTCAAGGAAAAGCACCTTTTGGAGTAAATTATTTAGACCTTCAGCTACATTTATACACCTAATTTCAAATCTTGGGTGACTGTTCTTTGCTTAGCTTTATAACTGAGCATATTCACATCTTCCCGTGCCTTAGGCAGCTAAAAAAAAAAAAGGTGAGTTATTACTACAATTTTTTGAAAGTGTACATAACTATTAAACTTGAGATGTCCTGGTCATCCCCTCCTTTACAAACACAGGTTAACAGTTGGACTCATTGGTCTAAAATGTCTTTTCCAACCTAAACAAATATATGATTCTATCTTGTCTGTGGCAAAAATTCATTTAAGAAGAAATTGCACTCTAATGCCAGAACCATTAAAGTTATTTCCTCAGTAAGATTGACATCTGTGACTCCATTCTGTTACGAGTCATGATATAAGAGTTTTAATGGTCTTTCCTGTTACACCCAGAGCTCTGCAGAGAGTGCAGGAAGGAGGTGCTGGATGAGCCAAGGTAAGCCAGGTGAAGTAGTGCATCATCTTGTGAGACCCCTTTATGCTTTCTGGGACCAGGGGCATTCCCCACAATCACCCACCGAAGCCTCTTCATCATAGGGGCAGAGCAGGAGAGCCCCATTTTAATCAGTGCCCTGATTTACAAGGGAGGAGCATTTCAGTGTACCACTACTGGTGGATGTCAAAGCATCAGGAAGGCCCCATTGCACATTCTCCCCTCTGAGTAGAAACTAGACCTAAGAGAGTAGCTCAGCAAGGTCAGAAATCTCCTCTGCCCTCTGTGAAGGTACATTTCTAAGGGACTTAACTGTCTCTGGTGCAAGCATTTTAAAAAATGAACTCCTGGCTTTCTGATGCTGAATTTGACTACTGCAACTGGATGCTGCGCACATGTGATGTAGCTTCTGCTTGTGCAAACTGGGTGAAGCATGTCAACTATCTGTGGATGCAATTTGCTGCTGCCAGCTTCAAAAAAAGAGGGACTTTCTGGTCTGAGTTTTCTACTCAACGTGGAAAATTGAGTCCTGCACAGTTCACTGAGGAGCTGGGGTGCTGAACAGATTGCTTCCCTACATTTTTTCTGCAGAGAAACTGGGGCAAATGCTTTGTTCTACTGCTCAGAATATTGCAAATTTCAAGTAAGGCAATATTCCCTCTCCTCCCAAATCTCTCTTGTTCAAAGCATCTGTCTTCTTCATGAATGTTGCAGGGCACTGTTGCCATCCTTCTCTCAGCTGCTGCCATTTGCCCCCTTCTCTAGCAGGTTGAGAGTCATCTTCAACTGGAGAGCAAACAAGGAGATGGATGTGGGCAGCACAGTGTCTGCAAATGATCTTTTTTGATGAGGCAGGAAAAAACTTCAAATACCTTATGTCGGCACTTTTAGGTCCCTCAAGCCATTCTGATAATCACTGAAGGAAACAGGATATTATGGTAACTGTCTGGCAAGTGCATGAGGAGCAGCACTAAATCTTACCATTGTGTTTCTGCAGAAAGCCGATGACTTTTTCCAGCACAGTGGTTTTGTCCATTTTGCGAGTGTTGCCTGGAAGCATGGAGCTGAGCTCTTTGATGAGAACATTGAACTGATCGCGCCTCTTCTTCTCAGACTTGTTACGCGAAGCCCTGCAGACAGGGGAAAAGAAACAAAGGATGAGCAGAGCAAGAAGGAAAAAGATCATGTATGTACCTGCTCTTTGCAATGTATTTACATAAAATCAGCTTGCTGCACGTGTCAGCGTGTGAAGATTGACACTGGACTCCAGAAAAGCAGCAGAAGCAAGTAGAAGGCAACAGTTGCCACCTCCTGCTCTTGTCTTTGAGCCACCTTTAGTGCCCAGCGCGGAGATGGAGGCTCTGCTCACTCCTCTGTGCTGCCTCTGGACACTCCAGCTGAGCTTATCAGGACAGCACTGAGCTTGTAGTTGAAGGAGCTCTGTCCATCTCCCAGACATATGTAGGATCTTAAAAATTCATGCAGTCTCTGGGGAGGCACTCAGAGTGAGAAGAAATAGGAATACTGTGACAACAGTAAAACTGTCCATAAAGAAGAAGAGTAGAGACTGGATCATACCCATCTGTGCAGTCTTAACAGAAGAAAGGGATCCCAGTCCTGCAGCTGTTGCACAGGAGCAGGGTTGATCTAGAAGGACTTGCCCACTTTGGTCACAGGTGCTCTGCCTACCTCCAGGCTGGCAGAGAAGAATCAGGATATTGTTTTCCAGTCATTAAGATCAGAAACCTGGGTAGAAGTTGCTGCAGCTCCCATCTGGTTTGTATGCCACTTTGTTCAGTCTCCTTTCCAAGGTCACAATGACAAGCAGGAGAGGGCATCAGCATGGATTGTTTGAGGCTGGGATGCATTGCCATACTTGGGGTCTTGGAAGTGCCAGCAGTGCTTGCCCTTAATCTGTGTGCCACTGGGAAAATCAGTGCCAGTGCCCCAATCTCTAGGTCTAAAACAAAGACTCTACAGCTTTCTTCACCAGTCTTGTCTGTTTAGATTGCAGATTCCTCAGAGAGAGTCTGCTTCTGCTGCTGCATTTCAAGAGCTCAAAGGAAGAAAGGATCTGATTTCATTTGGGGTATTTTGGCACCATCATAATACTGTCATTAAGGCTGTTGATAATCTTTTCAGCATGCGCACTTTAGTTTTTTTTAACCCTATGCCAATCCGTACACACACATTTTCTGACTTCTTCTCATGAATACCACAACTGTTTGACTCAGAGGTTATCACCTGGACTTCTGTATCCACATGGAAATAGAAATAAGTATAGCCCAGTAGGTTTGTTTGTTCTTCTGAAAGCTCCTCAAGCAGATGAGATTTGCCTTGTCAATTATGCAAAGACTGAAAAATCTTGCTACAGGTAGATGGAAAAGAAAAGCCAAGAGGCCAGTTCTCACTATGACTTTATCAGTCCCAGCTAACTCTGCTGTGCCTCAAAGCAGCTCTGGATGCACAATGCTGAAAGTCAGAGCAGAATTTAGCCCAGCATCTGCATCCCCTGTAAGGACCAGGACGGCAATAAACATTTTCAGCAGAGAAATCACTACAGAGGCTTCTGGATGTTACTACTGACAGAGGGGTAATTTTTGTTTGTCTTGCTCTCAACCCTGAACGCACTTGGAGATACGCTGGATAGAAGCCAATGCTTGATTATTTTACAGCTTTGAACACAAGAGATTGGGTGGATACTGCCTGACTGATTTCAGCTTGCTGTTATTACACTGCAAAAGGCTGTCAGAACAAGATGTGAAAAGCTCCAGCCTTATCCTCTTTCTCAACAGTTCAGGGCAACATTAAGAATATCAACATTTTACTTCCTCATAATTCAATCCTCAGTTCATTTTAAGCCTAAAGAGTCCAGATTTCCCTGAAAATAAAGTAAACCACCAGCTGTCAATAGGGAATGTGTTGCTTAAAAAAAAAAAAAGAAAAAAATAGAAAAAAAAAAAAGAAAAAAGCCTTGACAGAAATATAAAGTATCTATTTTTAACACTTCACATTTTATTCACAAAGGAAATATAAAAACTCCTCTAGTGGAAATAACTCTACCAAGATATGAATCGATGATCACAGTTAAGTTTTGAAAAGGAAAAAAAATGAGAAAAGATTGGAAAAAATGATAAAAATTATCCCTGCACAGTTGAAAATACTTTGTTTAGTACAGTTATAAATGCATGAAGTAACATAGTTTTCATCACTTCCCTTTGAAGATTATTTTCTAGCCTTGCTTACTTCACTGCTAGGGCATACAATTACAGTAAGCCAAAACAACCTCTGTCTTAATTCCATACTACTTGTCCTAGTTCTCCTCCTTCCTTGCTACTCCATAAAGATTACAGCACATTCAAGGGGAAGGAGGAGACACAGTATGAATAAAATCACGATTTTTAGTAAATACAGTTAAAAGCAATACAGAACAGCCTGAACTCAGAATGAACAAAATCAACAACAGCCATTTTTATTCACTTACATATATGCTGTTTGTTGTCTTAGACAGATACTGACTGAGTAATAGATACTGCATTTTGCTAATTTACAATGAAATGTGACTTTACACTAAATTTCAGATTTCTTCTGCCTGTCCAGTGGAGTGTGTTATATATGCATCAATGCAAGTAACTGTACCACATATCTTCATTCAGATTCTTAAATTTACTTTTTATTTCAGTGGAAAATGGCAGGTAGTAGTCTTCATGATTAAGCACTTTCTCATGGTTTACTTCAAGCTGGTTTTGGTTGGAATTTGGAATTCAACTGAAATGTAAAAAAAGTATTTTAAAATTATATAGTATTAAAGTAAACCGAAAGAAGAGCAAATAGAGAAAAAAGTGCACAAAGCACACCTTTTGTTTAAAATTATAAAAATCTAAAACCAAAATAAACCTCATCCCGCACCAAAGAACTGAAAAGGAAACTATGGCTTCTGATCTGAGAAGATCAGAAAACCTCACACAGGTCTTCAATGCTGCCAACTGTGGTGCCATCATACCCACATTTTAGTCCTCAGGTTATGAGAGTGACGTTGTGCCTTAGGGAGTCAGGTGATGCAGAACAGGGCTCAATTTAACCAGTGTTCTTCCTGATCTTGGCCAAATATTAAACACCTGACACAAGGGTGGGAGTGCAAGTGCCTCTTCTCAGGAGAGGATGGATCCTTTTTACATGTCTGTGTAATGCAACCTGTAGGTGCCTAATAAATTGCAGCAGATAGACATGGTGTGAATGTGTATCTCTACACACACCTAACCTGAGAAACTCACCTCCTGGCTTGAGACCATCCCAACAACTTAGGTCCAGAAGTTTTCAGTCTCACCTACTTTTAACCGAGAAAATAAAAGGAGAGAACAATTTCTGGGGCTTTTTAATCCCCTCTGGTGTTTCTCAGCCCTGAGGGACCCAGTCCTCATACCAAAGAGAAGGAAAAAAAAGCACTTCCCTTGTGGTACAGGACAGGTGAGAGTCCTCAGCTTACATGATGTAGCAGCAAAATATTAATCAAACAGCTTCTCCTAAGTTTGACTCTCTCTGGAAGAAAACCTGTAGCTTTTAAATGAATCTGAACCATTTCAGTATAATGTATTAACTTTAGATCTTCGTGAAGCATCTCATGATTTCAAGCTCGATTTCAACTTTAGCTTTATTGCTAAAAAGAAAAATGAACTTATATTACAATCTGAAGAAGCAGTTTCCTTTTCTAATTTTGAAAGTTATAACTTTTTTATGCACCCTGATAGAGGCCAGCCCCAGGGTACGACAAAAATTCCTTCTGGGAACAAACGGCATGAAAACCATACCAGATGGTGATGACAATTGCCGAGAGCGAGGATACGTGTTATCCTATTTTTTTACATATATGCATTCATTTAATGAATTTTTCTTTTACTAGACAATTAGCACACAAATATCTTGAAGATGATGAGGCCTTTAGCAGGTGAAGCAGCGCTGCAAGGTGGGCTCCTTTCTGCACCCTCCAAAAGGAAGCAAAGGGGAGCAGCTGAGCCTGGCTGCAGCCTGTGCTGACCTATATTGGTGAAACAAAGCTGCAGGGAGAGAAAGAAGCAGAGAAGGAATCAAAAGAGATGAAACTGGATCAACTGCTTGTGCCTGGACTGGAAATACTTTCATTAGAAGGAACCAAGGGGAAAAATGTGGGCAACCTCTGTCTCTCTCTAAAGTAATTAAACTGTGGGCTGAGGCATTGATAACCTCGAATGCTTCCAAACTGCTTTTCTGCAGATGCCGGTCAGCTCTGACACTTACTAAGAGTTTCATTGCCACAGGTCTTCTGCCTTGAAACACACCTTTTCTCTCCCAACAAAGGGTTCACAGTGAATTCCCACCAACTGGGACTCAATGGAGTACAGACTGCATGTGAATATAGGTTTGTGCCAGTTTAAAGCTGACTTTTTGTGGTCTTTCTCTGCTCCGAAGGTAACTTCTGGGTGTTTTCATTGCTGTGAGACAGGCATTGATGAATAAATGAATAAATGGCCATTCTAATAGGGAAAACCCCCACTTTTCCTGTTCTTTTTCTTTTGCAAAATGTATTTAAAGAAAAAAGAAAACCACAACATTTTTGTACACTCTGGAAGCTCAGATGATGTATTATAGTGGCAGAAGAATGTTGTTGGTGCTTCACTTCTGATGTTCTGCAGTCATGTGAAGAAAATGATCAATGCCTTGGCTTTTTTAACATTTTCCACAGGAAACACTGCTAGGTTATTTTCTTCTTACAGTGCAGCCAGGAGTAGGAGTCTGTGAGATGGCAGTTTTCCAAGTTGTGCTTGACTGTATTTTACTGTCTTGCTCTTTGATTAATTGATTTTGGATAAAACAGCTTCTGCAACAACAAACAGTATCAAGCTCATCACAGAGAGTTATAAAGGAAAAGATACTCACCTCTTTGCCCTGTCTTTCTCATCTTCATCCATTAGATTGTCTAAGCAGTTTTTTCTGTTGAAGGAATGCAAGAATCAGTATGAACTGTCACTTTTTTAGCTCTATTTGCAGGTTAATCTCACAGTCACTCTATTTCAATTTAATAACACTGTGATGATATCCAGGTCAAATAAATGTGTCAGCAGTGCTCTATGCCACAGTCCTTGATTTTAGGAAATATCCATTGTGGGTAATGTTATTCCTGAACATTATGCTAGCCTTAGGGTCTCCTAGGCAGGGATCAAGGCTCCCAGGCACCACGTGTGCATCAGCACAGTACAAAAACAGCCACTTCTTGGGGATTTTTTTGTGTGGCAGTTACTCTCTGCAAACTTGCAGGCTGGATGAGCCTGGAGTCTGCTCAAGCTGAAAAGCATTTTCATTGCCCCCCATGTTCCCACCAAAACCATCTTTAGCGCAAGAGCCAGCATCACTGATGCCTTTGACCTCTCTGCTCTTCCTACTGGGAAGCTCTTCATCCTCCTCTGTGGATCTTGACCCAAAGCCAAACAAGATGTTAATAACCCCTCAAATTGAAGTGTCCTTATAAATCCCACTGCCTAAGCCATACTAAAAATCCCTCCTGCAGCCCAGTCAGACCACCTGCCCAGCCATGCTGGCACCAAGCATGGGGACTGTCCCATCCCCATCACTCTTTTTGCTAATCTTCCCCAAAATGTTGTGACCTCAGCTTTGTAGTACAATTTCTCCAGCAGTGTGAGCTGTAAGGAGAAAAGGGTAAATTGGGTAAATTTGTGTAGGCAAGGCAAAGGGAAAAATACAAAAGCAGCCCAGCTGAAGGCTGAGCGCCTCAGAAACCCTTGTCACTAGCTCACTGCCCACCCTCCTTTGCTCTGTGACCTTATGAGACAGTGATGCTTGATCTGTCACCACTTCAGCCAAAGAAGGAAGCTCTGTGCTACTGCATCTCTCATGGCATCTGGCACCCCTTTTGGGTACAAAATCCGTGTGCTGCTGCATCCCACACACTTATTTTCTGAAACAGCAGCACAATGCTACTGGATATTGTCAAAGCCTCATTTTCAAAGCAGAGGTGTAGTGATAGGCAATGATAACACTTTTTTTCAGCAATCAATGTTTCTCATTTAATGAGTCCTCAACATGTAAGACATGAATAAAATTGGAAGGGAGGAGGAAGGAAGTTAATTGCTAGGCTTTATTTAAGCCCATGTTATTTTCCACATATGAGTCACACATAAATTTGCCTGTTTAAAGAACATTTTATGAAAAAACCAAAGTGAAAACTCAACAATGGTAAAACCAGTGCTTCTGTTAGTAGTTCTCTTACAGCAACATTCTACCTGGTCATTACTCAACAGTTAGCTAAGAACACAAAACCCATAACCTTTTATCAAATGAGTTATGAGGAATTAGATCCACTGGTCACTGATTGGGGGGTAAAGCTGCTACTTAATGGCACTCAGCTCTTTGATGAAGGATAAACAGGAAATATGAAGGCCAAGGGACTAGTTTTTTCAGTCATAACTGATGAATTCAAATTGCTGAATTCCCTTATACAGAAAAACATAACAAATAATACCAAATAGTTTTTAGATTATTTTTCAGGTATTTGTTTTGACTTTCAAAACAGCCACAGTCAGCCATGATTTTTGACTTGCAAGTCAGCCATATCATAATCCATATTTTGGACTAGGAAAATGTATAAGGCCAGCAAAATTCTATTAACCAGTGTTTTACATATATTTTAGGTGTTTTTTTCCTTAGTCCCACAATGAAATGTTATCCCAATCACTATGTTTTCAAGTAATTCAGGCTAAAATGCAATGAAAATAGTCAATGTGTTTTGTTGTTATTTGCTCACTTATTGTAACCTATGCTATTCAAGAATACAGAGGGCATAGTTTAAATGGCAAGATTAGCATTCAGGATTTTGCAGTGTTTCTTGGCTAAATCCTTGCTCACAATCAGCAGGATGTTAAGGAGTATGAAGGGACCATGAAGATCATCTGGTCCCAATGGTGGGAGGACACCTTTCACTAGACCAGGTTGATCAAGGCCTTATCCAACCTGGCCTTGAACACTACCAGGGTTGGGACATCCACAACCTCCCTGGGCAACCTGTTCCAGTGTTTCACCACCCTCACAGTGCAGCACAGCACAGCACAGCACAGCACAGCACAGCACAGCACAGCACAGCACAAAATGTTCTGCGGCATGCACACATGTTGAATCTAGGGTATGGCAATCTAAATGGGGCAGCATCACCAGCAGAAGTTGCTCTCCCTGAATCCCTAAAGGTCTTCCTCTGGCTGTAACAGACTCCCAGTAGAAAGCAGGAATACAAGTGGGCTGAGTGGCTGTGAGGAAGGATGGAGGTGGATGAGACAGTGAATATTGGTGCTGCTCAGCCCCAGCTCTTTTGGAGAGGCACAATGCACCTAATGAAAGGGGCTTCCTACAGCTGTACCCCATAAACCATCAAGAAGAAATTACACTGCCAGGAAGCCTCTACTCTTGAGAGAGAGCAACAGATCAGACTGGTCTGTTCTGCCAAGGATTTGGCTAGATCTGTAAAGCAATTCATGGCCAGCTTCCAGTAAACAAGGTTTCTGAGTGACTGACATGAAATTCTGGACCTGCTGTGCTGTTGTTAGCATGAGACAATATCTAATTGTCATTTTGCTTCTGTTTGCTCACATGGCAAAATCTCTAGAGCATCATAAGCATTGCTAACAGGGTTTGCTAGTACATATGTACCATATGAAATTAAAACTGTTCTCAACAAAATAGACATATCAGAGTATACAATTGCTGCAAACTACTAGAGACTGACAGACGCTGCCTTACACCTTGACAGAGAAACCCATGTCAAGGAGCTTAGGTATGTGCTTAGTGCAACCTGCTTGCTTTATTTTATTCTCCCAATCCCTCAGCTGTGAAGGTCCCAAACTGCAAACTGGAAACCTACTGTCTCTTGATTTAGGGGAAAATTCTGACTCATTGCAATGATGGAGGCAGGCAGTAAATACCAAGGCTCTGTGCCACGGTTCCCCTGCAAAGAAGTGACATAAAAAAACAAGTGGCACAAGTATTTCTCAAACTATGAAGAATCCTTTCACAATAAGAAAGGGAATTTGGAAACCTATAGGTAAGAATACCACATGATGTAACTCCTGCTGGCAGAGTATTTCACAGTGACAGTTACATTTGGAGCTTCATTAGTATGATCATTATCAAGGAGTGAAGACTATCACTCAAAAAGATGGGAACTACTTGGAACAAGGAGGAGGAAGCTCACATACTCCCATCAGGGAGGAACTCATACAAACACACAGAAAGACACATATCCACAAGTGGGGAAGAATGGCGTTTTGGAAACAAAAGACTGGCTAAAGCTGTTAACCATGTACCCCTGGCTTGGTTATCAGATGGAGAATTATAGCACAAACATCCCCCTCACATTCATTCATACAATGAATAGATGCTTGGGAAAGAAGTAATTCAGGCGGAGTGCCAGCTCGCTCCAGGGACTCTCCGGAAGAAAGGTTGCACATGTTTATTTTGATACAGTCTATTCCCACTGGACACAGAGCTTGCACTATAAAAAATCATCTGGCACTGATCACCTTATCCTGTGCTAGAAACATGTTTTTTATTGAGCTAAACTACTACTTTTCTGGGCTGGTGAGGTTGGTTTCACTCCTTCCTGCCCTACTGCTCATAAGGATATGCTGTAGACACTCAAATGTAGGTAATCATTGCTGATTTCCCACTAAGTTGCCTCAAAGCCAGCTAATACTTTTTACAAATCTGACTGATATTTATCAAGAATTTTTTAATCATATTCATTTAACTCAGCTGGATTAAATCAGAGATGTAAATTTCTTTCAGAGGACCTGAAATGTGCCTGGGGAACCTTTGTGAGAAATCACAGCATTTGTGCTTCCCTGGCCCTTGTGTTTGGCAGCTCAAGGAAAAGACTGGACTTTTCCTCCTCTTCCCTCTCTAGCAAGGTGGGGTGTTTGCCTCCATCACCCCACAGGTTTGCCTGGGTATTCCACCACTTTTCCTGTACAGGTATGGTCAGCCCTGGGGAGAGGGATGCTCCCATCCACTGCAGACATACCTGAGCCTTACACCTCAGACCTCACCCGCAGACCACTTGGGATGCTGGTACAATACAACCAATCCTAATTAAAGATGATGATATTGCATTGGAGAACAATCCTCTCAAAGACAAGGGATGGGCAAGGCTTGTATGGAAAACTAGGATGCTGGGATGAAACACCTTGAACTATCCTCTGGCCTCTGGGAAGACCCTTCCCAACAACTGCTGTGTTGTGAAGGAGGAAGAAACAGAACAACAGGGTAGGCATGCTGCCGTGCCTTCCAGACACCTTGCTCAGCCTTAGGGCCCATCTCTGCTCAGCACTGCTCCTGTTCTGCCTCAACAGGGCATCCACTCTCCATGCCCTCTTTGAAGGGGAGGAAATGGCTGTCAGCAAAGAGGTCAGTGCCATACAGGAGGCACACGGGTAAGTTTGGTGGGGCTCAGGATTCAAAGGCCAGATCCAGCCATGCACAGCATCCTGTGCTTAGTGAGTACATATGTGAGTACATATCCAATACACGTGAAGAAGGCACCAAAAGAGATTAGAGAGGTTCTAGGCATGATCCAGGGACACAGTTTCTAGGCACTCTAGCACAGGGGACAGTGTAGCTTGGTCACTGTGCTGGCACTGCTGCCAGATCCCCTGCCCAGGGAGGATGAACAAGGTCTGATGGGCACTGTGGTTGGTCAATAGCATCATCCCATGTGTGTTCCACATCATGGGTTAGATGGGGTTTGCCCACCCTGGGGAGCACCACTGTGGCTAGGAACTCCACCTGCTGCCCTAGGCTAAGCAGAGCTCTGAAATGAATCACACAAACAAGTGAAGTATTTCCCTTCCAAGCCCTGCTGGAAGGCAAAGAGAAAAATCAGCAAATGGGAAGCAGCAGGAAAGGCCACAGAATGAGAAGCAAGAAGTGATCATCTGACCATTTTAGGCACCTGGTTTCAAGTTCTGTAACATGGATGAAGCACTCAGATATCCCACCAGGAAAGGTCCAGTGTGAACACACAGCAGAAGGATTTGTACAAACACAAATCAGAACAAATCAACAGATTCACAGGCACATCAAACTGAAGTGTACCACTCTATTCTCTTTTCATAGATATAAACCTATGAACTGTTACAAGAACATGCTGGACTCTATAATTAAGTATGACACATTCCTAACCATAGCAATAAAAATTGATTTATCAAAATGTGAACAGACTAGCCTTTAGAAATCTTAAGATAGTAAAAATTCACTTTCCTGATGATATACATGGTTATTTGAGAAAGATACGTGGCTTTTTAGTGGGAGAATGGCAGTCTGGAGTCACCATGGATCATGTTATGCCAAGATTGTTATGAGAATTACTGTTTCAAGAGTAAAGAAAAAATCCAGAAGCATTGCTAAGTGTCCAGCTTTACAGTTTTTTTCTGACAGTGTATAGCAAGGTCTTCCTGCATTCAATAGGTTACTACATTTTGCTTACACAAGAGATATTTAGACCCTTCAAAAAAAGAAAACTTTTTGAGAAAATACTGGACTTCATGAACCTCATGGACAGTTTCATGTTTCATACATATGTGTACAATCAATCTTTAGATGGTAACAGGCTTAAAGCAAACATATATTAAAAACAATCCACATGTGGACAGTAAAAAGAATAGAATTTGACAGAAATGAATGCTCCCCTCTTCTGAACTGGGGATGACAGGAAGATGGTTATAGATAATAAGAGTTGAGTAGTAAGAGATTATGATGAATAGAAATAAAGACTCAGAGCATATTCTGGTTTCATTCTGTTTGGCGGGAAGGGGTTTTATTTTCCACGTGTCAGAAACCTTGCACCTATTGCCATGTGCTAGAGCCCTTTCCCCATCTGCCTGGTGCCACTGAGTTTTGGGGTGTGCAGCCTGCGATCCCTCTGTTGATGCTGTGTTTCTCATCGGTTTAAGCCAGGGGTGAGCCGGCTGACGTCAGCAATGCCGGGCTGGAGCGTGGCCAGGGCGAGAGGCATCTTTCATCTCTGGCTTGTGAGCAACGTGTAAAGTTTTGTGCAGTGTTTGGATCTCTGATGAAGATCAGTACATACATGCCCATTATCTTCCTCACTGCTGTTATTACTACTGAATGACTACAGCCATTCAGACTTGAGTGCACAGGCTGTGAATCCCCATGTCCAACCGCTGCTCTGCTCTCCCCTCGCACGGCTGGAAACAGAAAGGCAAACAAATTAAACTAACATTAATCAGCAAAGACTGCCATCTGTATAACTCAGAGCACTTCTCCGCGTGCCCGTCCCCTTCCAGCAATGCTAAACAGGATTAGCCTTCCGTGGGCGGATGGGGAAAGTAGGTCAGTTCGGTAACATCGCTGCGTGTGATGAACGGAGGAGGATGTGACTGCAGTGGTCTGCTGGCAGCCCTCTCGCCTTCTCTATGAGCCAGGAGATGAAGCACCTGGGCTTGTCATGGGGTGCATGAGGTGGCTCAGATCCTACATCCCTGCACGGTGACACCTGACAATTCTAGGATCAGGGATTTGGCAAAGCCTGGCTGATGCACTGGAGTTAGTGGGTGCATTTCAACAAGGAAACTGAGGCACGGGGCAGCTAAATGCTTAGTTATTACTAGTTTGTGTACAGCCAAATATTCGTCAAAGCTTACACATAAGCCAAAGTGGCAAGGGATGGTAAATCACCTATTGTCTTTCTGCATTGACTTCATTGGGTATGTAGAGATGGTGGCAGGAAAGCCAAAGCTCACTTCAAGTGACGTCTGCAGGGCATGACAAGGGCAGCAAGAAGAGCTTCTGCTGCTACATCAGTAGCAAAAGGTTGAACAAGGAAAGTGCAGGACTGCTGCAGTACTGGAGGTGTGTGAGGAGGTGAATCAGTTACAGCAAAACAGGTGAGGCTGATGCCCGTTTTAAGGCAGTTTTCAGCAGCAAGGTCTCCCAGCCTCTGTGCTGGAGGCGTGGACAGGGAAGAGCAGAAGCACCTGCAACAGGTGAGGATCAGCTCAGGGAACCTGAGGAAGCCTGGGGGAAGTTGACCACACAAGTTGATAGGGACTGACTGCTTGCCTCATTGTCCTTTACTAGGCTGATCTCTTTTTTTTTGAGAGGTTGTGAAGGTGCGGGAGGTCCCTGATGTTTGGAAACAGGCAAATGTTTGCCTTCAAGAAAGGAGCAACAGGCCAGTCACCCTCACTTCAGTCCCTGGAAAATCATGGAATGAATCTGTTGGAGCACAAGGCTGGGCAGATGGAGAAGATGATCAAAAACAGCCAGTGTGGACTTACCAAGAATAACTCGACTGCCTGTTATGATGAAATGACAGGATCTGTGGATGGAGGGAGAGCAGTCGATGTCATTTATGCTGGCTTCATGCTCAAAGGCAGGGCTGTTGTCTAGGGGGAGACTGAAGGAAAGGACAGACAAGAAACCTTATGAAATTCTGTGGTGCCTACTGCCAAGTCCTGCACTTAGGAATGAAGAGCCTTGAACTCTGACACAGTCTGGGGATGGCCTGATCAGAAAGCAGCTCTGCAGGAAAGGCCCTGGGAGTTCTGGAAGGCAGCAGGCAGCATGCTGTACATGAACCAGTGGCGTGCCTTGGTGGCAAGGATGGCCAGCAGGACCCTGGGCTGCATGGACAGGAATGCAGCCTGATGAAGGGAAGGGTTTATGTCCCTTCACTCAGCACCTGTTATACCACATTTAGGATAATGTGACTGGTCTGGGGCTTTCCAGGACAGAAAAGATAGATTTTAGGATAGAAGGAAGGTCAGTAGTATCCCCAGTGGTGGTGCCTGGAGCCCCTGACTTACATGAAGAGGCTGGGATAGCCAGGCTGACTTAGTCTGGACAAGAGATGGGTTTGGGGACAGCTAAGAGTCCTCTCATTGCCTACAAGGGGTCAGTGAAGAATCAGTGGTGGACTCCTCATGGTAGTGCAGGGTGGGAGAGTAAAAACTAACAGGTGTAAGTTTAAAGAAGAGAGAAGGAACTTTTCTCCATGAGGACAGCCAGACAATGGAGCAGGAGAGAGGCTGTGCCATCCCCATCTGCAGGCCTGACTGGGCAAAACCCTGAGCAGCCTGGTCTGACTCAGAGCTGGCCCTGCTTTGAGCAGGAGGCTGGACTGGAAACCTCCTGAGGTTTCAACCTCAGCTGTCCAGTCATTCTGGATCTACTGAGCTGGCTACATATCCTAAGCAAATCAGTCCGCTTGAATGAGTTCCTATATTATATATATGTTCTTGAAATATATTTTATTGTGCTTTTGGTTTCTGTACTAGAAATAGCTTATGCACTGTCTCTCCTACATTGACATTGCTCCTGCTTTATAAACAGATAAACATCTTGACGTTGTATGTCTATATTTCAGGTGTTTGTCATGCCACTTCTAGATGTTAATTAAAAAAACATTTAAAACTTTATGATAGAATTACAAAAAAACCTCAGACAAACAAACAAACAAACAAACAAAAAAACCCCCCAAAACAACAACAAACACCCAAAAAACCAAAAAAAAGAAAAAAAAAAAAAGGGGGGAAGAAAAAAGGCCTAACAGGAGAATGGCCCTTGAATGTAAAACCTGTTTTTCTTCTCTCTCTACTTCTCATGTTCTTAATCTGTTTTAGGTATTTATAAAACTTTAATCCTCGTAATATCAGAAGTCCCGAATGTACAAAGACTTTAAAATGTGCTTAACTCTATACTGCTATAAGAAGGCCCTCATGTATGTGTATCTCTGCAAAATCCAGGTCAAAATGTGGAGGCAGAACTGCACAGATTATTTTGCAATTATTAGCTCTGAAACCTTTTCTTTAAAAGGGTCTCAGTTATAAAGTATTCGTAGTTGTAAGAATCTGTTTATGTTCTTCTGCAAATATTTAAATAAGTAGAGTAATACAACATTTGACCTATGATCCTCTGATGGTCAAATGCTCAGCTGATACAGGCAAAATATGCAAGGACAATACTATAAAGATTTATTTGTCAAAAATGCAAGGATTTTTATTTTGCTTGACATGAACTACCTGGGACACACCAACGAAGCAGAAAATGAGTCTTTTTCAATGGGACTGTTATCAGTCATTCTCTTTGTTTTCTGGCAGCAACAGTTTTGACAAGATCATTTTCACCCTTTCCATATGATTAAACAAGCTATGGTGGCACTGGAATGTAAAGCAAGATGTCCAGGAGCTGACATAGTTTGGTCTCACTCCTCCCACTTTGATTGTTAAGTGTTACTCCCCCCACTTTTTTGTTTGTTAAGTGTTTATGTATGGCTCTCAAATAACCAAATTACTCTTCTTTTAAAAGGCTCTAGGTCTAGAAGTAATTTTGCTAACAGAAAACTTTGTTCTAGAAA
This sequence comes from Melospiza georgiana, assembly GCF_028018845.1. Classification (NCBI taxonomy): domain Eukaryota; kingdom Metazoa; phylum Chordata; class Aves; order Passeriformes; family Passerellidae; genus Melospiza; species Melospiza georgiana. The sequence goes on from NC_080431.1 coordinate 22,322,997, forward strand.
TAAATTCTGATTTTTTTGTAGTGTTATTCAATTAATTGTCACAATTTACACCAGCTGTGATCATTCTATCCATACACAAGATGCTGAAATAACAGACTACATGTTTCTGTGGAGATTTCATCAGGAAAGCAGAAACTAAACATGAAGCCAAATTTCCTTTGAGTTTTAGGCACCTATCCTGATGTGGCATCTCCCTCTTATTAAACAGCCCTAGGGTGAAGGGCTGTCCTCTCTCAGTGTCCTTGCCCTCTCCCTGCCCACGTGGGATTTGTTTGCTTCTTCAAACCAGCAAGAACTGGAGGCCAAGCTCCGAGGAGCAGACTGGGACTTGAGCCAGGCAGTGAGTGCTCTCCCTGGGCCTCCCCATCCTCATGGGCACAGCAGCATGGTGACACCCATGGGTGCTCAGCTCTGCCACTGATGGGGCTGCAGGTGGGAGGCATGAGGGGACAATGGGACTGTCCCTCCAGAGACCCTGCAAGACAACTTCCCTGCCCCATGCAAGAGCCAAAGCTGTGGCCTAGATCTGCTGGTGGCAGGAAAAAAATCTCCATACAATATTACAGAAATAAATACAGATATCAACACCAATAATCCCATCACTTTTGTGTTAACAGCTTGATAACACATCTGCTTATAACTCACACACTGCACTAAATTTTCTGCTCTATAGTAACTATCATATCCCTGTCAGCAGAACTAAATATTTAATAATCTGGGGAGATGAATCATGAAAAGCTGTTTGGGGGAGATATTTTTAAATGGACAATTTGTTGTCATTTAATTTTGAGAACTTGCTGTCTCTTTCTTTTCAGAAGGGACCCTGCAAGCCTGTGACCACACAGATTATTGCTCTGTACTGCTTGCTCTCTCCTTGCAGGTAACACAACCTATGGAGTTTGAAGGTCAATTCTGACCAGAGCAAGTCAGGAGGTTTCAGGGTTTGCCTGGGCATCACCAAGCCTAAAGCCAGCAAGCCCTCCACCTGCCTGATTGCATGACACTTTGGGGAGGAATGTTCTCTAGTTGCAGACTCCCAGTCTTCAGTCTGAATCCATAAACCTGCCAAGAATTCAGCTACAGCATCAGACTAAGGTAGCACCTGTATTTTGTGCCATCTTGAACACTGATGCCCTTGAGTCCTTCCCGTCTCAGACTGAGCCATACTCCAGCTATGTGCAAATGCTGCTCTTCTCAGACCCTTCATGCTACCAGTGGTTCCCATTTCTACAAAGATAAAGTTTCTCCAGCATGATGTAAAATTCAAATCAGGTTTGCAAAATTAATCTCTAAGGAAAAAGGATAATTATTAAAGAACTTCGTTAGTGCTTTGCAATCTTAATTATGATAATTATATTTTTGTAGCTAATATAGCTGAACTCCTGCTTTTAAATCCCATTAACGAGCATTTGTAATCCCTCTCCTACTGGGCCAACAAAACCATAATGTTGAACTTTACATTTACACAGGGCACTGTTTTAAAGAAAAATGATGCACTGTTTACTGAGGGTTTCCATTCCCTTTTATCTGCACTTTGAAGGTGCACCTTCTCCCAAGACACAATAAATTAAGAAAAGCAAAGATGGCTTCAGCAGCTTGGGCTCAATATCCTCTCTTGGCAGCAAAAGGGCACAGTCCCTAAGCCAGGGTGGCAGTAGGCTGTGAATATTGGCTGCCTTCAGGAGGCAGTGACACCACTGCTCCACTGAAAGGACAGACAAAGTTTTTTCCCTAAACAGCTCAAGGGTTGAGCTTCATCTGCTCTGGGTCCTCATGTGCACCTCAACAAGAGCACGAGCAGCTCCCACCTTAGCAGAGGCTGTGACCCACTGCGTGCAGGAGGAACCTGCCAGGTGGAGGCAGCAGGAAGGTGCACAGGACAACTCTGCCATACTGGAAGAGTCCCATGGGTAAGTGGGATACTGAGGGATAGCCGGAGCCACGCTGCAGTGGCCAACAGCAATTGATGACCAGGGGAAAAGGTGGCAGCTGGGGGAAAAGGTCAAAAGAAATCTCAATTAAAGAAGAAATGCCTGAATACACAAACTATTAGTGTGTGAGCAGGAAAAGGTACCTCCTCAACTTACTGGAAATCCTGAAAAGTTCCAGCAAGTGACACTTTTCAGTGACACAGTATTTTCTGAGGAAAGTTTATAATCCCTGACAGAGTGGAATTTGCTGCTGTTTTCTGTTGTGACCCACCTACCACCAGCCAGGTACAATGGCCTAGTGGAGATTTTTTATGAATCTGTTTGCAGACAAATATTTACAATTACCTAACAGAGAGAAAAAAAGTAAAGGATCAAAGAGGGAAGAGCATACAAATTCAGATATCTCAATAACGAAATTAAAACAATAATGCATATATTGAATATCATTTGCCCATTAATCTCTGGAGTAAATTCAGAAAACTAATTAAAAGCTTCTACACAGATAAATGATAAGCTTCTTTATTCAATGAGCTCAACATATGAACAAACAGAAGTTTGTGTTGATATCATCATTATTAGCAATTGCATTAAAGCAAATGATTTTTGCTGTGCTACTGGGAATATAGTGATTTGAAAAACAAAACGTTATGAGATGAAAATTCAAACCTTTACGGTACCAAGCATACAGCACTTCCTGGTTTTTATTTTTAGTTAGTGGTAACTCTTATGGGTCAGCATAATAAAAAATAAGATGAGGAGAAACAACCCCAAAGCCAGTACAGAAACAGGAAAAATCTCTTCATAATCGTTCCCCAGTGGAAGGCCAGCTTTAAGGGCTGATATTGCCTTCCCACATGGGAAATTCTCTAATTTGTCAGTTCTTCTGCACCTCGTGTCCCCCTTTTTCTGCTATTGGCTTCAACATTCTCAGGGGATTTTGTCTTGAATTTTAGAGAAAGGTTTTGCCTCTTCAACCGTAATTGATAGATGTTCTATTTTTGTGGTGCAACACGGCTGTGTTACATGATGTGTGTGGCAGTGCTGCATGGGGAGCTTGCAAGGCAGCTAGAATTGTTCTCTTTTGGTCCTCTGGGAATAAACCCCATCCCAACATCCATTTATATATCTGTGACTTGAAAATGGGGATTCTGAAGAACACAAGTTTATAGCTTAAGCTGTATGTTCAATTTAAGTGCAGAGCCTGAAATAATAAATATCAATATATAGTCAGTTTGGAATCTGATTATTTAGAATCAATTAAAACTGATCTGGCTCCAGAATTCGGATATCCTCTTAAGAATCCTACACAAGGAAACAACTTGAAAAGCTCTGTCTTTTATTCATAGAGCATTCCAGTGATCCAGCACTGATTAGCATAAAAACAGCTTTAAACTGATGAAATGGGGGAACAAGAGAGAAGTATAACTGCTTTTGTTAATATTTTTTATTCATACACCAAATTCTTCCTACTTCATATTGTACATTAAACTCTGTCTATTGACCAAAATGAAGCAGAGATTTTAAGAAGTCTCAGGCTAATGTTCTCTTGAACACAGGCTAAATGAAGGATACAGTCCATAGAGTGTAAAGTGCACTTAGATTTTAGCTTATTCACTCAAATGCAGTAGTTCAGAAACAGAGAAGTCATTAAAAGCCCCACAGCAAAAGATCAAATTATGCCTCTGCCAGATATTAACTTTGAAAAGGAATAGAGACAGTCAGAAAACCACAGTGAAATACTGATGTGCTGATTCACCTTGCACTTACGTACTGCATGACTTAGAACTGCAAAATAATCTCTGTTCTGTGCCAAATGATATTGGGAGGAAAGCATCTTTTGGCTCTGATGGGTGCTGCTTTCCACTCTTAATGTGCATTTTCCCTTTTCACTTGCAACAAAATTTGCTGTCAGAATCTCAAGTTGATTTGCTGTTTTATTTGCCATCTGTGGCAAATATTCACATAGGCACACTAAGTGTGTGTCCATGTCCCGAAGGGTATCAGTTGTTGCACACTGTTTCCTATCTTTCATAACTACCAGGGAAGAAACTAGGAGGGGGTAAAAACCCGACATAATTCGAGATCTCAGCTCAAGCTGTATGACATTTTGTTTATGTAGAGCGCCATAGCCATTACAGGAGAATCACATATGAAAAAATAGGACTTGAACCCTCAATGCACCATGAATTTTGCAGATAACCTAAAAAATTGGACTAAATATCCTGCAGAAAAAAAGGTACTTTACATCCCATCTATTCTGTAGCCAGTACTACGACTGCAGCTCTTGAAACATTATCTGATCTGGCTGTAGAGATGTAGTTCAGCATCAATCCAGCTCATCGTAGGTCTGCTGGTTTACATATTTACCCAGTGTCACCAAAAGAAGCTTGTGTATGGCAGCTCAGTTTGGGGGAGGGCAGGGAGAGGGAGAAAGAGGAAAGAAAGAGAAGCAGTTGGCAGGGAGCTGAGATTGGGGTCGGGTTGGATCCTCTGGCTCACAGTCTCGTGAGCAGCTCGGAGGTAACTGGAAGGGCTGTGAGTTGAGATGAGGAGAAAACGGAAAGCCCCATGTGCTGTTTCAAAAAAAAAAATTAAAAAAAAATCCTCACAAAAAGAGAGACCCCAAAGGCAGTTTTGGGGAGCCTTGGGAAAAATGCTGTTGTCACTGGATGGACTGGGAAGTTTATTTGCAAAAATGCTACTGCTCCTTCTTGTTGGGGAGGTTTAAAGCAGTCTCAAGGGTGGTTATTAAAACTGTAGAACTTTAGTGTCTGCGAAAAGATATCAATTTATAGAAATTGTGCCAAAGGTAGTATAAAATTTGATGTCACAGCATTTCACTTAGAAAAATTTATACTTCATCCTACACCATACTATTTCAGGAGTATTCGGGTCTGGGGATCTTTTGCTTTTAAACAGAAAAATCTTAGGTTCTCTGTGGGTGTTTTTTTCCCTCCTCAGCCTCCCTTCTTCAGATATTCAAAAGGCAAGATCCTGAGAAAACTTTTCTGCTGGTTCCTATTGTTTTCTACTTCCAAGTGAAAAAAGTACATAATGTTAAATCTGAACACCAAGGCTCTGTGAATGTGTAAACTTCAGCACTCAAAATCTTTCAGCCTGTGCCAATGTAAACCACCTAAAGAGCAGAGAATTAAGTACACTTTATCCTCTCTGACTATGATTGAACATGTTCCAGTCCTAAAATCTGCTGCAGGGAGTCACTCAAATCCCCCAAAGCAAAGTAGGGCTTTTTCAAACAAGCATGAGAAAAAGAGGGACATCCTCAACCACATCTCAGCCCCAGCCCTTTTGCTTTCTTCTTTGAAAATTATTACCCTGATGTTTCAAACAACCTCCCTCTCAAGGACACGAGGCAGAAAAAAGTAAAACCTACCTTTCCTAAGCTAAATGTTCCATATTACCTACATTTATGGGAAAATTGCACAGATAATTCAATAAGCATGTTTGCAGTGGACATTGACATCTGTCTGCGTCACCCATCCTTTCCAATGCTGCTTCATTTATGTCTAACTGCCCTGTTTTTCTCAAAAAACAGCTATCTTGGTCCAGCTTCTGGAAGCCAATAGATGTACATTTCGGGAACCCAGTTATGGGCTTTCTGTCCAGCAGCAAGAGCTTCTCCCTGTCCTATCCCTGTCTGTGGCACTCTGGGCCAGGACCTCTCCTCTGGAGCGTAACCACTGTGGGGACCGTGGCACTGGGCTCTTCCTCCTGCCCAAGCACACACCATCCCCACTCCTTGCACTCCAGTGCAATCCTCCTGTGCATGGGATCCAGTGCCTGAGTCAGAGGCCCTGCTTCTGGGCTGGTGCTGGATACCTGCAAGCACCTGAGTGCTTTCCACAGCCAAAGCCTGATGCACACATTGGCCACGAGAAACAGGCATCCAACTGCCACTGCCTGGGTATCCAAAAGGGTTTAAGCTATTGCTACTCAGGGGAAGTTGGAACAGAAATGCATTAAAAGGCTCTCTTTCCTTAGATTTGCTCTTCTCTCTTTAGGACTCGGAAATATTTTACAGGAAAGAAACACAACGCCGTTGCAGCTGTGCTTCACTTTGTCCACTGTCTTGTTCTAGGCTATTTTCAAACTGACATTTTCCTGAGAAATAATGAGAAGCCTTAAACTATACTTCACTGCGTACTGTGTGAAGCACACAGTAAATTTCTAGGCAGCTAAAGAGCAAGGAGTGAAATGCGAGAAAATATTTTTCCTGATATATTTTCTCTCTCTTCATGGAAATGTTGATCTGAAGGATTGTAATACTGCTACTGAATTCTGACCCACATGGCTATAAAGATGCATTACTTGCATCAGTCCAAGAGACAATTCTCTCAATCTTGCTTCCTCTGCAAATGCAGTTATCTTGCTCTGGCACTTTGCAAAATCCTCTAAATTACTATTAAATTAAAGACTTTTAATCTATGAAGATTTTCAGTTGAACTCATATTTCTGTGCCATTAATTATCAAGTATATTACTGAGTCTTGAAAAAACATTAATAAATCAATCTAAGTTAAATTCCACCTTCCCCCCTGAACTAGAGATGGGTGTCATCAGTCACACTCTAACCTGAGAAAGTTGTATTTCCTTTGGATTCATCATTCATCTAATTCCAGATCATGTACTGAGTGGGCTCAGGGCAACATTTTCAAACACATGGTGTTAAGCTAGTGATGGCAGTATATTTAGCCATCTTAATATGTGGATGAATTTTCAGAATTCTTCTGTGATATGAGACAATTCCCCTTTTGCAATGTTAAGACTGATTTGTTTCTTATTTTGTTTGTCTTTTAGATAAAACATGATTTTCAGGGTATCCTTAGACACAGTGGAGCTCTGGGAAAGTACATGTGACAAGAGAGGCAGTGATAAATCTGGAGTTGAAGGACGTGTGGATGCTTGGGAGGGCAGTTAGTCCAATGGGTAAATACAGATTTAAGTGCTGATCTCTTGACATTCATAATTGAAAATATGGACCTTGATATGCAGTGCTGTCTTTAGCATGCCCTCACATGGCAAAAAGGTCTGCAGGGCTTCAATATAGGTAAGTCACAGCCCAAAAGAGTCTAAGGAGGACTGTAGTGGCAGAGCAGGCAAGTGACGTATTTCAGAAGTTGACAGTGCTACCAGGGGCACCCTTATTATCCCCTCAAAACAGTGTCAAAGAGTGAAAAAACAAATGTGCTATTTCACAGACTAGTCAACAAAAGTAGTTCCCATTTCATCAGTGTTTCATCCTTCATTTGCCAAACCCAACACAAATCTTGGCAGAGGAATGTATTCCATGAAGTTTGTGGACTGACTTAATGTATTAATCCTCACAGTGACACAGATTATTAGAAACTCAATGATATGTGGAAAGTTTTATGATGTGCTTTCATGCTGATAAATAGCTAATCACCATGTATTTGTGACAACAGAGCATTACAGAGAGCAGTGATATGTGTTCTGAAAAACACCATTGGTCCTTTTACGCCCTCTGCATAATGCCCTATCATCTACAGTGCTTAACTTTGCAGTCTTGCTTTCAAAACCACACAAAGAATCCTAACATTTGTCAAAGCCTCCTTTCTCGTCTTTTGTGCCGTTGTTTTTTTCAGTAAAAGTGCATTACATGCCATTTGACAGCTGGTAATTGTATGTGTATTGAATTAAAGCATTGATTTTAATTTTCAAAGTCAATCTCACTCTCTTTTAGCTGAATGAATTACTTTGTTCTTGAGAGAAAACATTGGTACTGGACTTCAGATACAGGATCAGAGCTGAGACAGCTTGTCCTCAAGGGTATTTTCTGCTGCTCTTTTGCTGAAATATCGAAAGGTTCTAACTTGCCCATTACTCAGAAAAAAAAAGATAATAAATTTCTGAACAGCTAGCACAGCTTCTAAATTCATAGCTAGCTTTCAACTATTTCGTGCTGGCTGCTAGGATGAGTTTCGATTGTACAGACAAGCAATAACAGCCTGGGCAAAGCTGGGCAAGAAACCTTGAAAGAAAATCCAGGTGCTGCTAGGAATTACACTGACTATCATGGATTGCAATGAATCTTTGGGTCAGTGGTGAAGTACATTAAGAAGGCTCCCTGGGAAACAGATGTTCTCTGACCTCCTGTACTACCCCCTTCACAGATGCAGACACTTTTCCTCCTCTAGACTACCCCTGAAGAACTAAACTGCAGACTGAAGCAGCTGCTGTCATGTGGAAACCACAGGAAGGAAAAAAAGTTACACTACACATCTGAAAGAAGGATCACAAGTTGTCAACCCAAAGAGATGCTCAAATGAAAACCAAAGCTTTGTGCCATGTCTCAGCAGACAGGCTGCTGCTTCTTCTGTCTCTCAAAACCTAAATACCACAAACTAAGTCTTTGACTTGGTTGCTCTTAACATGCATTCAAAGGTATCTGCTGTTTCCTTATTCCTAAACTATCAAACCTATTACCTTGGGCTCAGTCTAGATTTTGGCCCTCTCTGTGGTGCATGAACCTGCCCTCCTGACTGCTCACACCCTGGTGAGAACAGCCTCCTCCTGCAGCCATCCCCATCCAGGTGTGGGGGAGCATGAACCTGCCCTCCTGCTGCTCACACCCTGGTGAGAACAGCCTCTCCCCACAGCCATCCCCATCCAGGTGTGGGGGAGCATGAACCTGCCCTCCTGACTGCTCACACCCCTGGTGAGAACAGCCTTTCCTCCCCACAGTCATCCCCATCCAGCTGTGGGGCTGCATGAACCTGCCCTCCTGCTGCTCACACCCTGGTGAGAACAGCCTCCTCCTGCAGCCATCCCCATCCAGGTGTGGGGGAGCATGAACCTGCCCTCCTGACTGCTCACACCCTGGTGAGAACAGCCTTTCCTCCCCACAGCCATCCCCATCCAGGTGTGGGGCTGCATGAACCTGCCCTCCTGACTGCTCACACCCCTGGTAAGAACAGCCTCCTCCTGCAGCCATCCCCATCCAGGTGTGGCTCAGGGAAACACCGTTTGCCTACTGGCATCCTCCAGCACGTCAGCTGGGACAGAGAAATGAGGCCAGTCACTGCTCTTACTCACATCAGTGAGAAACAACAGTCTTTTGAAATGTGTGGAGCTAAAGCTCTATAAAGCTGACCTGGAATTGTGATCTAGCACTACACACAGAGTCACTGAAATGGAGCTAGAATGACCAAGTACAACAGCTGCCTCCTTTATGAAGAGGTTTTCTGCTAGCTGGAGTCATGGTTTGGGTGAGGATTTGCCCGCTCAGGACAGCTCCAATCATGCTGCATGCTCTACATATGACACAGATGAAATCTGGCTGAAGACTTTTATTTGTCATACCGAGTGTCATATTTGTTGCATAGTAGGCTGAACAAAGAAGACCTCTGCTGTTTAAAAATTTATGTTAATATTGTGCCTTGATTCCTCCACACCCTAATATTCTGCAGACATGCTATAGCTTTCCCTTGTTTCTTTATTTAGCATTTCAGTCTTTCCAAACAGGCATTACAACAAAATGCAGCATTAAGATTTCATTAATTCAAATTTACCACTAAAATCCTTCCCAAAACACTCAGAAAGATGCGGCTTATGTCCCATCTCATGCATTTTTGCAGTTCTGCCAGTTTATGTGACAGAAAATGCTAGTCCATTCTGGTTAGTGCGTGTCTTTTTTGCCCTAAGACCGGTGAGGTTTTTTGCAGCTGTGCATTAAAGTGGATTTTCTCTGAGGCATAATAAAAATATCACAGTAAAGACATACATCATCTTTTTGATGCCAGTTTACGTGATGACATTTTTCATGGTACACTTAGTTTGCTTTTGTCCAAAGCAATTGCAAGTGTGAATGTGCACTGACCTGCTCCAAAGCAATCCTATTAGCCACCAAAAACACAGAAGATCACATACATCAATTTGTGTCTGTGCAGCACAGCATTTATTATTTCTGCAATAAACTGCAGAGAAAATAAAGTATTTCATTCATGTCTAGCTGCCCTAATGCCACAGTATTACATAACAGAAGGAAAAATAGGGATATATATGCAAAGGGCTTTTCTTCATCTGGCCCTGATGTCTGCATCACCACCCACTTTCTGGTTTTCCGTCTTATTTGACTCAAACTCTCTACAGCCTTTACAAGTGGAGTACCCTGACTTCTTCCTAAGGCTTCCGGGCTTAGACTAGCTCCTGTTTCACTGCTTCCATTTCCATGTGGTAAAGGGAGATACTGCTTCAGCAGCTTGATGCATGTTTGCAGATATTTGCCTATCTGCTTTTCTTGATCACAAAGAAAGTCATCAACTGATGCCATATCTTCATATTTTACCTGAATTTGTGATCATGACATTATTTAAAGACACAGCTGTAAGAAGGCATTTTCTGAGAAGTGAGTGCTCCTGGTAATGCAAAGGTGAACCTTCCACCAAAGCTTAGAATTATTATTACACTAGAAATAATAGGGTGGCAGCAGATCTTCACACAGTACAGAAAAAATCACGAAAATTACTGGCCTCTATCCAAGGACAATCATGAGGAATTTGGGGAATTAGCACCCTCTTCAAGGAAAAAGTCACCTCCTGCCCTGGGATGATGTGGATTCTACATACGGTTCTTTTGTCACCGAGATTACACAAGCTCCCCAGCCTTGCCTTTGCAAAAATATTAAAAGATTTTAAATGGGCTTTATTCTACAGAGACAGAGTCCCAAATGCTGTTACACAAATAAAGTGATGAATGGGATGCCTATATATCATTTATTTCCTCTTGGAATTGGTGACCTTCCATCAGTCAGTAGTCTCCTTCACAGTCCCTCACTTGTGAATTATAAGTTAATCAAGAGTACAATGGAAACAATGCATCCATGGCCTGCTCGCTGCATTCATTTCTCTCCTCAGGGTGGATTACAGATGTTAAAGTTGTAATGAGCTTTCTTTTAGTCCAGTTTTGACCTCAATTCTGACTTTGCCAGAAAAAAATTCTCATGTGAGTTCACACAAGATGCATTTGGAAAATACACTGGGATCTGGAAATGAGCGTTGTGAAGCTAGAGTAGTCTAAAAAAGAGTATCTCCTTAACTGCTGTATTTTAGTGTGGTGTGTTACTTGGAAAATAATTTTAACAGAGAATACTATTTCACAAGAATCAGTGCAGAGGAATGAGTATTTTAGCATAGTGCCCCATTTTACACAGCCTGAGCTAAGCCTGGGGAATTTCCCCTTAAAGGGGATGCAATACCTCCAGTGGAAGTATTTATTTTCAAAACACAGAGATGCACAATAGCTGTGAATGGAATACGAGGAAAGAATTATTCTCCTACAGTTGATAATACCAGTGGAAACAATGAAGGAATTATTCTCATTATAAAGAAGAGTTGATCTGAAAGGTAAAAAGAGGTGGTAATTAATTTCCTTTAATAGTCACACTGGGATCTCCTGTAGTGTGCAGTCTGATGTTAATAATATATTTTCCCCCCTATAATTAATGTTCATGTTCTGTTCCTGGGGGACTTTTCTCCACTACCCTCAGCATTGTCATTACTTAAGCATGCACAAGCAACTTTACTACTTTGGTGGCTGCAATAGCCAATCCAAGCACTGCATCCCTTGCCTGTATCTTCTCTCCTGTCATGTGGGTGGCAAATGGCATCACTAGAACATGCAGTCTCAGGAGAGCTGAGAAATAATGAGGTATTTTGTCCCATTGTGGAGGAATGCACAGTTTTAAAGGAAACAGTAAGACAACAGAGAGGGAAAGAGTGAGCCCTATTTGCCTGCTCTCCTTTCTGAGGCTTGTGATTCATGGGTGCAGATGTTGCACCTCCTTGCCAGCACAGGGCTGGGGCTCAGCATGGTGAGCAAGGAAGCCCTTGGATCTCAGGGCAGCCTGTGGCTCTCATGCCAGCCACCAAGGGCACAGGAAGAGAATGAAGCCAGGGCAGAAGCAGCATGGCCTGAGTTTCTTCTGGATGTCAGCCTCTAGTTTAAATGAAAGCTGTGCTGTGCACCAGAGACCAAACAACATTTGACTTACTCTAAAACACTCTCATTAAACCGAGTTTGATGCTCCTCAGCTACAAATGCAGACTTGACTCTTCTCAGAAAGCAAAAAATCTGAGAGATACTTGGGCTTAACAGAAAGGAGAGTAAAAAGCTCAAGAAGGAGTAGGAGACTAAGTGCTTTAACATTCTACCACTTCCTTCCACCTCTGCCAGATTTAATACATGTTTAATTTAGAATTCCTGCAGGACAAAAGTGCCACAGAAAACAATTATTTTCCCTTTATCACTAAATTTCCTTTAGCCTGCTATGCAATGCTGATGCGCATTCATCACACTTTGGAAGGAGATTAAGGAGAATGACTCTCAACAGACAAGTTAGAAAAGAGGGAGCACAACAAAAGCTCAGACACAGAACCATTTTGTTTTCATAGGATAGCAGAGATACACACCTAGGAGAACACAGTATTGCATTTAAGCTAACTCAAGTCACACAAATGCAAATATCTTCTGTTTGGTTTTGGTTTGTTGTTTTTAAAAATATGTTGTCTTGAGCAATTGGGCCAAAAGTGTCAACACCGAAGTGTTTCTGGAAGTGCTTTATTTCCCTCCTCTCCACCCATCACAGCTGCCCCCACTGCCCAGTACAAACGAGCACTCCCACGCCAGCATATCCAGCCTTACAGCAGCATCCAGCTCCTCTCATGGACACAGGCAGGTTGGCCTTTGCTCCAATATAGGAACTTTCCCTTTGGCATTTACTTATTTCCTAAAATGAGAACACTTACAGCCCACGACACACACCTATGACAGCACCTTTTAGGGCTCGACTGGTGGTCTGTCTCTTTGTTTGAATGTGTGCTCTTTAAATTGCAAAAGCTTTTCCTGGAGCAGCAGAGAAAGCTAAGGAAACCCTGAGACTCACTTCCTTCATCTCCTCCCCTCTGACCTTTCCTACCCTCATTTTTTTGGTTCTCGGCACAAGGAAGAGTAAACAAGTGAAAGACAGAAGCAGCACCATGTTCACAAACTTTCCTCCCAAATTTCACACTTACTTTACACCTGCATCCTGAGTCAAGGATATCTCACTGAATTCTGCTAAAACTGTAGTCTATCCAGAGATTTAAATACTCTGGAAATGATTGTAACTAGAAAATGTAACAGATTTTGCCTTTTTTTTCCCCTTTAGGGGAAAACTGAAATATCAGCAGTTTCACTTCAGAACTAATTTTTATTTACTTCTCTAAGAATAAAAACTCTATTATGCCAAATTTTGTTAGCACATATAGACTACTGCCAGATGTAGATGTAAGAAAAAGGAAAAAATCCTGTCTTGTGAATGGCACCAAAAATGCCCAATACTAAAGACACAGATGTAATGTACGCAATGACATTTCTTCCTAGTTCACATATCTGTAAAGCAGTAAAATGACTAATTAAATAACAAGAAAGATGGAAATGGAAGGCGCCACTATCACTGAGCCATTAACAAGAAGGTTCCATAAGACTCAGAGAAGGGAAGTAAGCAGACTTAAGGCTATAATGCAGAAAGCCACACAAAACAAACCCATATTCCTAGAAGAAATATTTGGAAAACAAACATCCGTATTCATAACATAGCTAACATAGTATAGTGACTTCATAGTAGCTTAATTGGAAATATCTTATTGTATGGAAAGTAATTTGAAGGGTGACATTTCAGCACACGAACACTGCATTTTCCTGCTTATTCTGACAAAAAGTATTTCTCAAATGCATTCAATTCAAGCTTCTTCCAAGTTTTCCAAGCTTGCATTTTCTACTTTGCACTGGGGGGAAGTGGTGTGGAGAGTGTGGAGGGAAGAGGAGGAGAGAATGGAAAGTAGAGGTTATTTTTTTAATTGAAGATTTCAGTAATTGTTTCCAGATCTTCACATATCCAGGCCTTGCACATTTAAATAAATGCAAATGCAAAATATTAATGAAATATAAATTAAGGAGAAAGTTGACAAAAAGGTGATATAGCATTCTCTGTCTGAAAAATGACATCTTTTCATGGAAAAAACCAACATCAGAGACACTTTGTGTTTCTTTCAAAGAAATCTTTGGGACACTGCTTTTATGGAAAAACTGGAATGCATCTTCTCTTAAAAGAAATAATTCAGATTTTCTGACCTTTTCAGTAAAAAGTAAGAACATCTGGGAAGATACTTAATATTCCAGATTTTCTTACGAGATGTGTTTCATTTGCACATAACTCGTAAGCTACTTGCAGGCAGTGTCCACCAGAGCAAAAACTCCAAAATTACCTACTGCCTCTTCCCCCACACTGGGTAATCACACCTTGAGACTCTGATCCAGGAGCTGATGTGGGTAAAACTGCCCATGCAAGTTTCCCATTCTGTCAGACCAGCTGGGCACAGTAGTTCATGCCTTTCAATTAGAAAGCTTTTGTGGGCCCTCTCCCTAAAATGGCAGGAGACACTGGGGTGCCAACAGCTCCACGATTTCCAGTAGGAGAGCCAAGCAAAGCCATACAGTGGTGGTGCTTCACATCTGACCTCCCTGGTGTGACTGGAGACCTGTGGGTGCTTGATCCCAGGCTTCAGGCAACACTATGGTCCTGCTGAGTGAAAGCAGCTCTGCTGCTCTGAACAGTGCTCTTAAACCAAGGAAAATAATACATTTACATTACCACTTACTCTGAGAATGCTACCTTCTCTGGAAGAGGGGATACCACAGTGCTATTTAAAAAAATTGTGGCAGCTGGGTGTGCATAGTGATGCTGTTCTCCCATCCACAGGGAAACTCATGTCTAGAAATGCACACACTGTCTTATCAAAGGTTTGTTTCTAATTAGGGAGTAACTGAAGCCCTTTTTAACACCTGCACTGCATGGATTTAATATACTAATGTGTAAACATGTCTCAAATGTCTAATCCGAAAAATGTTTTACTTTCTTTTCGGTACTCCTAAGTAGTTAGTCCTGCTAATTTAACTCCATCAGGCTGAAAGGCATTAAATGAAATGTCTAGAAGGAATTAATTTAAGTACTTATCAAAGACCAGTAATATCAATTTCCACTGGTAAGTAAAATGAATGTACGTGAACTGGAATCAGATAGATTGATTCTACTCTATTGTGAAAACATAGCTTGGAGATAAATAGTACTATGATTATTTGCCCAGGAAAATGTGCACCATCCTAACAGAACAGCTCTCATGACCTTGACTAAACTACTGCACTCCAGCTTTCTCAAAAGCAGTGCCAAAATACCAACAACAGCATGACATACCTGTCTGTTTTTTGAGGTGTCTGTTTCACAACGAGGCTTTGAGAGAAGCAGTCTTTATCCACAAACATTTATTGACTCATATGTGCAATTCCTGCTGTACTTCTGCATAAAGAAAACTAGAAGATAGGACACTGTTCAGAGCCTGTGCTTGGGCTATGGCTAAAAGGCAAACTAAAATGCACCTTGCACTGGCATTTTCAAAGGACAAGTTTGATACCATAAACAAAGCTCATTTGTGCTTCCTGAAGCATCGTTCTGCCTTAGGGGTTCATGGCTCAAAGACAGCACAGGCTGCTCCACGTGGACACTAATACAAATTTATGAATGGCATCAGCAGGTGTCTGTCTTTGGAAAAGCTGGAACTGAATATTTCTGGCTGGTTCCTCCAGGCTGAAAGGCTGTGATTCAGTCTAGGCTGGTATTCACGACTTCTGAAGACCTGAGTTTGCTCAAGTCTCCTAATATTCCTGCTGGAGCTGAGACTGGGGCTAAGGACTGATGAGGATGAAAAGCAGGTGCTATTGCTGGGAAGATCATAAAGCTCAGAAGAGCATAAACACAGAAAAGCATGACCAGCTGTAGGGCTGAGTGGGAATAATGTGCTTTTAGGTTATGTTAGTCTGGGGTTTAATGGCTTGGTGTAGAACTAGAGTTTGGACCCAAAGAACTGAGTTAATCACTGGATCTCAAAGGGCTTAACTGATGATTCAGATAAAGACAACAGCAAAACCTCACCACTGGCCTTCCTGAGCAAAGGCAAGGCTATACCTCAGCCTGAGCCAACACATCAGATTCCTCATTGCTCACCCTTGTGCAGCATACGCTTCCAAATTCAATCTTTAGCCATGGGATTTGCTGATACATCGAATTTTTCCAGGGCTATTATTAGCTTACTGAAATGAAAGTGCTGTTGATAAGAAAAAGCTTAGATAAAAAACCAGGACAAAGTGACCCAAACACAAGTATGGTTTCACAGCCTTGCCAAATATACACATTGTGCCAAGGCCTATCGTGCACTGGCTGTGTCTGTGCAGAACCTAACAAGTATTGGCAGGCAGGTAGCTTTGGAATAATACCATCTAAGGCAGCAGGCCCTAAGACACCCCCTTAAAAAACCTTAAGAGGACCATTTCTTGACATCCTGTCTCTGCCGCTGAAACGAACAGTTCTGAAAAGAACAAGTGTCTGGTCAGTGACTTGTTCCTTCTGAGTAAATGAGAAAGTGGGATCATCAACCAATGATCTGAGAAGTAAAGCAGCTTACAGCTTTCTATGCTTTGTTACATTTGCATGTGATGTGTTCATTAGCAAAGATTTTTAGGGTTCTTTCCTGTCTTTGGACATTGTCTCAATTTCACTAATAAAAAACCCCTCTGGCTGGGGGCTTCACATCACAGATGCTAGGGCAAGCACCTTCTTCGTCTTGGGTCCAGCAGAAGTGTCCATGTTGTGATGGGAATGAGGATGAAAATGTCAGAAAGTCTCAAGAGACTCACTCAGTGGGACTGAGCACAAATGCCAGCAGAGCAAATGGCTTGTGCACAACCCTGGAGTAGATACAGGCTGCTAAAATATACCAAGGATGAGGGTTAGTGTTAGAGCTAGGTTTAAAGGATGGGGTAGAGGAATCACCAGCTTCAGGAATGTTAATAGCACTGATCCTGCAAGGTCACTGGACTGCAATTGGGGCTGAAGGGCAGGTAGTCATTTGTACTGTGAGGAAGGGCACGTGAACTTCTTTTGATGTGCAAGTTAGGTTTAAAGATGAGACTGATAAAAGTCTCATATCTGACTGGGTCTGTAGGGCTGGGAGAAGAATGAGACAAAGACTGAGGATTCATTTTAGCTCCAAATCTGGAGTGCTTCAGTTTCTGCAGTTCTTCCAAACCTCAAATGAAAACTAATCTTCTCTAAGCTCCTTGGGGAAACCTGCTGCCATCCTACCACCCTGGGCTTTAGCCCAAAAATTGATTAAACACTTCAGATCCCATTTCCCTTAACCCCAATCAAGACGAAGACAGTAAAACTCAGCAAAGCATCTGCCTCTCAGCATATGTCCCAAACCCTCAGCTCAACCCAACAATTCCTCCTGATTGTCCCAGCAGAGCAAGCAGCTCACTTCTGCCTGATTTTAACTGCAATCACCATCCTAAGCCTTATTATATCTTTATCACCTGAAACTTGCAACAGTTAGAAGAGTAAATTTAAGATGTTTGACTCCTGCCTTGTCTGCCTCTCCCTCTACAGGTACAGGATCCACCAGCAAACTGAACTGCCCATGCCCAAAGCCCTACTTCATGTGTATGCCCAAGCTTGCTTACCTGTCCTACATGGGGCCAAAATTCACCTTAGAGCTTTTGGTCCTACCAGTGCTCACTTCACACTGGCCTTCTGGTCAGTCTTCTGCAATCCAAGAATATTTCTCCTTGTTCAGTATTTCCACAGCTAAAACTTAACAGTATCTCCTTCACAAACACTACATAAAAGTTGCCCAGTGTCTCCTCCTTTCCTCCACAGTGGGGCTTCAAACTCAGGTTTTCCTCTCATCATCCAGTATTAAAAGTGATCTCAGTGAACTCTTGTAGCAATAAATTGAATTCTCCTGATCTTGTGATTGCTAGCAATAACCCAAAGTGACTGTTAATCTCAGTTTTAATTTTCTGTACCCCAAAGCCAAGCAGAATAAGATGGCCTGTGTGGAGTGAAGGCCTGACAGCAGCTTGGAGATTGATATGCCTTATTGACTCGAGCCCATTTTACCACCACCTCCAGTTCCAGGAAGTTGTGTTCACTAATGGTGCTATCAGATATGCATGATGAGGGTATTTTAGTCTCTGCTGGGTGTGGGTCATTTAGCACACTCATCAGGAGTCCCATGTCAGGATTAGGAAGAGCAGAGATGGAAGAGTTCCATTTAGTACTATGTCCTAAAAGTTCCTCTGTTCCAAGATGATATACTGTTGTCTGGTTATGGCTATGCTCATTAGAATAGTAAAGAGTTTTTCAATATTTTTACACAGAACATTTCTCTTTCTTCTCTACAAAAATATCAAGCAAATATTTTTTGGCAGTTTTTGACTCATTGAAGAATTCCTTTGAAAAAGGCTTGGCTCACCTCCTTTATGGTGAGGTGACTGCCTGATTGCACTGCTACAAAGCAGTACTGCTCACCTTCAGGAGGCTCCTCTGAAGGGAGGTTCACTGTCTCTCTATGCTTACATACTCCCACCTCTCCCCAGCCTCCCTAATGATATTCCAACTGAAGTCTGAGGGTCTGAATATCCACCTTTGTAACTTTCTTGAGCCTTGTCTTCACATTAAGTTTTCTAGAAGTGGGCTGAGTTCTTTCAGAAGTGGAGGCACTGGAAAGCACAAAGGCAATCTTTCTGCCTTAGAGCCATGCAGGAATTCCCCGGCCGCAGCATTGGACATGGAGAGCATCCTGTCCACAGGTCAGTGAAACAGTCTCTGTTTTAAACTGTTGTGTTGCCCACTCGACTGAAACTTTTGGTTCTGAAAAAGTTATATTTTTCTGGCACGTTCCTAGGAATGTAGATTTTCAGTCTGCTGCCAGGTAAAAGCGAATAGTTGAGTTTTTAAAGAGCACCAAGTGGCCTATTAGCAAGTGTAAACGCATCCAAAAAAATGAAAGAAGACTGTATTTCTGCTTCTGATTCACTGTTCTGTGCCAAATAACACTTTCTCAGTCACCTTTTCTTCCTCAAAGAGAACAGGTTGTGACAGATTGAAGTCTTCTCCCCTGCTATGTCAGGAGCCTTTATGTGACAATTACAATATCATTTTTGTTTTACGATCAGCTGAAGTCAGTTCAAAACAGCACGTCACCTCACACAAGAAATAGCATTACTTTATGTGATGGGTACTGGAATTTGGCAGGAGCATTTCCTCATTTGCAGTCTGCTTTTTTCTGTCGCAACTTGATGCAGAGTAACTTCAGTTTTGAAGTCAGTCAGGCTTATCTGGAGGAGTGACTCATCTAGGGCAAGCAGAGTAGCCAGCTTCTGCTTGCTCTGAAATGTTAAGGAGTGGAGGAGGAGAAAAATTACTAATTCATGATGGGGAAGACCTCAGACCTTCCAGATAAAACCTGTGATATTTATCGGCAGCCCTGTGAGCAGCAAGCTCAGTGCTCAGCAGGCAGTCTCTTTATCCCCTCACTTTTTCATGGTGTTTGCCTTTCTCTCTTGTTGCACCCAGCTCACGTGCCACAGGCAAGGCTGGCCTCAGAAAGTTCAAAGAGGAGCCAGCTGGCTGCACATGAGTGCTCAGATCAGTGGATCCCACTGATGTAATCAACAGCACCACGTCTTCTAGCTTTTTTTATTTTGTACGTCTCTAGAATAGCAATTAGCCAAGAGCAGGTCTAAATGCTGCAGTGTTCAGAGTGATTCTGGCTTTCCCTGACAATTGCTTTTTCACATCATCTATTATACCTAGGAAAGTAATAAAGCATTTCCCATTAATAACTCCTCTCACTTGTGATTTCTCTTTTTGTGGCCAGAAGAGACAAAGTGCGCAGTCAAGGCACAAAAATCTCTCCAAAACAACCAGCACTATAATTCTTCATCTGCCAAAACTGCAATCACCATGAATTCAAGCCACTTGGTCCTAAAACCATCCACTCTTCCCAATTTCTGACTGGTTCCTACTTCTTTCCTAGTTACCAATTTCTTCTTTCTAAAATGTTTAATTTTTAAAACCAAGCCCAACTCACTTCAGATGTGAGACACTTAATCCTCCTGCATTCAGATTCAAAAGGAAGTGTTTGCAGAAAATAAAATAAGTTTTTTGAGCGGCAAACCTGCCAGAAAGCTCTTGAGTAGGTTCTCTGGTATCTGCAGGGACAGAAGCCCCCAACATAAGATGTGGACCTGCTGGAGCGAGTCCAGATGATCATAGGGCTGGATCATTCCACACCTCTCCTGTGAAGACAGGCTGGCTGAGATGGGATTGTTCAGCTGGGAGAAAAGGCGGCCTCAGGGAGACCTTATAGCTGTCTAGGACCTCAAGGGGCCTGACAAGAGAGCTGCATGGGACTTTTCACATAGGCATGGAGTGATGGGATGAGCAGGAATGGCTTTAAACTGAAAGATGGTAGCTTTGGACCAAATGTTCAAAAAGAAATTCTTTGCTGTGAGGGTGGTGAGACACGGGAAGAGGTTGCCCAGAGAAGCTGTGGATGCCCCATACTTTGGCAACGTTCAACGCCAGGAGAATGGAGCTCTGAGCAACCTGGTGTAGAGGGAGGTTTCCCTGCTTATGGTTGAAACCAGCTCATCTTGAACATCCCTTCCAACTGAAACTCTTCTGTGATTCTGTGATCTGAAGGAAAATCATCATTTAAAAAAAACCAACCTAACTTTGATTTATTTATAGAATAATGCTTTATTTTACTATGCTATCAGACACATGGCCTGGCATTGTCCTCTACTTGTATGGCCCCGTCAGACATGGGGAGAAAGATAATGTATTAAACACTCAGGAGCAGAAATGCAAAAGCTCAAGGTGGAGATTCACGGGTTAGGAGTCTCTGAAATCCCTTTCAGTTCATTCTTAAAAAAATATCAGACTGTCAGACTGAGCATGTCCCTTTGACTTCAGTATTCCTTGTGTTTTAAAAATCTAACCAAAGAGCATTAGTGTTCACTGCTGTATATTTACAGTATACAGTACAAATGAGAGCAGTAACTGCCACTCAGATGTAATGGTCTTTCCTTTAGATGCTTGATATTCTATACTGCTAAGTGCTGCCTGAAAGTTGATTTACTGTCTATTTGGAGGTAAAAAACTGCATTTAATACTTTAATTTCCTTGTCCCATTTTAATTTTTTTTTCATAGCCAGGCTGGAGTCCAAGAAAAATGCAAGTTTTGCAGATATGTTTATCGATCTTTGCTTTGTGATTTAGTAATGTGCATTGTCTGGTTCTTACTTGTACATCTTAAAAACCCAGAAAAGGAAGATGTTGAACCCATGTTCTAAAATAGGTATATGTTTTAAACATGGTATTAAATTGTAGTTTCTACATTTTCTAGATTTTTCCATTTCCTTTCCCGGAGTTTTAATTCCTCTGGGGCATATCATAATGTCCTTACTCAGACAAAACTACTTTTCTACTTACATTGTTTAGGTTGAAAACTGCATGAGGTAGTTAATATCTGCAATACAAGTACCTCTTTATCATTTGTCAGCAAAGTTAAATTGTTTTTTGACATACTAACTATTGAATAAAATATTAAGGTCACCGGTCCTTTTCTGGCAAGGATTGTCTTAAAAATCCAGCAATGGCTCCAGATTAGTAGTCACAGTATTTATACAGATTTTATGCATGATGGCTCACATGCACTCAGTTTTTTGTACTGTTTATGTTAAAAAAAAAAGAAAAGAAAGCTGCCTCAGTCTTGCATGGAGGTTTCCGCATTCTCATCAATTCTGTTCACACAATCAAGCTCTTTGGAATTAAATTTCAATTTATCATTTTCATTTTTGTACTTTTTCCCCTTGTATTTGCCTTTCCCTCCATATTTATGCCTTTATCTAAGGGTTTTGGGCAATGGGCTGTGGGCCTGCTCTAGTGTCTAGGAAGTAAGCTAGGAGAGTGCTCAGCATTTGATCATCACCATGCCGTGTGACATTTCACATCTTTTATTGTAATCGGAATTTCAATAGTCTCGTCAATACCAATGAAATTTATAACGTGCCAGGAGGGCGCTCTCAGATTAAGCTGTTTTCTTGTGTATTAAAGGGCTGTCATGGAACATTAACCATGAGACATCAACGAAATGGACTGAGACTTTAACACAAGCTTAATGACCTAGAGCTGGAATTCAGTGCCCTTTCTCCTAGGAGAGCTACTTTATTACTCTACAAGCAGTCTCAGTTTGTTCATGGGACTGCTTGTAAGATGCACTCAGTGTGATTAAGGTCAGAATGTGTGCCTGTTGACAAAAGACTACTTTGGCACTTCAGATTCCCTTTGTGCCGCTTTTGCTTTGACTGGTGAGCACTTCATCAGGTGAGTCATCCCCTTTCACTGGGACTAAAGCTTGCACAGCTTGATCTATTTGGATTTATGGGCATACCCCATTAGGCTACACCACTGAAGAGAAGGACACTGCTTTGGAATAATGAGGTATTCACTGTGAGCAAGGAATATCGGACTGGGGCTGGTAACTCACTGTGAGCATGCTGGCAAAGGAGACAATTCCTCTGAAGTGATCTGAGCTGGGTAATATTCTGTAGGACTAATAACCCAGAGGGGAAGATTTGTTGCATAAATGCATATGGGACTGTGGCTTTAAATTCCTGCCTTACAGATGGCCCTAAGCACAGCCCTCACTAAGGCACTGAAGCAGCAGAAGGTAGCATTTCAAGCCTCCCTTTTATCCTGAACTTCCTTGGGGACATGCATTTTGCCTGCTAGGTGAGCAGGCAGCTCAGGCTCTACATCTTGAATGCTCAAAGCCATGAAGAGTGGGCCAGCCAAGCTGGCTTGTGGCCACCAAACAGACATGGTTGATTGTCCTGCTTCTCCTGCACTGCTTATCTTTGTTGCTGGTCCATTTTCCTTCTGTGAGCTCACTAAATTCTGTAATTTGGCAAAAAAACCAAAAAACAAAGCCATCCTTTACTTTTTTCTTTAATTTTCTCATAGAGAAAGCTGACAGGACTTCTTCAGAAGCCTCATTAGGTAGGACAGCAAAGGCAACTGGCAGAAGTGTCCAGCTAGGAGCAGGGAACAGGGGAGGGAAATCTGGCATTTATAAATGGGACTGGTCCTCCACCACCCAAGTGCACTTGTGATGGCAGATTTGTGGACTTAAGTAAGTTGCAGTCTGTTGTGAAACCTCATCTTTCAGTTGTCAGTAGACTTCACTATGAATCCTCTCAGTTGATCATAGCAACTTCCCTGCATGGCCTTGCAGGGAGGCCTGATTTTGTGGTTGTTTAGGCTCAAGAAGAGGAGGTTCAGGGGAAACCTCATCACTCTCTACAACTGTCTGAAAGGAGATGTAGTGAGGTGGGGGCCGATCTCTTCTGCTGTGCCTTCAGTGAGAAGATCAGAGAAAACAGTCATAGGCTGACCCAGAAGAGATTCAGATTAGATATTACAAAAATTAAATTCACTGTTGGTGTTGTCAGACATTAGAACTGGTTGCCCAGGGAGGCGGTGGAGTCACCATTGCTGGAGGTGTCTAACAGCTATGTGGATCTGGCACTGGGTGATGTGGATTAGTGGTTTAGGGATTACAGTGATAGTGCCAGGTGAGCAGCTGGACTGGATGATCTTGTAGGTCTTTTCTAGGTCTCTTCTAACCTTGACAGTTTGATGATTCTATGATTCAATTGGGCCAGTTTATGTAAATTTTGCCATGAAAACTAGAAACTCAATTGTGGAAGAAGACTATCACATTTCCCAGGCAACAATGACAGCATTATTCCTTCTGAGTACTAGCAATATCAAGATTACACTATTAAATTGAAAGATTACACTATTAATGCAAGATTACACTATTAAATTGAAATAGTTTAATTTTAAATTAAAATTCAGAGTATCTTCCTGGGAAGGTTCTCATGTTTTAAAAAGAAAGGAAAACTCAGGGAACAACAGGCCAGCCAGTCTCACTATGCTAAGGCACATAGAAAATAAGGAGGTGACTGATAAGCCAACATGGTTTCACTAAAAGCAAATTGTGCCTGATAAATCTGGTAGCCTTCTACAAGACTGTTACAGCAGTGGTGGATGAGGGAAGAGCAGCTGACATCATCTACCTGGGCTCATGCAAAGCCTTTGACACTGTCTGGCACAATGTCTTTGTCTCTAATTGGACAGACATGGATTTGATAAATCAACCACTCAGTGGGTAAGGAAGTGGCTAAATGGTTGCACTGAAAGATTTGAGGTCAACAGCTTGCTGAACAAGTGGACAAGCAGCCTTCCCTGGGGGTCAGTACTGGGACCAGTGCTGTTCAACACCTTTGCAGTGGCACTCAGTGTACCCTCTGTAAGTCTGCCAACAATCCAAGGTGTGTGGGGCAGCTGACACTCTGGAGGGAAGGAAACCACCCACAGGGACCTGGACAGGCTTGAGAGGTGGCTCTGTGCCAGGCTCATGAAGTTCAACAAGGCTATGTGCAAAGTCCTTCACCAGGGCCAGGCAATCCCAAACACAAACATAGGCTGGGCATAGAAGGGATTAAGAGCAGCCCTGAGGAAAAGGACTTGTGTGCTTACTGCCCTGAAAGTCAACCATATCCTAGGCTGCACCAAAAGAAGTGTGACTAGCAGGTCAAAGGAGGCAATTATGTCTCCCTGCTGTATTCTGGAATATTGACCTCAGCTCTGGAACCCCCAATGTATAAAGGACATTGACCTGCTCAAGTGAGTCCAGAAGAAAAAAAAAAAAAAAAAAAACAACAAAAAAATATATTAAAAATCAGTCTTATTTCTTGTCAAGGCTTTCTTTCATCTTACACTATGAACCACAGAAATGCTAGAGTTTTTTCCTCAGGCTTTGATCACTGTATTACCATGACAACAACGTATTTATTGTAGCCATTATAGATGGACTTCAGATGGTAACTGGATCCCTCAGAAGTCCATGGGTGAGCTTTTGGTCTCCCAAACACCAGGATAAATGAAAGAATTACTCACTCCTGAAGAGGTATCTAACAGGTAACTTATTTGCTTTCAATTTTTTCAGCCAAGTCCATTGCCTTCCATCAGTTTAAACTACTGACTATTTTAATTACACGGAAAACCAGGTCAAACTTTTGTTCACCACTTTGCTTTGCTTTGCTTTTTGCTGACTGAAACCTGTAATCTGGCAAGTCAATGCATCAATCTGACAGGATGTGACATATGGACATCACAAAGGTTTTTATTGTTACTGTTTACATTATTCTACTTTTCAGAGTTTTCCAGCCTTGCACAGCGGAAAGCTGTAAAGCTTTGTTCTCAAAGAGCTCTCAACTAAAGAATGCTATTTTGCATACATAGAGGCTTGGAGTATAAAAATATATGATAGAAACAAGACCTATTACTCTCTTGAAGACATTGATTGCATGAGGGTAATCAAGTCACTTTAGCAATAAAAATAGCTTCAAATTTAAGCACAAGTTTTAATACCTTGTTTAGTCAAAGGTATACTACAAAACATGCAATTCTAGATCAGCAAGCAAGATAATGCAAGATTCTTAAAGACTGTGTTTCCTTAGTTTAAGGAGTATTCAGACAGACAGTGAAAGTCCTTCTACACAAGGCTTTGTAGACAAAGTAAATTATAAATATACATTAAAACTGCCATTAATGCCTGTCAATCTGCTTCTAAAAGATGTAATTAGAAGATCAAAAAACTAATTAGAAAATCTGTTTGATCTCAAGAGTTTGGTTACATACTGACAATCTTGAAATAATTTGTATCAGAAAGAACTGTTAAAGCTTTATATAATTCGGAACTTGAGCAACTGATATTTTCTAAGATTCAAAAATGGTGCGCAGTTCTTGAAAATGAAAATTATATCACCAAGGTAGTCATAAAAGTTAGTACTTATTAGTAAGGAAAAATCTTTATTGATTTACTTAAACCAGATAAAATGTATAACTTAAAATCTCAAGAAGATAATTTGAACATACCAAACCCAATGTTTTCTAGCAGCAGAAACACCTGAAAACAAACAAGAAAGTGTGCAGGAAATAGGGATTTTATAAAGGGCTAGCCTCACTGGAGCTCTCTCAGCTTCTGCCTTTTCTAGGGAGCAGTCTGGGGACAGACTCTGCCAGGAAGCCTTGCCTGGTTCTTCCAGTTTCAAGAATCTTAGAAGAAACCACCACACTTGGTTATACAGAACATTTCCATGATTAAACCACTTGAGTTGAAATTCTACAGTCTGGTGTCTGCCTGGGAATTTTGATGATTCCTATTTTCAGCCAGAAGAGTTAAGAAGTAGAGATTATATATTTATGAGAAAAGTTAGTCTTTGCTTTGCAGGTGTGTGTGCTCTTTGCAACAAGGATATCCTCATTTAAAAATCTGCCTGAATTGACCAATGTTTAATAAAACTGAAGCTTCTACTCAACTATATCGAGAGTAATGTTATTTGAGTACTGGTTTGGGCCAGGCTAAGCTAGCAGTGCTGGCACATAAGTGCTCACATCCTTCCTCTGCCCATCCCATCTTATGCCAGTAGTTGTGAAGTGACTTAGTGAACTGATTGTGAACTGCCAGTGAATTAAGCTGATTTAAAGTGACCAGCAACAACTAAACAAAAAAATTATTTGAATGCAGTGTGATTACCAAACCATTAAGTACTGCATAACAATGAATATACAGGAAGAGAGTAAATCAAAATTACACAGGCAGACTTAATGATACTATTTCTTAATTTCTGAGTGCTCAGCTTTGCATCCATATTAGTTAGCATTCAAGGCAGTTTCTGGGAGTGTGTGACTTTACTAGGTCTTTAAAAAAATGGAAAACCCCACTATTTGGCATTGTTGTGATATTTCCAAAATATCAGCAGTCTTCCACTCATGACAGCTAACAAGCTGCATCAGCCAGAGTGGTCACAGGGTCCTGCTGTAAGAAGGGACAATGGGCTGCAGTGAGGCAAGCCATAAGATGGCTCTCCTGCTGGGCTTTGAGGCACCACAGAGGGGCATCACATCTGCCAGCACTGGGATGCCCTCCCAGATGCCCACACAGGCCAGCTTTTTCTGCCTGTCCTCCCTGACTGTCAGCTTGAGGCCTTCTTCTGTACCTCAGACTCCTCCTGACCCCAGTTATACACTGCAGGATGAGCACATGCTCATCTCCATTTCTGGCTATCCAAGCCCCAGGTACTTCCTAAGAACCCCACTTTCAGACTTCTCTCAGTGCAAAGACCCTCCTCCTCCAACCTCTTCCTCCCATGCTGCCACCTGACCTCCCTCTTCCAGGCTCAGCTCCAAGCTTGCTCCCTTCATGACATCCTCTCTTTCCAGTAGATCACACCACTCCCTCCTCAGCCAAGCTTGTACTAAGGGCTTCTTTTCCATCTCTTCTTTTTCCTCACTGCCATGGGTTACAGCTGAAATTTCTTTGTCTCCCTTGCTCCTTGTCTGTGCTCTTCCTTCTACTGGTCATCATTTTCAACTCCATCCATGCTCACTGTTCCCACTCCTGCTGGTCCATTTTTCACCCCAGTGCATCATGTCCTTGCCTGACCTGTACAAATCCTTGAGTCTCTGCCTTGCCTCCATTTCTTCACTCAGCTCCCCTCAAGCCCCACTTCTCCTCTCATCCAGAAATGTAAAACGTTCAGCAGTTACTCTAAAGTGGATTAAACCCACACTGGTTCCAAAGGAGATCCTCTGTCTTCCTCTCACCTCTGCAACCTGGTGCGGCTGCACAGTAACCCAGCTTAGGGAAATGCAACAGCTGACAATTAACCCATGTACATAAAGAAAAGGCTAAATTTCAGCAAGATCAGCTTTCTGCTCTGACACACTGGCGTCCAGAGTTGGGAGTAAGGCAGCATCATCCTTTGCAGTAGCAGCAGAGATGTACATGGGTGTGGTGGTTTGGCCCTGGCCAGATGCCAGGTGCTCACCAAAGCTGCTCTATTACTCCCCTACTCAGCTGGATAACAGACACAAAATGTAATGAAAGGTTCAAGGCTTGAAGATAGGGAGAGAGACTGGAGATCACACATGAGATACTGTCCAGGGCAAAAGAGACTCAGATTGGGGAAATTAATTGAATTTATTGCTAATCAAATCAGAGTGGGATCATGAGAAGTAAAACAAATCTTAACACCACCTTCCTGCCACCACTCCCTCCTTCCCAGGCTTAACTTTATTTCTGATTCTCTAACTCCTACCCACCAGTGGCATGGGGAGACAGGGAATGGGGGCTGCAGTTAGCTCATCACATTTTGCTTCTGCCACTGCTTTCCCCTTGGGGAAAGGAGTCCCTCCCCTGTTCAGTGTGGGGTCCCTCCCACCAGAGGCAGTTCATGGAGACCTCCGACAGGAGTCCTTCCCACAGGCTACAGCTCCTCACTGACCACTCCAGAGTGGGTCCCTTTACCACAGGGTGCATTCCTTCAGGAATGGGCTGCTCCAGTGTGAGCTCCCCATGGAATCACAAGTCCTGCCAGCAAACCTGCTCTGCTGTGGGCTCCTCTCTCCATGGACCCACAGGTCCTGCCAGAAGCCTGCTCCTGTGTGGGCTTCCCACGGGGTCACAGCCTCCTTTGGGCATCCACTTGGTGTGACATGGGGTCCTCCAAAGGCTGCAGGTGGCATCTGCTCCCCGTGGACCTCCAAGGACTGCAGGGGCACAGCTGCCTTACCATGGTCTTCAGCACAGCCCACAGGGGTATCTCAGCTCCTGAAGCATCTTCTCTCCCTCCTTCTTCACCACCCTTGGCGTCTGCAGAACTGTTTCTCTCATTTCTTTTCATTCCTCTCTTCTCTGGCCACAGTTACTCCTGCCCATAACTGGTTTTTTCCTTCTTATGTATGTTATCCCAAAATCATTAATACCTTTGTTGAATGGCTTGGCCTTGGCCAGCAGTGGCTCTGTCAGACATCAGGGAAGTTTCTAGCAGTTTCTCAGAAAATACACACCTATAGCCTTCACTACAACCTTTCCATGCAAACTCAATACAATGGATAAAAGCAGTCTTGCAATTATGAGTTTAGCCAAAATGCGTAAGATTTGAGGAAGCAATGGGAAATCAGTCTTAAATGGAAAAATACACTATAGAGGCAATGCTGCCTGAGTTCATGCCAGAAACATCTTATGACTCCCAGTTACTGCTTTGCTCTTTAAGACAATGGTTTGCAAGAGATGTCATGCTTTGGCAGAGTGAGAAGATATTCACATCAAATACATTTCTCCAAAAGAAACCTGAAGACTAGCTATGAAACAAGACTAGGAAGAAACTTCTAAAACATTATTAACTCCAGAATAAAATGCAAAAAAAGGGCTGGCCTGAAGTGAGACACTTCCTACATTATAATCCCCCCAAAACAAGAGACTTCCACTGTCGTCATGCTCAAGTCAACATGCAAGAAGAAATGCAACAATTAAGGCTATTCATCAGTTGAGGTTTTGAAACCCATTATCCATATTCTATTCAGGTGTAGTCTGTATTTCAAATTTTGGGGGACGCTGTCAGTGAGGAATGTGAAAGTACCTTCAACGGACCCTATGTTGGAAACATCTTTCTGCCAACTCTACTATGCTCCCCTGAAGCATTCTTTTACTGGGATAGCTCATTCTGCTCAGGGAAAGAGTTTAGTTTTGCCAGTAAAGTACCTGCACACAACACATATCTGTTAGAGGAAGTTACCACTGTGCTCTTACATGTGCTAGTGTCAGCAAAGATGTTTAAAAACAGACAAGATCTGGCTCACCAAAACAACCTTCTGGCACAACCATTTCTGAGCTCTCTCTGCAGTGCCTTTCTCTTTCCTTCTCTGTGTTGCAAAACATTAATCTAGATTCATAATTCAGATCCTCAAAAGAAGCGAGAAAGGTTACATCAGTGCCTGAGTCACTTTAAGTTTTGCACACAAAACTGTGAAAAAACATTTTTCATGAATGAAGTAGCTAGAAAGAGCCAAAGGTTTGGGTATGTGTTCAGTGCTGACAAATACTTAATAAATTTCAGAAACCTTCTGTGGCTGATGCAACGTGAGAAATCCTCAGAGGACTTAGCATACAGCACCGTCTTCACATGGAGATAGCCAACAGTGTTCTGCAAAAGAACACTGTCCTCTTCTTGGGGTGCCAGATGGGTGAATCTTAAAACTGACAAACATGAGGTTGCAGAGGAACCAAAAAATTCTAATTATAAACCTATGTCACATCATCCAAGCCATATGCAGAGTAATTCAAAATAAGGAGAAACAGAGGAACAAATGCGTAGACAAAAGCAGAAAGTTCAGGCCTGCTCCTCTTCTTGAGACCATACACACACAAAAAGAACAAGGTCCCTTTGTAACATTCTGATTTTCAGACAGTACATCTTACTTCACAGCTGCTGTGCTACCATGATGAGCACTCCCTTTCCATCCAACCCATGCTCACTGCTCCATACATGAGTCAGACTGGAGACCCGTTCAGCCCCTAAATATGTGCCTAAGTCTTTCCATATTCAGGAAAGAAACTCAGATGAAATTCTGACTAATGAAAAGCATGTGCTTAAGTGTTTACCTGAATAAAGCTGCTCTGCTGAATTTGTGCGAAAATGTCAAACGCATGTCAGGCAAACTCAGGATCTTCCACAGCACTCCTGTTTGCAGAGCCTCTGCCATGAAAAGCACTGTATCCCAAAGGGGGAAAAAGTTTTTCCTGGAGAGCAGCCCAGAACGAAAGGAGCCATCAGATCAAAGATAAGTCTTACCTCCCCCACTACACCCCTCACTTCCCCAAACAGCAGATCAAGGCAGAGGAGGACTACAAAAAAGGAAAAAAATAAGATTCGTTTTCCAGCAGAAAAATGAGACGTTCCCCTGACTCCCTTGATTTCTTCAAGCAATGCAGCTAGGAGCAGGCTGTTGCTTGCCTGGAAGCTCATAGACCACAAGATGTGAAGTCATGGAGTGCCAGTGTAAAGTTATTTATTGGCATCTTCCACCGCCAAGCCACTTCACAGTTTGGCAGTATGCAGGAGGGTGTTCAAACTGACCACAGCAGGCTGACCTTTCTGCTTCCACAGACAGAATGGTCTCCAGCCCCTATGATTCAAGAAGCCATGGATACTTTTGTTTGTTGGCCATTATTCATTAGATTTGGGAGACCAAGCTGTTTAAACTTCTTGAAGCAAAGAAAAAAATGTTGCACATTTTACATTATGTCTTGAAAATATGAAAGCTTGCTGCAATCTTCAAACACAATATTTATGAATTGGTCTTTCAGCCAAATCCACTTTTGCATAAGGATATACAGCTGCTGGTACCCAAAAGTATGATAGCTCCCAAATATATCTTTGCCATTTTTAAAAATCATTCTAGGGGCTTGAAAATAATATTTTCTTTCATTGTAAGTGAAATCTCTAGCTCTGATGTTTCAAAGACAGTCTGAAATTAGCCGGGTTTTGTGTGTGTTTGTTTGTTTGTTTGTGCACAAGAATAATTGATTAAATCAGCACAAGTGTAACTGATTATACACTCTAACAAAACTACTGAAGAATTCAGCAGCAAAACCAGCAGTATCATGAAGAGCCATACCCAGTTTTTATGCTTACATCTCCTATATGGAATTCCCTCTTAATTATACAGTAGCAAATTTGAAATGTGTCATCATCTCGTACCACTGGATATCATAGATTATGAATGAATGTAACCTGAATTTTTCAACACTGTTAAATAAATTTTTTTAAGATGTCTCTTTAAACTTTTTCATTAAAGGGGAAAATTTGCATAGAGGAATATTTAAACACTCACAACTTACAAAGAATGTCAGCCCTCTTTCATTAACCAGAGCAATGACCCTCTAATAGTTTCACACTGATAAAAAATATGCAGAGAAATATGCCATGTCTAATGCCAATCAGGACTTTGAAAAAATATATCTATTATAGACTGGTCAAATGAAATGTGAAATTCATACTTAAAAATTGAACTTTCATCCTTCAGTGTTCTGAAAAATCATCTATTTTTAATGGAAATAGAAAAGCTATCTTTATCAAATTTCTCATTCAGCTGACAACAATAAACCTATTGTTCAGATGTAGTGGAAATGGGTCTTTGGAAAAGGAGTGTTTTAAGAAAATCAAACAGAAATTGCATCAAAGAAGAAATGCTTCTTTAACTGTCATTACTCTCTATATATAGCCTGCAGTTTTTGATTCGTTTTAGGTTTGCCAGAATAACAGGCAATTGGGCACCATGAAAAATTATTTTTTTTATCATTCCCATAAGAGAAAACGCATTTGCTTGTTTAAGGGAGAATAAGCCAGTTTAGTGTTATGTCTTTTGCTTTAAGAAGTATGTCTGCAGGGATCCAGATGCTGAGAAGCAGAAAGCTGACAGCTTTAGTTTGAAATGCTACACTATACATTAAGAAGCCATATACCGACTATTTATTTCACAAGCATGAATTAGATCCTGTGACAACACAACTTTCAGTCGTTTCAGCAAGGAAATAACAATACTTGGCACTCTCCAAAGGCTTTCCATCTGAAAAATGCAAACAGCTAAGAGGTAGCAGGGTGAGGGGGGGACCTGAGCCACTGTGCAGGAAACCAATGGAGCTGGGACATCCAGGGAGAGCTCCAAAGGCACCAGGTGTTGCACAGCTGGAAGCAAAGTGGCAAGGTACTGCCTGATGTATCCTGATCACCACAGAGGTGACCAATGCCCAAAAAACCCCTTACTGTAGCCCCTCTTCCTGTCAATGGCCTTTTTAGCATCCCACGGCTCCCTGCTTCGTGCCCCCCTCTGACACCTGGTTATGACTGGCACCCAGAATTGTTCATACCCTACAATACTCTGTAAAGCTGTCCTAGTTTACAGTTCAGAGAAGTGATGCACAGAAAGCATTATGTATGTGGTCTAAGCTCATAACACTGCACAGAAGAAGAATTATGAATAAAACCCATTTCTCTGGAGATTTCCCGTTTTGTCACCCTCAACAAAACCCCTTTTACACAGACTTCAAAATCCGTGAGTATTTTTTTCTGACTGCAATACTATGCCAAATATTTATTTTATCAGTCCAAAACTCAATTTACTGAAACTCTGCATCAATACTTCAGAGGAAATGCTAAGATTCTACCCAGAAGAAGAGGAAGGATTACTGAGATGAATATTGTGCAAATAAATCTCTGCCTGGATCACCAATCTTACAAACTGCTGTTTTGCCCTAAGGCAAGTACCTTAAAATAAGCACCTGTACATAGAAGGGGTCTAAGCAAGCTCAATGAAATTCCTGGAAACATGTATGATGTATATAAACTTTTTACAGTGCTGTAGTCAGTGAAGGTGAGAATAACAGACTGAAAGAGAGTGCGAGACAGAAAGAGGAGAGAAGAAAGGAGGGGAGGGCAAGGTGGAAAGTAGAAGGTGCTAAGACCTGACAGAAGTAAAAAGAAAAAAAGATCCTAGTAAAGGAAGCTAAAGATTCAAAACCAGAAATATAAAAGGAGAGGGAAGAGTTAGAATACAAAGTGAGATAATTTTAAATTTTTAAATTAAAAAAAAAATCAAACCCATAAAGTGAGAAAGTTTAGACCTTTTAGAAACTCGAGTCGGTAATTTTCTGTCAGCCGAACTCTCCTTGATTTTTGCCTTAATGGGAGTGGGAGTTTTGCCTTAATGAGGACAGCAGGACAGGCACCAAATGCAGCTTCATACTTGAATAACAGCAAGATATAACAAGATATTTTGTTGTTGAAAAAGATGATGCATTTTTGAGTAAATATGGATGTTACAAGCCAGGCAGTATAAATGTAATTGCTACAACGAGCTGAGTTACATCAGTGTGTGTCAGCTGACAATAAGGTCCTTTGTGCTGGAAAGAAAGAAAAAAGATGGAAAAAAAATGACTGGTGCCACTCTACAAACAATCAAATTAAAGGCCCAGAATTATTCCAGCAAAACACCCATCGACTTCAGTGACAGCCCAGAAACAGATTCTTCAGTCCTTCTTATAAAAATATAAATATAGGAATGACTATGAGTGACCTATTTATTTTTCATCAGTCTTGCTCTTGCTGAAATTGTTGGAAATGCACCCAGCTGCTTTACAGAACTATTGTTTGATTAGGCTTTTTATGTGAAACTATCTATCCCAAATATTGTATTACTATACAAAAAAAAAGGCATTGAAAAGTAGATAGGAGAATAAAATATTCTTCTCACCTTCACAGCCAAAGATAAAGCAAATTATAACAACTCACTGTTTATCTAATCAAGAGGATGAAGATTTTGCCTGAGTAAATAGTGGCCTTAATGGTCCATGTAGAAATCGTATAGTTGTCTTCCCCTTTATAAATTATGAACTAAAAGAACCCTGGCTGGAAGTGTAACTGGAATGTGGGTATGTCTAATGCAAAACCTCCAATTTAAAACCTTTTCCTGTTTTATATGTCAAAACCAGGAACAGACAAAATAACACAAGTAAAATCCATAGAATTACCAATAAAAACACTGAGGCAGATATTTTGTATCAGAATTAGAAATAACAGAGAAATATTCTATCTCTAGCTGATCATGCTGCACACAGTATTGACTAGATTTTGCAAGCATACTGTTCTTATGCATAACATGGGAAATATGTCAATTCTCCCAAAGTATTAATGAGAGGTGTCCCACCCAAACCAATAAATCTAGGACATGTTTAAAGTCAGATTTATTCAGCCACTGACTCAATCAGATAACCAGGAATGCTCAGGTTTTGCATGGTTACATCCACCTGTTGATTTAGAGATTACAGGTGGAAGCTGCCTTATTAAAATTGTTCTTCAGCTTAAAAATTTGACACACCTAACAGAGGGAATCAAGAGAAAAATAGTCTGGTCTGTGATCGATGATAAAAGGATAATAAATGATCAAACTCAATTATTATTGTTTGCAGGGCTAACATTATGCTTAAAGAAATTCATTGCCATCTGCAAGCCTGTTAAAATTGATTACAATTTTCTTGTGCTGGTTTTTTTCCCAATGGTTGAATAGCATTGTCTGTTTTTAAAAGAAAAAAATCCCAAAGCTGCTTGAATAATAAATTGTTTATCCCTTGATAGAACAAACCATAGTGATGAACTTTAAGAATGGTTACCAAATTAGAAATGAGAGTGAAAAACAAGTACTTTCTTGTTCAAGGCTTTGTTTTTAATGTCTTTTTATTTTTAACTAGATTGAGTGCTGATTACAGAAAATTCAAGGCTACCCAGACATCAGGCTGCTCAATTGACTGGAAAGTTTGATGACTTCTCTGAAAAGTGAGGTCTGTGTATGAAATTAAGTCAGTATCACTGGTTCTAGATAATTTAAGGGGGAAGAGAGGAAAAGGTTAATACTGGTTATTAAATAATGTTAAATGAGATCAAACAAGACGTGCAGGATTCAGGAGGGCTCTTGGAGCTCCGGTTGTTTCCCCAGGCTGCTTATGCAACCTTGTTTGCGCAGGCAGTGCAAGGGCCTGCCATTTTATTACATAAGGTAGCCCAAAAATATACAGCCAGGCAGTTGTGAGCTCCATTAAGTGCTGCATTGGAGTTTCTGTATCAGTTAGCATCTGGAAATTATAGGCAACTACCAGAAGGACTTAAGACATTGCTGAGTTTGGGAATGGTGCTTGTTGTTTTAATAGCAACAGACCTCATCCAAAAGGCAGCAAAATGCCATCACTGTGAGCTGTGTTTTAATACATTGTGCTTTGACCATTGCTTAAGTAAACAGCAATACAGCCTTTGGTTTAGCACAGCCGTCATAAATGCAATCCATGGCTTTAAAATCTGCCTTTCAGATGATTAAGCAAATTGTCTGGTTTAATAAACAGCAGTGAACACAACATTTCTGTTTTAACCAGTGGTTAAATTCAGTGGATAACTGAAGAAATTTAATTCCCAGTCCTCTCATTCTCAGTTCAGAATGTCAAGGCCTGGTCTTGTAGAGACAGATGAAACCAACTACAGCAACACCTCGTCAGAGAAAATGCCCACCTTGGCCCAAATCCTCTCCCTGGCACCGAGCAGCAGGGAAGGCTGGGGAAGCCTGTGTCAGCAGGGCAGGCATGTAGCAGTATTACAGTCTCCCAGCAGGAACTTCTTCAGCCAGGCGTTGTATCTCATTATTCAATGCCTTCAGGTGGGATTGCTTCCCTGAATGAAGTGCTTTCTGAACCTACTTGAACCCAAGAAGATAATCCTCACCATGACTGCACAGCTCCACAACAGGACACCAAGGAGGGCGCTCAAGCAGTGCACACAGCTTTTTGGAGTACAGTCCTGGACCATGCCTTGGCTTTTCTTTGGAGCACTTCAACTAGCTGCTCCCAGCCAGCCTGTTCCATGGCAGATGTGCTGTAATGGAGCCAGCTCTGAGCAGGGAAGGTACGAGCCACTAGCAGCATCTTGGCCTTGGGAACTGAGAGGGGCCAGATGCTGGTCCATTCTCTCCACAGGGAGACCTCCAGGCCCAGCAGCCCCTCTCAGCCATGGCCAGACACAGGTGCTGAGGAGCAAGTACAAGAACAAGGCAAACCAGTGGTGGTATTTCTTCAGGATACTCACCAAGCTTCCAAAATATGCTGCTCAAAACTTCCCATGCCAGAGGCAGTGGTTTTAAATTTAACAGCCCTTGATGGATTTCTCTTCCATGAACTCATCCAGTCACCTCATTAGCTGATGTAACCTCTCAGCATCCACATCCTGTGGTGAGGAGCTCAGCAGTCTGACCATGCCATGTGAAGAGCAATCTCCTTTTGTTTCCATTCCTGCAACTGCCTGCCCAGTGCCCTCTGCTGCTGTGGCTGTGATCAGTCATTCCTGGTTTGCCTTCTCCATGCTTTGCTTAATTTTACAGATGTGTGTTGCATCACTTTATCAGCATTGTCAGTCCTGAGACAGGAGTAACTGTTTCTCTGATCCCCTTTCCTATGACCCTCCAAACCATCTCCCTTGCCACTAGCCATCTCTGATGTGGGGGAATCAACATCACAGGACACTGGAGATGAAGCACATTACAGCTGCTACAGTGAAATAATGAGGAGTCTTTTTTATAATTTCCCATCATTTAAAAAACAATCTTAATGTTCTATTTCCTTTTGTTTTTTAACTCACACCTCCACATTGCATTGATTTTTTTTCCCCTGAGTTGACCAGGGAAGATGTTGTCTAAGTTTTGGCACCTTCAGTGACCTATAGCAATTAATTTCTATGACTATAGATATATTTTCTTCTATTTATTTTCAAACTGACATGCATATTACATTTATATCACATGAAGATACTCAAGGAGAAAGGCTGATTGAAATGTCCCAGTAGATGACACTGCCATGCCAGCATTTTGTGTACATTTTGAAATTAGAGGTTTCATACCTGAATTTCCAAATTTCAGTTCTGATCTCAAACATACATACTCTCAATTTTTTTTCCCCTAATCATCATTCCACTTGGCTAGAAATCTTCTATTTTATGCAGATCCCTAAGAACGGTAGTAAAACAGCTGAAAAACACCTTCTGTCATAATCAGGCCAGCAGAAGCCCAGCTGTTTTACACAGACTTGTGCCCAAGCAGGAGGAGGTTAGATAACCACCCTGTTCCCACCATTTACATGGTCATTTTTGGAGTATCTTGACGCTCAAGGCCTGCTACCTTGCCACAAAGACAGAGGAGAAAGAGATGGCACTGCCTCAAAGTGCTTGGTGGTAAAGGAGAGAACAAGAAACAGCAGGCAGATGGGGTACTATAAATCTGGTCCTATAGTATGGCAATACTATTTCCTAGTAACAAAGGTCCAAGCTCACCAGTGACCTAAGTTTTGTGAGAGCTTTATTTTGCTGAAGCCACAGGTGGATTTTCAGACCGAAGCAGGATTAAAACTAGCACTGGGGATGCATAAGACTATTCTTCCCAAATGTATTAGGCAGCCTGCAATAAACACCGATTTCTGCCATGGTCCTTGGATAAAGCAACAGAAGTGTCTTTACCAAAGTGTAATTAAAACCAACGTTTTGGTTGGACTGAGCTGTGCCTCATAGTTTGCTTTCAGGGGGAAGAGACACAGGAAGAGCAGCATAAAAACCAGTATTTATCCCTCTATCCCCAAAATGTACGTCGAATTTATGTGGACAAGGCCAAGAAAGCCATTTCCCTAAATCCCTCAATCTAATCTGCCAACATCCCAGAGCCACCACAAGATAAATGCAAGGAGCAGAGAATGAACCACATCTGCAGCTCCTCAGCTCCTTATTCAGAGCATGAGCCTGTATGACCCACATCCCTTATCACCCCCTTGCCTTTCCTGCCCTGCAGTTCTTGCAATTTTGAATTCAGCTGGCATTGTTTCACATACATACATGCATGCATATATATATGTATATATTCTGTGTCCCATACCATGTCACAAGGGCTTTAGTCCCTCCCAAAACAGCAATACCAAAAGCAGCATTGCATAAATAAATCCACCACCATCTATGCATTCTGCTTAAATGCTGTTACATGGTGTTTCCTTTTCAAACCTCAGTAGTCAGACTCATAAAATCACTATATCAGCTGATGCAGAGTGCCTACTGAATTAAATTAGCTAAAATACAAATGTTTGCATGGCCTCAGCCTACCTTTTCAAGAAGTTTTATTAAGATCAAGGATCGACAGACAGTTAAACCAAATCCAGGAAAATTAATTTTTTATACAGATAATGATCCCTCTAAAAAAATCTGCAATTCAAGTGCATCTCTCCTAAGAGCCTAGACACAAAACTATAAACAC
This sequence comes from Melospiza georgiana, assembly GCF_028018845.1. NCBI lineage: Eukaryota > Metazoa > Chordata > Aves > Passeriformes > Passerellidae > Melospiza > Melospiza georgiana. The sequence goes on from NC_080431.1 coordinate 22,361,645, forward strand.
AAATGGAAGTTACCTAAGTTCATCTAAGACAGAATGAAAAGCAATTAAATGCACATAAAATGTGTATTTGGGTGTTATTTTTAACTGTATGACATTTACCAATCCAGGGAAGAGGCAAAGAAGCAGAGGCAAGGGCTGAGACACAGCAGGCAGTGTGGGGAGGAAAATGAGAAGGATGAAAAAGTAGTAGTACTATGCCCTGGTTATTGAAAGAATGGAAACCACTGTGGTTTTGCATGCTCAGATCTCCTGTCCCTGTACACGACAAGTGTCAACTTCCTTCTTTCCACCATTCCTTCTCTTGGCCTGGGTTTACTACCTCTATCTACAGTTCCCTACACCTTGTTCCCAAGATTTGTCATCTATGACCCCACAAATCCTTGGTCTCAAATCTCTGCTCTTCAATTTCTCCATGTATCCATCACCAGTACTTCTTCTCAGAAGTGGGACCGTTCTAGTTCCACAATTTTTGTCACCATGCAAGTGAATGAAACAGTTTCCTCCTCCACCCTTCCATGGCATCGCCAGTCACACTCTGCCAACCCAAGACACAGTTGAGAAAGTCTTCAATTCTCCCTCCTGCACTCACTGTAGAAGCAACACCCTGGAAGAAACCCTGGAAGAATAACTGGGGGGAAAGTCCACTCAGCCCATCAGCCACCAGCTGGAGGGGTCTCATCCTTCCCAGGAAGAGGAGCAGTTGCTCAGCTCCTAACAGTGCTGGGATGCTCAGCATGCCTTGTGCGGAGAGCATCTTCAAGCCAGTGCAATGGTCAAGCCCTCAACAAGTTCCCTCCCAAGAGCACACGCCCTGAGCATTGCGATAAAATTATACTGGAGAGAAATTCTGGAAGATTCTCAGAGGATCAGCAAAAGGCACTCCCCCATCACAAGATGATCCCAAGAAAAATATCTTTTCCCTGTTCCAAAACACGATGCCACAAGAATTTAAATCTCAAAGAAAGTGTTTCTTAGCATAGTGAAAAAAATTCAGATTCCCAGATAGATCAAGGTCTCCTAATGCAGGATGTAAACCTAAACCATCTTCATCAAATACGTTGTGAAAGACCAAGTTTATGTCTTACCATGATCTCAGAAATAACCACACCACTTAATCTGAAAGTTCCCAAAGACAGTCTGTCTTCAGCAGGCACTCAACCTGCAAAATACCAGCCTAGGCTTAAGCTTAGCAAAAAAACCTGACAGCAGAGCATTGTACTAGAAAGCACTAGCTAATTTTAACTGTAGACAACATTGCTGCCTATGATGAAAAAACAACTCCTTTAAGAGCTCTTGCATGCTTCAGGGTAGAGATTTGGGCAAAAATATTGTAATTCTGTGGATTCAACCCTGCAAACGTGCAGGAAGGCACCTTTATTTGTGAGGGAAAACTAATTTAGGAAAGCTCACTTTCTCCAGGCTTTGGTGCAGGGCACAGAAGTGCTGCCAGCTTGGGGAATCACCCTGATGTCACATACCTAGTTCTAGAAAACCTTCATTTCACATCTTCAGTGAAAGAATGTAGTTTGGCAATCACATTCTCCAAATACTCCTGGCCATCTCTGCAGAGCAACTCTGTGCTCATATTCATCTACTGAAATGTATGCTGGATTGGGCTCTCCACCAGCTGACAGCTCTCGGAATCAGACGTGGATCAGTGGATGATGAGCTGGCTACGTCTGGACACTGTGAACTCTAATTATTTAGCACCACCAAATAAACTAAACCCACAGTTTAGGGCATTAACATCTCACACTGGGGTAAATTAGATTATTTTCCACTTCAAGAGCAACCACTTGTTGAACTGAATGCTCAGGTTGGCTGTGCCCATCCGAGAGATCCCTACAGGAGGTTTAGCACCATGAAAAAATCCAAGTTCCTCTGCTGGCTGTAACGCTTATAACCGCTAATTATTTCTGAGTCACTTGAGTGAAAGTAAGCTGCCATCCTGTAGACAGCTAAGGGAGTACGGAGCAAAGTTTCTGGATGAGCGTGCTTGTTAATTGACAAATCGGGCTAGTGACCATAGAGGAAGGCACCACGACACAGCTCCGTGTGAATCTGGCGCTGCCGTTCAGCCGTGTATTTAAGGTTTACCCCGCTCCACACAGGGATGCAAACACGCGGGAGGGGAGTTCTGCGCAGGGCTGCAGCAGCAGCAGGGCTCTCCCAGCACACGACACAACCCCTGCTCCCCCCGGCAGCTTTCACCCATTCAAAATCCCCACTGGTCTTACTGGAAGTTTTCCTTGAGCAAACACCTCCCGATCGCATCGCAGACCCTGTTCCAGTCTAGCTTACAGGAACCCCCAAAGTCAGGAAACGTCCAACCACACCAAACGAGATGGCGAGGAGGACTGCTTGGGGGACAACTTAGTTTCCAAACGGAGGGGCTCGCCCGGCCGGACCCCGCCAGCCCGGCCAGGGCAGACACGCCGCACATGAGCGGGCTCCCCACGGAAACTTTCCCGCGGCAGAGCCACGCCACCCCGCACCACCGGGCACGTCCGTGACCCCCGCGGAGCGGGCACACCGCGGAGCTGGCCCCGGCCGCCGCCGCGGGGTCACGCGTGGCCGAGCATCCCGCGAGGGTGCCCCGGGCGGGCGCCCCCCGGGCGGGTGTCGCGGTTGGGCGCCCCACGGGACGGAGGCAGGGTCGGGGCCGCACGGCCGCGCGTTACCTGGGGTGCCGGTGCTGCGGGAGCGCGGCGGGGAAGCCCCAGCCGCCGCCGCTGCTGCTGCTGTCCGCGGTGGCCACCTGGGCGCGGGAGCCGCCGCCGGTGCCGGTGCCGGCGAGCTGGATGCCGCCGCTTTTCCGGTGCCTCCCGGTGCTGTTGCGGCAGCGGCCGCCGCTGCTCCAGCCGCGCAGGAGGCCGGCCTCGGGAGCCGGCAAACTCTTCCTCGCCGACGAGGAGCCGGGGACGCTGCCCGCCTCCTGCCTGCCGCCGGTGCCGGTGCCCTGTCTCATGGTGCGCGGGGCCGCCGCATGCCGCTCTGCCGCCGCCCCGGGCGCCGCGGGACCCACGCGCGCCGGGGCCAGGGGCTCCGCCGGCACCGGGAGGCCGCCGGGAGCCCGGGCTGCTGCGGAGGAGTGCGGAGGCCAGAGGCCGGGGGGGCTGCTGGCTGGGGCTCCCGCTGGGGCATTAAGTTGGACGCGCGGCCTGGAGAGGCAGGGCGGGCGCGGGGGCTGCGGGGCCGATAGTTCTCCGCGAAGTTGGAGCCCGGCGGGCGAGGCGGGGGCATCCTCTCCGCCGGCCCTTCATCGCCGCCCGCCGCCGCCTCCCCTCGCCTGCCCCCGCCGCCGGGCCACCGCCCCGCGCCCTCAGCCGGCGGCTCTGCGGGGGCGCGCCCCGCGCCCCGCGCCCATGGGCGCAGCCGCGGCGCCGGCGGCAGAGGATCTCCCGTGCCGGTTTCCTCCGCCGCTCGTCGCCTTCTCCGGCAGGGAGCGGGGGGAGATGGAGGGGGGGGGGTGAGGGCCGGGGGGCGCCCAAACGCGAGGCTGTTGCTCAAAATGGGTCAGGAAGGGGGAAAGGGACCCCGGCGCTCGGCGCCCCCGTACCCGCGGTGGGCGCTGGGAGGGCCGGGCTGGGGCGGTGGGTAGCGAGAGGGCTGCGGAGGAGCTCTCCCGCCCCGGCTCCTGTGCACAAGTGCAGGGAATGTTCCACTGACCTACATATTTTTCCAAACATACGTGACCTTTTTTTTTTCTCTCTCTCTCTCTCGTTCTGTGGGAGGAGACAGGCGAGGATCCAAGAAAAGGAGAAGCTGGAAAGAGAACGAAAGGGGAAGCAGGGAAAAAAAAACCCTCAACCTAAGAGCTAGCCCCGCATCAAGGATGGTTTCACACCGCCGCCGCGAGCGAACCCCGGCGTGCCCACGTTTACATATGTCTGTAGCGATATCCCCGCTCCGCACCGGCGGACGGCTCGGTAGCCTGACCCCGGGAGCCCCCGGCGGTGCCGCCGGCCCCGCCGAGCAGGACTGCGCGCGGTGCCCGGCCCTGGCTCCCGGGGCGATCCGGCGGGACCCCTGCGCGGCTCCGCTCGGCGGGCTCGGGACCCCCTCCCCGCTCGGCCCCCGCCTCAGGGGGCGATCCCGCGCCCTGTCCGTGCCCGCTGTCCCGGCCGTGGTGGCGGCGTGAAGCGGGCCGGAGCGGGGCACGGCACCGCGCTGCCCGGGGCAGGCTCACGGGCACAGGCAGGAGCTCCCGATCTGGTTATGCAACGGCGCACAGGCAATTGGAGCAAAACCTTGACAGAGAGCGCTTTTTTTTTTTCCTTGTTTCAAAGTAGGTCATTCTTTTTATTCCCTATTTTGCTTTTTTTTTTTTTTCACCTCTTTTTTTTTTTTTTGGTTTTTTTTTTTTTTTTGTGTGTGTGTTTTTTTTTTTTTTTTTTTTTTTTGTTTTGTTTTTCCCTCTAATACTCGTCCTGCAAAGTGGCCAGTAAGAGAGAAGGCGGTGTGCTCGAGCCTGGTAGGAGCTGGCGATCGGAGCCTTGCTCTTGCCTCAACGGGCACTCCTGCCGGCTTCTGGCGGCGGCTCCGGAGTTGCCCTTCTTTCCCAAGGAAGGCACAAGTGGCCGGGGAGCGGGGACACGGCTCGGGCAGAGCCCGCCGCCTCCCCGCCGCTCCCGGCCGCGCTCCCCGCGCCTCCCGCCGGCTCAGTCCCAGGAGCCCCGGGCCTCGCCGGCTATTGCCCCCTGCCCGCTGCCGCCCTCGCACCGCCTGTGTACCCGGGGCTTGCTGGCACTGCTGGCAGACACCTCTTTCACCGGCAGAAGGGGTTTCTCCCCGAGATACAGTATGTGCTTTCGGGAGAGTTGTATTTTTTTCTGTTCAGAGGAGGGTTTTGTTGGGGAGGGAAAGCCCCTATATCGAGGTGCAAGCTGTGTCCTTTCCAAAAGGCCTGACTGTGCAGCCATGCCTCTTCCAGTAGAGTTTGTGTGGTGGGCCGGGCGCTGTTTCCCCATGTCCCCCGATGCCTCCTTTTGTAAAGACACGTTAATCCTCACGAAATATCCCCCAGCAGAGAACACTGCGCACTCCGGGTATGCGTCTGTGGATGCAGCGTGTGAACTGATGGTTGTTCCAGCTACCTGGCCCTTGTGGGGAGCTGTGCTGCTTTTCCCACTTCCTCCACCACCCAGCTCACCCAGTTATCCCACCGTGATGTTTGCCTCCTGCCGTACACCTTATCCAGCCAGTTATTTGATCCAATTCAATCCCCAATGCAAATGTGAATAACTACAAGGTACGGAAATATGTTGTGCTCCTTTGCTGAGCACTTTTACATCATACTTTATACAACAGGCATGACTAATGTCGAAAGGGTAAAGTTGTTTACTTTTAACCAAGATTAAGTACAAAACTTCAAAAAGCTCCTCCCTTCCTTTGGATGAAACCCAGCATTTTTTCCCATTTGGAAATTGTCAAACAGTGGTTAAACAATCCTTTGGCAAACAAGTAGTGCCTGAGGGAATAAAGCATCAGATACATGGGGAGTGGAATAAAAGACATTTATTTTCCTGAGGTACTTTTCTTGTGTTGCACAATGAAGTATAACATAAAATCTTCAAGCCTTGTAAGGTTAGAGAAAAGGAACTTCCCATGATTATATAAACTACATGATTTGATATTCCAGTCCTTTTGAAAACCTACCTAAATCCTTTCCCCAAACCAACCCTGTGCTTTCAGAAGCTGGGAAACCAAGTACCTTAAGGAAAATACCAGGCTGAGAAATGCAATCAGAGACACACAGGCTCATGTACAAAATTACATCTCTATCGTGCTGCGTTTTAACATCTTCCCTGTGAATTTCTAAGGACACCATTGCACAAGTGAACAAGTGAGACTGGTTAAGGTTTGTTTCTTAATTCATTCCCTAGGTTACCAGAGTAAACTTTAATTAGGGCAGCAAAGAGCAGAGCGGCTGAGGGTGAGGCAGGTTTTTCCCAGCTCATACCTGAATCCCGTTGTGAAATACCAGCCATTCAAAACACAAAGCCTTTCTCTCTGTCCAGTGACACATGGAAAATAACCAAATACTGTCAATACCATGTTTGGCTTGGAAATTACCCAAAGAATTATGCTAGATGCTACACGTAAGAACTTTAGGCAAAGAGCCCAGCTTCAATTTTAAAGAATGAAATATTTTAATAATAATGAAATATTAGTAAGCAACTTTTCAGACACCAGGAGCCTATGATCCAAAGACACAATTCCTTTTGTTTCAACTAGAATAGGCTGGCCAACCTTCACGGCCCAGAAACAAGGCAAGAGAGTTTTCAATAGGCTGTGAACCACAGGCTAGGTGTCTCCCAGTGAGAAGGGCCAAGGGGGAGAGCCTGAGAGGACAGCAGCACCCCAGGGACTCTGCTGCTCCATTGTGGCAAGACTATGGGAGGGATTTGGGTTGGGTGTGAGTTCAACCCAGACACACTGTGTTTAACTCTGCTGGTTTGCTTTCTCTTGCTGCCAGGAGTTAAATTTAGGAGGTGCTGCCACTGCAAGGCGAAACCCTTGGCACAAGACCTACCTTGGACATCCCTTGGCTCCAGAACCAGAGCCTGGCCACCACAATCTGGAAGCATAGGTCTCCCAAATACCTAAAGGGGGCCTACAGGAGAGCAGTGGAGTCACTTTTTGCAAGAGCACGTAGTGATAGGACAAGGGATAAAGGCTATAAAATGAAAGAAGACAGGTTTCGATAAAATATTAGGTGGTGGTTGGTTTTTTTTACATGTTGCCAAAGAAGTTGTGGATGCCCCATCCTCACAGTGGATGGAGCTTTCGTCCTACTTCATTAGCAACTTTGTCTAATGGAAGATGCCCATGGCAGGATGATCTTTAGGGTCCTTTCAAACCCAAAAGGTTCTGTGATGATTCTCTGATTGCCTGTTCTATATAAAGGCTTTTAATTTCCAGCAGACACCAGTAGATGTTGTGGGAAAACAGGATGCCATTTGCAGCCCCGTAATTTAAATGTGAAGCCTACATTCAGATTACTGTTTCTGTAGAGGTAAATAGGCTTCTCCCAAATAATCATCCTCTGATCAACATAAATGGCAACAGTGGTGCAAAAGTCAGAGATGGCACTGTAGAGCAGAGGACCATGATGGAAAAAAAATAAAGGACCCACAAAGACCTAACCAATTCCATTGAATATGACTGTTCTCTTTAGTTTTCAAGAAAGTAAGGAAATGGACAAGGATTCATTTGATTCATATTAATTAAAGGGCACAACAGACTTTGGATCATTTTTCTTACCTTCCACGTTGAAAGTGAGACCAACAGGCACAAATAAATGGCAAATAAATCGAATGTCTCATGTTAGTCAGAGAAGTCAAACCAGCTGTGTCTGCTGGGAGCTCTGTGCTTCTTTCCAGACAGGCTGGCTGGGGGAGGCAAGCATGGGAGCACAAGGACAGATGTGAGGAGCTCCTTCTTTGGGTAATGTACTTCTGTAACCAATTTTGTTAGAAATTTCTGCAGGGCCAAATAGTCTTCTGGGGATCAGCATTATTTTTCATTCTGCAGCTTGCAGCTTCCTGAGGGAGGGAGAGGTAATGCATACTTATCAACTAGCAGCACAGTCTTCGAGGCAGGGAAAAGCAGAGAGATTCCACAGTGAAATGGACCTCAGATGCATCCTACTGGAGCTGCCCCAAGCAGTGGAGTAGGATGTTTAATGGGTCATCAAGATCTGTTCCCTTAGAAAACCAAACTCCTTGTTTTTCTGCATGGTTATTACAAGAGAAGAGAGAAATTCCTGATTTGAACTTACTTCAGTCAGATCTAGTTTGGAAACAAAATCCATTGCCAGGGTTTTCATGGAAGAACTAAGCCAGGTGTATAATCTACCTGAGGGTTTGACTTTCTCAGCTTATTCAAAAAAGGGGTTGTAAGTTTCTTTTAAGTGGTTAATGCAAAGAGTGGGGAGGAAGAAGGTGTGGGTTGAAAAATTAGTTGCAAACCATTGAATAGACTTGCTGTCTGGAAGGTCTTAGGTTACTGCTGGGTGCCCAGAAAGCCCTAAAGCTTGCTGGCAATCTTGTGGCTGAGCATTTGCATCTTTTCTGGGAAGAACTTCCCAACAGCATGAGCTGTACGTGTGCACTCAATTGCCATGGAGCATACTGCATGTGTGTGTGTCAGCCTGGCGAGCCAAAGCTCAAGGCTGTGGAAATAATTCCTTCTTGTGTGGGAAAGAGATGATCCACTTACCCTGTGGCTGACAGCAGTCTTTGTGCCAGTGCACCCATACAAGACCTTTGGTTCACTCATAGCAGAATGGGAATACATCTCATGGGAATACATCCAGTTTCACTGTGACTGTGTTGGTTAATAGGAATAAGAAATTATGGCATGGCTGTGCCTGGGAAAAAGGCTCTGGTCTCAAATCAGACTGATGGAGTTTGTTCAGATTTGAGAGCTGTTCAAGAAAAGGAAGCTCAAGCTTGAATCCAGGAGTCAGAGATCTGCTATTTTTGCTCTGGAAGTCGTAGTGAAATGGAAGATAATAAGGGGTTGTAGTGCTACAACTGAATTAAGAACAGCTGGGAGAAGTCTGAATGCAAACACAGCATCTTTGTCCTAACCTTGACTGAGAATAAAAGACTATTGCTAATAGTTATTATGTTTTACATCTTACATTACTGTTGCACTGTGTTAATACTTTTTTGGCAGGCACATATTCCTGTGGACCTGTATAAAAGTTTTAGTTCCTGGCCAGTTTTAGAGAGATCTTCTACCTCATGCAGAAGCTCTTGATGAGCAGAAGGAAGGTGTAGTTAACTGTTGCCTCTCTCCTTACATGAAACAGCCTCATCACTATCTCCAGTGATTTCAGCACAAGCTGGATTAGGCCTGGATTTCATCATCACAGTCAGGATTCCAGTTTTTCAAATAATTTTGATAACTGCTCTTCCTCGTCTTTTTTTCTGGGTACTGATTTTGCTCACATATTTGGAGTTATACTGCTCACCACCACACACTCCCTCTTTCAAATTCATCTCAGCTTGCTTTCATTGTGTGCAACACTCTGCTCTTGCACCTACCTTAATCTCATAATGCAATTGCTAGTCACAACACATGCTGCTAGAAATATGGATAATTTAAATGTGGAAGTTTAGTAAAGAACAAAAGAAATTTAAAGAAATATTCAAACTCAAGGGCATAGAATCTGTCCACACATATTCAGCTCTGTCATCTATGATTCTCAAAGCAGTAAACAACTATCATATCAAGACAATGTGGAAGTCTGAATTTATGTGCTGTTATCAGATTCATCTCTTCATTGTATTTTTCAATCTTTTTTAAACTACTGCAGTCCGTGGGTACTAGATGTTAATGAGGCCCTAGGTGTGTTCTTCCTTGGGCTCATTCTTGCTCAAACAGATACTGAATTCCTGGTAATAATTAAAAAAAAAACTCTCCTAAATTAAACCATGCATTTAAAAATAATTTACTTTGCTGTTTCAAAGTCTTAGTTTGAGCATAGTCATACAATTAAAAAATCTTCAGAAAACTTTTTCCTTTAAGCTAGATTATGTCCTTTCTCTATTGTCAATGAAAATGGGTGAGTTCATGAACTGCTCTTCCTTTTTTGTGGCTGTCAGCTCCTCACCCTCATATTGATGCAAATGTGGTTATTCCATTGTGACTGCCCCAGGAGACTCTCAAAATACAAACAAAACAGTTTCAGTAATGCAAAACCAGGTGAGGTGTTCCCTTGATTTGCAAAGTCAGAGATGGGGCTGCAAGAACTTGAAGGATGCATTTGGCTTCCATCTCTAGGGCAGATAGTGTACAGATGTAGCTTCTAGCAGAGGCTGTGATATTCCCTTTTCACAGAGCATTGCAGGAGGAAAGGAAGCAGAGGAAGATAAAGTGTTAAAAAGGTAAATATTGACTCAAAGAAAGGAGACATAAAGGAGAATGTGGGAGAACTGTAAATGAGCCAGAGAGGATGGAGAAAAATTCTTCAGCAACTGTAATTAGGTTATATTTCGGGAGTAATTGCAGTGTTCCAGCATCAGCAGATACTGTAGGCAATGTTTGCCCCCAGCTCTGTTTGCTGAGAAGGCAGTGAGTTGTTTCAGTCTGCAGGGCCTGATCCTGGTGTGGTGGCACCAATTGTGCACAGACATAGCCCAGTGAGCCAGCCAATGTCCTCCCTCTACATGCCACTGGGAGCAGCCAGAAGGTTTGCAGGGAATGGAAGTGGTGAGTGCAGAGATGAAAACACAGTGGCATGTGTGGATGCCTAAGTGAATAATATGTATTTAAATGAGCTGCTGCTGCAAAATTGTGTTAGGAATTTAACACTGGATAAAAGGTGTTTAAATTGTCACCAATGTCTGGCTGATGCTGCTGCCTCTGCATAGGTGAGGATGAGGCTGGGCTAGTGCCTACCTCCTCACCACAGGCTGGAGTAGTAAGTGGGATGCAGGAACTGCATTGCCCTCCGGTTCCTTTGAGATACACTTCTCCTGTGTAAAACCAGATTATATAGGCTTTCTGCAGGGAGAATAGATTTCACCTTTAAGTCTTCTGCAGACATTTTACACTAGTAGTTCATGCACCATCAGAAAATCAATTACCATTGGTATTACGTGCAGATGAACAGTGCAGAGTAACGGAGAATTCATTTTACACAATGCTTTTAATAAAATGCTAAATAGAGCAAAATATTTTCTAAAGGGCTATTTCTAGGATCTGTGTAGGAAGCATGTCTCCAAGGGGAAGTTTGCACCTTTGTGATTTGGATGAGGAGTGAGTCTCAGAATTCTTAATGCTAACATTGGTCAAGAATGTATTTCTGCCAGGCTGGATTGTAGACAAGAGCACTGCATCATCTATAGTGCAATAGGTGTCACTTCACATGGAGAAACACTTTTCCTTTTAAAAACAAGAGTTTCACACACTGTGTTGTTGTGGTGCCAGTTGTTGCAAGATCCTAAAGTAACCGAATTACTGCTTCATTCTTGACACTCTTATCATCTTTTCCTGTTCTTGATGCCAGCGCAGTTTGCTGATTAGATTTGCTGCGTGTATTTCAGTAAATCATTTACTTCAGCACCTTGTTAGAAACAGACATCTGCAACAGCAGTCTTACTTCTACCTGAGCTTGGGTATGCATATGGGGAAAAGAAAGAGGCTCAGGTGGTTTTATCAGGAAGCAATTATGAAAATAAGAACAGAAATGCAGGGCCAGACCAAAGTATGCTGCCTCTAACTGTGGCCAGAAGGAGAAGTCTGAGGAGGTAAGAATAGCACAGGCATGCACTTCCATGGAGTGCTTCCTCAGCCATCAATGGTTTATGCTCAGGAGCTTCCCATATGCCCATGTAACCAGCATAAGCAACATCTTCCTGCAGGGAACCCCACAGCTTAACTATACATTTTATGAAGAGCCATCTGGTTTTGCTCAATTTGAACCTGCTGGTGTTATTTGGTACCTTTTTGTTCTTGGATTGGAAGAGAAGAAGAACAATCAGTCTCTCTTCAACCTCTTTATGGTCTTTGTGGTTTTATAGAAATATGGCATATTCCCTCCCAGTCATCACTTTTCCTGGCATGGAAATTGCTCTGTGTTTTTGATCATCCCTGTGATTCTTCTCTGAATGCTTTTCCACAGGATTTCCTGTAAGGTGAGGACAAGGACTGCATGTAGTGTTCATCAGGCAATCCAAGTGCACACACACTAAATCTGTACAGGTGCATGATGATGTTCTTGCTTTTCCTTCACTAATATTTGCTAGCACAGGGCTATGGCTCTTGTGTCATTAAGACCTTTGGAGATGCATAGTAGTTCAGTTACACGAGCTCAAGAACAGTTCTTTCCACTTACCTTTTATTTTTAAAATAGGCTGTCTGAATCCAAATTAATAGAAATTTGTCCTAATCTATCTCCATATTTCATTGTATTGAAAGAAAAGAATGGCTACAATATTGCTAAAGGGAAAATGTATTCTTATTCACTGTAACTTCCAAGATTTCTGAAGGGGCTATATTTAAGTATTTATGCAAAAAACCAACCATGCTGAGGGGGAAGGGGGATCAATCACAGAAAGCTTGAATAGCAAAAGGAAATGTTTCGAAATGTCCTAAACTTGTGGGGAAAAAAGTATGACAGGATAGAATAGAATAATAAAAGAAATCCTTCCACAATCTCCTTGCAATAGAATGTACTCCCTTCTTTTAAATGTTTTTGTTAGAGCTAAAACTGATGAAACCATGAGAATAACTAAAATAGATGAATCCTTCTGCCAGTTGCTATTACAATCTATTACTTGCAGGAAGGAAGCCTGTTTGTTTAAAAATATCCTCTCTGCCCTTAAAGATGCAGTGAGATGCTTGCATTACTTGAAATCGGTTGTAAATATTGTAATTACTCCGTTCCTTTTTCATTTTGCAATCCTTGCTGGATGTATTATTGTAAATCTCACAAATTTAAATTAATCTGTGCTGCTACTACTACTAAGTTAGACTGATATGGCACTATAGAAAACCAGCAGTGATCACCTAAGTTTCAGTCCAACATTTCCTACTTCCAGGATAACCAATACCTCTTTCCCACTTGGTTCCACTAAGCAAACCACAGAACTCCCCAAATTCCCCAGCTGATACCCACCCTCAGGTTTTCCACCATTTTTTCCTGCAGCATTGGCCTGTACTCCCTGCCACCACCCTGTGATTAGTCTGGCACCCCCAAGCCAAGTAACATGGGGTACAAATATTGAACTTGTGCCTTAAAATGCCTTTCCAAAGTTGTGCCTGAGTATCTCCAGCTGGTTTATGAGAGTGAGTGAAATGGCCTGAAAGCTTCATTTCAATTAAAATAAGCTCTGCTCCAGGTCTTCTCGCAATAATCAGCAGTGGCATTCAGCTTTCAAAAGCTGATGTTAATGCTTTGTTGGCATGAGTGTGCTGGCCTGTTTGCTACTTCTGAGAAGCACAAAAAGAGCTCTGGTCTGCATCACACAAACAGAACTTCATGTTTTAAAAACCTTTGATCTGAAAATTTACTACCCTTACCACTTCGGTTTGGCTTATATATACTTGGAACACTTCCATGGAGATACAGACATTTCTTTGGGGCATGATGAGCTTTTGACTTTTGCCTTTGATTTTTTTTTTAGACAGAGAGCTAAGATCTTTTCTGTGAGCATGCCTGCCCCAGGCAGCCACTATTCACAGTGGAAGCTGAGTAACATTTTGCTATTCAAACAGAAATCTGAGTGTGTTGTACAATTGCAACAATACGAGACCAACATGGCAAGATGGCATGGAGCCATTCATTCCTGCCTGGTTAAGAAGGAGGCTTTGGGAAAGGCAGGTAGAGAGAAGGGTATTGGCAGTATGTTAGCAAGGCATGAAGAAAGGCTTGAAGAACGTGAGGCATTGAGAAAAGGAGAGATCAAGAAGATGGGATGAGATGCACAGAAGTCTGGTGGGAGGTATGGACTAAGACTTGCAGGGATTTGGTGTGACCTGGTGATGTAAGCACTTTGCTGAGGCCCTGGATACTTCAGCATAGGTCTGAAGTTCAGTGAGCTGCTTTATTGCCACTGGAGGGTCACTTCACCTCCCCAGCTCTCAGATTTCCCCTCACCCCTAAATCTCTTCCAGCTCATCAGATAAGCATCAACAAAAAATTGTCAAGAGAGGAGAAAAAGAAAGATAAATTATGCTGTAGCTGAACAATGAGGACATGGGATCTGAGTCAAAAGATTACATGATTCTATGTGTTTTATGGGAAAGGGATGAGACAACTTTAGCTCCCTTCAGAAGATCTGACATTGTTATGTTCAAAGCTCTAAATGTAGAGACATGATCCTGGAGATGAGGTACAGAACGTGCAGCACTCAGCCAGCATGACAAAATCATTGCCAGGTAGAGATAAATGTAGCACAGTGAAATTATATAAACCCCTCTCCCTTGGTCTTTAGCTGCTAAAGAAGGATGGGGCATTGAGAAACCCCTCCTGTTTGATGGGGCAGAACACAGCCAGCTAAACTGGTCCTTTAATAATGCTCAGGGAGAAACACATGCTAGTGCTGCTTTGTATTTATTTTTCATTTTAATAATCAAAGTCAGCCATGTCTTCATGGATGTACTTGAGTTTGCTTTCAGTTCTCATGTATGTGATGCTGTGCCTTATCTTGCTCTGGTGGATCAGTTTGTTTACACAAGCTTGGCAGAGTGAGGAAGAGCTGCAGTCTGAGCCTTGGATCCAGCTACACTCTCCATTGAAATGGCACCACACACTGGCACTACGGTATAGGATTCAGGGTGCACTCAACAAGGGAGAGGAATGATGCATTTGACTCCATTTTATCAGAAGGCTAATTAATTACTTTATAATACTGTATTATTCTATATTATATTACACAATATTACATTACATCTAAACTGAATCTGCCAAGCACTCAACTGCACTCAACTGCCCAGAATCTCGTGACTGTCAACCAACAGTTCCAACACACACACACGGATTGAATTGGTCAGTGAATCAAAACACACCAGAATCTAATTGCTAATTCTTTTCAGGTAAACAATTTTCTACATTGCATTCTACTTGTGAACAACAAGAGGAGTAGCAATTGGGATAAGAATTGTTTTTTCTTTCTCAGAGGTTCAGAGAATATAAATCCCAGAAAATATCCTTGGGAAGTTGTGCCTTTTCTCTGTGAAGAGAAATGCGGCTACACTACAGGCCCAGGTGCTGCACCCATGCCCTCTCAGAGCCAGATGTGAATGCAGGACTTGAGATTTAATCAGCGTTGCTTTCAGACAATAATTGCAATACATCTGGAAGTGGCAAGCTGTTTATGTAAACATAGCTATAGTGTATCTCTTTTCGAAGAGGTAGTATCCAGGATTTAAAAAATCTTCTGAAGTCAGGAAAAAAGATTGTGTGCAGCCTCAGGAATTCACTTGGTTGTCAACAGCTGGTCAGGCTTCCTGATGCCAAAGTACAGTCCCTCTCTGTACCAAGGAGGGAGCTCCCAGATGATGTCATGAAGGAAATACAGCAAACTGTGTGCAACTGAAAGCCTTGAGCTTTCCTGAAGAAATTGTTCCTTTCACAGAAGGAAGAGCTATGGTCTGGTGTAGGGGAAATCTGAGACTCCTAAACATTCCAAATCCGTCCAGCGTAGATTAATTATTTATAATGTTAAAGACTTTAGCTGAAGTTATTAATTACTTCAGCTCCCCATTCAAGCAATCCAAATTGTGTCTACCTGTCTCCCTAGGCTTCTGGAATAGCTACTGGACATCTAAAGACTACGGTCAATGGAGCCAGGGTAGTTCAGCTAAGCTAGTGATGGAATTTATCTTCTAACAACATAAATTTCTCTTTTGACTCCATTCCCTGTTGACTAAACTTCCATTGACTCTAGTGGAAGCTTAGACATGTAGCTCACATAGACCTATCTGTATTGCATTCAACTAAAATTAAGCATCCCTTTCAGCAGCTAAATCCCCCTCTATAAGGCTTATTAGGTCAGACTCATCTGGGCAGGTGAGTGGCCTTCTGTTCTGCATGCATTGCCTCAGTGCAGAACTCATGTTGTCAATACTGAATATTGAAGTGACAGGTCTAAAAACAGAATAAATTGCTCAGAATGTTATATATAGATGAAATGCATTGAAATTTCAGATTCTTGAGAACTAAAATGAAATGTCTGAAGGAACACTTGAATGCACCATCCAAAGAACATGATCCTGAAATTGAAGGAAAAATAATGGGGCTCATTGCCACCAAAACTTACCAGAGAGGATGAACTAGACCAAAGTTAAGATCTGTTCAAACTCACACACAGTTTTCAATGCAGACAGTCAGGAAACAGTCCAAAAGAGAGTGATCCTTCCTCTTCTGTGCCATCACAACTTCAGCAATCAACAGCCACTTGGGTACTTGGTATGCTGAAGAATGTATCCAGACAGCTTTGTGTATTTCCTCCGTGGGCTCTCTCCTCCATGAAGAAATTCAAGCCCTTTTGGAATTCAAACCTCTGTTCCTGTCTTGGAACCCCTCAACATACACTTTTTCAGGATGAGAAATTCAGGACTTACTGCTGTGGCACTAAGCTCCACAATTTAAATATGCTCTGTGCAAAATCTTTGCATTCCCTTGATTTTCTTCCGATGTATTTCTCAGAGGCGCTGCCTTGTTCTACCATCAGGTGAAATAGTGAACTGCCTTTCCCCACTCACCTTTTCCATCACTTTTCAGATTTTATAGATGTCTATTGTAGTCTGTCTCTGCCAGAACAAATGTTGTTTATAATAGCTGCAAATGTTTGAAAAGACACCGGTTTGTATGATGATCAACTCTAGGAACCCAAGCAAGAGCTCACTGTAGAAAGACACCTCTAATGAATATAAAATACCTAGGGATTTAATACTGGATTTTGTTCCAATAAAGTATTTTGTTTTGGTCAGGCATTTTTAGTACCTGAGTTGTTAGTTCCTGTGAAACAACCTGGAGGTTTACTGGAGTCTCTTTCTCCACTTGTTTTAGTTCTCACATGAGATGCAAGGTATGAAATCCTTACCTGTTCACAAAACTCCCTCAGAGCTGAATGCATTACTAGTGGTATCTTTAGCTTGCACTTCTAGGGAATGAAGAAATGAGAAATACTTATAAATGTGTATTGCAAACCACTAGTTTAGATAAAGCTTGTGTATAATCCATGTTGACTTTAAACATTAACAGGTTTCAGTCACCAGAGGATATTATGTTTAATAGCAAATTTTAATGCAGCCATAATAAAATGCAGAACCCTAATCATAATCAACTTGCAGTTCTACACAGAAGGTGTACATGTCTTGGTTCATATGCTGAGAAAGGTCTACTTAGGTCATTTTGGTAGATAAATGTGCTTTTCAGTGATAAGGAGAAGATACACTTTTCCCATTGTTTTATTATTCACACATTACTTAATGCAGACTGGGAAAACTAACTCGACAAATTTCAGTTGGATTTTACAGTAAATACTTTCAATGCATTTAATAGATCTACTGAGCAGTACTTACAAGAGATAATTTCAGCAGTCAATAGGAATATAGGCTGAAAATTTGAGTGCATATTACTGACAGAAAGATTGGAAACTGATAGATGAGCATGAGAAATTAGTACCAATAAATGCAGCATAAATTACAGACAACTTAATCTGCTGTAGAACACAGATTTTTCATCATCTCTGAAGAGAAACTCTAGATCTCAAGTTCTGTGTGCTGTCATAAAAACCCTGTTTATCCTACGTGGCTCCTGTCTCTGTGTGTATGTCCAATCTATCACTGAATCACAGCTTTTCACTGAACCTCTGCTTTTGGGACATGATATATTGTATGATAAATTTTGAGTGGAATGGAAAACTATTTAAAAGAAATTAGCTTGCTCAAGCATCTGCCTTTCTTACAGTTTTTCAAAGCATGCCCTGGTCTGGAAAAAGCTCCTGGTTTAATGTCTCACATACACAGTTAAATTAAAATACTTAATTGTGCAGAGCATTAGTCAGTGCTGATCTCCTGGGGAAACAGGAACTTTATGAATGATGTCTGCTTCCCATTGTGAGGAATAAAATTACAGTGTTTAAAGAATATATGTGTTAAGTCCTAAGGCTGTTTAGAGAATTCTGAGATACCATAATAGACTATCATGTTATTGTTAAAAGGAGTTTTGTGAAGCAAGGTATTTAGTTTGGAAGCTAAAAGGAAGAAAATGTGAAATAAATGGGACAAAATAGTTGTTTTACTTGCTGATATGCTAATTAAGAAGGGGAAAGTGGTTTTGTTGAGCTATGCTGATGAAAAAAGCCCTGGGAATAAGAGTCCAGGTGTATTTTGGAGGGAAAAATGGAAGTACATTTGCAAGTGTACCCTGTGCATCTCAGAAGCATGCTGATGAGTGTCAGCCTTGAACACTCCAACCAAGTGAAGTGTGCTACCAAGTGCCATAGGTCACTAAGTGTGATACTGACAGCAAACCCACGGTCTGTAAGCATGTCAGTATGGATTTTCTGATTAGATTAGGTTGTGAGCACTTTGGGCTCAGACAGGTGATCCAAGCACACACCTTTACACCACTTCACGGGCAAAGGGGCTCTGCTGGTTGCTGGGCAGCCCTAGCTGGAAAGAGAGGGAATCACTCTTGCAGAACCCTGAGCCAGGGCATGGATGACTCCATCGTGTCCCCAGTGGAGGAGGGTATGGTGTGCCTGGTGTCAGAGGACAGAGGAGCATAAGCACGTTACCCAGACCTGTCGTGGTTCTGGCCCCTCCAGGAAATAACTTGCTTTGGAGCTACAAGACAAGGATAGAAAACAGTAAATGCAAGGAAGGTTTCAGAATCAAGCTGGTCTTTGGTTTTGCTCCATCTTTAGTTCATAGACCTGCCAGCCTGCAGTCCTGATAGTGGTTATTGCAGATTGCAGATCTGATTCTTTCCTGGGTCCATCCTTGAACAGAACAGTGCTGATGGCAACGTCATTGACATTTCCAGTGACAGCCATGCATGTGCCTGCCATAAAGCCCTGGGACAATCCAGACTTGGCCATTTGAAAATGCTGGGGTTTTCTTACCGGGAGAAAGAGAGGAAAAGGTTTTCAGTGGTTTGTTTTGAATGTGCAAGTGACACTACTGGGAACAAGGTGGTGTCTCAAGGAAAAAGAAATCAGAAAATCTACGTTTATAATCCAACTTCAAGCCTATTTAAACACTGTCCAGAGCAATGTCTCTATCAATAGAGATCAAGCAAGACAACTGTGAAAACACACCTGTGTTTTCTGTTAATTCACACTTTCACCTGTGAGTCAAGAAAAGTGAAAAATACCAATTAAAAAAACCCCTACTTGTGTAAACATTGTCTGTAAATATTTTATCAGTTTATTTTGTTTTTACTTGTGGAACATGATTAGAAGAAGTAAGGACTGTAGAAGGAGGGAGAGAGTGGGGGAACGTACCTGCAGTTTTCAAAAAAAACATTATGAATTTTTCCATAAGGCAGTTTTAAGCTCTAAGTGCCCTGACAAATCTGTAATGTGATTTTCCAAGTGGTGTGCAAAATGTCATCCAAGTTTAAATCTGTAATATTGCTTTAATCTCCAAAAATTAAATAATAATGTTTGTCTTTACTGTGTTTGATCCAATCCTGCACTCCTTCCCAGAATCAGTTCCTACTAATTTTAGTGATCTGGGCCAAGTAATGCACATTTGACTTTTCAGTTTATTTGCAGCTTGGATCTGTCATTGCCATTAGGTATCTAGGATACACATTTCACACACATACAGCACATTGAGAACATGTACTTGTAGATATACTTTCATTGAATATGATAATGTAAGAATCGTTATCCTACCTAATGCATTTGAATTGCATTACATCTCAAGCTACCCTCTAAACACCAGATAAATACCTTCCAAAAATAGCATCACTCATTTTTCACAGCAGGTGTCATTCATCAGGTATGAGGCTGCATCTAAACGTGTTAGTAATAATAATTCAGTTTGGTATGTGACTCCAGCTCATTACCAGCAGCCCCAGGCACTGGAGGCTAGTGAAGTCACTAGAGCAGTGCAGAAATACTTAATACTATAGCAAATATTTAGTCCTATGACATGACTATTACACAAATATTGGTCCTGTACATTAAAAAGAATCAGAAGAAACTGGCTTTCTTCTTTCAGCTATCTGATGTGTCTTGTTGTTTGCTTACCTCCATGGTCCTGTTTGCAGAGCCGGACCAGCTCCAGCTGCCCACCTTACCTGATCAGGAAGGGAGTGGTGGGCAAAGGAAAGGAGGAGAGGAGGGATCTGATCCTACCTCTCCACAGGCAGGACTATGGCTATGCCTGCAGCTCTCCCTGTGAAGAAAGGACATTGCAGTTGTGGGATGGTCCACTCCTCCATGCTTCTCCTGTCCCTCCTGTGGGATCTGCTCCCAGGTGACAGCCCCTCAGTGATTTTTTTGAGGTGGGAATGATGCCCTGTTGCTGCTTGTCACACCTTTTTGCATTGCCAGGGAACACACTTTGGTGCCATGGTTGCCATCACCATGAGAACATGGCGCTTGGTGTCCCCCAATTGCCATGCCACCCTGGTGGCAGAGGATCCCAAAAGGCAATTTTGGCATGCCCCACTCCATGGGCAATGCTACCACAAGTAGCAGAACTGCTGATGAGCAGTGCCAGTGTGCAAAGGCTAATTAGGAGTCTGCAGGGAATCTTGCTGCGTGTTTCTGCTTAATTTGTAATATTCACACTAGGCCTGACAGAAAGCCACTGGGGGGACAGGAGCGTTTCCAGTGGCCTTTAATGGGTTGTTTGCCCTGGGACACTGGTAATGACAGCCCCATTTGCACAGGCAGTGAAAGGGCTCTCCTCAGGCCCCACCAGACACCAAAGCCTGTTGACCTTAATTAGATTTCATGGCACACTTGGCTCGGTCCTGCAGCAATTGCTCAGCCTTTACTTATATGGCTAAATGGGAATACCCTCCTAGGCAGCAGTTCAAAGGGAGCCCAGATTATGATGAGACCCATCTACGGTGCCTTGTACCTCTTTTCAGAGCAATATGCTAAAGATTAATTTTTTTTAGCAGCAGAACAGTGATAAACACTTGCTTTTCTCTTTATTACTACTCACTATTGTTACAGAAGTGTTTCCAAACCTTGCTTATGTCTGGTGTGTTTGTGGTGCTGCACAACACAAGCAGCAGGAGCCCATATCTTCATCCCAGGGTGTTGCCACTCAGACACCTGCTGGTTTTAGTTTGAAATCTCAGTTACAGACTCAAGGCAAACTGAGTGTTCTGGTTCAGGGCAAATTTGGGAGAGAGCCCCAAACGGGCTCCTCTAGAAAAGCAGATTCAATTGGTCCCTCCCCCAACTGGTTCAGGAGAAAATACCTCCTTGGAGAAAAGTGGAAAAAAACTGTTTATCAAACAATAAAACCTAAAAAATATTAAACAATAAAACCCCTTGCTGCTCCAAAAGAGATGACAAACTGAGACCGTCCCCTCCCCCGGCTGCAGCTCAGCTCACTCATTCTCTGGTCAGTCCCTCAGTGCTGGAAATGCCGCGGCCCAGGCCTGGCCCGGTGGGCCTCAGGTGCAGCTGCCGGTGCCCTGATGGGTGTTCAGTCCAGAGCAGGTTTGAACAGATCCAAAGAAAAGGGAAAACAACCCACACAGTCCAGGGAACTTTGCCTCAGCTAGCTAAAACTAACTGAAAGCAAAAAGATCTCTGTCCTGCTGTCTGTCCCTCCGCAGACAACACCGTCCAGGAGCAGGAATGTGGAGGAGTGAGTGCAGTGTCTGAAAACAAACTGCGCGCTTCTTCTCTCCCCCCGTTCACTCTCTGCAACAAGGCTTAAAGATGCAGAACTTATTATTCAGCATAAACAGAACAAGACAATTGGGTATAAAAGCATCATACAGTCAACCCCAGGACACTGAGCTGTGCTCAGGTGACCAGCCCCAGGCATGGACAGCCACCTGCAGGTGCTGAGTCACATGAGGAATGGGCCTGACCCCATCCTGGTCTCTCCCGCTAGGGATGCAGGGGGGCAGCTTTGCTGCTTGCCCGTGCTTGAGGGAAAGAAAGGCTGTCCTTTGCACCAAAGTCACAGAGCAAGTGGTGGAATTACTGTCCCTGCTGCGTCCCACTGCCTGACTTTTCCATCTGGGCCCATGGAGGAGAGGGTCAGGGCTGGATCCCTGTCTTGCAGGAGGAAAGAGACACCTGCTGAGGCTATGCAGCCATGCCAAAGAAGCCTTTGCCCTCATTCCTAACTACAGACCACAGAACTAGAGAAAAACTTCCTCAGTAAGTCCTGAGGCTTTATCCTCCTCCAGGAAATACAAACAAGATCACACTAGCTCTCCTAACATTCCTTTTCTTGGATCTTCTGGAAAACAGAGATAAGTTCCCCAACAACCCTTGGGGAGTCAAAAAAGGAGTTCTCAGGCTTTGATCATTTCCTTGAGGAGGAAAAAATGTAGAGAAATGGGGAAAAATTGTGTGCAGTGCTGAAGGGGCAAGAGATGGGTGAGAAGAGGAAGAGGCTATGGTGAGGAGAGAACAAGGAAAGGTGAAGAGTGGAAGGGATGGAAAGCAGGGAACAAAGGGGAAAAGCCCTGAACATTTGAAAGAGCAGGTAAATGAGGAGCGGGCTGAGATAGGAAAGAGATGAGGAGCACTAACTTAAGAGAGACATGTAACAAAGGGAAGAAAAAGAAAGTCTTAGCAATGTATTAAATAGGAAAAAAATGGGTGAGGAGCTAAAGAAAGAGAAGACTTCCTTGTTGAGAAAGAGAGGTGAGAGCAGGCTGATTCTAAGGGGGGAAAGTACTGAAATCTGAAGAAATACATTACAAGCTAGACACACAAAAGGAGAAGCATAAACTGTAATAGAGAGCAAAAGAAAATGAAGTGAAAAAACGTAGCAGGTGGAACAAAAGGAAGCAGTGCATGTAACATATTTTTAAAACATTAAACGTAGAAGTTGGATTTAAAGAAAATATTGCTGAGCTCATTTCTCTCTTTAGAACTGTACAGTATGAAGTGAAACATATGTACAGTCTGGCATTGCTGTTCAAATCCGCTTTTAATGGGTACAGATAATAAAGCTGGTGACCATTTAAGAGCAAATGCCATTACAAATGATGACCTGTAATCCACTGTAAACTCTTACCCTCTGCTTACACAAACAGACCTGGGTACTTGAAATGAAGAGAGACTCTTATTCTTGTTCTTTTCATGTGGAGATCATTGGTCTCTTGGCCAAATTTTACTTTCCAAATGACAAATGGTTAAAACAATGGGATGTGGGGTCTGTTTAGAAAGAAAACAGTTTTATTTCATACCTCCACTATTTCATATCTCCACTATTAGTGGAGATGCAGTAGTCTATTCTGTTTACTACCAGTGAATGGCATGTGGAGGATTACTGAACAATTTGGCAGAGGGTAGTTTCTTTTCCGAGTGATAAGGTGTTGTGGAAGAGCTGCTTGTTGCCAGCACAGCCTCCAGCCAGCTTCCTGGAAGGCTCCTTGCTCCTCCTTTGCATGCCCAGGGCCAGAATTGCACACTGTGCTGAGCGGGAAAGGAACAAGCCAAGCACTTGGAGCTACCCAGTGCTGTGTTACCTGGCATGATCTGAGCACTGTGCATGCAGAGGGTGTGACTCACACATTTATGAGACATGGGCAAGGTGATGGTGATAATTCTGGTGAGTGAGGAATGCAGAGCCTTTCCTCCTGCAGGGAGAGAGTTGCCAGCCCAAAAGGAGAAGTCAAGACCATAGTCTAGGCAGTGTCCTGCCCTACCCTGCAGAAAACGTCCTTGGAAAACAGTGTGGGATGCCCCTTCTGAGTGCTGCGCTGGGCTATGGGGCTGGAGGTTGGTGCAAACTCAGGTCTTCTTTGCTAATGCAAAGAAAATGTAGTGCAAGATGTAGAATGCCTTTATGCAGGTCCTGTGATTTGTAACCACTCCTCCCAGCTCACCAAACTGCTGCAGCTCCTCATGCAGTAACCAAATACGATCACATTGCTTGGCAACATTGTCCTTCTGGAATCAGTTCTACAGTCACCTCTGCCTCTATCCTTCCCTCCTTCTCCCATTCAAAAACATGACCCACAGTCTGGCTCCCCATCTCTCATCAGAACATAAAGCGTGTAACTTCTCCACCTTTTACCATGCATGGTCCCAGTTAAAAATCTAATTTTAATGTTGTTTCACTCATCACTGGATTTGTGAGTTGATGGCAAGAGATTGTAACAAGGCTGGACAAAAGACATAGAAACCCACAAGCAAAACTAATGATGAATCATCATTTGAAGGTGAGTCATGCCTGAGTGCATGCATATGTCAGGCATGAGACTGGCATAGCTTCACTTGATTAACCCACATGTGCTCTGTTTAAGCCTTCTCTTGCAGCTCTGGTTTTAAGGAAACAGTAACACAAAGTAGTTGTTTGTGCAGTGATTTTATTTCCTATCTATGGGAATATTTTGTTGGATCCTAGCAGAGAAACCATGGCTGGAAAGAGATACCCAGTTTTACTTCGAGTCCCAAGACAAGGTCAGGTCCACTCTAATTCTTTTTAATAGAGGTTTGCATGGTCTGCTCTTTAAATTTGCTGGAAATGGAGATTCAGACCATCCACTACTGTAGACTCAAACTTCTCACAGCCATCATTGGATTTACAAGGAGACAAGCAGCTATCCTTTAACAGGGGCAATTTCAGGACCACACAAGCAACCATCCTGCTTTCAATGGGACCCTGCTTTCCCTGGGACCCCTTATCAGTGACAGGGGTCCCAGGGGGAGCAGGGGGACACATTTGTGCTTCTGCCTGGGTGTCCCTGCCGGCTGCCTGACCCCTGGTGCTGATGCGAGGGATGGGGCAGGCATGCCCGGCCCCAGCAGCAGCAGCAGCAGCAGCAGCAGCAGCAGCAGCAGCAGCAGCAGCAGCAGCAGCACAGGGTTAGGGCAGTGTGGAGTGATGGAGAAGCTGAGCCCCAGGCCATCAGCCATCCTGTGGTATCTCCAGCTGCACTTTGACAAACACACTGAACTTACCAGAGTCGGAAGTGGTGCTGAGTGAGGTGATGGTGGGGCTGCAGCTGCTGTTGGCACGGCTGCCCAGTGTCCCCAAAGGTCAGCTGTTCCCACCAGGCACTGTTCTGCTCCGTGCCCCTGGTGAGGCTGATCTGCTGTTAGCATCCCTGCCAGCAGCAGGGCAGCCTCGTGGGGGCCGTCAGAGGTGGGCTGAGCACTCAGCTGTGTCCCTGTGCTCGTGTGACACCACAGCTGGGCAGCACATGCCCATTCACTGCTGCAGTGCTGTGCTGCTCAGCTGGCTGCTGGACTGCTGGCATCACCAAACCCCTGCCAGCATTTGTCTCGAGTGTCACCAAAAAACCCACCACACCCTATTATACTTGTTTGTATGTTTCTGGATAGTAGGAGGGAAGATCTGCTTCATGACAGCAGAAATTGTGTGGCAGCCTTCTGTGATAGGCATGCAGAGTTTTCTACCAAATAGAATGTATGCACTTCTTCTATAGGAAAATACTTGTATATTAACTGTTAAGGATCCTGGGTCATTTTCTGCACTGATGCAGAAGGATTTTGGGACTATTTAGAAAAGGATCCAGTGCTGGTAAATGCACCAAATTTTGCTAGGCAACCAGGTGGTCTAGAGAATTCCTGATTTCTAGTCAGGTGTTGAGCAGCACAAACACAGAGATAATATCATGTAACTCTTGCAAGCATTTAGCCATTGGCAAACAGCTGCCTACCAATCTCTTTATGAGATTTATTTCTCTCTCATGGTTTTGTCAAGGAAACAGTAGTCATTGATAACATTCAGAAACACAGAGGTGCTATTTAATACTTGGGATAGTGAACAAGCCAAAAATACACTGTAGAAAATAAGCTTGTGTGAACATTTGACTTTAAATATAATATTTTAGATTATGTGTGCCTAGTGTTTATAATTCAGGGAATATTTGTTTGCAAGTAACATCAGCCCCAGTATCCTTTGTGGTTCTCTGATCCCTACCCCAGGTGGCATCTTGGGGCTGTGGCTGAGGTCTCCAGCGTCATGAATGACCTAGATTAGAAATTATGTGTACATAGCAATGTTGGTGCTGTGCTGGGCTCCCTTTGGCATGCTTTTTCCAGCCCCAGTACTCTAGAGGTGTAGGCTGTGTGGTTCTCTGACCCCTAACCCCAATCCTAGTGCCAGCTTGAGTCTGAGGTGCCCGACATAACAGGTGGCCCAGATAAGAATGGTGTGGATGCAGTGCGGTGCTCCCTTTGGCATGTTCTCCCTTTTTCAGCCCCTGTGGAAAACTTTTTATTTTATCCAAACATCTCTATTCTAATAGGCATTTCAGCATTCATACTGTGGGTTGCAGCAACATCACTCATCTTCCTGCAGGCAAAACTCTGTTTTGTTTTGATGGTCATTCCTGGTGCTTTTTCTTTTGGAAAAAAGAAAAAAAAACAAAACAAAAAAAAAAAAAAAACAAAAAAAACCAAGGCAACTTACCCAAGGACTTGGTGTAGTCATGGGAAGGAAACAAAATTGGAATGCAGTTTGCCTGGTGAGGCATTTCTACTTTGCTTCTTTCCAAGCAGAGCTGGATCATCACTCCACAAAGGGTCAAGCTGGGCAGCCAGTGCCAATGTCTCTCTAAAACTGAAGTACCTAATTTTTCCTCAAAACAAAAGCACTGCCTACAGTCCTGAGCCTGTGGGGAAAAACACTCCTGACAGCTGAGCTCAGTTGCAGCATGCTGCAGCTCTGGTGCTTGCTGATTCCTTTTGGAAGGGAGAAAGGGAAGACTGGGAAAATTACACTTGAAAATTTATTTCAGCACATCAGAGAAAGCTCCATCCCCTCTCACCTGCACAATTCCAACAGATTCACCCTGCGAGAGGCAGCTGGAGGCCACGTACCAGGCAGGATCCGTGCTGCAGCATAACATTTTGCCCTAATTTTGGCTGAGTGCCACAGAAGCACCCCTATGAATCCATCCCTCAGGCTCGGCAGGCAGCGCACGGCTTAACGCCATATTAAATTGCCTCTTTCATTCTGCGCAGCGCAGCACAGCAGTATTGGCAGAAGGAAGGAAATGTAAAAGCATATCACATGAGTCAAGGCAGATTCTGTACTGCAAACTTGCTGTCTCCATTAGGGCAGCTTTATAAGGGCTGATTGGTTCCTCGAGGGGGAAAGATGGGATTTGGCACTACAGTGCTCAAGTGCTTTCTCAATAAGAGGAAGAAAAACTCTTATGGCCAACTCTTACATCAGGGCTAGTACTGAGCTTGCCTTTCAATTACGAAACTGCATTTTAGGGTTTTGCTTCTTTGCTGCTTATATTTTCCTCTGTAGGGATGCTGTTGGAATTTCCATATGTGTTTGTGATGCAGACCAACCGGTCAAATCCAATTTCTACTCAAATTTATAGCGAGCTTTCACTCCACCAAAAATAACCCAGATTTAATACCAAGAACATTAAAGTCCCTCAAATGCACGCTTTTTCCTCTGACTCACAAGTAAAGAGCAGTCTTTAGGCACATCCTAAGGACACTAGTGTACATCATCAAACAGCCCCGAACCTGACAGAATGGTGTCAGTTCAGCTGAGGGAACAGACTGCTCTTGCTAAGCTCACAGCAGGGAAAGGAGGGGATTGTGGCAGGTCACTGTTTTCACACCTAGGAAAGGACTTCTTGGGCGCTTCAAAGCTTGGTGCATTCCCTCTGTACTTCCCATTCCTGGGTTCATTTTCCCAAATAGGCACCACAGAATTGCAGAGCTCCGCTGCACACCACCAGGCAGAGCAAACAAGGAGAGGAGGAAGGAGGAATTACCCTGGTGATCCTTTCTGTGATTCCCCAGCAGCTGCAGTCCTCAGCTGACCCCGGCGGGGAGAGACTGTGAGAGTTACACTGGATTACAGATCCCAGCTGCTCTTAACCCGGGGGCAGCCGCGGCTGCCTTGGCCAATGGTGCAGCAGGAACTGTCTGCATGCATGGCTTCACTGCACCAGGCAGTTATTTATACAATCTTCCTGAGTTCCCTTTTTCTTCCTTTTATCCCTGCAAATCCTTACTGTGTCATTGTGTGGCAATAATATCATTGCCACTAATCTTGCGACAGTTTGATTCTTATGTTTTTCAATTAAAGAGGGTGGCTAGTCCTGGGAAGCGCCACAGCTCAGCAGAGCAGGGAGTCTGGATCCTAATGGAAGCTGATGGTTCTTTCTTCTGCTCTGTCCTTAAAAGGTCCTTCCTACATCTTGTGCTAGTGACTGGTACAAAATGAGGGGATGAAATCAGCCTATCTGGTCACCAGGATAGTTCCCAGTGATGGAGAAACTGTCCGGAAGAGCAGCAGTACTGCACTGAATGGTAGCTGGGACCTCATACCTTTTTCTGTTTGGATCTGCCTGGGAATTCACACCCCTTGTGCACAGTGCATTTTTACTTCATTCAGGGGAAAATGGATGCATTTCTCCACTCCAATTTTGGAATATTTGTATTTTATATTTGGTCTTCAAGGAAAAAATATTTGTACCACCCACATCACTTCTGTCCTGGTAACTTCTTGCTCTGTATATAGCTTTATTATAGAGGGATATACATCACAATCACTTACATCTCTAATTTTTACCCTTCACAGCCCCCCATCACTGCAGCCAGGCATGCCCAGAGCAGCCCTGTAAGAGCAAGGAA
Organism: Melospiza georgiana; assembly: GCF_028018845.1. Taxonomy (NCBI): domain Eukaryota; kingdom Metazoa; phylum Chordata; class Aves; order Passeriformes; family Passerellidae; genus Melospiza; species Melospiza georgiana. Next base: position 22,389,913 of record NC_080431.1, read on the forward strand.
GCATTGGGAGGATCCAGAAACAGGAGATCCCCTCTGCCCCCTCCCTTATGCCTGTCCTAAAGCAGCCCTGGCTGTGTATTCACTGCACTGGGGATGGTTTAGGGTCTCTGTCTGACACTCACACTCATTTTTGCTTTTGCAGAATAAGAATATTCAATGCTCATAGCAGCAGATTTCCTAACCTACATGGGTTTTTCTCCCATGACAGTAGGTTTTGGGCTGCCTCTGGTGGGAGACTCACACACAAACTCCACAGGCTAGGGGGAAGAATGCAGAGCCCTCAAAACCAGCAGGATTTGGTAGGAAATTTGAGTCTGGCCTCTTCCTTCAGCTGAAGTCACTTGAGGGGGAAGAGTTTGGCTATTTTTGAGGCAATCCTAATAAAAATAAGCTTGGGGTGGGGTTTTTTTGTTTTGTTTTTGGTTTTTGTTTCATTTTGGTTTGGGTTTTGAGGGTTTTTTTGGTTGTTTTTGTTTGTTGATGTGTTTGTTTTGTTTTTGGGGGTTTTTTTGCTGTTGGACTGTCAAAGTACATTTTACTCTGCCCTCACAGAGTCCTTCTAAAATCTAATGTTTCCATAATACATAGTTGCACTTAGGCCTGTTATTAGTCCATAGTTTTTTTCAGAGATTTCTGTTCATAAACCTGAATCTGCTCTGTATAAAATGAATGGAAATATCCATTAAATAAATTCTGATTTAAATTATTTTCCATAGTTATTGAATGTATTATTTTTAAAAAGAATCTCTGAATTCTATGGGAGATGATTAGGTCTAGGAATGAGCATTGTTGTTTAACACTCTTGCTTTATTCCAGAGATCTACATAATATGTCAAAAATTAACAAGTGAAGTGTTTTGCCCTTCTTAAGGGCTGCTGGTATCATTCTACTTGTCTTGGGTGGGTGCTACAGACTCTATCTCACACTCATCACTACACCACAAGGTTTCTGGGAAGAACAAGAGAGGCCAAGTTTTCAATGCCAAGTTTTGCTTTCCCTTCTTTAAGAAAGGCCTAATCCATACAGTGTGGGAAACTGAGCATCCAGCTGTTCAGGGCAGCATGCAAGCCCACGCTTGTCTTGAGGCCACAGCTGTGAATGGACATGAGCAAAGTTATGGGGTTTTGCTGAGCCACAGCCTAAATTGTCCAGCACATACTTCACTCCTGTGCTTAGATATCTAAGTCATTCCAAACCTTACTGACTGATCAAAATCTTTGTGTGGTAAGTGAGCTTATGTAGCTGAAAATGCCACATTAGGTGTCACCAAGACCGACAGTCTTGAATTCCCGAGAATATGGGCCAGGTCCATGCTCTGGCTGTGGGAAGCAAGGAGGGAGGAGCCCTGCAGACCTGGCATGACCTGCCAGCAAGCAGAGGACAGGCTGCCTCTGTGCAAATCACTCCTTCCAAGTGCCATAAAGTCATGGTGCTTATTAGGTCAGAAGCCTTGAGCTGGTGGAAACAATTTCTGCCAGTGTACGCTAGAGCAGTCTGACGTGTGAACACCCTTATGTTATCAGCAGTGAGTAGGAACAGAAAAAGCCATTTTCTCTCCAAAGGCAGTAAAATGCCCTGTGGCCCTGGCTACTTATGCAACCCCTAAGAATGGACCACAGTTTCACAAATTTCTGAATTAGGGTACCTGATGTCAGAAACAGGAACCCCTGCATAATATCCTCATAAATACCCACAGGACAGAAATGAGTCTGCTGTTCCAACACTTTCTGTTAAATAAAATCCAGCCCTTCTTTGGTTAATACACTGGATATTTAAAACTTCTTATTCTTAATCTGTGTTTGTGTGCTAGAGGAGTAGTAGCCAACTCCAGATGACAGGACAGATGGAGTTTTACAGTGCATAAAAAAATTGGGTTCTCGATAATAAGTCATATGTTGCACTTGCACATTCTTCTACAGAATTAAGATATTTCCTTTAACAATTAACAAAAATGAAAGAGAATTGGCACCACAGTATTTTGACATAGCTCTAATAAAACTACAGAACTGAAACTATGGAAGTTCCACATCCTTCCCACAGGACACTACCCAGAAAAACAGATTTAAAGAAGCATGGTATGCTCATTGGGCTATATTGCAGCAGAAATTGCTCCTCATTCTGGGTCAGAAAGGACTCTTTCAATGAAGAAGGCCACTTTTCTCTTGCTCTGCACAAAGCACAATGGACTCTGAGACAAGAGGCTTGACTCAGCTTTCAAATGCAGGCCTCTCCAAAGATGTGCAATAGGAAAAAGAGTGTGACACATGAATTCCCTCCATCTTTGCTGCCTTTTAGCAGCCAGCATTGGACATCACCTTCTAATTGCTCCCTCTTCCAAATCATGAGGAGAGGAGGTTATCATTTCCCAGCAGGAAACACTCCCTCCCCACCTGGAGCTGCAATATGTGATGTTGTTGAGTTTCAATCTAGATAGTCACTAAAAATCCCTGCAAAGACTACCTAAAGATTCCAGAAAAGATACTGAAGGCAGGTTTTCAACATCATCCAATGAGGTCTGGCAGCCACTGAGCTAGCCCTCACGCCAAACCACACTCGTTCTTTAAATCTGTATCTTCTCTTTTCAAGGTGGTTGTTTCCTTGGTGATCACCATGACCCAGAGATTCCACTCATGTGTGCAGCAGGAAAAAGAAAAGAGAAAAGAGCTAATACAGAGAGAAGGGTTTGCTAAAATGACTTTAATCTCCTTACTAACTGCAGTGGTTATCCAGAAAGAAAAGTTTTTACCTGCCTACTTTCTGATTAAAGATTTTTTGTGTAAAAATGTTATCTTCTGGAGAGGGATATTGCAGCCACAGGACATTGCATTATTAAGTGAAGGAGGAGCTGGGTCAGATCCTGAAACTGAAATCTCCTCCACACTGTCCTCACCCTTGCTTAGACCTTTACTCTGAGACAGCCTTCCTTGTGAGCATTTTCAGATGTGGCAGTCCCAGGGAGCCTTTACTCTGCATTTGCACAACCTGTGGTCCCTGAGCAGCACTCCCTTCAAATCCCAGTGGGTGAAGTCTGCAGTCCAGCATGAGTATTTGTGATTACCTGGAGATAAATCCCCTCTGTCCCTTGACAAAATGCATTCAGCTTCAGGATAGCCACAGAAGCAGAAAACTTTCCCTGGAAAGTGTTTCCCATCAAATGTCTCAGAACTCAGCCAGGTGCTACACTGATCACTGCTGATGAGCTCAGAGCAATCAAGCACAGCAAGTAAAGGGCTCACAGCCTCTCAGAGAAGATCTTTAGCATCATGGAGATCTGAGCATGATGCTCTTTCCAATAAGTCCATAACTAAACAATGCTGAAATATATGATTTTCTTTCTGTTTCTACTGACATTTAAGGCTTAGTCACTCCCTCTGATGGCACTAGGTTAGCTCATTTCCTCCCTGTTATATTTGCATAAACTAGCAGATAACAGGTGTTGTCAGTATTCCAGCGTCAGTGGGTGGGGGATCATCCTCACACCTACATCCACTGGTCTGAGCTATAAGGAGGCCAATTAACAGTAATATAGATGGCTGGGAAGGAAAGCCAGGGGTGCATGGAGAGAAAACAGCTCCTGGAGTACCCCTGGAGTTCATTTCCTAAGGCACCCTGTGCAATGGCTACATCCTGTGCCAGCCTTTTATATACTTATTTATTTTCCTCAAGAGCCTTGTAACGCAACTCAGCCCTAAGGGCAACACTCATACCTGTGTTTGAAAAAAGTCTTTGCTAATAATCTGCACTCAAGCAAGGAATGAGTACATCCTGTGATATACCCTTCTGTAGGGCTGAATACTGAGTTTCAGGTAGCCAGGTCTCATACAATCTCAACAGACTGCAGTGGAAAAGCATAAAACCTTTCAGGGGAAAAAAAAAAGATCTGTAATTTTTCCTGCATTTTTTCCTTTAGAATGGGCTGAAAAGGATCCTCTCTTTGGATTTGGATCCCCTCTTCATTTTAGAATTATTTATTTTTTACTACAAATAAGTATTTTAATTGTGATAGTTTAGAGGTGAGGACAGAGATTTTCAGCAGCTATGGGTTATGAGGGGTGGGTTATTTTTGCTTTTCACCTTATGAAGCAGTTTTTGAGTAATTCTAGTGAATATCTGATTTTCCATGGCTTTGACTGACTGCCTTTTCTAACTGAATCACACTCAGACTTCCTGTCATCTCTGAATATGTCTATTTTGGTGATAAAATGCAAGTGACTATATTTATTTGTAGAAAAAGTAGGTCAGGGTAAAAGTTGTTCGGTGGACATTAGAAGTTGAGCCATTGGAAGAACTTGTTCATTTATTTTCCTAGCATTTTTGAGCTTTCTTAACACTTCCAAATATTCTCTCCATCTGTGAGTATTTTTAATTTACATTTGCAATATCATTATAAATTTGCTATTTATTTTTGCCTGTTTCTTGCAGAACCATGAACATCTGAGGAAGAATGAGAAATAAAGACGGATTCTGATGGATTCTTAATGACAACTCCAGTTGAGAGTGTATGAAATCTGTGCACTATTTCTTTGTTCTTATGCAAAAATGAGGGGGGATCACACTGATGTTAAGGTGAGTCACAGAAGTATAAGCAAATCCATAACTGACCACTATGGAAGCATCTACCAAAGGAAAATTCTCTTTAAATCCACAGCATAGGTGTTTATCTTAGATGGTAAACTCTGAGGGCTTCTGTTCCATGTATAGGAACACTTCCCATTTCTCTGCAGGTATTTGCATTTTCTCTATGTGCTTTAAATCCCTCTTGAAATATCTATGTTTATATTTGTTGCTCTTTTTGCATCATCCTGAGCTCCCAGTGCCTGCACTGACATGATGATGAATTTACCAGGTTGTCTCTCCTTTTCAGATGGACTCTACCTGAATTCTTCTGGCCCAACAGCCATCTCCCTGGCAGCACCTCTGTGAGTTGTGAAAACGTCATGGATCAGCTGAACTTCAACAGCATCATGTGCCTTGCAAACAAGTTAAGAAGTCATAAACAAGCAGGAAGATATCCTTCTGGGAGAGCAAATGAAATCTGAATGACAGTTTGGTCCCAAGCCCCTTCTTCCATACCAAATGAAAGAGCATAAAACTAGAAAAAGCCATCTCCTGAGACTGCTGATATCACAGGTCTTTGCAGCCTTCAGAAAGTTCTGAAGGTAAATGGCATGTCCTTATACCAGAACTATTGCTCCCAGAAAAATCGCCTACCATATCTGACCTCAGTTGTCATTTGACTATGCTCCAAAGGCAAACCTATGCTGGTAGACTCCAAAGAGCAGCTTGTCTGGTCTCCTTGATCAGATTTCCTCCTGAGAAGCAAATTTACCTAGAAAGTGTGAATTTAAGGAAGCCCAGGAGTCTCTGTTCTGATGGGAGCCTGCCTGGTGACAAGTTTCCTCCAGTTCCACTGTTGCTACTATAGATGTCCTCCCAGAAGATTAAGAAAGTTTCACAGAATCATGGAATCATCACAGAATCACTTACCTTGGACAAAACCTCTGAGATCATTGAGTCCAACCTTTGACTGATCACCCCTTGTCAGCTCCACCATGGCACTAAGTGCTTCCTCCAGCCTTTCCTAAAACACCTTCAGGGTTAGTGACTGCACTACCTCCCTGAGCATTCCAACATCTAATCACCCTTTCTGTGAAGAAATTCCTCCTGATGTCCAGCCTGAAACTTCCATGGTGCAGCTTGAGGCTGTGTCCTCTTATCCTGTCACTCACAGCTGGGGAGAAGAAATTGACTCTCACCTGGCTACAGCCTCCTTTCAGGTGGTTGTGGAGAGTGATAAGGTCACATCTGGGCCTCCTTTTCTCCTGCCTAAACAACTCCAGTTCCCTCAGCTGTTCACAGGACTTACCCTCTGGACCCTTCACCATCTCTGTTGCCCTTCTCTGGACATGCTCCAGCCCCTCAATATTGCACTTGCAGTGACCAAAACTGGACAAAGGATTAGAGGTGTGGCCTCATTACTGCTGAGAACAGGGGGACAATGACTGCCCTGGTCCTACTGGCCACATTAGTGCTGATACAGGGGGATCAAGCCAGGGTGCTGTTGGCCTTCTTGGCCACCTGGGCTCATGTTGGTTCATGTTCAGTTGCTGTCAAACAGCACCCTGAGGTCCTTTTTCACTGGGCAACTTTCCAGCCACTCTGTCCCCAGCCTGTTGTGCTGCCTGGGGTTGATGTGGCACAAGTGAAGGATGTGGCACTTTGCCTTGTTAAACCTCATACTGCTGGTCTCAGCCCATCTATCTGTCAGCCTATCCACCTATCTCAGCCTTTCCAGATCCTTCTGCAGAGCCTTCCTGCCCTCCAGAAGATGATCACCGGTTGGTTCAGGTTGGAAGGGACCTTAATGATTATTATGTTTCCCATTGTCAATTCTCCCTTCCACGGACAGGGATGCCACCCGCTACGTCAGCCTCTGGACAGTTTCCCTAATTTCTGTTGGGTAATTGCTGAAGAAGTGAGATATGCTTGCTTTGATGTTTGGAGCCCAAAAAGATAGTGATCTAATGAGAATAACTGACACCAGGTGTTATGTTTTAACTGACACCAAGTGTTATATTTTCACTCTATTAGTTGTTATAATTCTGTTCTTCTCCATTTAGTGAGCAGAATGGTGAGAAATGAGTCAATGCATCCAATAGATCTTTTTGGTTAATTCCTATTGAATGACAGAGTCCTTCAATTAGCCAGTGCTAGCTTGGAAATCAATTACTTGGAAAAGTGTATATAACATCTTGCCTAATGCACCATGTCTCATAGTTTGTATCATCTGCTTACAGTCAGGTTTGAGCACTTTGCACTGTAGTAAATGTGCCACCCCGTAAATAAAATTTTAGTGGATGGAAAAGGAATAAAGATGCATGAGCTTTGCTGTAGTACTGAGGGGAATATCAACAGGGCAGTAAAGAATGAAGATATAAATTTATCTGGTACTTCCCTGACACTGATTTGCAGACACATATGCACACAGGAGGATTGTCTCTGTGACCTCTGCTTGACAATGATAATATGGTAGTAATTGACTTCTCACTATCATGTAGCTATTAGAACAAAAATGGACATACTTCCAGAAGCAAATTTATTATCTGTTATAGCTCCATCAGAAATTCTTTCAGGTATTTTCTACCTTTATTCTGCTCTGGAGCCTAATTCTTTTTGTAATTAGCAATTATGGTGCATATTGAAAAATAGCACATAGAGTAGGCAAATTGATGTGAAATGAATGTGTATGATTCACACCAAGTTCCTTGAAACCTACTATTTCTGTTTTTCTTTTTCATAAGATGGACAAGCGAGTCTACTTTAAAGAAAATTACTCCTTGGCAACAGTGACCCAAGAGGTCTGCAAGTCTGCATAGCAAGCAATCTCGACAGCTTGATTATTTGTTATAAGAACAGCTCTGAAACATTTAATCTATAGAGCGTGTTATGATTTCAGCTGAGAAATTTCATCTTCAATATTCCTGAGGACTAAACTAAAGTGAGAGGCGGGCAACTGCAAGTCACTCATTAGTACCCACACCATGGTCTAATCCTTGTTAGAGGAGAATAACAAATGTAGAAGGGTTCATTTTCCCCCTCGCATGGGAAATGCGATTCAAGAGTGTATTTTTTAGCCTGCTCAGAAGCATGCAAAAATAATGTTCATTAGCATTAGGGAAGATAGAGATGCTGTGTGAGAGAAGGATATAGCGATGATCATTGATTCTGGCAGAAGACGTCAGGAGCTCTCTTTGAAGTCTGACAACAGGAATCTGTGCCCAGATTTGCCAGGCTTTAATCTGTGACAATTAAATTAAGGGATAATGAAAAAGATGGTGCTGTCTTCATTCTTGGTTGAATTAATGATTTCTGCGTTGTGGGGAATGCTTACCTTTCAGGCTGGTGGTTACAGAGCTTCTGTTCCATCAAACGTTGAATGTAATACTGGATTTAAAGCCCTCAAAGCACTTAAAATTTTCTTTCCTGTGACTCCACTGTTACTTCTGCAGACCACCAAGTGCATAGGTTGTAAATGCTACAGGGATTGAGGTTAAAGTAACTAATCCAGGGATGCGTGGAACAGACGTGAGCACCAGCCATCCTTGCACAGGAAGGAGGTCCTTGTGGTCCAGGAGGTGCAGCCAGACGTGCAGGGGGCAATTTTTGGTGATGAGGAGGGTGTTGGTGGCATGATGTCACCCCTCTCCATCCTTGTGCTGCCTTGCTTGTGTCTCTGTCATGTCTCTACACACTGAGCTTTCCTTCTGCCTAAAGCTACCCAGAGCCAGTGCCTGCACATCCATTGCATGCCTGCACTGCTCCTGCAGCTGAACCGGGTTCACGTGACCTGTTATAAAACCATGTTATTGTCTAGTTTAAAAATGACATAGCTCAGAAATGCCCCAGAGCAGCTCAATTTTTTCCTTCTGGAGAACTCTTGAAATAAGATTTACAGCATTCCCATTTAAAAATCATGCAGTTTAGTAAAAAGAAATTCCTATTTTCTTCAGAGACAGCTGGATAACATATTGCCAGAGGAACAAAACTAATAGTAATTTGGAATTTATTAATATTTGTATGCAATTTTTTATACTTTTAACATTTCATCATATCACAAGGCTTCACCTATGCCCCTCAAGCAATATTTACTTATCATTACAGTCAGCATTTAGAATGTATGTTGTGACAGCTAATATTTATATAAATGGTGCAATAAAGGATATAGTTCAGAGTTCCCGGAGTTGATCAAGAAATCTCTGTCTAAAATATAATGTGATCCTTGGAATTTCTGGAGAGAAGGTGAGTGTTCCAGTGGTCAGGCATTTTGTTTCAAAAAGTAATTGTACTTCAGCTACAAAGAAAAATCATAATTTCTCTTAAGTATGGAAGAAACCAAACATGTTTATTCTTGAATATAGAAAGACAAGCTATGTAAACTTGGAAAAGAAAGGGTTGCATACCTCAAGATGAATTGCTGCTGGAGGAAGGAGACACACACTGTTGCAGCTTTCTAAGCTCCACATTTGGAAATACATTAAACTTTATTAAGCTTTCAACATATTTTATATGTTTTACTCCAGTTGTACTGTGTCTAGGCAAGATACATCTGTTGTAGCTCAGGCATCTGAAAGTCAGACCTCTAAGTTTGACATGGTCAGCCAAACTGCCTTTCATAGTGAAAGGACAGGGGCAGGCACCTGCAGAGAGTATTTCATCTCATGGTGGTGCTGGGCTGTAGCAGGAGGTCAGAGCAGCTGCCCCGGGGAGTGACAGGGTTTCATCAGCCATTACAAGATCAGCCTCGAGTGACCAGCTCCTCCTTAGATCTTTCAGACATCCTAAGTGTGGCAACTGCTCAAGCAGAAAGGTCCCCCCAAGACTGGTGATGACAGAATACTCGCACCCATTTACAGAGCAGAAGGTTTCAGGCTGGTTCCTGTAAAGAAGATGAAGTACACGACATGCACCAGATGTACATGAGTGACTTCTCTTGCCAAATTTATTGTATCAAATTTGCCTGGGTCTCTGCAAGTCTCAAGGGGACTAAAGGATGCCAAACTTCTTGAGGTCTGATTAGTTTCAGCAATGCAGAGCCTTTATGGGGATGCTGCTGATTGACTCTGAGAAGAAAACAAGACTAAATTGCTCTGTTCACTGAGTTAATTAATTAAGGCTATCTGGCAAGGTAGGCTGCCTGCCTTTTTATTTTCATCCCAGTTTCAACAAGAAGCCAAGACAAAAATGAGGCAGAGAATTAGCCTGAAAAAGCAGTTGTCATGGTGTAGGCAGGCATTTCAGCTACACATATTTGTGTACCATAACAGTTCTGAATTTGCTGAAGTTGAATGTGGTATACTATAGTGCTTCCACTAATATTTGCTTTGTGCCCTAATAGAAAATGAGAACTGCTGTCTTCGGCAATATGTAAGGTAAATGATTACAACATTTTCCCCCACCTAATCTAATAGAACTATTCAAATATTTAATAAGTTATTCTATTTTCTTTTCTAAGGTGTTTTTCTGTTTTGGACTTGCCTGCCTGCCTTTGTGGTTTTGACTGCCTCTTAATTGCTTGATAGCATGAGACAGACATCTGAATTCCACCTCAAGGAAAGCTTTTGCTGTTCTCTTCTTAGCTTTGTGTATTCTTGTTACCCTTCCCCAGCTCTGGTGGAGCCTGGTGAGAGAATCAAACTCCACGTCACGCAACAGTCGCTCCAGCCTGGCACAGAGAAAGCTGTCAGTATCCCAACAAGATTAACTACTGATTGTGTCTGATCTCAGGCAAGATCCTGGAGGCAGCCACATGCAGTTACCTGCTCTGCAGGCTGTGTAGTGTGCTCCTGTGCAGTGCTGCAGACTAAAAGGGTCAGAGAAGTGCCAAGTGGCCAGCCAGGGTGGGGGACTTGCCTGAAACAGAGTTGTTCATGAGCCAGTTAGATGCAGAGAGGCATTGCCATATCTAAGAAGAGAAAAAGCCTTGTTATTTTATTTAAGAGAGTGGTGAGGATGCCTTCTGGCAAGAAAGAAATAGTGTGAACTGCACGATGATAGATGAAACTGGTCTGGACCCCTCAAAAAGCTCAAAGTGAAGCCTGAAGACAAAAGACAATATAATTATGAATGAGCTGATCTTGAAGGAGAGGGGATCTGAGGGGAACACAAGGAAGACAGGCACTGGGGGCAGCTCTCCAGTGGGGTTCCCCCAGAGAAGCTGTGTGCCCCCACTGAGGTGCCCTGGAGGTGTCCCAGAAGATGCACCTGGCAGTGCCTGGAGTCCTGGATGAACTTGTCAGGTCTGGGGACCAATAACTGTCTATGCAATGCAGCCCCATAACTTCCTATTGAATTTCATCCATTGCCTATTCTATATACATTTGTAAGTAACTGTGTTGCCTGTTTTGGAAGCTGTGAATAAATAACTGTGTTTGCCTTTTATTTTAACCTGGTTGAAGTCAAGTGTGATTTCAGGTAACAGGATGACAAGTCATTCTTTCCTCAAAGATACAGTGAATCTGTGAACGAGGGTCTGGTTTAGATGACAGGTCACTCCTGCTATCTTTTTCTCTGCCATCTCAAATGATGAGGTCTGTGCAGGGTATCGGTTCAAACAGCAGCAATGAACCATGTTGTAATCAATATGATGTTCTGGGATGGAATTTCAGTCTTCCTCTTTTGACTTTTTTATAAACTTAGGAAATTAGAAGCACAGACCATGTCGTATGGAAAGAATATTAGTAAGGTACTGCATTGAGCAACCAAAACTTAGTATCAAAGGCATAGTCAGTTCTGTAAATACACATGACATTGACCAAAGACAAGATCCTTTTAAATCTCTCTGTTGCTTCAAGATGTCTCCAGTATATTTTATTGGTTTATCACTGGTAGAGGACTTTCAAGACATCTTCATGCCACCCAATAACTCATGCAAAACACAATCCCATCTTATTGTTGATTCTGGGACACTTACCTATGAACCTAACACCAGATCCTCAGTGGATGTAAATCACCATAGTCACCATGGAGGTCAACAAAACCGAAACAGTTTGTGAACTTATCACAGGAATAATTGGACAATTCAGGTTGGAAGGGACCTCAGGAGGTCTCCAGTTCAACCTCCTGCCCAAAGCTGGGACAGCTTTGAGGCCAGGCTGCTCGTGGCTTTGCTTTGAAAAAATTCAAACAAGAAAACAGCGCAGCCTCTTGGAGCAACCATCTCCACTACCTAGCTGTCCTTATATCCAATCCAACACTCTCTTATTTCACCTTATGGCTTTTACTGATCCATTGTCCTGCATTTGAATCACAACAACCCCATGCAGTGCTACAGACTCAGGGAAGAGTAGCTTAAATGCTGCTTGGTGGAAAAGGACCTAGAAATGCTGGTCAACAGCCAGCAGAAGGGGCCAGCATGTGCCCAGGTGGCCAAGAAAGCCAATGGCATCCTGGCCTGTACCAGCAGTAGTGTGGCCAGCAGGACCAGGGCAGGGATTGTCTCCCTGTTCTCAGCAGTAAAGAGGTCACACCTCTGATCCTGTGTCCAGTTTTAGGCCAGTTACTGCAAGAACAACATTGAGGGGCTGGAACATGTCCAGAGAAGGGCAATGGAGCTGGGGAAGGGTCTGGAGCACAGGTCCTGTGAGTAGAAGCTGAGGGAGCTGGATTTGTTTAGGCAGGAGAAAAGGAGGCTCAGAGGTGACCTTATTGCTCTCTGCTATCACCTGAAAGGAGGTTGTCTGTCTTTTCTCCCAAGTAAAAAGGATAAGAGGAAATAGGCTCAAGTTGCACCAGGGGAAGTCTAGATTGGATATGAGAAAAATATTCTTCATCAGAAGAGTTGTCAGGCATTGGAACAGGCTGCCCAGGAAAGCAGTTGAGTCACCAGCCATGGAGGTATTTAAAAGACATATAAATGTGGCACTTGGGGACATGGTTAATAGTGATTCTGTAAGTGCTATGTTAATGGTTAGACTCAATAATCTTAAGGGTCTTTTACAACCTAAACAATTCTATGATTCTGTGATTGTTTCTCAGCCTCCAGCCTCGTGATCCTGTGCCAGGTTTTGGCTTCTTCATGGCCTCTCCTAGATGCTGGCCAGCTGTTAGGTCTCCTCAAAGCTGTCTCTCCTGCAGATTGAGCAAGTCCAAACCTCTTGTGCTCCACATGCTGATGCACAGGCATTGCATCTCCCTCTGCTTTCTCAACCAAAGGTGAGAAAAACCACCTTGTTCTCCTCTGGATGTGCAGAGCTCAGCCCACCACATATCCCACTGGTGTCAGGAGCTTTTTGAGGGGTGTATCTTGCAGTATCCACTAGGTGAATCTGGTTCCTATACTTGGACTTACAATTGTGTACAGGTCTTAAAAGTTCAGGGTTTTTTAATGATAGCACTGTCTTTGTCTCCCCTTCATTTGAGAGTGAGATAGGCTCTACTATCTCTCTAGATTGTGCTATCTCTCATTTTCAGCTAAGTGCACTGTGCTGTGGTGTCATTTTTCAAACAAAGCCAAAAGACTTGCTCTATCAGGCACGATTTTGATTTCTTACTTTACCCACTCCCATCTCCCTCCTCCCTGCAACGAGATGAAAACATCAATATCTGTTTTGGGCTCCCAAGGTATGACATAATGTCAATGGAATTTGTTTTTAATCTGGGTGACTAACGGTTATCTGACAATTCAAGTAATATTTCTCCACATCCATCTGTCAAACTCCAGCAAATGTACAGGGGAGGCAGTGTCAGATTTAGCAGCCAGGCAAGCCCATTAACACCCTGAGACTGCAACTTCGACTCCCTGCAATACGATTTTCCCCATGCCTGTCCTGTGCTGCCCTTTTCATTTTTTATTTATGTAAAATTATAACTCCTCTGTTTGAAAGTCATCTTCTTTTATTTCTGAGGCTGTTTCCTACAGTGAGTCAGGTCAGGCGAACTATTATTAGGACCATGTTTATTTATAATGGGTAGTTTAGCATTAAGCAACGAGTTGTGACAGGCTGTGCATTTCTGGAGGACGCTGGCAGGCTCGGGGTGCCTGTGCAGGCGCACAGGATGCCGAGGGCAGAGGGCTCCTGCCACCCCAGCCAGCCCCCAGACACGCTGAGCTGCCAGCAGCTCCTGCCCTGACCAAAGGGAACGTCGGGAGCAAGACGAGGACGCGCTGCAGCCAGCGCCGGTGCTGGGGGCTTGGGCAGCGCCACTGACGTCCCCCTGGCAGTGCCATCCCTGCCTCCCTGTGTGCCCTGGTGAGGGGCAGCTCACAGGTGGGACTCCTGAGGTGCAGAACAATGTCCAGAGGCAGAATTCCGCCGCCCCAGTGTTTACCAGGTGTCCCTCTCTAGGGGTCTCTAGCTGGTCAGAGTGACCCTGAGATACATTAGAGTCTCTTTTCCCAGCCCAGCGCTCAAAGAAGGAGTCAGGGCTCTTCATTTCTTGGTCTCAAGGTTGTTTATGGTTTCTCATCTATAAAATTCCTACTCCTGTCCTGCTGAGGTCAGAGGCACTCTGCCTGCCCCTGGGGCAGTATTATCTTTATATACTAAAAACTATGTGTACAATATTTACAATTACTTTCCAATACCTATCACCTGTGTTAGACAGTGAGCTTCTGTGCTAAATCAATCTAAAAATGCCAACATCACAGCAGAAGATGGAGCCCAAGAAGAAGAAGAAGGAGAAAGGCTGGACACGCTCAGATTCCTCCATCTTGCCCCCTGAACCCCCATTCTAAAAACTTCAAAAATCTATTTTTCACTCTGTGATAAATTCACTATCATTCTACTTAAACTTTTGTGGCTTGTAATTCTTCATAAAAAGGTTGGTAATGTCTTTTCCAAGGGCTAAATCAAAGGGGTCTTGGGCCCTGTGCCAAGGTCTCTGAGCCCCCTGGACAGGGGCTCGAGTCCTCCAGGGCAGCCAAAGGAATTTCCTGGGTTCCAACATTCCTCTTTTCCACACCCTGTGTGCCTTCCCTGGCACCACTGTTTTATTGCCCCCTCTCTGTGTGGCTCTGCTGTGTTCCATGGAGTTTTCTGATTCTCCAGCAGCACTTTCAAAATAATTAAATAATTTATTCATTTTTATTCTATTCCATCTTTCCTGACAGCTTAAGATCCCACAAGCCTGACCAGAGAGCCTGCCAAAGACTGCAGAATGTGGAGGAGACCAGTACATTCCTGCAGTGATACTCAAACCAGAGCAGCAAAGAGAGCCAAGGGCCGTGGAGACCCTTCCCTTTAGAGGATGGCTAGGCAGATATAATTCACCACTTGACTGCCACACAGTGGGGCAGCCTGTGCAACCCACCTCAGCTTCCCTTGGAAGAAAATGTTGCTTCCTTTTTGCCATCTTTCCTCTGGTCCTGTACCCTGAAGGAGAGCTTGTGCTAGCTGAGTAACTGTGCAGAAATGTATGAGGTTCAGGCACATAATTTCCCCCCTCTCCCTCCCATGCACCTGAGTGTCAACCTGCAGCTCGTGTGGGAAGGCATCTGATCCAGCACAATGAATTCTGCTGCTGGAGGCAGATACACACTGCTGAAGGTGTACTTAGGAGAGACGGGGCCCCCCACACTGGCAGGGGAAGGATGCAGGTGTTGTGGCCTTGACCCACGGGCTGTTTCTTGCCAAAAGCAAGCCCACACGGCCTACTTGCAGCTGTGGAGGTTTTCATCTCTCCCCTTAGCTGACTCCAGTACCTCCTTTATTTCCATGTGAGTGTGAGCAGTGGCAAGGAATGTGGTACTGGGGATTGGTGAGGGGGTGATCTCCTGGGTTTTTTTCTTTTCCTAGTAAATCTCCACCTGCACTTTTCTTCTTACCTATGGGTTTACGTTTGCTTGACTTCAGTCCTCGTTTTGTTGAGGAGATGGTGAAGCTACTTGAATGTTTATCATCGGCAAATCCAAGATGACATCTGTGCTTCTGCATCCATCTCTAAGTGAGAAGCTGTGACCATGGCTGTCAGGAGATCCACGTCCCAATCAGCTACCAAGGAGCTAATCCAGCAGCTCTTATTCAGTTCTTAGCTTGGCAAAACCCCAATGAAGATAAGGAGAATTTTAACTGATTGAGGATGTCAGGTTCCAATAATGAGCATGGCTGTACTTCCTGAAATGTGTGTGCATGAATTTGCTCAAGAGTGTACTGCAGAGGTGTTTCTGACATTTGGCAGCATTAATATTTAAGCGTTCCTGTGTTATTTTTGCTAAAGGAATTAGAAATTAGCATGCCATGATCATAATAGAGGAGCTGAAAATAAAGAACCAGATTGTGCCCTCAATCCACATGCTCAATTCCCATGGATGTCACTGGAAATTGTGTGCACAGGCCTCTGAGGGCAGAATTTGGCCCAGCACCCCTCTTTCTGCAGTGCCCGTGCTACGCTGGCTGCTGCCAACGAGAGAGGAGTGCAGGCCTAAATTGTTTAGCACCCAAGCCACCTGCTGTGCTTTTCTTGCTGTATTTTTCCTTCCTTTTTCATAGAGATTGAAACTGTAATCCTTCCAGCAGCTACAGCTGATGTCTTTGCAGACAGGTGCTGCACACCTCTGTTAGCAGGAGGGCAGTGAGTTGCCCACAAGGTGTGTCCCTGGCAGACCATCCTGTTGGAGTCTGTACCAACAGGATACACCTGGTTCTGCTGGGATTACAGAGGTGTCACTGGGACTGCCTTGGGGCAAGGACATGGGCTCCATGACCTCTTGTTATTCACTGCAATTCAGTCTGTGCTAAATCATCACATCTTTTCTGCCCTTGAGCTGGGACCTGGTGGACTTGGCACGTGTTAAATGTTATCCTAATGAAGGATGCTTTCCTGAGCCAAGATTTTTAGCTGTAGTGTTTTTTACTCTACAAGACCTCTGGAGAATGCTTAGTTGCATCACATTTATAATGATTATTAAAAATAAGAAAAAGGGGAGGTTCTGATTTAAGAATTGCTCAAAAGATAGGGACAGGGATGTTTCATTGAAAAATAGTTGACTTTTTACTTTGCTCCTCCAAAATACTCAGAAGTAAACCAGTCCTAAAAATGGCTTGATTCATCAGCAACAGAGTACTCTCATGTAGCAAACTCTAAAAAAGGTGTCAGCTGTGACAAGACTGTATGTGCTATACATATGCTTTAAAAATGAGTGGTAGCAGACATTTTGAAACACCATATTGTGATCCAGCAAATTACACAAATACAAGTCTTCATCATTCAGGCAAGGCACCTAACTCAAACCTTGGTGAGGTTTGAAGGACTGTCTTGCCATTGCCTTTGTTGATGTCTGTCCTGCCCCAGGTACCTGGAAGGGCACCTTCCAAGCAGGTCACTGCTGTGAACTGCAGAGGGCTGTGCTGGCCCACAGTCCTACTCCCTCTGTTGCCTCCAGCTGCTAAATTTCAGTCAGAGCAACATGCCAAATACTTTCCTAATACTATTTACCCATGAAAGTAGTGGTTTTGTTGTAGTTGCCACAGGGATCAGATGTTACTGAAACTAGAAGGGGGAGTACTTGCTTGGAATGTGATCTGCCCTGTGAAAATGTGAATTGGTTTTTCCTATACTTCCACTTTGAGACAGTGGATTTTCAGAAGAATGGACATGCAGTTTATAGCTCTTCCCAAATGAACAACATGTAAACTTCAGTCTCCACCCCAACAAAGATACAGCCCTTCCCTAGGCATTTCTGAAAGTTTAGGATTTCAGGTGCACAAAACCACACCGGAAGAAAATATCCAACTTCCTTGCTCCACAGTTAAGTCAGGCAATCAGTGAAACCAAAGATAAAAAGCACTGGCAGCAGATTTATGCATGTGCTGGCATAGCAAGAGAGAAGAATTAATGCTGAAAGTAGTGAAAAGAAAACCATTACACAGGATTCTGTACACTGCACTTTAGGAATCAGAGTTGATAAGAGGCTTTCAGAGCTCTGGGACAGCATTTCTGGCATCATTATTAAACATTCTGTATGAAATAGTTATGGCAGACTGGGGAAGAGTGGGTCAGGGGTTGCAAATCTTGCTGTCAGTTCTAAGGCCTTGCTCCTGCTCCAAGTGAAGGGAAGGGGACATCTCCTGAGGCACATCGGAGAAAATATATGAGTTGACACTTTAAAAATTAAGCCTCCTGGAGCTGCTGTGTCGATTATTATCCCAGAGACAGCTTAAGTGATTTGCCTACAGTCACGCAGTGAATTGGGGTTGAGCCAGGAATAGAAGATAGGGCTTCCAGCTTCTGTTCTTTTTCTTTCACCAACCAGGCACATCCCCAGATGTACAGTGTAATCCACATGGGGACGAAAATCCAAAATCAAAGATTTAGCTCACTTCCTAGCACAGCTGTATGCAGCTCTGCAGCACAGACATAGAGACAAATCTTACTGCCCCAGTTAAGCTGAGTAACTCACTGATTCCAAAGGAGTTGCTCACCTGATGGATTTTTGTCTTCTTGATACCAAATAACTTAAATCCCTACAACATCGATGCCCATCATGGGAAGAGAAGACTGTGTGGTAGCCCAAATTATGTGCCTGGGATTAGAGCCTTGAGCAATTTTAGCTGAATCTGTGATATAAAATTACATTTGTTTGTTACTGATGCCTCACTCATTAATGTGCAAAGGCAAATAACTTTGCTGGAGCTCTCAGTATCACCTGGCTATGCAGGGAGGAGAGGTTAAATGCAGAGCAGACCATACTTGTAAGAAGATTAATACATACAACAGGGATAGTAGCAGGCTTCTGCTGGGTCTAATCTGGCATCTGACCGGGACAGAGAGAGAGAAGGAAACTCTAAGCCAGTTAAAGTACTGGATTATTGATGGCAGAGGATTCACAGCTGATAGGGGAGCTGGAAAGAGCAGGTAGTAGGGATTAAATGCAGGGCAGAGCACAGAGTGAAAAGGAGGTAGAAGATACTATATTTTACAGGGAAATTCTAAAAAATGTGAAAGACTATGGAGCAAGGAGAGAAGGACCCAAATATATCCTAGCTTCCTCTCTAAAATTGTATCTTACACATCAAGGAAAAGGTATTTGAACTTGGACAAGTAAATTATCCAAGAAGATGTGCTGGGTAAAAAGAATTCCAAGACCTCCTTGACCTGCTCTGCTCAGACAAACACAAAATGCAGAACAACAATTTAAATAACTGATAATTACTGAAAGTCTGTCTGAGACTTCCATGTAGATAATGTTATCTTGGGTAACAGGCAGCTGAAGTGGGCTGAGGAGTGCAGGCTCTCTGCAGCACAGCTGGCTAATCACAACAACCCTTGACAGATATTTTTTAATGACTGATATTTGAAGGAAAATGACTTTGTAAAGTTCTGGAGCAATGTTTAACAGGGACATTTGGGAGTAGCTTTCTTCTTTTTGTTTGCTTGCTTGTTTTCAAAGGAGGATGCTTCAGGCACTGAGAAAGGCTCCAAGGTATCAGGAGTAGGTGTTGACTTTGAGGTGAGAAGAGGAAACAATTCCTTCCACTGACAAGGAAATCTGAGATAGCAAAATGGCATATTCACAGTTGGGAAGCACTTATTAGGGCTTTCCTATTACACCTGAAAGGCTGGGAAGAGTTATTAATAAAACTCTTCTAATGTGTTTCTAAGAATTAAAATCAATGCACTTAGAGTGTTTCTGGCCTGGCATGGAGTTTGCTGAAGCCAGCACTGCCACTGCTTCTTACCTCTGCAATTTCTTCTTGTACCTTCTCTGTCTCCTAGGTCCTGGCCAGTTCTCTCTGAGCTGACATGCCTGCTCCAGGTGGCTGCTATTTTAGCTTGGTTTTTCTCTTCATTTGGGCTGTGACTAGGAAAACTTGCCTGTAGCAATGTGTTAGGAGATCATACTATAGTCTGGATCATGATTAAGTTACAGTAAAATTACAGACTGTCTAGAAGAAAATGAGCTATCTCAGCTCTGAATATCACAGAATACATTATCTCATAGATTTATTTATTTTATATTGCCTGTTTAAAATTCTGTGTGACTCCCTAAGCTATCTATAGGCACTAGTTTAAATCAGAAAGGAAAAAAAAAAGTATGCTGTGTTATATTTGGACTTAGAATTTGAAAAATGAGACAGGATTTTGATACACTTAGTTTTGTTGAAACAGTTGATACTGCTAATAGTTGATACATCAAACTGAGTTAAAGAAACTAAAATTTAAATGGCTTGAAAACCTGATTTCCATTTCCGTGACAGCTTTGTCAATGTACAACCTGTTCCTGATTTTCTTGCAGGAATGTATTGGCTATGTGGGTACTACAATTTAAGAGCAACTCATTTTCTTTTATCTTAAATCAATTTCTAATCAACTTAGCCCAGCAGAAGTAAACTAGGTTTAAGTGTTTAAGTGTTTATTGAACATCCACATTTCTACTCATTTGGCTATGCTGATTTAAATGGAGACCTTTAGTTAAACTGTCCCAAAGACAGGTGCAGGCAAGGGCCCCTCACAGTGAGTACAGAGGGGTGGGTCTGGGGCAGTGTGTGCTGATAAAGAAAAGAGACAGGGACTGAGCATGACATGACTCTCAGTCATGAGTTCTGCTTGCTCCCTGGTCTGATCCTCAGCTGTTACAACTGGGGAACAGGTCAGCCCCAAAATTTCTCCCCAAAATTAGTAGAGATGAGAAAGAACCAGGTTTTGACTCTTGTACCCTACACAGACCTCCTTGGGGCTCACACATGCCCCATCCTACCCTGCACTGGTCCCCTCTTGGTCAGAAGTGGACACATAGCCTTTGTGGCTGGATCTTGAACAAGTGTGAGACCTCCAGAGCGAAGGAAACACAAAGTAAATAAAGGCAATAAGAACAAAATCAAAATTCTCTCCTGACTTTTGATGGATAGGCATGTGCCAGTTCATTCAGTGCACAGTAATCTTGTCTTCTTGTTGGTTAGAAAAATCTGATGACATTTGCTGAGCATCTGCACTGAGAACTTAATTGCCCTGGTTAGTCAGTGTCTGTTGCCTACCACCTAACAGTAAAAGAATTTCTGATAAAATGAACTTTTCTTCCATACTTGTAACAAATGAAAAAAGTATCACTCTTGTCTTTGTACTAGACAAGAGCAGGTGCAGAGAGTCACCTCTGGCCTGGCTCTTCCCCCAGGCTCAGAGGAAGCCCCCTTGGTCTCACATCGCCTTGCAGGTTTGAGGGGGCAAGATAGAACCAATGCAACCTGCACAGTGAGGAAGGGGTTCAGTGCCTGTACTCAGTCCATGTCCCTCTTACCAGGTGTCCAGACACCATCTCTGAGTGCCAGGAGGGCTCAGAAGGTGCACAGCACCCCGGCAGTCACCCTGTTCCTGGTGCCAGGAAAACGTGCAAGCCTGGGCTGGGATGCACAGGGTTCACTCCCAGCAGTTTGGCTGTCTGTTCCTACAAATACTGACTCCCTGTCACCAGCAGCAGGAGTACTGGGAAAGGAGAAATCAAATCTTTATCATCTTCCCAGTCATCAAGAGAGCAGACAAGAAATGTTAGTCAGTACTGCAGGAATGAAATCAAGTATGTAAGAATTTAGATGGATATAACCAAAATATAGTGTTTCAAGCTTCAGTCAGTTTGCAAGGATACAATTTTACCTTGGAAGAGCACATTAAAAGGCAGTGAGCCATCCCTCTAATTTTCTCCTGTTTGAGTGATGGAAATACCAACAAAAGGAAAAAACCTCCCTACCCTGAGGGAAAGATGGAATCCAGATGCCAAGCTGTCTAGCCCCAATTTGCTTGGCCATTGCCAAGTTTGGGTGGCATTTTGTATGTACCAGGGAGGTCAGCTTATACCTGAGACTCTGCCCACACATCCTTGGGGAACTTTGAAATAGCAGAGATAATGTCAGCCCAGTTACCATATGCTTTCAGTCTGCCCAGGCAATGATTGTATAATAATCCCTAACAGAAAACTGAAGACGAGATTTCAAGTGGCTGCCAGAAAACAGTTTTTCACTTGGAGTGGCAACTCTGAATAAGGAAGCATCTGGCACATTTGATCAGACAAAGAAAATTAGGTCACTCAGAAAAATATTTGATGCTCTTCCTGAGGAACATAATACTAAAAATGCATCTATCTAGAAAGGCAGCATTCTCCTCTCCGGCACTGTTTCTCATATTGTGATGTGTTGTATTGTTCTGAGCAACGGCACTATATTTAGTATCTGTTAAATAGTGGAATAAAGATTATATAACTGATCATTTTCTCTCTGCTAGTAATAAGAGTTTAAAATCAAAGAGGTTTTTTTTGGCCATGGGTTTTAAAAAAATACAAGGCAGGACAACTACTTTTGTGCAGTTGACTGCTGGATGTTTTCTATGAGGTTTTTATAAAAAGTTGTGTTGAATGAAAAAGTAAATTATCTTTTTCAAATATTTTTCTTCTGTTGGTTTTAAGAGCTTCCCTTTTTTATCATTTCTGAATGGTCAGTGGAGTGACACTTCACCAAAAAGATCTCAGAGATGGAGGAGTACACTGCTAAATGCCCCTTGTTGGGGAGAGGAGGGGATGAGGATTGCAGGGAGGGTCATGGCAGGAGGGACAGAGTTAAGGGTATGATCCTTTGCAGGGTGAGGATTAGTGTTTCTGCTGACTATTCTCACCTGGCAATCACATGCCTTCCCTATGCCAGCATAACACCATCTTCAAGGTGCTCAGAATGGTTGGGCAGAATAAATACAAGACCACACTGGCATAAGGAGTGTTGAGGTGCTTTGATTACTTCAGGGAAGGGAAGAGCCAGAAGCTGAAAAGTCCAAACAATTGCATTTGTTACATGAAGACATGCAGTGGGACAGGAGCTTGGGCTACTGCTGAATCCTGGGGCCTGGGTTATGTTGCGCAGCCACCAGCAGTTCAGGGGAACAGCCCAAGCATTTCAGACTGCTGGCTGGGTGTGAGCTGGTGCTGACTCTAACACTACTAATCAGCACCTGGGTGGCATGGCTTGTCACTCTCTGGGAAATTAGGGAAAAACAGGGCTCCCCAAGACAAGCTTTTGCTATCTGGAGAGTTGGCCTTGTTTGTGGCTTATGGAAAAAACCCCACACATATCAAGCATTCTTGCTCCATTTACTTAGCTTCCAACAATCCATCCTCAAAGGAAGTTTTAAAGGCAAAAATCTGGTTAATTAATGTAGATTTTTCCAGCTTCCTAAAACCAGGAATGGAAGCAGTGACCACAGAGTTTTCAGACCATACAAACTCAAATCTGATTTAATGCATAAAGACATGGTTGCTCCTGCATTAATCATTCCAGATGGTAAATGACTCAGCGTGTGGTATTTTCATTTGATTGTAAAGATGTCAGGTAACCAAAAAGGAGTTCCATGCTGCCATCTCAGCCTAATTTGTGGTAGTGTGGTACCATGACTGGCTTATTCACATCAAATCCATGATCCTTCAAACACTGTCTAAAGAACAAAAGTATTTCTATGATATGCACAAAATCTGGTCTTGATTTTCAAAATATTTTAAACACAGATGTGAATGTGTCCTTACTTACTGCCATATTTAGTCTTACAAATTTTATCAGCAGTTGGAAGAAAGTTTAATAAGGTAAAAAGCTTGCCCCAGGTCAAGTGGCATGTTATTCAGAAGTGGAATTAGGCTTCAGGAGGTTTCTGCCACTTAATCATAAACTCAGTTCATTGGTCCTGCCTCTTTACAGATCCTCTCATTCAGTCTTTAGTTTTTTACAAGGGTTTAACTGCCCTCATAAATCATAAATGCAAAAGTTTTGAGAGGCTTATTTAATTCAACAGCCTCAGAATGGAGTTTTAGCCTGAAAAGGTTCTTTTGAGAATATACAAATTCAAAGCGTCTGGTGTAAAAGGTGGCTGAACAAATGGGATGGTCTCAGTTTCCCAGCATCTATCCCATCCTCCCCAGCCTGGAGGAGCTGCTTTTTTTCTCCTCTTCTTCAGGCTAAGCACTACTTTTTCAATCCAGATTAGTTATTTCACTCTTTTGATTGTAAAATTGCGTAAATGGATAAACACTTGCTTTAGTCTGTTTCAGGGTCAGATGCAGTCCACAGCAGAGAGGGATTGCCAGGGTGGTATGTCAGTATACAAACTTTTGTACAAACTCTATTGGCAGATCCACATTTTTACCGCGGGAGCTGTAGATTGAGAGGAGTTGGGTCAATCTGGCTCACTGGTCAGGTGCAAAGGGTTGCAGTGAGTGGCTGACGTCTGACTGGTGACCTGTCACTAGTGGGGTTCCACAGGCCTCCATCCTTGCCCCTCTGCTCCCCAACATCTTCATACAGGAGGGCTTTGGAGATGGTGAAGGGCCTTGAGGGGAGGCTGTGTGAGGAGTGACTGAGGTCAATTGGCTCGCTCAGCCTGGAGAAGAGGAGACTGAGGGGAGACCTCATCAGGGCCTACAAGCCCAGGCACTGATCTCCCTGGAGATCAGTGGCAGAACAGGAGAGAACAGCATGAAGCTGTGTCAGGGGAGCTTTGGATTGTATATTAGAAAAAGGTTTTTCACCCAGAGGGTGGTCAGGCACTGGAACAGCTCCCCAGGGAAGTGGGCTCGACACCAAGCCTGACAGAGCTCGAGAAGTCCTTGGACAGTGCTCTCAGGCACATCTTGGGGATGGTCCTGTGCAGGACCAGGAGATGAACATAGATAACCCTTGTAGGTACTTTCCAACTCAGGATGTTCTTTGAGTGCTCCCATTTCCACTCGAGGGTTGTGAAAGAAGGGCACCGAGCCCCTCAGAGGAGTGCAGGATGGATCTCCCAATAGGGAAGTAAATATTCATGATTTTTATTGCTATTTATATTTTATCACAAGGCTGTCCCTAAACAGGAATTTTTGCTAATAGCCATTACTGTTGCAAGCTTTGGAGAGAATCTTTTTATTTTGCAGCAACTCCAAGAGAATACATCACCGAAAGAAAATGCATTTTATTCCTTAATCAGTGTTGCATAGAAATGTTTCACTTCTTTCCTCTATTGACCAGAAGCCCGCCAAAAAAACAAGTTCAGGGAGCAGATGTCAGCTAATCCCAAAGTCTGTGCTAAGAACACGATGGCAACTCACGGAGAGTTCAACAGAATCTAAATGTCTTGCTGTCTTGCTGGTTTGGTACAAGACTATGCTTCGAGCAGATAAGCCCCTGCATTTAAACTTGGGAGCTCAAAAGGGATAAATAACATTTCTGGAGCCAGCCAGCCAACAAATGGAATTTCTTAGCACAATGTAATCTTGCTGGGGGGGTTTTCTCGGGCATGTGTTTCCCATCGGGTGTTGTTACACTGCTGTGTGTACAGGGCTTATCTCCAAGCAAAGGTGGTAATGCTCAGCCATTGATACCCCACGACTTACTGAAGCTGTAAGATGGATGATGAAGGATTAGTTGAGGCATTTGATTCATAGCTGATACTTTTTAAATAAGTTCAAGGATGTGACATCACTATTTATCATAAGTGTTCTTGTTGTGGTGGGGTGTGCTCGTGGCAGGAGGGGAGAGGAGCTGTCATCATGTAGATAAGCCAGAGAACTCTAAATCATTAGCAATGAATAATTCACTGCACAGAAGAAAATAACAGACAATGTCAGGCAATGGAATAGTGCTAGTTCACTTACATCTCTTTCTGTGCCTCTGATGAAAGGTTTTTAACCTTGATTATACCCTGTCTTAACCAGGAGATTTGCTTTCTGTAGGGATGCTCAGCTCCAGGCAAGATAGAAGGATGTTCCCAAATCCAGTAACTGGGTCAAATCTAATTATCATAGATAATTTGCACATTTCATTTATGGTAAAGGGAAATGTGTCTCAAGGTAGGTGAATCCAGTTTGGTTTGACAAAGGCAGACTAAAATAGCTTCTAAACAGAAAGAAAAAGGCCTTTCTGCTAGACCCAATTACTGAAATGAGAAGACAATTTTAAAACCTTCATTCCAAACCAATTTCAGCAATAAAATTAATCAAAGCTGTGGCAGACAGTAAATCCCCCTGAATTTCTCCAAAGCCTGGAGTTCCCCTCTTGTCTGAAATGCTGAAAAGTCAACAAGCATCACAGCTGAAGATGAAATGGGAATTTCCTAATTTTTTGTGCAGGACAATAATATGGGATTTTTTTTCCTTGCAAATGTAACCATCTATCCCACTTGGATGTAGCCTTCAGTTAGGACAAGATTAAAACACTGACAAGAAGTAATTTTTAGATGTAATCTAGTTTATTACAATTAATCAAAGCATTTCAATGTTCTATTTTGAAATAAAAGTAAAAATAGTAGTACTGAAACTGAGCTTCCTGCATTTTCGAGGGGTAAAATAAATTAGTTGTCATCTCTAAACAGATTTGATAAAGTAATACAGCCCTAGGGAACATTATTGCTCTCTTCAATGGAACAGCATTTCTGTTTGGAAAAGGGTTGTGCTGTATTTTACCACCCAAAGCTGGAGGTGAGATGACTTTTCATCAATGCCTCCTTTGCACTCTCTCTACATTGCCTTAAATGCAGCCCAGCCAGATGTGAAAATACTTTAGAAACTTTCAATGAATGAAATCGATTAAAGTAGGAAGTTTATTTCTGTACAGAATTGGTTTCTTTAAGTGACTTTTCTAGAGTACATGTTTGTTCCCTCTCTATCTCCTTTTTCTCTCTGTTTAGCTAAATAATAAATTTTAAATCCCTCATAAAAATGTACACAGCTGTAATGACTGGGAATTTTATTACATTTTTAGCACTCAATACGATCAAGCAGCTTTACAGAAAATATCCTGTGCTCTTGAATAAGCAAAATGCAACACATATTCATAAATATCTCTAAATTTACTATGCTGTGCATTCTGTATTTCTGAAAAATGACATGGATCTGGAATATTAGAAGTGGAAATGGTTTATGCACAAAGTGTCTATGTGTATGTGTTTGGGCCCAGGTGCTTGGTGAGAGCTGGCTCAATCAATGTCTGTATGTTTTGCTCTACTTCATTTTTTCACTGTAAGGTGTTTGTTCCCCTGCATACAGCTGTGATGGAAGTGTTCAAAAGTCAAGTGCTGTAATTCATAATAGAGGCTTTTGGAAAAGAAAGGAAAAAGTGGGGGGGGAGGGAAAGGAAAGCGAGGCAAGGCAAGACAGTGGAGATAAAAATTACATATCATTTCATAAAGAGGTATGGAGCTGCTGAAAAATCAAATAAATTGAGGGGAAAGTTTTTGGTTTTGTTTTGTTTTGTTTTGTTAATGTAACAAAGAAGCCTAAATCTGGAATCTTAGTATTCCTTTACTTTTACCTAAAATTCCAAGGATGTTCAGATGCTCTACTTCAGCTTTATTCCAATTTTAATACCTCAGGGTAATTTGTGCCTCCTGACTTCTTTCTTTCTTTCTTGCTGCAAAAACAAGTGGAAAGGCAGCTGGGCATGCTGTCATGCCAGGAGTCTCAGAAGGTATCAGCTCTTTCATTAATTACTTCTTTGCTCTCCCTCTGCTTTATGTTAAAAACAGCCTAGTTGAGGATGTAGAAGTTGTCGGCCGCAGTGAAAGCGCACTTGTGGGACCCTTTAAACTGTCAGGTTACATCACATAAACTGAAGGGATCATAGTCAAACAATTGTAAAACTATTTTCTTGCCCGAAAGAGCACACCATGATGCCATTTAGCTGGAACCTGAAGCTATGGGGATCCTGCTGTGGTATCATGTGCAGCGAGTGCATGTGATTGTTCTCCTGAGGCATTTGTTACATGCATCTTGTTAACCCTGGTTCAGTCAAAAGAGCTGCCTCCACTGCTGCTTGACCTATTTTAGCATAATTTAGCCCTGAATGTGGTGGGTTTCAGTTGCAGTAAGTTATTCTGCTGGCATTAATACCATGGGAACTTAAAATGGAACCATAAGGGTTTGAAAATATCAATCTTATTCACTCAACAGTTTGGTTTCAGTAATTTATGCATCTTTCAGAACTGACCTAATACTTAAATGTACATAAAAGAGCAAGCACTAATCAATCCCAGACTTCTTGTAACAAGCCAGGCTTTTCCCAGGTTTCAGAAAACGGAGCATATTTAAGAGTTTTCTAAGCCTTGTTAATAGCTGCATCTACAGGACTTGTAAAAGTGCTAGAAGTGCAAGGAGGATTTACTGCAATTTCTGCAACAGCCAGAGTAGAGTTAGATTCATTTAAGGGTTGAGTGCTAAGGGCAAGATCCAAATCACTTCCTTGCTGTCTGTGTTGAGACTGAGGCATAATTCAGGCATTCGTTCAGAAAGCACCCAAATCCCAGCAGAGACTCCTGGCTGCCCTGGGACCCCTCTGGGCAGCTGCTGCTGTGGTCTGGCTCCCCCCGGTACCCGAGGGGTCCAGCAGGCACCCAAGCCCACAGCACACACACAAACTTCAGCTTGAAGAGCTGTAGCAGTGAGGGACACGCCTGCAGAAACATCCAGAGAAAGTGCCCAGTAAAAAAATCTCCGGGAAAAAAGTTTGAATCCACCAAGTCCAATACATGGGCTTACCACCCGGCTAAAGAGGAAGCAGAGCAAACACAGTAGGAAAATGCTGTGCTGGATGACTCTTTTGTAAGGGCTGCTGCATTAAAAAAGGGCAGAAAGAAGGTCAGACCCAATTCAAGAACGTTTCTGATTTTTCCTGATAACTGTTGCATGAAAAAAGCATGAAGGCTGCAAAGATCAAGAACCTTCCACCTGAGAGCCATAATCAATTAACTGCAGCTCCCCAGCTCCTAGAAGATGATGAGCAGCTGTGCCTGCAATGCCCAGTCCCTGGTTACCTGTTTCACCCCACCAGCTCCTCTGACTGGAAAAGGCATAAAGTCCTGGCTTTCATACAAACAAAAAAACCTCATCACAATCCTGCTCAGACGCACAGGGCAACACCAGGACTTGTCAGTGCCTTTCAGGTAAGTGGGGACTGCATAGTCCAGGTTCTGCAAGGTGAAGGGTTGTTAAGAATCAGGCCCCTGTGCTCTAGAGGAGGGATCTCTAGAATGTCATTAGTGTCTCAGCAACTCTGTCTTTAACAAAGGTTTCTGGAGAGCCTTTATGCCTCAGTTACCCTTCCCACCCCCAGAGTCGAGTGCCTCACTGCCAGACTGGTAACAATACCTCTCCTGGAGCCAGCAATTATTGCTGAGACATCACAAAATCTCAGCCTGACAGCTGAAGTACAGCTCTGCTGCACACACTAAAATCTGGTTGAGGAATGTGCTTTTTAACTAATAAAACTGCTATGTGCTTAAGGTTAGACACATACTTATAGATGTTGCTGAAATGGGGTCAAAGAATACAGCTCTCACTCCTTGCTTCAGGAATGGTTGTACAGTAAGTTATTGTGACCTAAATATTGTGGCCTCTGCTGACACTTCATGTGATAAAGCAAAATCCATTTTAGAAATTTTAAGGGTGACATATTCAGTGGTGGGGAGAGCTAGGAGACAGTTAGCCAGTACTGGGACTACTCCTTCCTTCCCCTGGGCTTAAATTAGCATGACATAATTTAAGGAATTTACACCCCTTTTAGCAGGGGGTGTAAATTCAGGATTTTCACCTGCAGCCTCCTGTGTGAGCTCTGTGACTGACAGGAACGCCTACAACACGTTTTCAGGTGCAGCAGAGGGCTCGTGGTCCCAAATGCACATCCTCAGAAGTGAGGGCCATCCCAGCCCAGGTTCAGAGGAGGGAGAAGGAAGCAGAGCAGTGCCCAGCAAACCACCCAGCAGAAGGGATCTGCAGAACTTTACATGAAGTCGAACTTCACTTCCCTTGTCAGCCTGCTCGGAGTGACTCACTGGAGGTGCTGAACAGACTAACGAGTGGGAGGAGGAAACAGGGCGGGGGGAGAGGAAGAGAGGGAGACAGGCAGTAAGATGAAACTAGGAACATTGATACATGACCAAAAAAAAAGAAGAGAGGCTGTTTTTTAGAAAGTTGCACTACTCCTTCCACTAGTCCTTTTCCAATTCTAATGTGAGTGGCATAGAATCCAACATCTCCAAGACTGGAGGAAGAAAAAAGAAGTATGAATAGCTAAAGTGAGATGATATCACTTTTAGCCTGATACTTATGATGAAACTCCAGGGGTTTGATTTATTCAGCTGTCACTTACTGTTCATCCCAAGCATAACAGAGGACATGTTGGAATTGAAACCTTTATTTAGGGTTTGTTAGCATGATTCAATTTTTTTACTGGCCTTCTGGGAGTTATCTTTCATATTTAGGCAGTTATCATTGCTAAGAGGAAAAGAGGTTTTTTTTGGGTTTTTTTTTTTTTTGGCTAGCTCTGAGTGCAAGGTTTTTATTAAGTAAATGGGAAATTGAGTTTGCTGGGGTATGTATGTGCTGGCATGTGCCCTGACTTGTGATGGGAGATGCTGCAGTGCTGATTTTTTTTTTTCAGAGGGTCAGAGTCATAGGGCAGAAGTGACTCTTTTGGGCATCTCTCCTTTGAAGATACTGCAGAAGAGCAAGTATGCTTAACACCAAACCAGATTTTTTACTGTTATTGAAGACAGGGTATTTTGCTTAAAGAACTGTGATGGCACAGGACACACAGTGTCTCTAAAGACCAAAAGTAATGTTCATTACTTTTCTTGGAGGGAGAGGCTCCCTGTATCCTAACGTGCTTGTGTTCCCTCATCCCTTCCCCACCCCATCCCACTTTCAGTCTCACCTGCATCTCCTGAGAGCTGTTTCTCATCAGAACCTCTGAGTTTGCCAAACTCTGCATTGGTGGTGTGATGTACACAAAGACTTATTTCAGATAATTGTCTTTGTTCAAGGAATAACTTGCGATCTATACCCTGATGTCCATAAATAAATGGCCACAAAGTCTGTGGCGAGTCCCGTGGCCCCGATGGGCCTGGGGGGATTGCTGTCTGCAGTGAGCTCCTGCAGGGCACCCAGCGAGGGCCTTTTCCATCCACACAAGGGCTGACGTGGAGGTACTTCAAAGAAAACAATGAACGCCTCCTGCTCTGACCTACATATTTCATTCTGAGAGACTCAACTACATTTGCTAGAACACTTGGAACAACTGTTATCTTTTAGAAATGAAAAGTCATTTCTCCAGGGAGTAGCATGGGGTGGGGTGGGGGGGACACTCTAGTGGCTTGCTAGGGTGCAGAACATTTAAACTCTGCTGTATTGATTGTAGTTTATGATTGAATGTAATCATTACTGTGTCTATATTTTTCTGTTTCAATGAAACCATCAGGCAGTGAGTCATGCTGTGCATGTAACCCGGAGGAAAGTGCAAAGAGGCTGCTGAGGAGTAGCAGTACAAAAATACCATTGGCATCTTTTCCCTAGGAGAGCAGGGCTCTGGACAGTTTCCACAGTCTATTGCTGTTTTTCTTTTACATGCATTTGCTGCTAAAATGTGTAATAGAATTGAGGACATGGTTGTGAGTAAAGAGTCTTCTCGCACATGCTGTTCCATAATTAAAGAACAGCTATAATAGAATCCTGCTTTGCTTCTTTTCCTTTTTTTTTTTTTTTTGCATTAATGAGCTCAAATTCTTATAGGCATTAAAAGGGCATATGCTTTTCTTCTAATTTAGAGATTAAAAAATCTCACAGCAGATCAAGAGGAAGGCTGCAGTTTGAACTCTTTAGTGAAAGAAGATGCACTGTCATTAGCAACAAAACAATTTTAATTAGCCTGGTCCTGGATTTGTGGTAACATATGCCAAAATGATGGTAATTTGGAAGAATGGGAGATACTATCCTCTTGGTTTAGTACAGAGGGTTCAACTCCATAAGAAATAAGCGCCCTTAAAAATATTTTAATTGCAGTTTTTAGTTACCTGGATTTTAGATAACATTTTTGTTGTTGGGTTTGGTTTGGTTTTTTCCACTGAAGATACTAGAATCCAATTTGGGATTTCTCTCCTCTTCCCTAGAATTTGGCTTCTTTCAGTCCCATTTGTGGATGGAGCATATTTTTATTAAGCTAAAGAGAAGAAAGTCATCCTTATTAGCAATGCCTCATTGCATTAGGAATCAGGGTCTGTGGCTATCAACCTGTGGAGACACAGTGGGAAGACATGATTGCAGTTTGATTCAGCTGTGCCAGGCACTGAGTAAAGATTATGCACTCAGACAGGAGCCCTGTCTCAGAGCACAAGTGAAGAACACTGTGCTAACTGCACAGAGCGTGGTGGTGCCCGTGTGTGAGCAATGGCAGCAGAGCCTTTCTCTCCTGACTTGAAATGTCAGCTCTGTTGAGTTAAAAAACAGAGTATCTTTAAGGGAGTTTCCCAAAAACCTCATCTCTGGGACATGATTTGTGCCAAAACCACCCCAGCAACTGCATGCTGCAGCACAGTGGCTTGTCCTCTGCCCCAGCAGAGCCTGGAAGGATTTTAAAGAGAAATGCTAATTGCAACACAGGGTAATGCATGCTGGAGCTGGCTAACATATAAGTCCCAGTTTCTCATCCCCCTGCCTGCCAGCTTATATCTGATGTGGTTAATGGGAAGCAGATGCAGAGCTACTTCAGTGCTGCCCTGCAGTGCTGTTCCTGGGCCTCCCACCCCAGAGCTTCCCAGTTGAGGGGATTAGAATCATAGAATCACAGAACTGTGTGGGTTGGGAGGGGGCTTGCAGATTATTTAGTGACAACCCCCCTGCCATGGGCAGGGGAACCTACCACTAGACCATGTTGCTCAAAGCCCCATCCTTGAAGTATTTCAGGGATGAGGTATCCACAGCTTCTCTGGGCAACCTGTGCCAGTGTCTTACCATCCTCACAGTAAAAAATGTCTTCCTACTATCCAGTCCAAACCTTCTTTCAGTTTAAAGCCATTCTGCCTTGTCCTATCACTACATTCCCTTGTACAATGTACTTCTCCAGCTCTCGAGGGCCCCTTTAGGTGCTGGCAAATGTGTAAATTCTCCCTGCACCCTTCTCTTCTCCAGGCTAAATAGCTCCAAATCTCTCAGCCTTTTCTTTGTAGGAGAGGTGCTCCAGCCCTCTAATCATCTTTGTGGCCATCCTCTGGACTCTCTCCAAGAGATACACCTCCTTCTTCTGCTGGGCACCCCAGAGCTAGGAAGCAGAGGATGAGATTTGTGCGCGTTTGTGGCCATGGTGCCAAACCCTCCCATGTCCCTCCTGCACTGCCCAGCTAAAGGACATTCTCTCTCCATGGCAGGAGAAGGAGGCACCACTGCAGAGCACCTGCCTGCTGCGGTGTGCACCGTGCCTGGTGTGCACCCCTGCCTGGTGGCCCTGGCCGCTGCCAGCCCTCCTGGGTGTGCAGCCCATCCCACTGCCCCTGCTGGCACCCAGCACAGTCCTGCAAGGGGCTGCACCACAGGGAAACAGGAGAGGCAGGAGTCTCGCCAAGGCATCCCAGGCTTCAACTTCTTAGCCAAGTCAGGGTTTAATTTCTTCTTTTTCTGAGAAAAGAATCTCTAGTCCTAGGGGCATCTTCAGGAAGAGCAGGCGCTCAGGAGCCCTGCAGGTTGCCAAAGCCTCTTTAAATATTTAATTTCTCTTGAGGTGTAGTATGTTTTCCTGTCTCCTGGGAGACTATTAATTTGTGCCTTTTTTTTTTTTTTTTCCAGAGGGACACTTTACTCTTCTGGCTTTTAAGTCCATTTTTGGTATTCTGTCACATATTGGTGTGTTCTCTGAGGGGGTCTTTTCAACGGAAATAAAATACACTCTGCAAGTCTAGCAGGAGTAGCACTGCTGGTGTTTCACATTATTTACTTTGGTGAGGGTCTTCTCCATGTTACTGAGAAGAATACACTCAGAAAACCTAAGCAGGGATTGGGTTTTCAGCCTCTTTATTCCAGCAGGGCAATGAAAGGTGGCATTTTGGCACAATGTGTGGTTAAATCAGATATATGACTTCAAAACAGAGGTAAACATGAGGAATTTATTTTGAAGATCACTAGATGACAAGGAGGTCCTTCAAAACAAGAGTCTTTCTCTTAAAGTCTGTGAAAAAAAACATAGCCAGTCACTGATAGCTGAGCAGAAGACTCTGACCCAGTGGTTTTGCAGAGAAAGGGGCTGGCTTTTCGATAGCAACATCTTGCTAGGTTGTTGAATCCTATGTTGCATGGAAACAGCATGAAACAGAAACACAAGCACAGAAATCAGACAAGTTGCTTAAAAATGAATGGAGAAATGTTTCTTGTTTCTTTATGCTGGGGAAAAGTGCATTTTACATCTGTCACATGTGCCACTAACCCCAGGGGTGGCCCAGGCAACCTCCCAGTGCCACCAGCTTCCTCCCTGTCCAGCCTGGCAGTGAGAAACCTTGTCCTTCTGCCAGTGCACAGAGCACATTTGAGCTACTTGTCATTGCAATGGCAGAAACCCCAGAATGTCAGCATAAAAGTAATTTCTTTCTCTGTGGAACTGTATTTTAAAGAGATTTTTGAAACTTACTGGAAAAATACTTCCACCTTGAAGAAGCAAATGAATAGTACTAGTCTGCATACTTACACAGACAGCTGTTACCTATTTTATTAGTCAGTGCTTGGATCTCAGAATCAAAATCTGAAATACATCAACATTGGCAACACCCTACAGCGTCTTCCCAAGAAATGAATACTTCTGACCATAGGCATTTTGAAGCAACTTTGATATTGGCATTAAGTTGCTGTTCGGAATTATTTATTTGGGAGGAGATTTCACAAAACTCCTTGCTTTGTTAAATGGCAATGTAACATATCAAAACACAGGCATTTGGATCTAATTAACAATAGCAAGATTTTTCTTCATGAAGAAAACAGAGAACCACTTTGGCCCACGCTGTTGTTCCTGCTGATGGGTTAGTTGTTAGGAAATAATTTCTAGCATCTTCTTCTCTTTGCATTTTTATTTTGTGTACCATGTTCTGGCAAAGGCACCATATGGGGTGGTCTTTAAGCCTTTTCAAAATACAGGCAAAAGCTCCTTTTTTTCCTGAAGTTGCATACTAAGTTATAACAAGGAGCTATTTCGTTTTCCACTCATTTGTCTTAGAGAAATAAACATTACATAATCAGAAGTAATGACGACAATGTTATACTTAATATGAGGGAAAATATTTTCCATCTATGCTACTGCCACACAGCTCTCCCAAATAGCACTTGGTGTGTAACTCTGATATTACAGTAAAGCCTAACTTTCAGCTTAGATTTCAGGAAATCTGAGATGATCAGGAAAATATTCTGGAAAGTATAGTCACATACCCCAGAATATTAATTTTTCTACTAGAATAGCAAAATGCATCCGAAGCTGGGATTTTCCAGCTATGCATCATTCACATGAGCCTGGATTTGTGGGCATAAATGTATGTAGGCTTTTGGTTCCCCTTTAATGCTGAATTTCCTGACAGATGGACAATGACTACTCCTATCTCCAGGTGTTTTGATACATGTGCTACAGAGATATTTCAGTAAATTAGGAGAGGCTAATTTTCAAACACCTCACACAAACTGTGAATTTTTCCAAGCCTACTCAGCATCCTCAGCTGTGAGAAGGGTGGTTGAGAACTGAACTAGCTGCATGGACAAATCACCAGTGAGGCTGGGAGCATGTCTTCTAGAAACACTTTCCTGGTTCCAAACAAGGCAGCTGGCTCTGGCCCTGCTGTGCACCAGCACACTGGAAGCATGTCAGGGATCAGCTGAACTCCCTCTTCCCACTTTTGGAAGTCCTCTGTGAAGAAAGGAGTCAATGGCCTCTGTTGCATCTCTTCTCTGTGACTGAAGCCCAGTGGCAAGTGTTGCTGTCCTTCAGCTGGGCACTACCTCCTCACCTGCCCCTGGTATTATACCATCTCTCTGAGCAGATGCCTTTTTTGCCCTCATATCAGTGACATGACATTTTCTGCAGGATTGTTTGTTTTCATTTAAATACTCCTTTAAAATGCATATTTGTTTCTCTTACCTTATGAAAGGAAAGCTTGGCCCCTCTTTTTTATCACTTAGAAAGATTAAATTAGCTTCTCCGACAAGATATACTTCATATTCCACAGGCAATCTGACTACGAGGCCTGAACTGAGCAAGAGTAATTCAATTGACTCTACTCAAGCTGCACTAATTTACACCAACTATAAATTAATCTTTTCTTGTGAAATATGTCTAGGAGTGACCTTGTAGTATTCAACAGACTGAACTAATTCTGGGCAGCATCTCACCCTTAAAATAATGTAGAAGCCCTTTTCAGGAAATTAGCCAAAACTTTGGGGTTTCACCTGTGGAGGGATATGTCAAAGGGCAGCACTGTAAGAAAGATGACAGCAGAATTAGGCCCATCTCTTACACAATCCACATACTAACTACAATTATCTATGATACAGATGCTGAGAACACAGAATTTTTCCTTCTTCTCATTGCTTGTTCCTGTCTTTTCATGGTATTTTTTATTCTTGTTTCTGCACAAAATCCTACTCTGTAGAGTTTATTAACATGAAATACCACAGAAGATGAAAGATACAGATGGCTGCATGAAGACTGTGAACCTATAAGAGAGATCTTTGCATCTTCTTAAGCCACCCATGTTTTGCTTATCTGTGCAGGGTCACAGCTGTTGACAGGACAGCCAGCATTACTGCAGGGAGAAATTGTGCTGGAGAACCAGGGTGCTGCTCTACCCAGGCAAGGGAAGAGCACAGAAAGTTTTCTATAAGGGGATTTCACCCAGTGAACTGGGGCTCGGGCAAACCTGGCCATGCCATGCTGCCTGCAGTTTCTTTGCCACCACCATGCAAACCCATATTCATGGGATCATTGAAACTGAAATGTTGTTGTGCTATTTGGGACTGCAATGGCAAAGGTCCCAGTCAGCATGAAGCTTCCTGGTCTTCCTATACCAACATGATTCTGTGATTTTATTCTGTGATTCTTTGACTTACTGTCCCTTCTTTCATGAAAAGTTAAACCAATATTCCCCATCTGCCCTGTCTACCTGGCAAATGCAATCAGAGCTCTTTACTTAAAGTAAATAACTGAATACATTTGCCTTAAGCTACCCTTAGCACCTTTTTAATCAGGGAAAGAAAGCACTTACAGCAATTAAAGCAAAAGTTAATGTGTAAAAATCAGCTTTTAAATTAGTTTCTCTTCACTGTCAATTATTTTTAAAACATTTTTGACTGCTTAAATTAATTCCAATTTGAATTCAAGACACACATTGCCACAGAATGAAATTCAGGACATCATTTTTTTCTCCTCACTACTGAGCTTTACAGTCATATCTTTTCTCTTCAATTTTTTCTGCTTCTTTTGAGTCATTGCTAATGAAAGTTCTAAATATAGGTATGACTAACAGTGCAAACTTTAGAAACTGTATGTAAACTACCAGAGGAAAAACAGATCAGAGAGTTATGCTCACCAGAAATTCAAACAACTGTTGCCAACCACTACATGCAAGTGATGATTACTGCATTTTTCTCATTAGAAAGGCAGCTGTCATATAGCTTACGGTTTGGACAGAAAGAAATAAGTTAGCATATTGCTTAAGAGCTGTCTGCTAAATCCTTGCTCTATTTTGCCAAAAATACACTAGAACATAAAATCCTTCATTCTGCAGAATAATAAATGTCATGTTTCCATTTCCCAGTGTCTTGTCAGATTGTTTAAGACAATCAGGATCAAATAAGGCAAACACAATGAGCTTCGGACCTCAGACTTCAGAGCAGTGCTGTTGGCACTCCAAAGACAAGTGACAAACCAAGCAAAGACTAAGTGCTTGGTACTGTTGCTTAACCTATCACAAGGATACGGTTTTTATCTTTTAATCCCGTTTTTTGACAAGAAGCTACCAATATAACCTGGGACCTCCACTGTCAGACTGTAACTCTCAATGACTGGCAGGCACACAGTCAGGACCAATAGTAATTATTTGGCATGCCCAAGTTGAGGCATCTGAATCAGATGGGCAACCAAACACCCCTGAAGATGTTTTGGGCTGGAGGACCCGGATAAAGCACAAGCTGGTCAACCACCAGCTGATATTTAATACTACTACTACTACTACTAGTAATAACAATGATGATGCTAATAGGATAATGGCAAAGGAAGTTCACCACTGAGCTCCTTTTCCCCCAGTCATTCTTCACCTCTAATTCCCCTGTGTTCCGGTCAATTTTTTCCCAGTATCTGACAGTCCAGATTACCTGAGCATTTGTTTACAACAACTGGTACATGAATTCCCTACGGTTAAGGCCATTCCTACACAGTTGCAATACATAGTTGGACAGGAACAATCGGGGCTGATTATTTCTAGCATGTGGGGTAATTAAATATTCCATGTTATTAGATGCAATTTGTTACTACCAAATAGCTTGAAGAAGTAAAAACTAATGTGAAGATAGCTTGACCAATATCTAAGCAGTGTTGATGCCAGATTTAGCAAATTGAGTGATGCTGAATTCAAGACAGTTCTACCATCTTCTGTGGACTTTCACTGGAGTCTTCTTTTCTGTCCTATCTTATTGTCAGCACACTCAGCACTGAATTATCTGAACCCATAAGGCTAGCTCTGAAGAAATCTGTCAGTTTGAGATGAGATACTCACTGAGATTTTCGAAAGAGCTTATGTGTTTTTTTACCTTGGCGTTTATAAAACTGCCACGTTGATGAGAACGATTCCCCAAGTTTTGCTGTGCCATATGGTCCATGTGCTGTTAGGAGGCCATCTACTGTGTTTCCTTGTTAGTCATTCAACTACATATTGCGTCCATCTGCAACTCTCATATGTAGTTTCACTGTAATTGCCCTTTTCATAGTGCATTTCATTCTGCTTCGTGCTGCCTTGTGATAATGTTCTTTCCAAGACATGCTTCACCACACATTTTTTGAAAGGTGCAGTAGTGCCATGCTGAATGGCAGGGTCGATGCAGGTGCAGAGTGCAGCTCTAATGTAAAGGAGGAAGGATGTGGGTGCTCATCTTGGGGATGAAGAAAGACATTAGTTTTCTTGCTCTCCTTCCCCTCAATCCTCAGCAAAACATTTCAGCTATTCCAGAGTTGCAAAGAGTCTCCTCAGCCAGCTGGGCTTGCATTACTCTTTCATTCCCTGCACTCTGTCACACTTCAGAAGCTCTTGTCCCAGCTCAGTGTCTCCTGAAGAGTCTTTAAGAAAACTGTCCTCAGCCATTACCTCATCGTATCCTTAAAGCCCCCTGGAAGCAGCCGTAAGAGTGGTGTTTGTGAGAGGCTGGGACTGTGAACAGATCCTGCAGCCAGATAACTGTGCTGTGCTCCACCACAGCTCCAACCTGGGCAGAGCAGCCACTGTGAAGGTCGTACACTGCACTCTGGTGTCAGCAGAGTGAGCAGGAGGCACCTTCCCCTGTGCCAGTGCTCGACAAATCCTCCAGCACTCTGCTGGCTTTTGGGATAATTCGAGGCTGACACAATTTGTATTCCCTTAAAGACCTCATTACACATATTGCTCATTTAACCTTTAAAAAAGATGGAAGAAAGTGTGCCAATGGATTCTGGCTGATAAATATCTAAATTAAGTAAATTTAATTAAAAACTGTTGTAAATGTCATCTAATCTGTGGATGCTGCGAAAATTATGGTTGTAGCTTTGAACCAGTTTCAAAATGTATAAGGATCTCCTTACACAATTTTCTACAGAATATTTTTTTCTTCTTGGTTTCAGGAGAACAGTTAAATTGACTTAATTTTATTGCTCAGTAAAAATATTGTACTCAAAACTTGGAGAACTTTCTTGCATCTTGTTACTGCCAGGTGATGCTGGCTGGAACACTGGTTTCTTTCTAAAGCCATTAAGTGTTATTTTGCCAGATACAAGATGGGGAAGGAAAGAAAGATATGTGCTAAGTTTCATCTAGGGAATCCTACTTCTCAGTACACAGGAAATAAAAAAAGATCAATGCATTTTTTTTCAGCTTCTATTCTGGCCACATTTTGCTGTTTGGGTGAAAACACCCTCAGCCCCT
Source organism: Melospiza georgiana (assembly GCF_028018845.1). Classification (NCBI taxonomy): domain Eukaryota; kingdom Metazoa; phylum Chordata; class Aves; order Passeriformes; family Passerellidae; genus Melospiza; species Melospiza georgiana. Next base: position 22,429,306 of record NC_080431.1, read on the forward strand.
ATGTTACTTTAGTGCACACCAGTGACAACTACTCAGTGGGGAGCACAGTTTGATGAATTTAACAAAATCTTGTTGGCTGACCTTTCCATACTGGAGACATGATTTCATTTCTGTTGTCTGAAAATGAGCACCAACACGACAAGTTATTTCCATGTCTCAGCTGGAATATCGTAGTCCTAATGTGCTTCCAAGTATTTCTTTATCTGTATAATGCTACGGCTTTCAGGTCTGTCTAAGAACAATAACATTTTTTTCCATTCTGCTTTCTTCGTGTACTAGCAAAAAGTCAGCTTATTTTGATCTATTTTTTCAGTCATTCTGCATGCTGCAAGCATCAATGAAACAAACCCCCCTGCTTCTTGGAACAGCGAGGTAGGAAAGCTCCCAGAGATGTATTTGCAAACCAATGCTGAGGCACATGCAGAAACTGGTTCAAGACCTAGTTCACAAGTAGTATCCACAATATGTAGGATCCCAGACAGACAACCTGAGTGGAGTACTGGTGATCCAAATTCAGTATTTTGTTCCAGTCACCTTCCGACATTGCTGCCAACCTTGTTCTTCTGGTTTAATCATTCTTCTGATGTCATTGAAACTTAAAAGCCTGATCCTACCATAAAGGGCTGGGGTTTCCTTTTTGGTTTCTTCTTCAGAAAGGCAAAGAGGATCACTCAACAGATCTTTTGTGCAGAGGGTAACCTGGCAAAGCCACACCAGCAGAATGGGCTCCAGGGGTGACAAGCAGCTACAGTAGGGCAGAACAGGTAACCCACACCAGAAACAGAAACAGCTTATCAGACTGTGCTTTTAAACTCACTGTCCTCTATGGAGGCGTCAAACCCAAACACCTGTGTTCCTAAAACCTACCTTGATGTAAGACAGGCATGTCTGAGAGGATTCCAAGGAGCAGTAAGCGTCTAGAAGTCCTTGGTGATTTTGCTAATATTCCTCTGCAATTGCACCCTTCAGCAGGGTGTCTTATCCCAAAGAAATGCAAAAAAGTGTAAAAAATGTTCAGAAAATTCAAAATATTCAAATCAATGTTCACTAGGCCACAGGTCAACCTCTCCCACTGTTTGAAATATACTTTCATCTCATTTAATAACTCATCTTTTGAAGAGTTTTGAAACCTTTCTTTTCTGCCAGAGAACAGATTTGGCTCTAAGGAACATTTATGTTTTTATTGCTTTTTATTCAGATAGTACAAAGCAATGTACCAATTCTGCTCCCAGTGAAGTCAGTGACATAAGTAAAACTGATGGAACAAATTCAATAAAAGATGAAATAATACAGCTAATACATGTATGGATGTATAAAAACTTGTGGTTTGGGTTAATCCTGTTTTGGGACAAGGAGAGAGGAGCAAGGACAATGTTCCCCTCTTAAAGTTCAGATCTCAGGTCCTCATGAGTATGCTTATTTCAGAGAAAATTCCTTTCTGCCTTTTTTTCCTGGCATCTCCTATGCAGGGATGAGCAATTGGTTTTTCCAGTTTTAGCTGAGGATTATTATAGCAGGTACAATATGGAAAAAAAAGCTATAAGGTAGATTGATTTCTATTTGCAACATATTTTTCACCTTTGCCTACGGCTTACTCTTGAGACCTTATTCCTTTATTTCATACCCTACTACCTTTCACATCCCTCAGCTAAAAATAGCCTTTACCTGGAAGAAAAGTCCTGCTAGCAGTTCCAGATCTAGATAGTATATACATCCCAGCTGACTTCAGGAACTCCTCAGACCACATTTTTCTCTATTCCTCTTGCTAATACTGCCTTTCTTACCATTTCCCACACTCTGAGCTTTCCTTGGGAGTGTTGTGACCCTGTGTTGGCCCTTCCGTCCCCAGCTGTGCCTTTGCCCAGACCCTTTGCCTCAGGAAGGCGTTTCCAGACAGGTGCTCCTGGCAAAGCTGGGTGCTGGCTCCTGGTGGTCTTCAAGGCACAGCCAAGGACAGGCCTCAGTGAGAAAAATCTGCCCCATGCCTGCTGGCACCTCCACCTGCTTCCCACATCAGCATGCAGGCAATCCCATGCTGTGAGTACAACTCAATTCCTTCTTCAAAACCCGATTCCCTGGAAGAATCCCATAGAAACTGTTGGGCCAGTTTAGGAGAATAAGCTCTATCCATGTTAGCAATAGCTTTTAGCACTGAGTTGTGTGAGGGCAAATCTGATATGTGTAACCCCAACTCTTCCTGCCTGAATTTCCATGGATACTATTCTGGCGTTCAACGGAGCAGAACATCCGAGTGAATTAGACTAAAACTCACCATTCTTTAACATTAATTTGCACATATTTTCTTGCTGCCTTCTCCCTCTTTGAAAAACAACAAACAAAAAAAAACCAAACCCAAACACAAAGACAGCTATTTCCCTGCCTCAGCATTCACACAAAGTCACTGAGCTGATTTCTTTACATGCACAGGCAGCAACAGAAGTGGCAGGTGATCCTCACATTCTCCTGCTTGCAAGATGCCTATCGTATTGCACCCTCATAGCCCAGGAGCTTTTCCGCTGAGCTGGACACCCAGCACTGTCACTCCTAAAATATTTGTGAGTGCTACAGGATTTTCTAGGGAAAGATTTCTTGAGGCAAGATTTAGTCAAATTTAATCCAAGTCACTCGGTGCAGCTCCATTTGTTAAGAACAGCTCCTGTGCTTGAGAAGAGCCCGTCGCTGTGTTTTGCCTCACAATGCTACAGAGCACAATAACAACAACATTAAACTCAATACCCTGAAGGGGCAGTTGTAGTCAAGGGTCACATTTTCCTTCATTCCAATTAACCTACTTGTCATATTGGATGGTAGATGCACTCTGCAAACTGCCCTCAAGTGTTTCTCATGCTCTTTTAGTAATAGAAAGTGGGGAGAAATAAAATAGTTAATGCTTTTTTGCTGTTTGACTTGTCCTTGGTATTTTATCTTATTGGGAAACCCAAAGAAATGAATACTGTTGTAAAGATTTTAAATGTCTGAAAGCACAAACAGGCTTCTGGCTTGTGCAATATGCCTGGAACACCAGTGCTGGCAGCACCAGTCCCAGAGAGAGGAGGGACCAGACCCTTTGGTTTTGCTCAGCCCATCTGCTCCCATGCCAAATAAGCGTTGTGGTGGATGCCAGGTACCTACCAAGGCCATTATCTTTCTCTCCTCAGCTGGACATGGGAGAGAAAATATAATAAAAGGCTTGTGATCAATAAGGAGAGAGAGGGACTGCTCACTAATTACTTTCACAGGCAAAACAGACTCAACTTGGGGAAAAATTAACTTATTACCAATTAAATAAGAGTAGGATAATGAGAAATAAAACCAAATTTTAAAAACAGCTTCCCCCCATCCCTCTCTTCTTCCTGGACTTAATCCAGAATTCTCTGCCTCCTTCCCATCAGTGGTGCAGTGCAATGGGGAGAAGAGGTCACAGTTGTTTCTGATATTCCTTTTTCCTCAGGGGGAGGACTTCTCACACTTTTCCCCTTCTCCAGCATGAGGTGACTCCCACAGGAGACAGTCCTCCATGAATTTTTCCTACCTCAGTCCTTCCCACAGGCTGCAGTTCTTCACAAACTGCTCCAGTGAGGCTCCTTTCCACAGGGTGCAGTCCTTCAGGAACAGACTGATCCAGCAGGGTCACAAGCCACAGAATCATTCAGGTTGCAAGAGATTATCTTGTTCAACTGTCAACCCAGCATCCCCAGAACCACCCTTAAAACATATCCCCAAGTACCACATCCAGACACCTCTTGAACACTTCCAGAAGTGGTGGTTCCACCACTTCTCTGAGCAATTTCTTCTGATGCCTAATCACTCTTTGAATGGAAATCTTTTTCTAATTTCTAATCCGAACCTGCTTTGCCTTAGCTTAAGGCCATTTCCTCGTGTCCTTCCACCTGATTTGTGGCAGAAGAGACTGACTGCCACCTCACTACAAGCTCAGGTAGTTTTAGAGAGCAATGAAGTCCCCTTTGAGCCTTCTCTCCTCCAGAATAAACAACTCCAGTTCCCTCAGCTGCTCCCTATAAGACATTTTCTAGACCCTTCACTGCCTCTGTTGCCCTTCTCTGGACATGCTCCAGCATCTCAATGTCTGTCTTGAAGTTAGGTGCCCAGAACTGGACATAGGAGGTGTCACTAGTGCTCAGCACAAAGGGACAATCCCTGCCCTGCTCCTGCTGGCCACACCATTGCTGATCCAGGCCAGGGTGCCACTGGCCTTCTTGGCCACCTGGGCACTGCTGGCTCACGTTCAGCCACTGTCAAACAGCACCCTGGACTGGGGCCTGGTGTTCCTTCAAGGTTCTCCAGGGTTGTTTCCAGGTGGGTAGGGAAGGCAATGTTCTCATGCGTAATGAAGCACACCTGAACTATGCAAGGACCCTATCAAGCCAAAAGAGAACAGTAGATGTTTGTGGAGACAAGAAATCTCCCCTTTCTTGTCACCCCAATGGCTTGTAAGCTGTATACTCCCCAAATCCCTGCCTTCACCACTGCAGAGCTGTGCTCCAGCCTGCACCAGGAGTGCAACCATCCCTGAGGAGCCCACCTTGGTTCTCACTCATACCTCAGAGCACCCAATGCTGTCATTGATGCCTTTGATATCCTGAATTGCTTTTGACAGCATGCTGTGGGTTCACTGGACATCTCTATGAAGTTTAGTGATTTAGGCAATTAAACTATTGAATAAATTTCAGTTCTGCAGTTTTCAGTTATGTTTGTGTCTCATCTTCATCTGGTTAGAACAAGTATTGCAGCAGGACCAGTGAGCTTATGTGACTTCCCCATATGCCTCGCTGTGTTGATTTCTCTCCTGCTTGTTTTTATTTGGAATTTGGCACATTTAGCATTTCCATGCCACAGCTTTATTGTTAACTTTTCCTGCTTGAGTTAATTGAAAGCTATAAAGCACCTGAAATGCCTCAGAGGCTTCCACTGTCAATAGTGAGATGAGCTTTTCTCACATCTTCAATTTCCTAGGAACATTTTGCTTGCAGATACAGGATAAAATGCAGCTGGAACTTTGCTTGTTTTTTTCCCCTCTGTTTCCAGATGATTTTTTGCTCAGGTGAAGATTTTAACCACTCCAGTAATCCACAAAATGCAAAAATATCTCAACAAAATATTCAATACTGTGACACACTGGGATGTCTCTCTGAAACCAGTCTCTGTGCTGCAGCAAGGATATTTCACTGACATTTCCAGACAGAAGGGACACAGCTTTTCCCAGCTGTGAAACATGCTCTTCTCCTTGCTGACTCTGCCAGAAGTGGGAGCTCTGCAAGCCTGGACAACAGCAGCCTGCCATACTTGTTTTTTGCTTTTGCCCAAGCTGCAGTTTGACTCTTCTCCTTGCTCCCTGCCAGCATTTCTCTTTCACTGCATCCCTTGTTCTCCTGTGCTCTGTGTATTCCTGATCTTAAATCTTAATGTCCAGCAAACTGTGTTTTGTCTTGACTGTAGCCCAAGCCTGAAATATCCTTTTACTGAATAAATTAGCAACTAATTAAAGAAAGGATATGGGGATCATCCCATCTTTAACCTAAAGATGATGAGACCAACCAAGAAGTGCAGATCACTAGGCAACCATGAGGGACATGGATGGGTGGGGGGACACCCTTCTGCATGCACCTCCTTCCTGGGTGGCTTGCAGATGACGTGGTGTCCCCCTGGGGCAGCAGCAGCAGCAGTCTGCTCCCCACAGCAGACGTGTCCCTTGTCTCTCCTGTCCCTTGGCTGGGTGTGAGCAGAATGACTGCCCTGCACATCTCCTGGTGTGAGACAGGGGCTGCCCCACAGAGCCATCCTCTAATGAAAAGCCAGCTGGCTGAAAAGCCTGCACACCTTTTCCTTGGAACAAAAAAGGTGTTTAGTAGTCCTGCAAGGTCGCCAGGGAAAGCAAGGAGCTCTGCTTTGTCATAGAACCATAGAATCACAGAATGGTTTGGGTTGGAAAGTACTTCAAAGACAACCAAGTTGCAGCCTCCCTCCTATGGGCAGGGACACCTTCTACTAGACCAAGTTGTTCAAAACCCCATCCACCCTGGACTTGTCATGAATTTGTTTTTCTCCTGGGTCTTCACCTGGAGCTCTGGGGCTCAGCTTGCATTGAACATGAGAGCTGTGCAAAAGCACTCTGATTTAATAAAGCACATGCTGGATTTTCAGAATACTGCACTGAACTCTGGTCTAATAATCATCCAGCCTGACAGGGTTCCTTAGATGGGGAACTTCCAAAAGAGGCTCAGAGCGAGGGTTTGAGCTGAAAGCACTTTAGCCTCAAAGAGATGGAATTTCAAAAGCCTGAATTACTGTGTGATAATACCAAACATCTTCCTCTTAAGCAGAAATTTGGGAGCTATCAAGATGGATCTGCCATGCCAGTTGTTTCCACAGAGCACAGTGGTGTTGCTGTCTCCTTGTAAGCAGGACAAGGGGAAAGGCAGAGGAAAGGCTCCTGTGAAGTGGGGATCCCACCAGTTCAGAGTCAGCCTCTGCTCAGCCCCAGCCCACTGCCACAGGGAAAATCCTCTCAGCTGGTGGCCCAGCCATGGGTGAGTGGTCTTATCTGGCTCATGTCTTGAATCCATACAGTTTATCTTGACCCTTGATATTCAGCTCTGCTTCCTAAGGAAGCATTAAGTTGCCTGAGTTTGCACGAGCACAGGATCCCATGAGCTCTCAACAGAATCCCAACATCTCGTTCATTACAGGGACATAATCGAGGAGGCAAAGTGGGGCACCCATACTGATAATTCAATTTTATTTTCACTTCCTTAATTTTTTCTCCCTGGCAAAACTGTCTTGAACATCTAGTTATTCTCTGACAGTGAGAGTGATAATAGGAGGAATTTTTTTTTTTTAAAGTATGGTGTTATTCAAGATCAGAAGACTTCACATCATAAAATATCATTAAAGTGTTAATTCAAGGTTGGGGAAGATGAGGCCTTTACAAGACTAATGCAATTAATTCTGCTCATTAACTACAGACTCAAAATACATACAGAGAGACTGATCTCACTCCTGCTGTGGAGAGTTAGGTCTAAAAAATTATTCTTTTCCAGTGGATTTCCCAGTGATAAGGTGGCATGGAAAGTTCCCTCTCTGTCTTACATACCAGTGAACATAAAGTCATTGCTGGAGGAATGCTACATGCTCTAAATCTTTTGGTGTGCAATAACTTCTTGTCAAGGTAAGAAGCTTAAAGAAATTGAGGTCCAATACTAAATAATTTCAGTAATTGAAATGTGTTAGATTGAAAGTAGGTTTCATTGCCTTTTTTAAAAAAATATAATCCTTCTCACTCTGCAATCCGTCTGAGCACTTGAATTTTGGAAGGCCTCAGTTCTTCACAGTTTACCAGAGCTAATACCAACCTCAGTCCTTCTTGCTTTCTTTTCATAGAGGAATTCTCACAGTGGGATATTTTCAATATAACAGAACTTTGATGTAAAAAAGCAATTTATTTTTCCAGCAGCTCTCAGTATTCCCTTTGCTGAAGGTGTAACAATATCACCCTCATAATCAGCCTCTTCTTTCTATTTGGTGCTACAAGAAAGTCTATGCTTCTTTGCTTGCAATCATTAAATGTGTGTGTTTGTGTGCATATGAGAGAAAGAAGAGGAGAGGGAAGAAATAAACGTCTGTCCTACCAATATGCAACCTTATTTGCTGGGCCCTGGGGAGTTTTCCTTCTCTCCTTTCTCTCCTTTCCCTTTTGCACAGAGTCACACTGCTTTCCTTATCTCTCCTGTGATTACTTGTGTTCCCACAACTCCTTGGGAGACAGCTCCCTGGGACAGGGACATTGTCCTGTAAACCAAAAAACATAACATCACCACCGTAAGCTAGCCATTCTGCAGAGAGTCAAAGCAATGAAGCCTGGTCTCCTAGGGACATGAGGTGGAGGATGGAAAGGGAAGGGAGGGAAGAGCAAATAAAGAAGCTCTCAGTTCTGCCCTGCAATGGGGAGAGAAGAGATGGGTGGATTTAGAAAAACAAACTCACCGAAGGATTTCAGAGCTAACTCAAACTACTTGCTCAAGCTAATGATCACCACAAATTTGATTCAGTGCGGGATATTTGGGGCTCTGCCTTGCTTGCACCAAAAGTGCTGCCCTCATGCTACTTTTTTCATTGTGTGAATGTGTCTCTTCAATGCTTGTTTCATACATTTTTGTTTCCATCTTATGGTCTTAGTGTCTATTAGAAATACAGCCTGGAGGCAAACTTTCTCACAGTAGTGCCTGACTTTGTTGTGTGCTGCAGTACATGTAGTTGGCTCTGACAGCATTAGTTTTGCACTGGTACACTGTCAAACCGGCTGCAAGAAGTATTGTGAAAAAACAAACCATCTGCTAAGTGAAAATAACATCCTGATTTGGGTTTTATGCTACTATTTAACTCCATTTAAATATCCTATTTCTCCACATCTGATTTGGAACCCAAAATCTTACTGCAGCACTTGTATTTGACCTGACTGCCAATCTGAGTCCCACTGATAACTGCTTAATGTGCTCCCTGTCTATCAGCCCTTCTCTGAACTACTCAGAACTCAAGCAAAGTCATGAGCTGACTGGTTTCTTGGGTCATTCTTTAGTCAAAACTCCCTGAGAAAATACATTTTGATTGGATTGGATAATCTTAGGGGTCTTTTCCAACTGAAATAATACAATTATTTCATCCTGAGGATACAAACTCAGACGAATGTGGAAGTTTCTCAAGACCCAAGGGCTCTTTTAGGAAACCTAGACTGAATATTCCTATTTAGTAATGACACTAAGAATCAAGGAATTTTGCAGTGAAAGGTACACACTGCTGATACTGTATGAATAACTCAAACAGCTTCATCAGCTTCAAATTTGTGTCTGATTCAGCCTTTACCCAAAGTATTGGTGCCTAAATGGATCAAGCATCTCAGCCTGGGGGACTGGGAGTGTATCTCTGAAGGCAGATAGGATACTATGACATAGGCAAAACCAAGTGATCTGCAGAGTTATTAAAAAATATTACTATCACTATTTTTAGCATTTATTATTATTATTATTATTATTATTATTATTATTATTATTATTATTATTATTATTATTATTATTATTATTATTATTATTATTTGGTATGTGCAAAAAATAAATGCAAAAGTAAGCCCTGCTAGGGAAAGTGGTGTAACAGGTGATTCCATGCTTGCACCCCATGGCTCTCAGGTGTTTGGGGCTGGTTTACAGGTCCTCCAAAGGTAAGAATTGCTCACATGACACCACCACCTCCAAAGAAGGAGGGCCAAGGATTCTTGTTATTTTCAGTTGCTCTTTTCCATTTAACAAGCAGCGAAGAGTCATGATCACCATCCCAGAGTGGCTGACAAGCAACAGGCAGCTGTAAATATAAGCAAGCCTTTACATCTTGGCTATTGGGTCAGGGTCAGTGTGGGCAAAGTAATATCCTTGCTATCTTTTCTCTTTCTCCCTGGAAGGTGCATATTTATGCAATGGGTGTAGTGGAGAATACTTTAAATTTCTCATGTATTCTTTTCTCTGGTTGCTGTAATGTTGCTCATTATTTCTTCTCACTTCACTGGAATTCTCCAGCTGGCAGAAATGTAATGAGAAATGTACTCTTGTGAGGGCATTAGATAAGGGAAAAAAACTGTTTTCAGAAGGATGTCATAGATGAGATCCTGAAACCATGTTTGCATAGCTTTTAATGTTTTTGCCATATTGTTTATCCTTAGTGAAGTGTAAAACTGAAGCACATCAGTGTTGCCTAGGAATCAGTACGAGGCAGCTAAGAGGATTTGTTAGTATGCACTTTTTCTCTTACAGCACTTGTATGTATTTGTGTATAGAAAAGTACAGTGAACTTTAAAAAGCTGGACCATTATTTAACTGTACTGACCATGTTTTTCTCTGGAGAGGAGGAAGTATGTTTCAAACTTATATAAAGATTGTCACTCATGTCCCTTTTACTATAACTCATTGTTCATGCTGCTGCGCTGACAAAATCATTATATTTTTAAAATTAATGTAAAAATTTAAGAAAAATTATGTATGTACCTCTATTTCTCTCTCTTTCTTCTCTTTACCTTAGCAAAATACTATTTGCCATGTCTCATATCCAAACTATTTTTAGAAACATAAGCAAGACCATTAACTTAAAACTGCTGTTACAATTTGTGGTTGGTTCATTTTCTTGGCTAAACTCAGGTATGAAATTGGTGTTACAGCTAGAATTACAACTGAACATAGAAATGCATAGCTAAGCCCTATTAAGTTCCCATAAGAATAAAATAAACCTGAAATAAATAGATATTGTAATATTGCTTGAATTTTATGTTGATTTTATTGAAGTGAGAGTGCCTGTCCCAGTTTAATTTCATCTGGAAGCTGAGAGTTGCTCTGCCATGAAAACCAGTGTTTTAAGTGAGGACAATTTGGATAGTCCCTCCTGAAGTGCACTCCTGATCTGAACTGAAATACCAATGTAGCTCATCCAGAGTTTCTGCCAGAAAATGACTCACAACATCTGCTCTGAGCTGCTCTCTGGAAGCACACTGGCTAAAGAGGAACACAGGAGAAACTATGCCTAAATGTCACTGGCCCGAGGTGCCATGAGCTGCCCTTCCTCTTTTCCTTTCCTTCCCTGCCCTGGCATCCCCTACATCCCTTAGATCACTCTTCCATTCCAGCTTTTTGTAAATGAAGCAACAGTTTTAGTTATTGTTTTGAAAGGCTTCTCCTGTCATCCACAGCCTATATTTTGTGGTACGTGTATCTGGTATCCAGCTTTTCCAAGTTTCAGTGACATATTGTAATTAGGTTGTACGGTAAAAGTTTGGGAATTAAGTTACACAAAACTCACTTTAAGCTCTTGATTTTTCTGGCAAAGTTACAATGAGAAATCAAAGTTTCCATTTCCCAATTTAGAAAAAAGGATGATCAAGTAAGAGCTCAGAAAAAGAGTGTCTGAATTACTTCTTTTTTTTCTACGGAAAATTGGAGAAGGAGTTGGGTATTTGAGACACAAATACCAATTCATTGTGTACTGTCCTCATTTTCCCCATGTAAAGCGCAGTTGGGAAGAAAAGCTCTAGTGGGCTCACATGCTAATTTTTCTCATTGCCTCTTTAACTTGCACAGATTTTTCAAATATTGACTAGGCTTTGAACTTGACCTACTTAAGGCACTGGATATGGTTTTCACTTAAACAAACGCCCCTTCAGATCATGTCAGTATTATAAAGGGGCCTTGCAGCTACTGGGAACATCGAGAATATCAGCATCTTAATACTCCTTTACACTACTGGACATAATGTGAGGGAAGTCAGCTGTCCTTCTCTGCTTCTCATGGTTTTCGTGGCTTTCAGTGTTGTTCCTCAGGACCAGTTTATGCTAATTGGTATGAAATTGAATTTATTCTCAAGCTTGGACCTGCTGATCAGCTCTAAGTTGAATCCCTCAGATCAACCTTCATCTTGAGCTGTGCCTGAAGCAGGAAACTCTTTCTTGAGGCAGGGTCAGAGGCTGAGGAATCTCTGTGTCCTCTCCTTGCCTGCAGCAGCAAACTCACAACTCATCTTCCTTCTGCACGTCATCTCTCCTCTCTGCTGCCTGGCATTTGGCCTGCTTTATTTACTCTGCATTGTTCAGGGAGGGATTTTGTGCTTTTCATGCAATCTTCCCAGGTTTCTGATTATGCTCCATGGGCAAAGAAGCAAAATACAATTCAAAGTCAGCCTGGTGAGAAAAAAGGCATCTGCTGACAGAAAGAAAGAAAAATGATACAGTGTTGTGGCTTGCATGGATTTTTGAAATGGAGACTTGCATACATTTCTGATATATAAAATCCTTTTCCTTCTACACAGTTTCACAATGAATGTTCTTACTGTCACAAATATTCTCAGCTTACCTGAGAAGAACAAAATACATGACCTTTGCAATTTAACATTTTCAGTCATCCAAGAAGAAAAAAGCATATCTTTTCTTCTCTGCAAAACCAAAGTACTTCAGTCCAAAAAGCAAGGAGAATTAAAACAGTAAAAATAATAAAAGTAATATTCTACTTTCTTTGTCTAACCAAGATTTCTGCAATGAAAATAAACATCATCTAGGAAGCTGGAGTACAGACAGGACAGGGTGGGTGAGAAGAGATAGAGCATTACTCCCTGAGAGAGGAGGGGTGGTTTCTGGGCTGGAAATTTGCAAAGGGAAGGAAACTCAGAGTGCCAAGGAGGGCTGGAGAAGCAGGACCTGTGCATCAGCCCCACCGCAGAGGAAGGAGGTGGCTGTCGTACAGCTCTGGCTCTCAGCTCGAGGGTGCTGAAGGGCAAAGGAGGAGAAGCTGATAAATTCTGTCCAACTGCAGAAGAGCTGATGGACAAATCTATCTGGGGACTGGCCCATGCTAATGAGTGACTGACCAGCAAAATGCAGAGGAGCTCAGCAAGTGAGGGTGGAGCTCGGTATCCCAATCTTCTGTGGCTCCCCAAAGCTTCTCCCACCTGCTCAGTGCAGCCCCCACTCCCTGCAGGTCTGTCTCCCCCCGAAGTGCTGCAGGGTCCCACTGGTGCCCTGCAGGGCAGGGTCCCACGGGCGGTGCCAGCGGGTGTCCCAGTGCCCCAGGGAGGGAGGCGCCACCGCTGGGCTGTCACAGCACGGCCACCACAGCTGCCCGGTGCTCAGAGCCTGCAACCAGCAGTTGAGTGCGGTTCAGTTCTTAAACTCATGAGTACTTTAAGCAGATTCTTTTATTCAGCCTGATGAAAAAATTCTGTTTGATGTTTTCACAAACAGCATCTTACGGCGTTACTTCGACTTCTTCTGTGGCGCTGCCCTTTCCGAAGTCATTATTACTCATTAGGTACATTGTGCGGAAAGCAAAGTAGGTCACGGATGAAAAGCCCCATCTTAGCGAGAGGCACCAGTATAGCACAAAGCTATTTTCAACTTTCATGAGATAAAAAATGTTTTCTGTAGGATGAAAGCTGTCACTGCCAGCTTACAATTGAATGCCAAGTATGTAAAAACTTCCATTTTGGATTCCCAGGCTTTCATATGTTAAATGCATTGTTTTAGACATTCATTTCAAAGATAATTCCCGCTGTATAATGCACACTGACTTACACATACCAGTAGGGTGTGTGCTGAGGACAGGTTCTCAGCTGGTGTAAATCCTTGTCAGCTCCAGCAAGATGGGGCCATCCCAATGAGGATCTGTCCTCAGGAGTCCTCAGAGGGGGAGCAGTAGAGGACGTGATCTGGGTGGGTGCTTGGGGGTAGGATGGCAGCCTGGAGCTTGGGCACTGGAAAAATCCCTCCTAGCCCTGCCTGTCTGTGCAGGGCACTGAAAGAGTGACATGGCAGCTGCAGTCTGGGATGGCCTCTAAAGCCAAGATGACAACTTCAGCTGCAGCACCCAAGTGCACATCATTCTCCCATCGTTATTGCTTTGCACTCTGACACATTAGAACAAAGACTTAATTTTTGTTTGATTGCTCCTCCAACTTTTATTTTTCATAATTACTTTATACTTACTTTATACTTTTATGTAACTACTTGGAGATGTCAAATAAAGGTGTCAAATACAAATTCAGACTTTCCAGAATGATCCTTAATCTCTAAATTGTTGGATGTCTCTCTTCTGGCTCTCAATTTAACAAAACACTCAGCAAATTCTTTGCTTTAACCAATTTCTAGTAGGACTTAAACTCTGGGTTTAAGTAGGAATTAGACTGTACTCATAGTATGTCCCTTCATCAACAGAATATGTCTGAAGTACTGCTAGAGAGGTAATTAATATAATTATACTTTCAAGTTCTTACTGCATAAAATAAATAGACATATATGGCAACAGAAATGCTGCTAAATATGTTTTGTTGGTGTAATCAACTTGCTCAACTGATTTGAATCTATTGATATTTTAATTAAAAATCTGTACAGTTGAAATGAAATCTTATTTTTCCCTTTAAAACAATAATTGCTTAAAACTAAAATGTAAAATATGAAAACATAAGGGAAAATCTATATTTATTATCATATGTTTGAATAACATAAGTTACAATAAAAGTAAACTGTATGGTTGCATGTGGTTTTAAAAAAGACACTCTTCACCTAGGGAAAGTTATTTAGTAAACACTTGGAAATGGGGTTTACTACAGTCACAAATAATTTTTTTAATCAGAGATAACTTCTACTGTAAGTACAAATGGAACATTTTCTGCTTTACATTTTTTTCAAGTAGCTCTGGTCAAGGACAAGTTGTCTGGTGAAGTCCTCTGGGTCATTTAAATTGAAAGCCAAGTACTCACTTAAAAAACCAAAAATACTACTAGTGAGTAAAAACTAATGTGAAAGGATAAAAATTACTAGTTGAAAGATAATCAAAAGGCAAGTGGCCATAAATAATCAATTTAATTAGACAAACAGGAATGTTGCCTCCTCTGTTTATTAAAGGTGTTTAGTTGCTTAAAATGCTATAGCACGTTTACTTTGGGGAACACAGTGCATCTAAGTTAGCTTTGCTGAGATGATTCAAACAATAACAAGTGTTGATTTTACATCTTTTAATTAATTCCATTCCATTTTCATTTAAATTGTAAGAAGGAATAATCATCTAATAAATAAGAGATGCTTTGTTTGGCGTTTCAAAATTAAGTAACTTACAAATTAAAGATCTGAATAAATGTTTGCAAACCATAACTGCACAGATAATTTGATGTGGATTTGCTCACCTTCTAGTGCTAAAAAAAAAAGCACATCAATTCTTGATTACAAACTTTGTGTTGGGAAATATTCTGAAGGTATGAACTTAAAACAAGCAGCCAAAAATTATTTACCATTTTCTGTTAATGATTGAAATCATAATTAGAAACAATTGTTTACTTTATTTGGATTCAAACCAGTATCTATGACATGTAGATACCCACTAGTTTATTGTACACCTCTTTTAAGACATACAAAAGCAATTACCTGCTATGAAATCCTGTGCTGAGGACCATGCATGGATTCAGGAGGCTTGACCTCCATTCCTCCTTCTGCTGTGGATGTGCTCTCAGTGCCAGGTGGATTATTTAATCCTTCAGAGGATCACAAGCACTCCTGGCCAGTACAAGACTTTCAGGTCTGTGATCTCAGTAGGCACCCAGAACCACCCTGACACTGAGTAGAGACGTTCTGCACTGCTTTAATGCGTACAGTGACCTGCTGCTGCTGCATGCACCATTTGGTTTATTATCTCATTGCCATTTCTAGAAAGTTTAAGCTAAACCAGGCAGAAAAGTTTAAGCTAAACCAGTCAGGATGTGTCTGTCTTGGTGTGAGTTTTTTTATTATGCCATACCTGCATTTAGGTTTTCAAGATGCCCAGAAAAAATACAATGCCATACAAAAGGAGAATTGAACAAGTGCAAGGAAATTATTGTATGAAAGATAAATAAGAAATCTTAACTTGAAATTTCTGTGCTTGCCTATATGTATTTTTGATACCTCCAACCCCCAAAGGATTTTTGTTCATCAGATATTTCTGAAAACTAATGTATCATGAAGGATTTCCAAGTTGCAGCAGATTTCTCAACCACTGACTGTCAATTTCCTGAAATGGGCTTTTAAAGGTGGGGTGAAATACAAAATTGATGCCAGGAAAAAGTAAGAGAGATGGAAAAACTTGGTGCCAAAGTAAAATAGCACAAAGCAAGAAATTCTGATTAAGTTAACAATGTGAAAAAAAACCAAAACAAAAAACAAATCAAAAATACCCAAGTGCTTGATTCCTTGAGCAGAAAAGTGAGTAAAACACCCAGATTTGTTTGAGGAAAAAACCCTTGGGTCTATGCAAAGAAAGGTAAACTAAGTAAAATAAACAGATTCATAAAGCTTGAAGGCAAAGGCTGCCATTGGTGGGTCTCCTTTGGAGTGGCTAGAGGAGGCAAAAGGGACTGGACAAGCAGCAGATAGGGGTGCAGGGATGCAGAAGGTTTGCCTGCAGGAGCTCAGCATGGCATCCTCCCCACATGCCCAAGGGAACAGGACCTGTTTTCCCTCCCCATCGTGTTCCTCACCATGTGTAAGGGGAAAACCACAAAGCAGCTAACAGTGCAAGACCACAGGTGGAGATTACCAACATTGCATCTATCATGTCCTCTTGGAAAATGAAATGTCAGAAATAATCCAGACTTTTAGGAGGACATAGAAAAATGAAAAACATTTTAAGCAGTTATTGACTTGGTCGGTAATAGAATACGACCATAAGAGTTTCTAAAAATTATTTGCAGTAGATTCAGGCACACAGAAATTGTAATATATGTCACTCTTTGAGTGTGAAAATTCCACATCTATGTAATCTGATTTGTGATGTCCACACAATATGACAGGATGAAGGTATTTCAGTCTCTGAGATGTCCTCAGATCTGCATTTTGGCTTGCAGTGCTTGAACTCCAGTGCCTGTTTAGAGAAAACGATACGCACGGAGTGTATCGAATGGACGACTGTGCCAAACCTCTTCCTTTTCAGCAGGTCAGGGTTTATTTCCTGTCAGGTCTGCATTAATGACCCACTGACCTACTTTTCTGATCCACCTGGCAGAACTCTGCATCCTTGAAATCTGAGACTTTGTCTGCTTCAAAGATTTGTTTTGGTTAGGTTCGGTGGCAGAAACCATTAGGAGAGTGACACTGCAGATAAAAATGAAATGTGCTCTGCTCTTTGCTATCGCAAGTGTATTTTTATTTAATTGTGTGTTATCCATCATGATAGAATTGTCTGCTCCTTTTTTTTTTAAATGGTCTGTTTTATAAGATTTTCTTCTCCCTCCCTCATATTACAAAGAAAAATGAGCTGTGTACATTCATCCAGTGATTTCTAACCAGTGCTGCTTCTTCGCCTGCTCTAGAGTAAGAGTAAGTGAAAAGGCAGGCATAATGGATTAGTGAGGAAAAGGCATCTTCTGCCTGTCTTAAATCATCTACTTTACAGAGAATCCTAAATTGCTAGAAATAAAAAAAACCTCCTTGGCAGTGTAACAACTGCATATAAAACAAATCATATTTTTCAGTGAATTGTAAATGTCACCATCTCAGATAACATTTATGCTTTCATAGATATAGGAACTTAATTTTCCCCATTTATATTATTAACTTACTTTGGTGAATCAGATCACCTACATTAAAACAGAAGCAGCCGGTGACTCAGAACAATGATACGTTTAAAGATCAAGCACAGCATTTGCAAGTACGAAGCAGCACGCAGATGGAACTGCTTCTTTGAACCAGCAGATAAAGATTGATCTGTTAAAATCTTGCTAAAAACGGGCACCAAATGCTTGTTGTCAGAAGTGACTGACAGTCTTTGTCCGAAGCTGAAATGAAGTTGGGTTTGCCTATTCATTCAGTGGGTGCACAGTGACAGCGCAGGAGAGAGGGAGGGCTGAGATGGGCTCTGATGTGACAAGCAGATTGCCATTGCTTTGCTGTCCTTTTATAAAATTCTCCAGGCTAGAAAATAAACCAAACAAACAAAAAAAAAACCCCCAAACCAAACGCCTCTGTTATTGCAATACATTGTTTAACATTGCAATCTTTGTGGTTTACTCCCTCTCTCTCTGGCTTGGTACTTGTATGATCCCTCAACACCAAACCTGTCATGACCATATAGAAAAGCCAACCCTGTACAATATAAAAGCCAGAATCTTTATTCCAGCTTGTCAGAAGGGAAGTTAAAGGAAATAGTAGGAAATACCAAGACCTCACAAATAAATGCAGATTCAGTCCAGTGCCATGACCCCAACCCTCCCATCTCCTCCTCTCCATGCATGTGCCCTTCATTTGTTTGAGAGCTGGGAAACAGTGACCAGACTGTGCCCACAACACTTTGTAGGCAGAAGCAGCCTTGCTTTGCCTGTGCTCTAGAGCAGCCAGGTGTGTAGTGTTGTGAATGGGCACAGAAGGGGCCATACTCAGCCTGGTACTAAGTATGAACGCTTCAGCTTGCTGTGCCTCAGGGTGCACTGAACTAAGCACCAAACTCATGCAGCTCCAAGAATGATCAGAGCCCTCTCAGGACTTACTTGCTTTCTCCTACAGACATATCCCTAGGAGGGATATCCCTCATGGGGCAAAGGCTTGTCCTACAATACTCAGTTAACTCATTTCCCATATGACAAACTCAAAAAATTAGTATTCAAAACACTGTAAAAAGCAGATCTCTATCTCGGTCTATCTCAGCAAGTAAGGGGCTGATAGTTGCATGTAAGATGGGCACTACTTCATTATAATTTAATTTTTGCTTGACTCATCTCCACTTTAGAATAAAAAGATGCTTCTGGTGACACTGCCAATCTTTTTAATGCAGTTATATATTTACTTTAAAGGAAAAGAGCTCAGAGACTGACACAAATGCTTTGAAAATATGAGCTGCAAGTCTAACTCACACAAAAATATATGTGTGAATGATGATAGCAAATCCTGCATGCCAGCAGAAGTCTGGGTGATGGTAGTATTTCATAATTATACCCAAGTTAAAGGTTCTCAGCTAGTTTAGGGGTTGTGGCATCTCATCTGCAATTTAATGAATTAGGGGTTTTCACCAGGTGACAAAAACATCTTGATATATTAATGAAAGCAATGTAAAGCATATGTCCTGTCACATTCCAAGTGAGAAAGAAGTGATTATATTTCTCACCATGTATATCCCAACCATTCCAGCTACATGCATATTCCATTTCATCCTAGCATCCCTCAATCATGAAAGCAAAATGAATCAGAGGGTAGACTGTACAGCTATTCGATTCAGTCCCTGCAGATTGCATTGATTTTTGAAACACAATAAACACTCTTTTCAGCAGTATGTTTTGCTCAAAATATGTTTATATTGCACTTATTAGACTTCAGAGCTGTTGAGTTCAGAGCTATCTTTTAAGGCAAGTCTGTAGGGGTTTATTTTTTATGTTTCTGATTTTAAAGGTTGTCTTGACATGTGGCTGATTTAAGTCTCTTTTTAGGATGCTAATGTTGAATAAAACAATTTTACAGGCGTTCCCAGATTCAACCATGGCTTTTCCAGAAACCCCTAAGGCCCCAAAGTGCCTACTAGTGATATTAGAAACATGGAGACACAAATGATGGCCCTGTTTATTCATTTATTTCACTGTGGAGTGTTAGAATCTGTGACCCAAGGAGCAGTCATCAAGGAAAGATATGGAATTGTTGAATGCTTGTGAGCTGACCCAGCATGAGTATTTATCTGTATCTAAATGTCCTGGGGCTTAAAAAAAAATGCAGTCTAATAAAAATTTCAGGCATCTGAGCTTCTTTTCACAATTTTTATTTGTTCCATCCATTTCAGTCTTCATTGCTTGCCTTCATGATCTTTGATGTCAGCTAATGGCTTGTTTTCCAAACTAAGCCATTAGCTGAGCTAAATTCTCAAATAAACACCTACATACACACACATTCATAGATGTTCCTTCATGGAAAATAGAAAAGTAGCAGATTCAAAGTTTGCACTTTTGATTTAATGTTCTTTGAGTCACAGAAGATGGTATTTGTAAATAAATAAATATTTCCTTTCCAAATGGGAGCTCCATGCTGCACTCTAACTCAGTGCCCTCCTTTCACAGCCCTTGAGTGGAAATGGGAGCACTCATAGAATCATAGAACATCCTGAGTTGGAAGGAACCCACAAGGATCATCAACTCCAACTCAGGCCCTGCACAGAACCATCCCCACGAGTCACACCATGTGCCTGAGAGTATTGTCCAAATGCTTTTTGAACTCTGTCAGGCTGGTGATGTGACCACTTCCCTGGGGAGCCTGTTCCTGTGCCCAATCACTCTCTGGGTGAGAAACCTTTTTCTAATATCCAACCTGAACCTCCTCTGGCACAACTTCAGGCGTTCCCTTGGGTCCTGTCAGGGGGCACCACAGAGAAGAGATCAGTGTCCGTACTTCCTCTTCTCCCTTTCACCACCTAGGACTGTAATGAAGTCTCCCCTCAGTCTCCTCTTCTCCAGGCTGAGCAAACAAAGTGACCTCAGTCACTCCTCACGTGGCTTCCCCTCAAGGCCCTTCACCATCTCCTCAGCCCTCCTCCGACACTTTCTAATGGCCTTATATCTTTCTTACACTGTGGCACCCAAAACTGCCCCCAGCACTCGAGGCGAGGCCTCCCCAGCTCAGAGCAGAGCAGGACAATCCCCTCCCTTGCCCAGCTGGCCGTGCTGTGCCTGATGCCCCTCAGGACAGGGCTGGCCCTCCTGGCTGCCAGGGCACTGCTGACTCATGTTCAACTTGCCACTGACCAGGGCCCCAGGGGCCTTTCTGTGGGGCTGCTCTCCAGCCTCTTCTCCCTCAGGCTGGCTGCCCCACCTGGGAGCCGGATCCAGCACTTGTCATTGCTAAATTTCATGTTGTTGGTGATTATCCGGCCCTCTAATTTGTCAAGGTCCCTCTGCAGGGTCTCTCTGCCCTGGAGGGAGTCAACAACTCCTCCCAGAATAGTATCATAGGCATAATTACTCAGTAACCCTTTGAGTTCTGCATCCAAGTAATTTATGAAGATGTTGAAGAGAGCTGGACCTAAGATGGAACCCCACTTGGCTGGTCAGCATCCTGATGTAGCTACATTTACTCCAGCCCTTTGCAGCTGATCCATCAGCTGGCGTGTCACAGCCTGTCTTGGCATTTTGCAAAAGCAAGCCCCTGGGCCTCTCTTCTCCATGCCTTTTCTTTCACATCTTCAGCCAAGGAGCTATCTATAATTTTTGTCACTTTCATTTCCAGTATGTCACCATGGATTATGAAGTGTAAGCCACCCTCCGCCCATTTAATGGAGCACATCACTGTGGATAATCTCCCTGGAATGTAAATCAGTTTACTGTTACCTGGTTACTGCTGGTACATGCACAAAATGGAGAGGAAATGGCTCTAGCAGGCTGTAGCTTTAATATATGGTGTTGAGTGTCTATCAGACTCCCCTTATTTTAATAGCTGTGCTCAGAACAACACAGAGGTGTGATGCATTCATGTGCATGCACAGGAATATGTCTGTCTGTATTTAGAACATCATGATGACAAGAATCATTCCCACAAGCCAGGTTTAAATGGAGGTTGCCTATCACATCTTTTTTTCTCCCAGAGAAGCAGCTCGTGGTCTTTCCAGGAGGCAGCTGAGCAGAGTGCCTGAAGGGCAGGAGAGGGCATCATGCCAGCTGGGAGGAAGGTGAACCTAGGTCACACACCTCCATTCCTAGCATGGTGTCCATCTCCACCAGTCTCAAGGAGCTCATGGCAAACAACTCAGTAAGCACAGCATAAACCCTCTCATCCTTGCATTTCACGTTCAACTTGGAGAAAAACATTGCAGAAAGGAGCAAGATCCAAATCAAGCCTCAGTAGCAGCTCTGGGAACAGAAGGTGTGGGGCTGAGGAGAGCATTTGGTGCCGCTCACTTGTCTGACAATGCTGATGCCACTGGAGCTTTAAGTCAATTGTCACTGAAGGATCCAACATCCTTTAAATCAGTTTTTCTCTTACAGGCAGACTTTCTCTAATACAGTTTGAACAAGGCTCTGCTCTTGAACTGGAGGCATTAGAATAATGATGGAGGCTTGCCTTGCTTTTGTCCCCACAAAGTGCTGAACACAGGGATAAGGGTATTCAGTTTCCCCAGTAAAGGCTTGTGAAAAAGCACACTTGCACATGCGTACATGAATACTGCACACACTTGGTCACAGAGGTAATGGCACAAAAAGCTACTGAACCTCTTAATGGAACATGTCAGAAACTACATCCTTTGTATTCAGAAAAGCTGTGGTGTTTTAAGGGCAGAGTTCAATACACTCTCCACAGTTATCCATGTAGACAAGTGTTTGCTGCCAGAAACAAGGGCATTTCCAAGCAACTATGTTTTGTTTTATGTTTTAGCACAGAACCCAATGGGCCTTACAGGAATGACCAGCACTGACAGATGTGACCAAATTGTGTCTGAGAGCACAGTGTCAACCATGTGGCTGACCCCTAAGGACATTAAGAAAAGCCCCTGTAGACATTAACCAAAACTCTTTCTGACTCTTGCAGGATGCTTCTTCTTCAGCAGGTTGTATATTCACCATGCCAAAGTTTTGTATGATTGTCATTTCCTATTGTGTTGCATTCCTAGATGTGGTCCTCAGAGCCTGCCAGGGGGAGAAATCCCTGTTGCTAAGGAAGTCCCAGGCAGAGGATGAGGAGAGGGGACAGAACAAGGCTGTGAAGGTAACTAGTTTTCCTTCTTTGCTTTGGGGAGAATTCAAGGGCTATCTCACAATGAAATCAAATTTGTCCTGATCTCTGCATAGCAGTGTCCTGGACTGCTGATTTAATTAATAGGCATTTGACAGGTTGAGGAGCGGGTGGTCTAACCAGAACCTAACCAGATCTTTGATTATTTAGCCACATTTAATAAATATGAAGTCCTCTAATCATAATGGATTATTACTTCTTATTATGAGCCTTTATCTTATGACATTAATCAGTGACTGATTAGTGGAACCTAATCCTCAAGTGCAAAAGTATTTTGCTTTACCTCGTTCCCCCGAGTTTTCAAATTTCCCATTTTTCTGATAACAAAATCACTTTACAATAGTCCTGATTTTACTGCCAACATGAAAGAGCTCAGAGACTCTTTCTGAATTACACAAGACAACTCATTCAAGTTTTCTCTTGAGCCCACAGCAGATCTTTTACATTGTCGGCACGGACATTTTTCCTACAATTGTATCTAAAGATTGTGCATATTGCATTCAGGTTCCTTTCCTTGAAATGCATAAAATTAAAAGAAGAAACAGCCTCAACATCTTATTGTGTAAATCCTTCTGACACAGTTTCCACATTTTTGTAGGAGATGAGAACTGATCAGTATAAAGTAGGTCAAGAACTCCTAAGAGACACAGTGACTGCTTTTGATTTTTCTACCTTGAAGTTCAAAGAGCATGAGTAAGTTCATTGAAAGAGGAAAAAAATTAGTTATTTAAAGAAATGAGGATTCCACTTTACACGTAATGACCAGAGAACTTAAGAAAGAGGAGCAGGTCATAAACAAGGTGGAGTGTGCCTGCACATGCATGTGCCTGTATGTACTTTGCAAATATTGTTTTGAGACAACACTACCATTAATTGAGGATGAACTCTTTCTAGCATTAAAATCTGCTCTTTTAATAATGAGCTTTGTAAGAAGTTTAATTCTATATGCTACATCAGTACACTATGCTTTATATCAACCTCAGTAGAGCAACTACATCTTCAAAAAATTTACTAGAGCTAAGGACTACATGGACTGAAATTTAGAAAAGACAGCAGCTACTCTCTCCTCCAGCTTCTGTAAGCTAAAGTAAGCAGTCTTTCAGCATGGGAACTAGATATTTTTACAGCAGCTGTACCAAATAAGCCACTTGGCTTTAAGACCAGGCATTGGTACCTAATCCTCTTTTGTTTTGCAGCACAGACATCGCCTACAAGTTTATGATGTAGAGCAATAGAAATATTAAGGAGAGTGATGATACACACTAGTGAGGAGTTACAGGATTGAGACTTAGATCATCTGTGATAGAACTATACCCATCAAGAAAAGTGACATTTTTCACTGTTCTTCTGTTCAGGGGACAAACTAACTGGGGAGTTTGAGGGGCATCAGTCTCAGCTGCCACAGGAACGTGTGCCAAATCAGGTAATGAGGAGAGAGCTGCACCACCTCAGGCCCTCCTGGCCACGTTGTGGCTGCCTCTGACCCTGCTGAACTGACATTTAGGAGAGAAATCAGAGCAAGGTTAATGTGACAGATGGAGACAAATACCAAGAATTGATGGAGGGCTTATCCCAGAAACACTAGTGTGGTCAATTTAAAAGCTGTTACTTGGATAAATTCCCCTTTCAAGTAGTGAAAGATGTTTGATTAAAGCTGTGTAGGTGGCTAAATTCTGTTCTTACAGCTCTATCACTATTAGAGATATACCCTTTGTTTCATACCAGAGAGAGGGCAAGAAAACCTCTGCTGAATTAGAGGTAACATGAGTAAAAATTGAGAGTAAATTGCTCCAATTTACCTTGAATTTCTTTACTTTATATATTTTTGTTAAACACTGCATATTACTGCCCTTTGAAAATAGGCTTTTCATGCTCCACACCACTGAGAAGATGTGCTATAGCATTACAAGGAGCTCTTGCTCATTCATGCTTTCAGTGGTACACTCAGAAAACAGTCACAGGAGACGGTCTGTCCCTCCCAGAGCTCAGAGGGGTGGTGTCTGTCTCAGCAAGTCCTGGATTTGCCTCAGGAAATCCCTCCTGTCCTCTTGCTTTGTGCTCTGCATGTCCATCCACTGCCAGGCAGTGCTTGTTGTGTGGTACCTAGGGAGGAAGGGTTTGCTTTGCCCGACAGCTTCCCCAAGACAGAGAAATATTAGGAAGGAAAGGATTCTCTGAGATATAGGATTGCTTTGCTTTGATAAAACTCCACCTATGAGCCACACCTGGAGCTGTTGGAGCACCCAGCGCTCCCTGAGCCCTGCAAGGGGCAAATAGGCTTTGTCTGGTGTCCCAAGAGCACAGCCTGTCTCATGGCACCAGTGGCACAAACAGTGGCATCACCTGTCAAACATAAGCACATAAAGCTGTTGACAAACACAAAGGCACAAAGAGTATTTTTAGAGGCTTCCAAGCCTTGCAATTGTTGAATAATGATAGGAACTAAGAGAAATGTTGCAACAGCTGTGATTGTCAGAGATAAATGTAAGTCATCATTAATAGTGAGGTAATATTTTTTCCTAGATTGGCTGATGTAGCTGGGGGGAGAAAAATAGCCCAGATGAACCCCAGGGAGTAGAACCCTTCTTCTGGTTGCCAGGTTCTGTTTCAGACCTTGATCACAGCCCAACAACTAGTCTACTCTTTTCTAACTAAATCAGTGAATGTAAGGAGAGATGCTACTTCTGCTAACAACCCTCATCTAGCTAAAGTGGAGAAATCAGATTTGCAGCTCTGGGATAGGCTATTTGTGAATAGCTCTGATTCCTTTTCCTGCTGTGCAGTGACCTCAGCCAACACGAAGTGCATAGCTCTCCCTCACTAACCTGGGAGTCTAATTGGTATTCTGTAAAAGTCCTCACAATGCCTTTTAGCTAAAGCAAATGTCAGAAAACACAAACTCCTGTTTTCTTTGTGAAAATTCCTCCAAAGGAAACTGCAAGAACCCTAAACACACAAACGCTACCTCTCAGGACAGGCTGCACATCCAAGCACTTAATTTGGACTTTTGAAAGAAGGGCTGTGCAATACAAGCTTCAAGATGTTTACTTTCCTAAGTCTCTTTCTGGCCAAGAAGAATGACTTCATTCACAGGGTGGTCCAAGCTTTGTTTTGTGTTCCTGGAGCCCAGATGCCCATTTGGAGACTCCCCTCGCAAGCCATGTGGACACAGCACCTCCCTGAGCTGAGGGTTTGGCTGCACTTAAGCACAGTAGGAACATGAGGAACTGCTGGACTTCCCCCAGGGTGCAAACAGCTGCTCCCCATCACTCCCATCCCACCACACAGTCAGGGCAGAGGCACAAATAAGACAGATGGAGTCAGCCCACAGGCTGGATTTGGCCTCCAGCTGGAGCTGTCTGACTTCATAGCTTGGAGCCAGTTAAGCTAAGGATTGATTACTTGGTGGCATTTTTTTCTCTAATGACATTATTATCATCTGTGAAAAGCATGACAGTTTTACTCTGATGGCTGCTGCGTATCTTACCTAACCTGGGATTCCTGCAAATCAGGTGCTGAAGCCTGAAGTGATCACCCAAGGCTCCCTGTCCAGCTGATGCAGGGAAATCTCCTGAGGGTCAGTAGTCTTATCTATCTTTGCCATCTCTTCTTCTGTTTTTCCTACAAAGGGAGTGAAAGTCTGGCTGGCTCAGACTTGAACACTTTAGCCTTTAGATACCAAATTCAGCCAGATGAATCTCCCACTCATTAAGGCAGATTACCCAATTAACTAGAAAGTCTCACTAGCCCCTTTCTCGAAAAATTACCCTCTCAGAAAGCTGGTAAATAAGTAGGATCCTCACTCAAAAAATCCTTCTGCCCTATATGTGCAAAAATAAAGATCACAGTCTCTGGAGTACGGTGATTTTCTGGCCTGTTTCTGGGACAGCCTATTTTCCTGTACTCAAGAGCTTTCCTTTTATAAGAAAAAGTAGCAAGCCCCCACCAGATTTTCCTTTTCCATCCCCCTTAAATAAGGAAGCAGCACTTTTAGTGAGCATGGGAATCCCTAAGGCCCGTGTCCATCACTTGCCAAGCAGGTCTGCAGTGCACCCCAGCAGAGGGGCCCACTCCTCCCAAGCCTTGTCACAGAGCCTCCAAAACACAGCCCTGCTTCCCTCACCTGAGAGCTTCTTTCCAGCAATTTCAATGGAAAAAAACTGGAGAGAAACCCTGCGCACCTCATTCCTTCTATTTCTCCCTCGTTGACAAGAGAGCTTTCGGCTGGTGGACAGGTATTGAATTTCTGTGTGCCTGAGCCCTGTGCAGTTCAAAGCAAGGTTAATAGATTTTACGGCCAGAGGGAGTATTCTGATCACCTCATCCAACCTCCAGCAGCACACAGGCCACAGGCAGGAGCTGTAATTACACCAAGTTTCCAGCAGAAATGAAAGAACTCAGTCCAGACCTAATTGTCCTGCCAATCACATCATCCCACAAACCCCCAGATTCTTTGACCCTCAGTAATTTTTGCTGAGGAGAGTTTATAATCACAAGGTGTCTCAACATGCAGCTCGCATTGCGTGCGAGAGGAGACTGACGTGTTCGGCTTCAGAAGAGGAAGAGAAGAAATCCACGAGTATCCTCCTGCAAGTAGAGTTTTTATTTTGCTTTTTACATTATTTTCTCCACACAAGGCTAAAAATGCTAAAGGTAGGTGTAGCTGTCTCCTTCCCTGAGGGCTCTTTACAGCTGTTTGCAGCTGTGCTACACTCTCTCCATCCGAGAGAGGCTGAAGGGCAGCGTTTCTTCTCCTGCCTGGCTGCAATTAATAGTGGCTGTTGGCCCCTTGACCTCTTGTCTGGTGATGTGCTTCCAAATGCGTTTCTACACAGTTCCAGGACTCTAATACCCTCTAAGACAAACTCAGAAGACCTACTTTGAAAAGTATCTAGAGGGTAAGGAAACGGTTACCAGACAGATTTATTGCTGAGTTTTCCTTCTGTTCAGATATGTTAATAAAATGCCGTGCTGGTTTAAGGAAACTTGGACCAGAGAGTGTTTAGACATGACTGCAATTATTCCTTGGAGCTGGCCTCATGTAAGCTCCTGCATTAATGAGGGATCATCTCTATTTGCACCAGTTCGCCAGCAGCACGACCAGCAAGCAATTAAATTCTAACAAGCACAAAGTTTGCAAGAAGACTCTCCCTGCACACAGACAAAGGTTGCTTGGGCTTGAAACCAAGCAGGGGGATGTAACTCTACTTTTCTCACCCAGCCAGCCCCTAATAGATATGGATTTTTTTTCCCAGTTAATACAGTGGCATGCCCTTATCAATTGCTATGTCATCAAGTCCTATGGAATGTGTAAATTCTCCCTCTGCTGGAGTGTAATCCTATTTGGCAGAGCATTACAAGGGCTGTACCAAGAGTGATTGAGAGGTTGCAGCAGAGAAGCAGGAGAGGACTTTTGCCAGAGTGTTTTCAGCTGCAGGGGGAAACTTGGCAATTTTCTTATCATCTCTTTCCATTTCCATCCTCTGACACCCCAGCTCAGTGCTTAGCCACCATTTAGAGCAGGTGTAACTCTCCTTTCTGGATTGCCCTGATAATACTCCCCAAACCACCTTTGGCAGTGCCAGGCTCCCTGAGGAAGGCAGGAAATCTGCTTTTCTCACTTGGATGATCTGGAAAGAGGTGAGCTTTCTGCAGAGCAATGCTGCTCCAAGTGTCCCTGGGCATGTCAGTGGCTCAGAGATGCTGAGTGCAGTCCAGTACTGAAATATACAAACTCTCCCCTCTATGTGCTGTTGTTTTTGTGCTACCTTTTAATGTTTTAGTATATGTCTAGTAAGTCTTGAAATGATGATTTTTAAAGTTTCTAAGATATAGAAAATCATTATTAAAACTTCATTATTTTTATTATTTTCTTTTTAAACTTGCCACTTTACCAGTAGTTGAATTTCCAGGTGAATCACTTTCCTATAAAATGTCATTAATAAAATGCCTATAACTCCCAAAGTCATCTGTTCCTTTCCTTTGTCCAAGAGGAACAGTTACTTAATTTGGTTTTAAAGACTCCCAGTGGGGTCTGTGGCATGTCTCCTCAGATGATCCTGTCCAGTGCTTAATTTTCCATCCTGTTAGAAAGTTTTTACATAAAGCATAACTTAAGTTATTCTTGCTGCAATATGAACCCATTATTTCTTTTGCTTTTCACAAGGGAGAAGAAATTTTTCCTCTTCTCTCAGCAGCAGTCTTTTGCATATTTGAGGAATATTATCATTCTCCCTTCCCCCGTTCTTAATCTTCTTTCCTTGAAGAAAAGCAACCCAAATGGAGTAATTCTTTCTGGTAGGTCATGATTTCAAGCCCTCTGATCCTTCCTGTGGCTCCCTTCTGGATTCTCTCCAGCTAGGCCATATCTCTCTGGGATGCAGTGCCCAGTGCTACACAAAGTACTCCAGCTGAGACATTATCTCTGCTGAGTAAAACAGGCAAGATGGTGTATGAGGTTTTTGTGCTATATTTAGTAATTTCCAGAGAATCTACTTTTCCAGAAAGAGTAATAAACTATGCCTTTGATCCTGATCCAAGCAGACTTTCTTACTAAAAAACTGGGAAAGAGAGAAATTAATAGAAATCAAAACTTTGAATGTGTCTAGGAAAAGGAAACACTCTTAATCCTGTGCATGGTGCACTAGATACTCTTACACAAACAAATATTTGCCAAAATGTACTGGCAGAAGAGGTTCGGGAAGTTAAAATAAGGAGGTTTAGCTGCTAGTGAGGAATGAGGTGTTGTGTTTTCCCAGGGATCTTTGGTAGAGAGCAGCCCTTAGTCTCAGTTTTCATGGTTCCTGAAGTCACCACTGGGATACAGCACACAGTATCAAACTAAACAGCACATCCAAGGCAGTTGTTCCTTCTGTTTCAAAAGACTAGCTCAGGATCTAGCTTTTCTTCCCTTATATTTGTGTGCTACTAATGACCCTCATCAAGAATGAAGAGCAGTGCCATTTCAGTAGGGATGAGGTTTTACCAGAGACCCTCACATAGCAGCATGGGAAGGAGTCTCAGCTATGGTAAAATGAGGATGAAGTTCACCCCACTTGCCCAGAGCTCCAGGGCCCACATAAAGCCTGCTTGAGGCCAGTCTCCTTAGCTGTGGGGACAGTGACACTGGCTCTGGCACAGCATCAGTGGTGCTGCTCAGCCCTGCTGATGATACAGCAGGGCTGCTGAGCCTCGGGGCTGTGAGCAGCCCAAACCCACGCCTGCCCCACCATCCCCTGCCTCCAGCTGGGGCTGCTGGCTCCCACAGCAGCCTCCTGACGTGGTCAGCCCAGAGCCTGGAGCCCTGTGTGTCCCTCTGCAGCTTGTGAATGTCACCTTTTAGCAGAGATTATTAGTAGGCTTTGTCTGACTGACAAGCACTTGTGTTTCGCCTCGAATCTTCGAAGGCAGCAGGCGAGGGGGCAAAGAGCACTAATAGAATTCTTCAATGTCATTTTAATAGGATCACTGCTTTGTGCTAGCTATTTTTTCCCCTCTTTATCTTTTCCTGTCCTCTGCAAGGCTCTGTGTTAATGCCCTCTGGTGATACTGAATTCTTTCCAAGTTTCTCAAAAAAAAAAAAAAAAAATCCCACCAGCATTAATTATTGTTCCAGGAGGATATCTTCCCTTAAAGATGCAAGGTTTCTCTGAAGCCATCTGTCTGGATTTTCTTCCCTTGGGACAGAGAACAGTTAGCAACTCAGTATTTCCAAAAGGAAAACCGCAGCTCATGTAGATAATACAAATGACCCAGTTGCCCCGGGAAGGGAAGCGCCGTCTCGTGTGAGGTGTGTTCCATATGCTACCCATCCACCTTCCTCAGTTAATGAGGCTCAGCTTCTTCATGCTGGTCAAGATAAATATAAAGCTCCCTAACCCTGAAATCACCATAGTGAGGTTGCCATGGCAAAAAAAAAAAAAGAAAAATAAAAAGGAAAAAAACCTTCAGTCCATCACACACTATGCTAAAACCTGATACAAAGAGGCACACTAACAGTGCATTGAGACATGGAAACATGCCTGTGATGTTCTCTAAATTACTGTGATCTTGGTACAGTTTAGATCTTATAAAACATCCTGCTCTGTTCATTTTTCTAACAAGATACATTGGGATTCTGCCTTATGGGAAGATGTTCTGAGAACAGGGCTGGGATATTGGAGCTTACTAAACATCTAACTCAAGTATTGATGTTGAGACATGATAGAAGCAGAAATACTGCTCCACACTACTTGTATTAATGTTTTGTAACCTGACCTGCAAAAAAAAAAGGATATCTCATCCAAAATTTAGATCCCAACTCCACATTTCAGTTCTACTGTTGATAACCAGGCAGCTTAATTACCTCCCAGAGTGATTATGAGGCTGGGTTATTTAAAGTTTGAAAAGCTCTATGGAGGTTCTAATAGCAGAATGTCAATCACATACAGGAATAGAGATGTATGGGGTGCTCTGTCCATGGGCACAGGCCATAGGCTTGTATGGGCACTGCACACACCCAACCCCAGAAATTTCCTGACCCACTGTGGACATCCATGCCATGCATGTGCCCTTGGAGAGCCCTTGAGCTCCACATGAATAGCATAAATTTTGGATTGGGCCTACTGCAGCTTAGAAACCTAAACCACAGAATCCCACTTGGGCAGGGTGCTGGAGAAGTGGGCAGTCCATTTCAAGGAACTTCAGTTACACCTTGGTAAAATGTTTGGGGTTTTTTTACTCTGTTCTGAGTGACAATCCAAGCAATAAACAAACAACCAAGACACAGAATTCTGAAATCTCACAGAACAACAGTACGGCTCTGCAAAGCACAGCATTAGATCCTAAGACTTGAGAGACCACACATCCTCCCTGGACTGCAAGATATGATGTCTCCCCTGTCACTCTCATTACTAATGGGATGCTGCGTTCTCCAGCAGTTCTAGCTGGGTTCTCTTTGGCCATTTCTTGGTGCGCCCAGCTAGAGTCCAGCTCTCATTTCTAAACCATCCAGGTTTTATTTCTCCCCTCATCAACATACTTAATGATCTTTAGCCATAAAAAATGGGTTTGACTTAATCTGTAAACAAAGTTTCAAAGCAATACTGTTATGAAAACACGTCTTCAGAAAGATCAGAGGAAAGTGAACCCATGAAGAAATGCTGAATCACCACCTATAGCAGAGAGCTGGGACAAAAACATTATAAGAGGTATCACATTAGGTCTAAAATCACTCCTGGTCTGCTCATGAGAGACAGACATAGAAAAGCTCCTCAAACCATTACTCACCACTGTTCGTGGAGATGGAGGGTGCCTAACCCTCAATTACTGAGCAATGCACAGGGCTGCACCTTGATGTGCCCTCACCAGCTCTAGAAACTGGTTTTTGCTGGAGGAGATTCTGGTGCTCTGCTCCTCTCCAGTGCCTCCTTGGAGCTCCCAGGGAGCAGAGCTGCAGTGGGATAGGCGACAGTGGCTGCTGTGCTGCAGCATCCTCACAGGTGACCCAGCTATAGGGACTGAGAGTGATCCTCACAGGTGACCCAGCTATAGGGACTGAGAGTGATCCTCACAGGTGACCCAGCTATGGGGACTGAGAGTGATCCTCACAGGTGACCCCACCTATGGGACTGAGAGTGATCCTCACAGATGACTCAGCTATGGCAACTGAGAGTGATCCTCACAGGTGGCTCAGGAGTGCTGCTGCTCCTCAGCAGGGCCTGCTGGGGGGCCCAAAGTCAGTAGGGACTGGGAAGGTGCTCTGTTCTCCTGCCTCCTCCTGCTACAGCATCTCTCCATCAGGGTGGCAGCCACCCACCCCAGTTAGTACCTGCCATGCCAAGCCAGTGACTCTTCTGATTCTGATCAGAAAATCAAAGATCCCTGAAGGGACTCTCATATAGTTGCCTGATCAATTTGGATTGCTATTTATGAATATTGTTTACAATAAACCATTTTTCAATACAACTTTTAGTTTTGTTTTAAGTTTCTGGGTTTTTCTTAACACCACTAGCCCTCAGTTTCTTAACTCAAGATGGTTTTCTTAGTCTAGCGGTGTCCACTCCTGGTCCATGGTGCTCTCTACTCTGTAAATCATGTGAGTCCTAATGCATAATCCATGTAGCTCACTCAGTGAAAGTAATCTATTTTTGCAGGTGTTTCATCAGAGGAGGGTAGATGATACTAGAGAAAGGCGTGGAAATGATCTCACCTCAGACAGGAACAGCAACAAGGAACTTGTAGTCCTCTGAAGACCTTCACATGTCTCATACATTGGGATGCACCTGCCTTGTTACACACAGGTTAAGCTCCAACCTCAGTCTTCTGGATTGGATCCAGGTTCTTTCTGGAGACTGATTAGATGTGATGCTTTTGTGGACAAGACGTGCATCTGTGGTGATGGGTGAATCAGAAGAGTTCACAGTCAGCTATTGTGGCAAACATGGTGCAGATTTATTCTTCCCAAAGAACAGTCTTACAAAGTTAATTATCTACACACTAGGTTTAAGTGCACTTTAAGGTCAGAATGCAGAAAAAACAAGCTGAGGCAGGTGCATTCACTGCAGCTATTGGAAATCTGTGCGACAAGTTTACACGTGCCTGCAGTGAGACACATTTCAACACACAAATGGCATGCATATCTCACTCTCTGTATTCACAGAGTAGAACTCAACACGGCAAGTGCTGCCACTGGTATTTTACTGAAGCCAGATCATGTCCCAGTCCCAAAGCACTCAGGCACTTCAGGAAGGAAGAGAAGGTCCTTTTCGTGGAGAACACTGCCATCTTGTGCACGATTGCATTTACTTAGTGCCCGGCTTGGTTGTGAGATGACACTGCAGGACTTGCTCACTCTTCCTGCCTCTCATGAAAACTCCAGCAGAGTTCAAGCCCTTGAATGGAGAAGTATCCCGAAACAGCATCAGCTGTTCCGGTCCTCAAGCAATGACAAGATCTGAACTGCTTTCTGGGCTAGCACATTTTTCGTTTTTGTCTGCCCAGGACCTTCAATGAGTATATCTAATGGAGAAAGCCAGCTGTATCACAATGAAGTCAATAAAATGGAAGAGCAGGACTCACAAAGTCCTACAGAATTTTTTGCTCTTTAACAAGTGGAATAGCAGAATTTATTCACAGACTATCCACATGTGCTGGAAGCCATGCAGACTCACTGTAAGTATAGCAACAGTAGAGAACTCCTGTGCAGGAAAACCTGGTACAGATGGACAAATAGACAAACCAACAACTACTCTGGTTTAGCAATTGCCCTCATGCAGTGCTTCATAGCTCACTGCAGATATAAATAACAGAAAAACTTGAAATACCAATGTATGGTTAATAAACAGGAACATGAATTCTCCTGGTGAGGAATATGAGACCCAGAGAAGCTAGGTTTTTATGTAAGGAAGAGCTGCCACAGCTATATCAGGAGAAGCCAATCCCATTACCATGCCTCATCCATTAGTATGTCCTCCTTAAAACACAGGGCAATGAATACCACAGCAGCCTGGGATACCTTCTGCAGAGACATGTGACAGATCAGGCATCCATCATTCTCAGGATTTCCACACTATGTTGCCATCCACACTCTTAATCATCTCCTTCATGCAGGAAGGTCTGCTCCAGGTAAGTTTTTGTCTCCCTGCCAGCAAAGCTGGAGGGTGAGCCAGTGACTCCAAGCACTCCCTGGATCCTGGTGGATCCTGACCCCGAGTACCCCACCAGCTGCCTGCCCTCAGCCAGGGTCCCATCCTCCCTCCCTCTGGTCTGCACACACTCCCCTTTTGATGGGATCATGGAGTGAAATGCACCAACACTGGATGGGGACAATGCCATATTGGAAAAAATGCTCCCAATATTACCAGTTAGATTGTGCCTGGGCCAGTCTGACCCTCGCTGCTGGGCCAAAGGCAGCAACTGCGGTGTATCACCCCAGAGATACCTTGGCTTGCTGGAGATTGCAGCTGGGCACTGAACAAGTCCAGGCTTGTTAGGACCCCGTTCACCTCAGGAGGAATAGCTTCAGGCTATGGTGAAGAGAAAAAGGAGAGGATTCTGCTGGAGGGTTTAATGTCCAGAGGTTTATTCCATGGTTACAGAGGTCTGAACGTGAGCAACTGCTCCAACAGAACAAGGATGCTCTGATCACCTTTTTAAGCTCAGGGACAGGGGGAGGGGAGGTACAGGTGAGCCACCAACCAGGTGAGAGGGGCAGGGTCTCAGGGGAAGATGACACCCAGACAGGCCAATGACCCCCAGGCCTGAGGGGCATCCTTTGAACTTGACCAACCACACCACGCCTTGCTGGAATGCTAAGCCTGATTGACAGGACTCACTCAGCAAGGGGGCAAGGGGGAAGGGAGAGAGACATAGGCACACCTGGGGAAATGACCTGGAAGGCCAAAATGGGACATTACAGCACACCACAACATCGCCACTTCTCTGTCACTGCACAGAGGTGCCCATTCCAACCCAAGGCCCGCTTTCTTGGATAACTCTGTAAGGAAATCCCACATGCTCTACACAGATTTGAGCGACAGTTACAGCTGGTGTGGCTTTGATTATAAAGATTTTCCTCTGATTGAAGCCCAGAGTGATGCATGCTGGTATTTTAGCTGGGAGGATGTCCAGGTGCTCCCTGGTTATCCTACCACCAGGAGAGGAGGAGGACGGGGTGTGTGTGTTTTGCAGAGGGGCCACCAAAACCCTTGGTCACCCTTTTGTCACCAGGAGATGCCTGAGGTGTCAGCTACTTGTCAGTAAAAGGACAAAGAGAATTTTTTTATCCTTCTCCCTTTTCTAGCTGCATTCAACGTGGGACTGCTACTGATAAGCCAGTGATGAGATTGTTCCTCAACTGTATTTAAATGAAATTGATATCTCTTTTATAATACAACACAAATGCATAGGGCAACAGCTAACTTTGAAAATGACACTGTAGTAGTGTTTTTAAACTGAAAATGCCATTTGATATCATAAAGTAGAGAGAAGGCCTGTATTACCCACTGGGCTGGATCTGTAACATGTGCCAGATGCTATGATGCAGTGAGTGCTTACTGTGTCTTATAAAACTGTATATAAACAGTGCCTCTCACCTGAAAGATTCAGAGCTTTTCCTGAGCTTATGCTAAAGACAGCTTTTTAGCAAGCAAATAATACAGCAATATCTTTTCCTAGCCTGAATTGCAGAGGATTATTTTTTTGCCAATTGATTCTACTTATTGAAAACCTGCCTGATTTCTGCTCTTAATGGTGCTCACTTGCTCCCAACATTTCTCCGTGGATCACAGCATGCATCTTTACCCTTTTTTATTCTTATGCACTGAAGTAAGGGAAGAAGTTTTCATAGGTCTGCATGAAATTTCCTCTGTGATTTAATGCTGCCATCCACTCTGCTATCCTGCACAGTCTCCAGCTACATACACAAAGTCCATCTTTTGAGGACAGTGCTTCTCTCACTCTACCTCAACACTAAATATTCCTGAATCCTCACCATAATACAAGCTCTAAAATTTTTCTTTATTTTCTTCACCTTTACCCTTCTTCTCTAGCAGTGGTCAGACTGCTGTTCTAAGCTCCCCATCTGAGCTCCTTTCATCCTGCCTGGGCCTCTTGCCCTTCCTCTCTCCCACTTTCTCAAGGGCTCTTGCCTTCACTTTAGTCTCAGAGGGAGAAGGAAGACAAGAAAAAATAAACTTCCTCAAGCTCTTCCAGGATGAGACCTTTGTTCTGGGCTTGGTTCACCCCACAAGATCTAGTTCACATCTCATTCCTCCGGACTATTAAATTTTCTATCTAGACATAATCAGAGTGAATGCACCCCAGCTGGAGAAGTTTGGGGATGTTTACCAGACAGGAGACCCAATTCCACATCCTGCATGTTCTCCTGGTTTTGCTACATCCCACAAAACATGGGACCCTTTTATCACCAGCACCTTCTTGTTAAAGACTGTAGTTGATGCCTTAATGTTGCAGCAGATCTTTGCAAGTGTCTCTTACTGGGCTTCTCTGCCATGGAGGCAGCCCTCACAATTTCTCTTGCAATCACCTGAGGCCAACATCTAAACCACAGGGAGTGAGAGCCAACTTGGAGGATCCAGGGTATCCCTACTTCCAGCTTAACAGAAATCCTCTGCATATGGACAGATAATTAATGAGGTTTCCCAACAGCCCCAAATGGTCTGTACTAACTCACAGAAGGACAAGCTGCAGTCGTGCAAGAAGGAGTTCAGCATCTGTCTTTGTTGCCCTCCTTGTAAATGAAAGTATTCCCACAGACATTAAAGGGAAGGGGGATCAGGATGGCACATGCTATAGCATGAGTCCATTTCTGAGGGGGTAGGCAATGGCTGTCTGAAAATCCAATACTTGCTCTCACTAGCAAATGCTGTAACTTTTGCCTTTACAAGAATCAGCTTTGTGTTTGATGGAACACTGGAATGACTTTTTGTAGGAGACATACTGCAGCAGAGGCTTACAAGTATGCATAATTACATACATCTCATTGTCCATTATTAACTTTTATATGGACTGCTCTTCCTTAGATCACAGCTCCTTCCTTATTTAACATTTGAAGTGTTAAATAAAACAATTTCAGAATTACTTGATATTTTCCTGACATTTTTATCAGACCTCAACTTCTTCAAATTCACATGATGAAGTCCTGAAAAATTTGGCATGTTGTCAAGAGATGAATTTTTTAACATGGTATATGAAAAGAAGTTATATTGTTCATCAGTCTCCCACAGACGCCTGGAGAGAATCTCTTGCTGAGAGTCTCTTGCTGCTTCTTTTTCATTTTTAATGGTTCTGCCTTCCACAGGAGGGAAGGAAGCTTTTTCCTGCATCACAAGAGCCATCTGCAAGTAAAGAGACCTAAGAAGTTCAATACTTCTTTTTAATTCTGTGAAGAGCTAAATACATCAATAAAATACTTTATGCCTCCTACAACTCTTTGATGACTGAATTAACTAAATGAGATTGAAATGAGGAGTGATTTATAATGGGTAATGAGAAAGGAGTTCAACAGCCTTCCAAACAATTGACAGGGAATATGTTAGTTTTAGCAATGACAGGGAAGCATTCTCCTTTGATCTCAGGGAGAGTAAAGTTTCTTTAGACATGATCCAATCCCAACAAATATGCAGCAAAATGTTCATATAAAGGTGAGGGATTTTACCCCCTCACAAAAGAAGAGCTACTCCAAGTCACTGACGTTTCTGTTAGAAGTTTCATTTCTCATTGCCTGTGGAGTAGATTAACTTCCCCAGATTTCCAGAGCATAAAGACAAATTATTCTGAACTTGAGTTTTTAAAACAGGAACAAAAAGTACATCTTAACTTTCATGATAATCAGTGTAGATCAGAATGACTTTCTTCACGAACACTACAAAGACAAATACTAGTGCTCACTTGTCAGGCTGAGTTGTGGCTTAGCATTGTGTGCCCATCCTGCACTGGATGCACACACTCAGCTTTCTCATAGTGAGCCATCTCACCTAAATCAAATTGCTTCCAGCAACAAGGCCAACCAAATATCCACCAGAGCATATTTGGAGAAGCAGGTGGTAGGACAGCCACAAGGAGGAGGCAGGAGAGGCTGAGCTGAGCCCTGGGGAAGTAGGACCTGGCCAAAACAGGTACAGGACAGCACAGCCATTCAAAGGACTCTCCTCCATTTCACCTTCTGCAGCCACAGTCCTGCAGATGCCTCTACCTATGTACAGGTCCCCGACTGTGGGACCTGACTGGATTCAGTACCTGGAGAACTAGCAGCTTACCCGGCTTTGCCCAGCTTGCACAACACCTGGCTCTCCCTCTGCAAGTGCAATTGATGTAAAACACTGCTGCAGGTTTGGTGAGTCCATATTGTGAATAAAAGATTTGGTGGGGGGGAATCAGAATGGCAACTTACCCAGATCAGGAACCTAATGCAACTGATTACATGGCCTGGCTAAGCAGCAGACTTCAGACTTGCACCATAAAGAGAATTCTTTTTTTACTAGTGGTGCACTTACATTTCACACAAAAAACTCCAATGGCAAATCATCTGCCTCCATCTACAGCCCAAGGTTACTTCCCCCCCTCCCACCACCCTCTGGCACGGCTGCAGTGTGGGATGAGTCAGGGATGCTCTCACAGCAGTGTGCAGGACAGTAACACCCACACAAGGCAGGGATGCTCTCACAGCAGTGTGCAGGACAGTAACACCCACACAAGCCCCAGCACTATTTACAGGATCACTGCCTCTGATTTCTCCCATGATAGCTGACAGAAAGACCCTTCTCACACCGATGAAAAGTGAACATTGATCTGACACTAACTGTTGGCAGGCTGCAAAAATATTGATGGTGCATTTATCAACAGTGCCCCAAGCCTTGGCAAATGAGAGCTCACCCTCTCCAGTTATTTTTCCCATTATATTGCCCCTTGCCCCTTTCTGCAATGTGTATTAACTGGCTGTTTTGGTTTGCTATGTAGCAGCCAGCTTCCTTTAAAGCTAAAGCTCATTCCCTTAACTGTGTTTCCACAGCTCCTGCTCTGCCAAAAGTTTAAACAGACCTCATTATCTGCTTCCTGCAGAGACCTAATTTCTACAAAAGGCCTTGGGCATGGCAATATGATTGGCAGGAAAAATAATAATGTTACAAAAAGCTGTTTTCACACCTAGCCAAAGAGTGAGAAGCATAGATACCATTTGAAATGATGCTCCATGTGAGTCTCAGCAGCTGGGCAGGATATTCAGCCCCTTCTGGTTTGTGATGATTCTCACATCTGCCCCTTTCAGCATGGCATCCTCCAGTGGCATCCCCCAACATTTCAGCAGATTAAGCAGTAGAGGATAAAAGATGGAGGTCAAAATGTCTCCATTTCTCCTGAATTGCTGCTCCAAAATGCAGCTACCAATGAAACTGCAAGGCAGCCCCTGCTGTAGCCCTGACAGCAGGGAGCAGGCACTCTCCCCCTCCCCAAGGCAGGCTCCTGCACAAACCTCCCAGGCAGACCAGGTCCACTTCTTTTTGAGGAAAGACAAACTGCTACCTGGGGGTGCCACACATCATTCCCAGGCACAGGATATCTGGCTGCCCACAGCTAAGCAGCCTGGGACAACCCATACCCAGCCCTGGTCCTCTTCAGAACCTCAGTCCTCTCAGTGCTCCAAGAGCTCACAAACCCCATTAGACCACACAAAAAAGGGGAAGACAGCTGTGATTTTAAGTCCCTGCTGGGGGACTGTGAAGGAAACAGTCTGAAGTCCCACCTCTTCTTCTTATTCACCCTTAGCTTCTCTAGTTTTCTCCAAAAGGAATGCAGTCCATGTGATCAGAGGTCACTCAAAAGCACAATTCAGAGTGAACAAGCAAAAGATAAGCAAAATATGCAGTGTAGGATTCCACAAAGAAGAAGAGTCATCCTTTTCCTAGACTGGAAAGTTGTAGGTGAGCACAGTGAAGCATCAAGTCTGCATTTGAGATAGCCA
The DNA here is from genome assembly GCF_028018845.1 of Melospiza georgiana. Lineage (NCBI taxonomy): Eukaryota > Metazoa > Chordata > Aves > Passeriformes > Passerellidae > Melospiza > Melospiza georgiana. The sequence goes on from NC_080431.1 coordinate 22,469,025, forward strand.
TGTATCATGAGAAGAGGGCTGCTATGTAATAATATTCAGGATCTATCAGCTTCTATTGTGCTGCATTTGGCTCACTCACACAAGATCAATATTTTAGCTACTCTGCCAAAAAACACTAAAAGAAAAGAGACAAGTGAAACTCAAATCACCATTCACATCTCTAAGAGGAAGCTCTCCACCAGGATCTTACAACCTCACCTGAAAGAACAGTTAGTTGCTGTTTGGATTTCACATTGATTTGTTTTAGAGTGCCAGAATCAGGCTTGAAAGTCACTACAAACTAATAAAAATTTTTTTTAAGTAACACTGCTTTTTGAGTATAGCATTGTGTACCATCCATCCACAGAATCCATCAGCAATACAGCAAAATGTCATTGGGGCAGCTTCAGTAGCAAGAGCTCTTGGAGACTGTTAGCCTGAGTGTAGACCAACTGAAAGTGCAGGTGGACATTAAATCCAACCCAAAGTAATCAAGCAGCTCCAAATATCAGCAGATCTATAATCAAGGTAGTAGTTAAGTTTATGCTCTTCTAAGGCTTCAGTTATTATTACTGTAGCTGGAAAATGGAAGTCTTTAATGTAGCAAGATGTCAGTTCCTCAAACATCATCCTCCCTCCCATATGGCAGTGGCACTACTGTAGGAACACCTGACTTCTGATCTGGTTGAAGAAATCAGCAGTTTCACACTTGAGCACCACCATCTGGAATTTTATTCTGCAATTAACCCGCAAGACGGTGCAGGAAGTTCAGCCCTTGTGACAGGCAAAACATTGCTGCTAACTCAGAAGTGGAGCTTGGGACTCAGCAGGTCCCAGGAGAGGCTGGCCATCCTCAAGGCCTCTCTCAAGATGCCTGGAATCCCAGTTTACAGCCTCATGCTGTCCCTCTGGTGCCAGCACATCTCTGCAGAGGACCACACACCACCTTGAGAAGCCCCTGCATCATGGGTACCACCCCTCAGCTCTCTGTGAAGTCCAGGCTGTCAGAGCACAGTGGGCTAAGAGATGGTCCATTTAAGTGCCATAAGCAATTATTTGAGACAGCTATTTAGATTTGATTTGTACAACTTTAGCTTGTTAAAAACAGTGCACTTACAACCACTTCATATTTCAAATTTTTTAAGAAGCAGCAATTTACTATGAAAATAATAACAAGAGACCTATTTGTACTCATATCTGTATTTTAAAACCTTTGAGTAAGATTTACTCAGACTTCACTATACAAAATGTCTTTCAGCATCTTAAGTGAAGCTGCAATTTTTAAAAAAACAGAAATGTTTTTACTTTCTAGAGGTTTCCAGAATGACTGTCTTGAAAGGCCACCCTTCTGGGGCTCAGCAAGGCCTTGAGGAGTGTCTCCAGTGCCTGAGGTGGGAGCACTGGCTGCCAGTGCACTGCATCAATCTGGCTGCAGATGCAGGAGTTAGTCATCCTCTGAGTCACTCTCCCCTCTGGCTGGGACACAAGCCCTGATTGAGGACATGAGCTGGTCCTGGATCTGCTTCCTGGGGTTCTCTTCGAGGTCTGTCTTGATGGCACCCGACTCAGAAATCTTCCACTCCAATTCTGTGCAGTGCAAAACAAGAGTCATGAATGCAGGGCAGCAAACTGGAGAAAGCCCATCCTTGGCTCCTCAGCTAACTTCCCTCATCATCCTACCACCACCACCACCACATCAGGGCCCTCCTCCTCTTCATACCCAGATCCAAGCTCCTGGCCTGTTTACCACACCAGCTCCATCCAATCCCTCCTTTCCCAGTCCCTAGTGCTGGCACAAAGGTCAGGGTACTGCTCTGTGACAGTGACATCCCCAGTGACACCCTGCTCACCTTGCAACCAGGAGTGCAAAAGAGGTGATGGATACCAAGCAGCAGCTTTAGAGGCAACTCTCCCAGTGAAAGTGAATTCTACCTCCTTCTAACCACATAAGGGCAGAAGACATGTTTGCACATCTATTGCCAGTGAAAGAATACTGCTCATACTTTACAGCTGCTCCCATCATATACTGAGCATATACAATCAGAAGAGGCAGGGAATAAATTTAATAAAGGGCAAAAAATTGTGGAAAAAAATCATTTACACATCTGAATTACAGGTATTTTCCAGAGACATACCTTGTAAATAGAATTCACCCCTTTGCCTCTACATCACACACTAAGTATTAGTTCCTTAAGACAGTAAAGAGAGACTTCACCACCAGCAGTAGGCCCAAATTGGAATGGATTGCTTCCCAGAAGTGGTAGAAAATCAATACAACACATTCAGTTGAAACCATTCTCCTACTGCTGCTGATAATCCTATCATCAAATCTAATTTCTTTCAGATATTACAGAATAATGAACTCAACCTCACACTTTCTTGAATCTTTAGTGGAAGGCAGATGTGCTTAGGGGAGAAGGAAGACATAAAAGAAAAGTGCAGAAATGTCAGTACACAGTATTTAATTGTGACTTAATTCAGTAATCACAGTACACACTTTCTGTGATTACTGAATTAAGCTGACTCAGTCAGGGACAGCAGACAAACATATGCCATCATCTTGAAAATGTAACAAGGAGCCCTACAATCCAATAGGCAAGTGCACAGATTATCATATCACTGCTGGCAAGGGCAGTTGTTCATGTCCCAGACACTCTAAGAACATGCATGGGTACTGTTTACCCTTTAATATATCCAGCAAAATTTGTTTCACCCAACACGGGGCACAAATACTTGCACACACAAGACAAATACCTACATGTTGGCCTATCACTGCTTTTACAAGACAGCATGTGGTTGAGCCATAGGGGGGAAAAAAATGTAGTATCATTTTCAGTACCTCCCTTCTCTTCCTATGCCTCATTTCTCTCATTCCCAGCAATGCAGTTTTGCTTTTCCTTAGGAAGAGCAGAGATGCAGACACTCACCATCCCTTGTCAGGTTCATGCCACCAAACACCAAGGGCCCAATGAACTGAGCTTTGATGTCTCCCTCCAGGTACACAAATATCGTGGGCAGGTTCTTATCGGGGTAGTTGGGAATGCAGGTGGTAGAGATAGCTTTGATGAATTTCACATCTCTGAACTTCTTTGCAAGCCCACTCATATGTTGATTTATTAAGGCACAGAGTGGAATTCTGAGAAGAACAGCAACAGGCACACAAAAGGAGAAAACAAGAGACAACTTAAAAAGTAAACAGCTCCAGAAGAAAGGTCAGAAATATCACATTGATGACTTTCTGCAAAGACAAAAGTAGCAAAAGCAACTTCTGTGTTTCAGCACTCAAAGGAGATCAGCACCACTGGAGATTTTGGTGCATGGTGGGTTTTTTGTCTTAATATATTAATAATGCAACCTTCCCCTCTACCCCCTTTGTATTCAGGGAAACTGGTTAATAAATTTAAGATACTTAGAAGGTGCATGAGCAGGGGCAAAATAAAAGCAAAGCTGCTTCTGGAAGAAGGTATGCAAATGATCAACACCTATGAGGCAATTAGAGACCAAAAAACAACAGCAAGTATTCATAACAATTCCAAAAAAAAAAATCTAGCAACGTTAACAGACCTTTTTGACAAGGTTTTCTATCATGGTGACAGGACTGCAAACCTTGCTCACTTCATTTGTATGCCACTAGAAACCAAGCTAAATACACATTGATCCTTCCTATTCACAGCCCCTTGCATTTGATCCAGAATAATTTCCAAAGCTTGGATATTTCAGTGGCAGCAGCTACCTCAATGGAAGCTGTATGGTACACCTCTTGCTGTGTTGTAGAGATGTATAAAAAAGCCACCTCATGGTAACATCATTCTAGAATGAAGTTCAGCAGTCTTGTCTCAACAGTATTAAAATTACTAATTTGTTTTTATTATAATTACTAATTTGTTTTTATTTCTTAGAACTCCAAAATCAGTCCTTAGTTCCACAATAACTATACATTTACCTTGCACTTTCAGCTATTGACAGTGCAAGGTTTAATGGTTTAAAAAAAGAAATCTTACCCTTGTTTGTAGAGGTGTAAGACCACCCATATACCTTTTCCAGCTTTTGTAACTTCTTGAACATAATCTTTTCCCGAAATCTCCAAGACTTCCCCGAATTTATTCTTCATTTGAGCTGCCTTCATTTCTGCTAACCTTTGCTGCCTGGATAGCCAGGAATGAAAAAGACATCCTGTGAATAGATGCATTTCTTTTGACAGAATGTAACTAAAAGGAGCTGGCTGAGGCCCAGACATCAGAGACAAATTACAAACTTCTTCTAACCCCAGAGCAATAAAAGCAAAATGACACAGTACATGCCCTTGTATTTGCATCATGGGCTAAAGCCACGCGCAAGAAGTAAATCTGTGATTCATGAAATGCCTTTTTTTTTTCTCCTTTCTGGCCTCACTAGACTTTTCTTCTCCAGATAATACACTACCAACCTAAATGGCAAAAGCCATGAGAGACATTACAAGATAGAGGGGAAACCAACAATAATTATGCAAATCTGCAGCACCTTAATCTCATTGACACAAGAATTAGGAAATACTGGAGGTGATTTTCAAAGCTCTCAGGATCTCTGGCCATACACTCAGCAGGTGTACATTATCTCTGCAAAGCTGGGCTGTAGATAAAGGATACTGAATTCAAAAGCTGTTATCCTTTTAAAGACACTTAGAAGCTCCACAAGAGACCAGAAACACAACCCCCTTCTTCCATCATCCTAAAAACATCCTTTCTCTTCAACAATATCTAAAAGCATATAAAAGAAAGACCCTCCAATTATCATTAAAGCCAAATTGTGCAAGCTGTTCTGACCTGTACATTTCAATAGCTCTCTCATCTTCCTCATTAAATTCATCTTCATTCTCTTCTAGCTCTTCCAGAGTCATGTCCTCATAAGTTTTTACTAGAATAGAAGAAACATTTAATCAGCAAAAACCTCATTCCAGGATTAACACTCATTATCTTTCATCAGTCCAACAGAATTTATTTACTCTAAAGACAGATTAATAGGAAGTATGCAGTGAATTTTTAAAAAATATTATCTTAGAACAATAGAATGGCTTGGTTGAAAGGGACCTTAAAAATCACCCAGCTCCAACCCTCCCTGCCAAAAGGGACACCTCCTACTAAACCAGGTTGCTCAAAGGCCCATGAAACCTGGCCTTGAACACTTCCAGCAATGGGACATCCACAACTTCTCTGGGCAACCTGTTCCAGTGCTTCACAACCCTCACAGCAAAGAATTTCTTCTTAATATCTAATCTAAGCCTACTGTCCTTCACCTTAAAACCATCCCCCCTTGTCCTATCTACCACTACATGGTCTCAAAGTTGGAACTGCCTTTAGGAGTTGGGACTTCAATGATCCTTGTGGGTCCCTTCCAACACAGCATATTCTATGGTTCTATTCTATGATTCTAAAAAGAATATGCTAAAGTTCTCCCCCAAGCCTTCTCCTCTCCAGGCTAAGCAGCCTCAGCTTTCTCAGCTTGTCATTATTATTCCTACTGGATTGTTAGGAAGTGTTATGTGCTTTAGACATACACATGGAAAGAATATGATGGAAAAGGCCTCTGAGCCGAAGGCTGCCTAGACTAGCACCCCACTACCTGCATGAGCTTTCAATCTTAGCAGCTGCAGCACAGACATGCACCTGGCAGATTCCCTTTGCACTGCTCCTGTTTCAGTTTTCAAATATTTACTTCCATAAAAAGTAAATGTTCCTGTGCTGGAAGAATCCATGTGCTCAGGAATGTATTTGTTTGATACCACTAACAGCTGATCACCCTGCACAGATGAAGCTTTGGTATCCCTACAGACCTGGAAAATGACACACTGCAGTCCTGTGGGGCACTAAGCTTTGAAAAAGAAGAATTAAATTTAAGGTAATCTGAAGTAATGAAGTCCTTGGAAATGTTTTTGTTTAGAGGCCTGTGTTTAAAAAGGAGAATGAGTACCCTTATCCCAAACTCTCAACATCTAACTTTCAAGATCAATATTCAAATCTATATATCAATATTTAACTCCTAAGAGTTCTCCAACAGCATCACATAATAAACAGACAATAAGTGTTACAAACATTTATTAAGCACAAACACCTGTGCCTGTTTAAAGACTAAAATAAATAATTTGAAGACTAAAGTCAAATAATGCAGAGTATTCCTGAATGGTGCCCCATATCCTCATAATGTTTCCACATGGAAATTTTCTGTAAGGTCAGACCTGTTTACAGCTGTGGTGGTCAAAATGGTCCCATAGTATTTACCTCTCATTCCATCCTTCTAATTACACCTTGGCTGAAGTACGCTTATTCCTAACAACAGTAGGAATATAAATAAAGTCACTTAATTATAAGAAGCTGAAATCACTTTGGCTGTGTGGCACACAAAATTGTTGGTCATTTCTTTGAGAAAGCTTCCCCCAGGAGCCATTCCAAGGCTTGTTCTGCTGCTGCCTGAGTTGGCTTGTCACTCACCCAGAGATTTCTGAAGGATGGCAAACTGCTCCTCTTCCTTTGCCCGTTCCTGTTCCTCCACATTTTCCTTTGGAGGAAGGATCCCTTTCTTGCGCAGAATGTCATTCCACTCCGTGTCTTTATTTGGATCCTAGAGCAGAACAACAAATGGATGATTATTTATTCAAGGTGAATTTTATCACTTCCAGAACTTAACACAGTTGCTAAACTGGTAACTGGATGGATCCTCCTGACACCGGGCTTCTTTCCAGCCCCAGACCTGCAGTACCCTGAAGACTGACTTTGTTTTATTCCATTCCACTCACAGCACATACAGGAGGTCTTGGCTGGGTACCAAAGTTTGAAGCATTGCAACCACTGCTGCATCTCTCACAAAGTGAGACCAAAGGAGAGGGTATTAACTGGGTGACAGAGCAGTGTGCTAACCTGAGGGCTTCCTTATAGACCCTCAGCAGGACAGGCCACCAAATCAAGGGCCACTGCATCAGGAAGCACTAGTGACATGACACACACAGACACCAACCTTATGGACTCAGTACATCTCCTTGTCAGATTCAAGTCAGAGTGACTGTATAAGTGGTTAGAGATAAGCAAGCCATTTCTGTCAGCCAAGCCCATTGCTAAGGATTCACATCTAAATCTACAGCTAGACTATTCCTGAGATTTTACTGTAAAATAGTTGCAACAATCCTGCAAAACAAGGCCAATACCCCCCTGCGTATTGGTGAAAAGCAGAGTAGCTGAGTATGAAATTTTCCTATTTAGCAATTTTAGTTTTTAAAATAGAAGAAATCTCAGTGATAAGCACCTATAGGTTACTTGTGCTTCCCTGTTGTCTTGGCCTAGGTCCAGTTTAGAAACTGAACACACCTAGTGCTTTGCTATAGCTTGTATCAGCACACCTTACACCAGGTCTGTTCACAGCCATACAACTACTTCTCTTCTCTGACTCAGCCCCAGTACTTATGGACTATCCGGGACAGGAAGGGAGGGGTAGGGGGCAGAAGGGGAGAAAAAAAAGAAAATAAAGAACAATGTAGCTCAACAAACATAACGCCAGACTTTTTTTCCCCGTCCTGACCGTGGTCACCTTTCCCTCAACCCCGCATTTACTATCATTTACTATCGCACTGATGCAGTGCCTGAAACGCCGACGGTAGTGAAATAAGTACCGTAGCTGCAAAGAAAGCAACAAACTGCCACAAACGCAGCCATGGAGCTGCCGAACAGCACCGCCCCGTGACAGCCGCCTCTGCCCCGAGAGAGCGGCACGAACCCGGGCCGCCCCAGGCCCTCGGCCGGGGAGGGCGGCCCGTGGCTGCCGGCGGGCCCAGCCCAGGGTGCGGCCCGGCCCGGGCCCTGGCGGGCAGGCCCCGCAGCACCGCCCGCACAGGCCGGAGCGGGGACCGGGGGCAGCTGCTCACCTGCATGGTGCCGGCGGGGCCGGGCCGGGCCGGGCCCGGGCAGCGGCGCTGGGCAAGGCCGGGCAGGGCCGGTCCCGGCGTGCGCGGCGCGGCCGGAGGAGGCGGCGCTCCCGGCGGGCGGGCCCAGCAGCGCCACAGCCGCCGCTTCCCGCAGCGCCTAATAAGGATGGTCCCGGCCGAGGGAGGGCTGGGGCCGGTACGGGCCGTCAGGAGGGGTCACAGAGCGGGTGGAAGGCACTCTGAAGATCGAAAATCCATCCCCCTGACATGGGCAGGCACACCTTCCAGTAAACCGGGTTGCTCATAATTTGACATAATTTAACATATTTCCACACAAGCCCCTTCCAACCTGACGTGGAATAGCCATGCTTGAGCAGGGAGGCTGGATAGGTGACTCACTGTGGTCCCTTCCAGTCTTTTTCTGTGATTCCCCATAACTTCTGTTTCCATTTCACTGGGCCTTTTTTATCTGTTTGCATTTCATACCCTCCTTTGTTTCCCTACTGGTTTATCTTCTTATTTCCTTTCCCTGATCTGTTAAAAAATTAAATAAATAAAATAAGCAATTAAGTCTATATTATCTATTCTTACTAGGCATAATCAGGTGTACTTGCAGTATTCCTATGATTGGATGATAGCCAACTGAAATTACCAGAAATTTGTCTCTTCATAGTTACTTTTATTTCAGTTTTGAGTCCGTGTTAAAGTATAACTCAGAAAACACTGAGAAGTGTGTCAGATGTGGTGAATCACATCCCATTCCAAACAAACAGACACCTAGGCTTGCCCTTTCAAAGAACTGAGCAGATCTTTTCAGCTTGCTTTTCAAAGACACATAGCAGAGGGAAAAGACCTGCTCCTGCCTCCCTTCCCCTCCTTTTATGCTCCAGCCCAATGGATAGCATGCTTACCCAGATCTCAGTCCCCATAAAAGAGCCCTAAAGAATCTCAGCTCTAGCAAGGGGCTGAAATGAAAATTTAGAAGCCCCACTTCCACGTATTGTAATGTTTTGGGCATCCCATTAGCAGCCAGTTATTGTGGAGTGGGCTTGCCACGTTCCCTGTGCTAAATCCAGGTCACTGAAGGGAAGGCACAGCCACCTTTTCTGTCTCTGAATTCGGAGAAATGACACCTGTGCTTTGAGAGGATGCCAGTCCTCATGGTGAGCTTTTGGACATGCAGAGGATGCCCCATACTGGTTGTTCAATGCCCTGAGGTGTCAGGAAACTCAGTCTCACTCAGCTTAGACTGAGTGCTCATCCTTGTAGGAAAAATGGGTGAGTGCCACAAATGCACATGCTGTGAGGCTCTGACCCACAGCTGATGTCTGGCAGGCAGAACCAGAGGCTGAGCTGTTCATGACAGTTTTGTTGTCTGAGTATTTTGCCAGAGCCTGTGCTTCTGGGAGTACCTCTGGTTTAAACAATCATCTTCTGTGGCTGCAATACTGTTCACACCCACGGCTCTTGTATGTTGCTGGTTGGAAGCTACTCTGAGTGCCAGAAAATGAACACAGAAAGAGCATGAGCAGGAAGCGAGCACTCATTTCTTTAAAGGCTGCTCAAAAATATTCCTTTGCCTGAGGTGAGATTTTTGCCCAGGTGAACAAAGAGGAACTAGTCAAGCACTCTCAGCACCAAAGCCACAGTAAACCGTGAGCCCCATCTGGGACAGAGTTACCAGAAGAGGGGGCAGAAGCCTAAATCTTAGGAGCAGCCCCATCACATCACTTAGTGGGGCTCAGACACATTGTGAACCAAGCATGACTCTATGCAGAACACATCAAAAGCAAAACACAGTTTCTCCCTCCCACCCAACTAAAAATATATTTACAAAGCCCATTTTCCCTATGCATTTCTATCAAGCTTCAGCAGGAAGAAGAGGATTGCTTTTACACATAGCGTGCAGACAGAAATACTCCAGCCAGAGTGGGTGAGAGCTGGCAGTGCCACAGTGAGGCTGAAATAGAGCTATGGCTCAGCCCCTGCAGACAGCCAGCCTTCTTCCCCCGGTCCCCAGCCAACTTGCTTCTGAGCAGCTGTAATGTATTTCTTCATTTTGCCCCAAATAGAAATTAGGTGAGGGAAGATGAAGCACATGTGTAAATGACTCATTAATGACCCAGATGACCTGCTGGTGAGGAGAAAAAGTTGCTAATAAAAAGGTTCTGGGCCTAGGGTCAACTGTATGTGATGTGTTTGTGCTTGGGTGCAGGTTCCAGCAAGGCACAGACTAGGGGAAAAAAAAGAGTTTTTGAAGGTAATGTGATGTACTTTTCATTTATAATGTATTGTAGAAGATTTGAGGTTATGTGCTTTGTGTTATTTTGTAAGTTAGCTGCCTCTATTATACAGTATGACTGTACTGTGAATAATTTGGAAAAAGTATTGCCTAGTAATAGGGATAAGGAGTTATAAGGGCTTAGTTTGCTCAGATTTTATTAGCAGCTGGGTTTTTTTTTAAGTTTTACTATCTTTTCCACCTTCTTTTCAAAGCTTATCCTGATTTTTTTTTTTAATAGTTACATCTTTCACTAAAAACCCTAAATATTAATGTAGTGATGGGTGTTTTTGTATGTTGTCAACAGCTGTGCTGGAAGTTAACTGTCCTGTTTACTGATAGACTAGAAATATTATTTAAATAAGTAGTTTTGCTACCCCAGTTGTAAGAGTATTATAGCTGGGCTGAATTTCCTTCATCATGAGATAGTAATTTCTATTCTTCAGTCTGCATTGTGCTGTCCAAATCAATTTATCCTTTTCCTGGTACAGAAGACCTCCAGTAGTATTCGCATAGAACCCAGAGAATACAGCTTAGGGAATTATTTAAAGCTGTGTATGAAAATCTCCTGGAGTATTTTGGGTATAACAAGCTGTAGGCTGCAAGAATTTTTCCATTTTTGGATTTGAAATGGAGGGATGTTGTAACTTGATAGTAGAAGTTATAATGCAGATTGCTCTTGAAAGAAGAGACAGGCCTCAAGTTAGCTTTGAGGTAACAGTTTTAAAAAATCTTGCTGAAGAAGACCCACCTTGCCTCAATCCTAAATACACTCCAAGTAGCAGGGGAAAGCCTCTCTCCTTTTGAGCCCTTCATATCTAACTTCACTAACCCTTGACAGGTTTCGCTATGAGATCCTTCTCCTAAAAGGCAGGCTGGAAAAGGGCAGTAACTGTTAAAGTTTTAGCTCTGGTCTTGATGAACTGTGGTGTGTGGTGAGCTCTGTCCTCAAGCAGAGAATGAGCTTTCCCCTAGATGTGGAAGAGCAGAGCTGACCTTGCTGTTGCCTCCTCTTGCTGTCCATTAGCTGTAGCGCCCAAGTGCTTTGAAGACCTCCAGCCCTCTGTGTCTCCTCGCTGCCGGAATGTCTGGACGTGGAAAGAAGCAAGCAGTGGCTGGCAGCCCTAGAAGTGCATCCAGGAAGAGCAGATCAGTCAGGGCAGGTGTGCAGTTCCCTGTGGGCCGTGTCTACAGGTACCTGCGGAGCGGGAACTACGCCACCAGGATTGGCTCTGGCGCTGCCATCTACCTGACTGCAGTGATGGAGTACCTGACTGCAGAGGTCCTGGAGCTGGCAGGGAACGCTGCACGTGAAAACAAGAAGACAAGAATCCTGCCCAGGCACATTCTGCTGGCTGTGAGAAATGATGATGAGCTGAACAAGCTCTTTACCGGTGTGACCATTCCTCAAGCCGGGGTTATGCCAAATATCCTTGCTCAGCTCCTTCCGAAGAAAACTAATGCGAATGTTGCTTCTCAAAAATATGGTGGCAGCCAGTGAAACTTGCTTTTCCTGGTCTGGTCTGTGCACTTATGGATGCTGGGACTCAATAGCACTAATTTGTGTGTGTTTACTTCTTTGTCAAGTATTTTGCCTGCTAATTTTAAGGCATTTTTAAAGTGTGTAATAAAGTTTCTAGAATGCATCACTGTTTTCCTGTTCTTCCATCCATGACAAAAAAGAAAATGAAATTTTAAAAAATAGCCTAGCATAGCACCTGGGTAACTTTCTAAAAAGTCCAGTACATGCTTACTTTTGAAAACATGTTGCAGCTAAGTGTTGTGAAGCAGGGAGAAGAGTCAAGACACATGCTGCTGTTCCTGTGAACTTTTCTTCCATCTAGCACAGATTCATTGTGCAATTAGTTCAGTGTCTCAGAGGATAAGTCTGCTTTAGAGGTTAGTAACCCTGTGTCTTTAAAGTCTTATTGCTGATAAAACCGTAGTGAGCATCTGCTCCATCATTACAGTAAGTCTCTATCAGGGCAAAGCATGCAGAAAGTGGTGGAGCCATGTCTTCTCTCTTAGCACAGATGACAAATTCAGTGTTTTTTCCATTGTACAAAGTTATCAAGAACTTGAGAAGGGGTCTACTCCTTCTTCTTCCCTCCAAGTCTGTCAGTTTTCCTCTATGGCTTGATAATTTTTTTTAAATAGTCATTTTTGCATCTTTAAAAAATAAAATGATCCTTCTATATTCAGGGACATTTAATTTACTTTGGCTGTAATTAACAAGCAACAGTTCCTCTTAAAGCAAACTTACTGTGGTATCTGCTTTATAGCATATTCTTCCTCACAGCATACTCACTGCCTTTTTCCTCTGTATCAGGATGCTCTCTGCTGGGGCAGAAGACAGAGAAAAGGGTCAAGCAGAAGTTGTTGAGAGAAATAGTTCTGAAGTGATGAAAAACTGTGAGATGTGAGAATGGAGATGAAAATGCTGTAAAAATAGACTAAGAGATACATGAAGGAAAGAGCAGCATAAGTGTCAGCAGGAAGTGAATGTAAATTTTGTGTGAGGTAGCATTTCACAATAGAATAAAGCAAAGAGTAATTCCCTTTTTGGCAGGAGGAACTGGATGATACTCTTTTGTTTACACTATAAAGCTTGTCAAGCAAGAAGAATGTCAGGATACTTTCTGGCTGTTCTGGCTCTGTGTTTACACCTGCTGTCCTGTTACTTACACAACAGCACTACTGATAATTTTTAGACATATTCTTTCTTCCACAACACTTGTTAAAAGTTAATGCAGCTCATTAAGCTTTGAACCAGCCCTGGCAGGGGCCACCAACAGATCAAATGTTCTGCTGCTGAAGAGGAAACAAACACGTTTATTGCTCTTCACAGCTGCCTTACAACCTATCAACAGTGAAATTATAGATCCTCAGAAGCCTGGGGCTAGAACAATGAGAAAAGTTGGTTTGTTGTGGGGTTTTTTTCTTACAGGTGTTTCCACTCTGAAAAGGAAATATTGCAGAACTCAGTTTTAGCACCTGGTTTTGCAAAACATATGCTGAGGAGTACTTTGACATTTTCTGGAGTAGTACTAATTACACTGATAAATAATGCATTAATGTAATCAGAAAACTTGTTTTCTTCAATGATAAAGTATCTTATTTGATTATAAGGTAAACTCTCAACAAATATTACTTGTTTGTTATGGTCATCTATGTCTTTATTTGTTCTAAACATAGGCATTGGGAACAAGTTCAGACACATACACAATAAACACTTGGCTTCCTTGGAAAGTTGGTATTGTATCCAGATTGATTAATAGGCACTCTGGATGATTTTGAACAGAAATGCACAGAGTATCATAGCAAAATCTTGAGGCTAAGTAGCCATGCCCTTTTTTCACAAAGGGGGAAGATAGAAAGGTGTTATCTTAGTAGTGAAGATGCTTAGCTTCATATGCACAAGTAGGCCCCTGTTCAATAAAGTGCTTGGTAAGTATGGAAATCATATCCCTAGGTCATTCTAATGAAATTGTGATAAAAACTTTCTTTCATGTAATACAGTATAGGAGAGCCTCTTCAAACCTCACATACAATAGCAATAATTTTGCTTGTTCTCTTGATCACCAAAGTGCTCATTTACTTTGATGAAACAAGACATTAATTGTATTGTACTTTTGCACATGACTAGTTCTCATGTCTCATTCTATAGGTTAAACTTAGCTCAGTCACCTGTAGCTGAGGCTGGTCTGTGACATGGTTACAAATCAAAGCAAAAAACCCATTCAAAACACAGCTCCTCTGGCATTTCTCTTGTTACTGATGCTGCAAAACACATTTATCTTGATGTGGTGTTACTTCCTAACTCAGTTATGCCATGGCTCCAGGGTGTCAAGGAAAATAGATGTCTTCAATAACACCCATTAGAGAATGTGTGTACATGGTGCTCCACAATTCAATGAAGTGGTGAGCAGATGGAAGCATGGGGGTGAAATGATGCCTGGAAAAGCTCTTCTGCTTTTACCTGTCTAGAAGACTGAATGCTGTTGATGAATGTTTTGGTTGTGCAGGGTGCTTGTAGTTCACTCTGCACTGAGATTTGTGTGTTTATAAGCTCGATATCTTCTGTCACCTTCACTTTCTCTGTAAGGAGAGGAAACATCCTGAGACATGGCCTCAGAGAGTCTTGTCTTGGTGAGCACAAGGGATGCACAAGGTCTGAACCCATTCACTACCCAAGCTGGTCAAGCCCAGTGCACTGTGGAGAGGGGTAGGGCCCAGAGTGCCTCTGCTTCGAACATCCCAGATTTGACGCTGGCCTTGCCCTCTGCTGACCGGTCCCAATATTGCAATTCCTAACCCCCGTTGTCCTCTTGGAAGTCAAATGCTGCTCTTTTGAAGGAGTAGTGAATTTGTGTTATAATCTGCGATTGTCCATAGTCTGTGGAACTATGCAGACTATACAGAGCTGTGAAAATGAAAGAAATGATGTCATATAAGACTACTGATAATCAAAGGCTATTTTTGGTGGTTTTCATGTAGCAGAGTCTCTGGTGTTCCTCCTGGAGAGGCCCTGCTGCCCAGCAGGGTAGGTGGCTGTGGCACATCAGTTCACACCAGGGTCATGAGAGGAAATATGACCTTGCTGCTGTGCTGAATGAGGCTCCTGACATTTGCTTCTTTTTGGATGGATCACATATGATTGCCTCTGAGTGCTCTGAGGTCAGTTCATGCATGTTCTACATTTTAGCATTATCTGCTGGAAGTTCTAGTCCCTGTTTAGGTATTTTTCTGGTGGATGTTTAGACAGCTGTACTCCAGACGTCTGTATTTATGTGTAGGCATCTTTCAGTGCCATGATCCAGCAGGTACTATCTGAATGGCTGTGTAGTAATCCCTGGGTGCAGAAGCTTTGTAGTAAATATATCCAGAATTCTTTTCTTTCAAGTTTGCCTTATGTTCTCATTCAGACTTCCTCTACTGATCTTTCAGCAGATTGAAGGCTAATAGGGAGATGGTACAAGGTTCTTTGCACCAGAGAAATGTCAAAACTTTAGGTGGTGAATCATAACCTGCTATAAGATCAGTCACATTTTTTGTTTTGTACACTGGAAAAAGTCAATCCAGAAATGACTGAAGGAGACTTAGTAGCTTCTTCTAGTTGTTCAGTGCAGAAATCTATCAGAGCAATAAAGACAGTTTATGCAGTCCAGCTCAGTCAGAGATATGTTTCTACCCTGTTTAATAAGGTAGAGGAATGGCAATTGCAATGTGGCAGTTATCTGGAGCAGGTAAGTAAGTTTTAAGAGTGTTAGCCCCATAAGCAACAAGTAGACATCCTAGGATCACTGATCGACTCTAAAATCCCAGCAAATAAGTAAACACAGGCATTGATGACAGGAATGATGAGTTTAAAATTAGGCATTTTATCATTCCTCACCTCACACTTTCCTTCTTGCAAATCAACCCCACTTCATTCAGAGTTTGAACTTTCCTTGACCTCTGCCTTTCCTCTTTGCTTGTTGTTCCCCTCTTTCTTCTCATGTATTACTCTGTACATGAACCCTTACCTACATTCAGCAATGCAACCCCTGCCATGTAACAATCTCTACAGTTTCTTATTAATTTCACATTGTATTTTGTGTTGTCTTCAACATTATATTTGACTGTCTACAGTTACCCATCCCCTTTGCTGCAAAGCTGCAACTGATTATTCTTCACTATGTGCAATCACTTCCTTTCATCCTCAGT